>NC_059158.1:3846597-4494097 GCF_019923935.1 Bubalus bubalis
TAGGCCTAAACCAGAGTATTGAGTAGAGCTCCTTGTTCTACACAATAGGTCTTTATTATCTTTTTGAGATATAGTATGTGTCTTTGTCGATTCCAGTTTATCCCCCTTTCTCTCTAACTGGGCTTCCCTGGTGGCTCAGTTGCTAGGGAATCTGCCTGCAGTGCAGGAGACCCAGGTTTGATTCCTGGGTTGGGAAGATCCCCTGGAGAAGGAAATAGCAAGCCACTCCAGTATCCTTGCCTGGAGAATCCCCTGGACAGAAGAACCTGGTGGGCTGCAGTCCATGGGGTCGCAGAGTCGGGCACAAGTGAGTGACTAACGCTTAACACAAGGACCTGCTGTGTAGCACATGAAACTCTGCTCCAAGCTCTATAATAACCTATGTGGGAAAAGACTCTAAAAGTCATGGATGTCAAGGTATGGACTAATGTGTTCCAAAATCGAAGGAGAAAGGACTGTGATGAGCTCTCTGGCAGGGTTAGGCATCCGTCTCCGCCCCCTTTGGGAGGACTCTGAAGACTTCCCCTGCCCGGCTCCGGTCTCTGGCCCCTCCTCACCCTGATGCCCACCCCTCAGCTCCTGCAGACTGAGCGCTCCCAGCCCAGAGGCTCAGCCACTGGAGCCGCTAAGAGCTTGCTCACCATCATCACTTTTCATTCTCCTCTTTCAACTTCCATTGTTCCGCAGAATCAGTGGGTAGAAGTTACTAGCAGAAGTATTTTTGTTTTTACATGAATTCAAAAGTCAGTTATTTTTTTCCTTTTCATTTTGGAGTAATTAGGGGAAAATTGGATGGCAGATATAATTACTAAGAGGAAATTCGAAAACAACTTAGGTCACTCGGGAGCACCTTTCAAACGAGGTCAGCCTTTTCACTTCTTTCCTCTTGATTCTGAAGAGGTCTTTGTTTGCTGGAGAGAAAAACAAAGAAACACCTTGGATGGCAAAAACCACAAGTGCTGCTGCTGCTTCCTCTGTATTGGAAAACTTGTGTTAACATTTGACTCACTTGTACGTACAAGCACGCATTTTAAACTCAGGCTATTTTTCTCCACAAACTCCGTTAAGACCTATACAAAAACATAAATGACCACGTGAAAGATTTTATAAATCTCTTTATTAACACCAATCAGAAATGTTAAAAATACATATGTGGAATTGCTTCAAATACTGCAAAAATGTTTTTTCATCGCAAAATAAATATTATATGAAGTACTCTTCTGTTTACTGAGTAATCCTCCAGAAATCAGCAAGTTTGATGAATAGAGAGGCTGTGAGAGCTGGCAAGAACCTGGGGTCACCCTGATCTTTTCATTCCTTTGGCTTGAACAATATCATGATTTGTAGACGGTGATGCTCTGCCAAAGATTTATGTGACTTCCCAGGGGAGCCCTGTCTTCCCATGGTTACTCTTGGCCATAAGCCCCTCATTCCTACTGAATTAGTTGTAAATGTGAATCATATCACAGTGTCCTACATCCTCTTTCTGTTCTGCCTGAAATTATTCCAGATATAGAAATGGTGCCTTCCTTCCTTTTCACAAAAAAATGAAATTCACCAAGCAAGCAATAAAGTGAAAGCCTGGCTCACAATACTCAACCCGGCAGACTTTACCCAAATTTAGGGAAGCTAAAAGAAATTTACACCACAGCAAGGCAAACAACAGAAACCAAACCGAGTATAAGCCTGTTCCCAAACCACTTGCTTATGGAAAGCTCACCAGTCACAGCAACACAAGCAAATCTCCACCCTCAGCATCCCTCCAGCTTCCCCCCGTCCTCCGCCCCTCCTCCCAGCCCCTCTCTCACAGCATTGGTACCAAGAATGGTTTATTTCTAGCACAGCACATTTAGCTCCCTCTCTCCTTTTCTCCTGCTAACCCCATGTGATTTATGATGTTATTGTTTAAAGCAAAGACATTTGCCCCTAACAGGAATGCTATTGCTATTAATAAATGTCTTTATGCAACGTTCATTGTAATACTTTGGCCACCTGATGCGAAGAACTGACTCATTGGAAAAGTGCCTGATGCTAGGAAAGATTGAAGGCGGGAGGAGAAGGGGGTGACAGAGGATGAGATGGTTGGATGGCATCACCGACTCAATGGACATGAGTTTGAGCAAGCTCTGGGAGTAGTGATGGACAGGGAAGCCTGGCATGCTGCAGTCCATGGGGTTGCAAAGAGTCGGACACAACTGAGCAACTGAACTGAACTGAACTTCATTGTAATCACAGAATCTTAGGAATCAGTTGGGCCAAGACCCTTGTCTTAAAAGGTGAGAAATACCTAAAAAATAAAGACTAAATAAATGACTTAACCCCAAGGTCTTATATCTTAGTAGTAGTAGCAGAGTTAACAGGGAAACCCTACTCTTCTGAATTCTGTCTGACGTTTGTTATTACTAAATACAAATATAAAACCTTCCAATACTGGCTGATATTAACCAGTAGGGAAAGCCTAAAATCCTGTTTGTTTTATGCGTTATAAGAAAGTAGGATGACTAATGCAAAACCAGTCCAAGAGACTTTTCATCATCAAATATTTCTGAGCTCACATTTGTGCTAAACATCAACGCAGGCATGATGGAGCCAAGACTGAGTATAATGCCTTTGTCTGGCATCTAGATAGGTGCTTCCCTGGTGGCTCAGACGGTAAAGAATTTGTCTGCAATGCATGAGACCCAGATTCGATCCCTGGGGCATCTAGATACCCTGTGTCGCGACCCCGAACTACCTTCCCTTACCCTTGGCTATAAATGCCGTCTGTATGCTGATGATTCTGAATTTCGGTCTCTCCACTCCTGACCTCAGTGGCAAGTGCCGTGTTTGTACACCTAAATGCCTTCTTTACCCAGCTGTCTAGTTGACTAATCGGCAAAACAGAACTCTCAAATTGTTTCTCAGCCACTCCTTAAATAGTTCTTTCCTTGGGTTCTCCGTCTCAGTAAATAGCATCACAGCTGCCCAGTTGCTCAGGCCCAGAACCCTCAGAATTTGCTTCTGTTTGGCTCATTCAATTATAACCTACGCCTACTCTCTCCACTTTTCTCCCTAAGTATGTCTGAATCTCTTCCCTTCTGTCTCCACCACAGTCACCCCATCACTCCCACAGTCACTCCTGACAAAGACCGCTCTAATAATCTTCTCACCAGCTCCCCTCCTCCACTCCTGCCCTCTATGGTCTACTTTCCACAAACCAGCCAGTGGGATTTTTTCAATATAAATCACATGGTAATAATCTCCTACTCAAAACCCTTCAGTATCTTCCCACAAGGCTCAGTAGAACCACCAGCTTTCCTTCTAGAGGCCACGATGCTCTGCCTGATTGGCCCCTGCCTGTCTCTTTGTGATTAAAGATATCAATCTCTTCCTTTACGGTTTTTATTTTATGTATTCCTTTACAGCCTTGATTAATAAGTTCTTCCTATTGCAAGAACATATGGACATCCTCTTCAATTTTTTTCTAATCCAAATGCAATTGATTTCGGCATATGGTGTGATGAAAGTATTCAACTTCGTCTTTTCCGCATAGATGAAAATCACCTCGATCCCATTAATTGGTATTGACCCCCACTGGAAATCGCATTTCTGTGAATGGGTTCATTTCTGGCTCTCAATTCTGTTTCACTGGTCTGCTCTTCTATTGATCTGAACAAACACTGCGCTGTATTAATGATGATAGCTTTACAGTAACCCTGGAGTATGATAAGGCAGTTTCCCCCATATCTTTTTCTTCTGCAGGGATGTCTTGGTTATTGTTGAATCTTTTCTTTTTCACACACATTTCAGAATTGGTATTGATTGTAAATCAGCATTGATTCAAACCATAGGACTGCATTGAATTTACAAATTTTATTGGTTGTAAGCTGGTATCTTTACAAATTGGGTCTTCCTATTCATAAATATGGTATACCTCTCAATTTGCTTCTCCTAGTTAATAACTCTCTGTATAGTTTTAAAATTTCTCCCATAATCTTTTGACAGATTTATCACTAGAGCTGACTCATTGGAAAAGACCTTGATGTTGGGAAGGACTGAAGGCAAGAGGAGAAGGAGGTGACAGAGGATGAGATGGTTGGATGGCATCACCGACTCAATGGACATGAGTTTGAGCAAGCTCTGGGAGTTGGTGAAGGACAGGGAAGCCTAGCGTGCTGCAGTCCATGGGGTTGCAAAGAGTTGGACAAGACTTAGCGACTGAACAACAACAACAAAATCATTGGCTGACAAGATTTTATAGCTATTAAAAGTATTATCATTTTAACGTGTCTTCAAGGTGTTTACCACTGGCTTCTTTATGCTGAATCAGTTTTTGACATATTTTCAGATCTCACAATTTGCCCAGTTGTTTCTTTTCAAATTACCCTGTAAGAAATTATACTATGTGGAAATAATGCGGGTGTCACTTCTTCCCTCCTTTTCGGCTCTTCCTGTTTTCTCTTTCTCCTTTCATCCACCTCTTCTCGTCTTGCCGTCTCCGCCCCTCCCTCTTCCCCCCTCCCCACTCCTTTTCCTGAACCAGCCAGGATCTCCAGAAGGAGGTTAAAGACCAGAAGCGGTTACAATATGCAGCGCTGTGTGAAACATGATGTTGAAGGACACTTCTAATATTTCACCATTCCATATCGCATTTGTGGAAGATTTGCGGTAGATCCACTGTATCAGAATAATGGCTTCTGGTTTCCTAATAATTTGGCTTCCCAGATGGCTCAGTGGTAGAGAATCTGCCTGCTAATGCTGGAGACACAGGAGACGCGGGTTCAATTCCTGGGTCGGGACGATCCCCTGGAGGAGGAAATGGCAACCCACTCCAGTCTTCTTGCCTGGAGAACCCCAGGGACAGAGGAGCCTGGCGGGCTACAGTCCATGGGGTTGCAAAGTCGGACACAACTGAGTTACCGAGTACTCACGCAATACTGTTAATCATGAAGAGATCTTGAGGGAATCTGCATCTGTGGAGATAGTCTCAATGTTTTTCTCAGAAATGAGGAAACACCTTGAGGAGAAACTGCATGCCGACTCAGCTTCCACTCCCTTTGGTTCTGCTTTCTCTGCGTTAACGGCCCTTCAAGTCCTAGCAGCTCTGCACTCTGAACACCAACTGTCCCGCCTGTGGCACGCCTTGAGCGGCCACTTTCTGTCGGCGTCCGCACCCCGTGGTGACAGGGCCTGAGTCAGCAGATAGCCCAGGGGGAAAACAGCAGCTGGAGAGAAAGGACTCGGCAGTGCATTTCTCTCCTGACCGCTTGGCCCTTCGAATCCTGGCAATCTTGAATCTCCAAGGCTCTCAGACTCCTTTACATCGTATTTTATCCAGCTTCACAGTTCCTCCCCACACAAGGTTATCCTGGTATAAAATACTTCTTCACTGCCAAAAATGGAAATCCCCTTCAAGGATTTTTCCCCCCCTAGAAATGTACCAGGTGGCATATTTTCTTACTTAATGGAAATGTCTTTCTGTTGGCTTTAAACGTGAAAGATAATTTGACACAGAACAAAATTTTTGGTTTACAAACACCTTCTCCTCAAAATTCTGTAGATGTTGCTCCATATTCTTTTTGCATTTAATGTGTCAGAGGAAAACGCTTAGGTGAGTCTGATTTTTGTTCCTTTGTAACAAGTATTAATTAAATTAATGTTTCTGGCAAGACATCAAAAAGAATGGTATCAGTTACAAGGCAATGGCTGCATAGATTTTCCGAGTGGGTAGATAATAAGGAATTTCACAACTGGAGCCTCCCACAAACAGGATAGGAAGTTGGGATGAATTGAAAGGAGGACATTTGTGTGGGGGATAGGTGTTGGGGGAGGTGCCTTTGGAGCGTGTGAGTTCCACACTCCTCACCTCAAGTGTGAGTCATTGGGGGAGCTCAATGGAACCCTCAAAACCACCGAGATGCCACCTATCTTGAGATTAGGCAACACTTTCCACATCGCCTTCCATAAATGTTTGTATATTGACCGTGTCTAAAAATTCATATCATATGGTTTCAACTAAATGAAGCATGCACAGTAAAAATATTTTAAGAAATCATAGCAAAGGATTATAACGTGCTTGGAGTCTGGGGGATTTTTATTTTTGTCTTCATTTACTTCCTTATTTTCCAAAACATGTACATACAAGTTTTTATAATTAGAAATCGTGTTTTTAAATATCTAAATACAAAAAAAAATCTACCATACACCATGAATGCTATGTACGTATGCATCTTTAATACACAATCATGTAAAAAATATTCATATGGCAAAAAAAACAACCCCGGACAGAACTTCTCCCCTCAAAAACGGTGATGTTCTCTGGATAGTGATTTCTCCGTATATATCTGTATTTTTATGTAATAGGAGGCGGGGGAGTGCATCAGGAAAACACCGGTTCCATGCCTCCGGTGGGTCTACCTGCGCGTCAGGGGGTCTGAGGAGCATCTGCCGCGTTCTCCCCCGCCCCTCTCCAGGTGAGACCCCCTTCATCCCGCCCCTTGCCTCCCCCTCCTTCCGTCCCCACGCACCCCACCGCCTCTCCCCTGAACCCCCAAGCCGCACTTAGCTGGCCTTTGCTGGCATCCTCGCACACTGTCGCCCACCTGTCGGGCCCCTGCTTTGCGGTCCGGTCTCGCCTGCAGCCCGCAGCGCCCGCAGCGCGGGGGTGTGACCCCAGGCCGAGCTCGAGGTGCGCCTGGGGTGCGCTTGGCGCCATCGCGACTCAACTGACAGGCGCCCCGCTCCCCGCGCCCCTGCTCACCCTCCCCGGCCACCCGCCTGCCCCCCGGCCGCCCCGATCCGGGAAGCCCCGGCCCCCAGCTGTCCCGGGACAGCAGAGGAGGAAAGGGGCAAGGAAACGCAGTGGCTCTCCCGGCTCAGCAGCAGCGCGGCGGGGCGGAGAGCGGCAGCCTCTGGCGCGGCCCGGTCCAGGGTCGAGGACCCGCAGTCGACGTCCCAGCGCCCCCCAACTGCCCCCACCCGAGACGCCTTCAGATCCGCAGCCAAGTGAACTGCGATGAAGAATGCATCCTCGGCCTCCGCTCGTCCCGGCCCAGGTCGGCGCGGAGCACAGGCCCGGGCCGCGCCCCGCGACGCTCAGGGTGGGGGCGGGGGCGGGGAGGTTGTAGGCCCACCCGACAGTTTCTTCTTCAAAGGACCGTGGGAAGCGCTCCCTGCACCCCAAGACCCTGAAGTGTGTAACTGGGCCCCCGACCAGGGCCTGTTCGCTGGCCACCAGCTCCCGCAGCCGGAGCGCACGGCCCCTCAGGGCGCGGGGGTGGCCGGAGCCCGGCGGGTGCTGCAGCCCCCGGGGCCGGGGTGGCGAGGGGGCGCGGGGCCCAGCGCCGCAGGTTTCCGGAGGCCGCCGCTGCCCTTGCCATCTGCGCACCGCGCGGACAGCCGCTGCGTGGGCCCCCGGCGCCGGCCTCCCCCGCGCGCTGCGGGCCGGCTCCACGTCGGGGATGCGGGGAGGGGCCCCTCTCCGGGCTCGCTGCGCCCCCAGACTCGGCATTTTCAAGTCATTTCCTAAAATCAGGCTTTACACTGCTGATCTGCTGCGGGCCGCGCAGCGCCGTGGGATGCGACTCCCTGGCCTCCGTGGGATGCGCCACGTGTCTCCGCCGTTTCGCGGTGGAATCCGCGGCGGCGATCCGGGATGTTTCGGATTCTGGTCGGGCTCGCCCGGCCCCTCCGGGCCCGCAGGGCGCTGGCTCGCGGACCAACACCGCCATCTGGTGCTCGTGGTCAGCATGTGCGGGCCTTGCCGGGAGACCGGCCGGGTGACGTCAGGGTCCGCGTTTGCTCCGGAGCGGGCTCTGCGGCAGGGCCCGCGTCGCCCGGAGGTTTTACCGCAGTTTGTCTTGTAAACGAGTCATCGTGCCAGAGGCTTCTCCATAGGACCCAGGTTATATATATCGCCACTGAAACTTTCCTCTTTGACTGCAGTCTCTTCTAGGGCTGCTGGATTTGAAACTGAAAGGGACAGAGAGATGAAAAACGAACCTTGACTCACAGCTCTGAAGCCCGCTGATCTCCCGGGCACAGGCCTGTCAGTCCCCCGCGTGGTGACCTTCTCATCGGGCCTGGGCCGAATCGGGTGCCAGACAAGGAAGCAGCTGAGGGTGTCAGCTGGGGCTGGGGGAAGGGGCGGAGAGAAGAAGAGACCACAGGGAATCCTGATCCCTTGACCCCAGCCAGTTTTTTCCTTCTCCCAGGACTGCAGGGCAGGGAGCTCACCTGAAACGCTGGGGGCAGGGTCTCCCTCCGGAGCATTCTGACCCCTCCACTGCTTTCCCCCTCTTTGCCCCTGACCAGAACCCCAGCTGACATCCTCAGCTGCTTCATGTCTGGCACCCAATTCGGCCAAGGCTCAAGGAGAAGATCTTCCCTAATAGCTTCCCTGGTAGCTCAGTTGGTAAAGAATCCCTCTGCAAGGCAGGAGAACCCGGCTCAATTCCTGGGTAGGGAAGATCCCCTGCAGAAGGGATAGGCTACCCACTCCAGCATTCTTGGGCTTCCCTGGTGGCTCAGCTGGTAAAGAATCTGCCTGAAATGCAGGAGACCTGAGATCGATCCCTTGGTTGCGAAGATCCCCTGGAGAAGGGAAAGGCTACCCACTCTAGTATTCTGGCCTGGAGAATTCCATGGACTATATAGTCCATTGGGTTGCGAAGAGTTGGACACGTCTGAGTGACTTGCACTTTCCAGTATTCTTGAGCTTCCGTGGTGGCTCAGACAGTAAAGAATCCACGTGCAATGTGGAGACCTGGGTTCTACCCTGGGTTGGGAAGATCTACTGGAGAAGGGATGGGCTACCCATTCTAGTATTCTGGCCTGGAGAATTCCGTGGACTGTATAGTCCATGGGGTCTCCAAAAAGTCTGACAAGACTGATCTACTTTCACTTTCATTCAATGAGAAGGTCACCACCATTCTGGGGACTGATTCAGATCAGATCAGATCAGTCGCTCAGTCGTGTCCGACTCTTTGCGACCCCATGAATCGCAGCACGCCAGGCCTCCCTGTCCATCACCAACTCCCGGAGTTCACTCAGACACACGTCCAACGAGTCAGTGATGCCATCCAGCCATCTCATCCTCTGTCATCCCCTTCTCCTCTTGCCCCCAATCCCTCCCAGCATCAGAGTCTTTTCCAATGAGTCAACTCTTTGATGAGGTGGCCAAAGTACTGGAGTTTCAGCTTTAGCATCATTCCTTCCAAAGAACACCCCAGGCTGATCTCCTTCAGAATGGACTGGTTGGATCTCCTTGCAGTCCAAGGGACTCTCAAGCGTCTTCTCCAACACCACAGTTCAAAAGCATCAATTCTTCAGTGCTCAGCCTTCTTCACAGTCCAACTCTCACATCCATACATGACCACTGGAAAAACCATAGCCTTGACTAGACAGACCTTTGTTGGCAAAGTAATGTCTCTGCTTTTGAATATGCTGTCTAGGTTGGTCATAACTTTTCTTCCAAGGAGTAAGCATCTTTTAATTTCATGGCTGCAGTCACCATCTGTAGTGATTTTGGAGCCCAGAAAAATAAAGTCTGACACTGTTTCCACTGTTTCCCCATCTATTTCCCATGAAGTGATGGAACTGGATGCCATGATCTTCATTTTCTGAATGGGGACTGATTGGCCGGAGGCAAATTTAGGTGATTGGACTTGGGAGCCCTCCCTGCAGTAGTGTTGATTCCTGCAGTGCAGACACGCCAAATGTTTCCTTCTGATCTTCAGCTCTTGCCCTTACAGTACTTCACCATGTGAAAAACAAATTCTCCCATCTTCCAGAGATGAAGTTCCCCGCATGGGAGCTTTCTCCATGGTGCCTCTTTTGCCTTTAAAATATTTATGTCATCTCCTATCTTCTCTTTCTCCTGTATGTCAAGGGGGGAAAAAAAAGTCCTTTGTCTTTTTCCAAACCAAATATCTACTTTTACCTCTAACATAAAATACTGAGCCCAAACAAAACAGGAAGGAAAAATAACTCAAAAGAGAAAAAATCAAGAAGCTGAAGGAAACTTTAAGAAACTATCAATAATATTCCCAGGTGCATGGGAAAAAAAGATATTGCATACCTGAGAAAAGGATGCCACAAGAAAAGGAATGTTAGGAGGAAAGGGGAAAAAAGCCTCTTGGAAATTAAAAAGTATGATTGAAACAATGACATATTCAAAGGAAGAGTTCAAATCAAACTCTAGGGAGGCCCCAGAAAGTTGGACAAAAAGACAGAAAGATATATGATTAAAAATTAGAAAGATAGCAACCACATAAGTCAGAGGCAAAATCAGCGACACGATTTGAAAGGCTCAGTGCAAAATGATAATGTGGGTTCCCTTGTTTAAAAGTGACTAGGATTTTCAAGAGTGTTAAAGCAGACCTGGGTCAGGCCCAGTGGACACAGTCCTCTGGACCCTTCCCCGTTCCTCAGTTCAGGGATTTCAGGAACCTGTGATGTGAGGAGTCCTGATCAGAACTCTGAACCATGAGACCACTGCCTGTTAGACTGTTTAGGGGTTGGCGGAAGGCAAGAGCGCCATATCGGCCCTGGGGGCCTAAAGCTGAGTTATCCAACACAGCAGCCTTGTTGCTGTTCAGTCGCTCAGTCATATCCAACTCTTTGTGAGCCCAGGGACTGTAGCCCACCAGGCTCCTCTGTCCATGGGATTTCCCAGGCAAGAACACTGGAGTGAGTCACCATTTCCTTTTCCAACAGATCTCGCCGACCCAGAGGTGGAACCCTTGGTGTCTCTCACATCCCCTGCACTGGCAGCCAGGTTCTTCGTCACTAGCACCACCTCGGGAGCCCTTGTACCATGTAGTGGCTAGAAAAGCATGTAAACGTAGCTCGTGCTGTATTTTTATTGGATGGCACTGGTCTAAAGAGATTTATTACTGAGCCAGTCACTAACCTAGTTACTTCTATGTTTTGTTTCTTTCTTTCTTATCACAAGGCTTCAGGACAGCAGGCTTGGCCCTGGCTGTATCTTTCAGCATCCAAAATAGAAAACAGAAATCACATTAGGTATTTTGAAAGGCTGGAAATTTGATATGGGGAGTTTGGTTGCCAGATTGTTATAAAGACGGGAAGAGCAAAGCAGGAAGCTGGTGGGTCCTGTAATTCAAAGCTGCAGAAAGCTGCCGCCCCCCTCTACAGGAGCCAGAGCTCAGGTGAGCCCACTCCACTCACCCGCGCTGCTGTTCAGCAGCCCTGAGAGCTCACGGTCAAGCTCAGGCCACCCAAGGCCAGAGCCTGCCCACCTGGAGACGCTGGAGAGGCAGCCATTGGCAATGCAGCAGGCGGCAGGCACCCTCCACCATCGCTGAGCCGGAGGGCCTGATGCTGTTGCCGAGACAGGGCCTGCCAGAAACATAACGGCCTCCATCTTTTCACTCCTTCTAGCTTCTGCAGATGCCTCCAACTGTCAGACTTAAGTAGCATTCAGCTGGTAACACAGTCTGAAAAAGGTGGTTTGCAAGCTTCCAGTCCTGGAGGTGAGAAGGAAAGGAAGGTAGACCAAGGCACAGAGATTTCCTATAGAATCTCTTCCAGAAGCTGAAACTGGCAAATGTGATGGAATGTGCTGGGAGGAAAGTCTTTGGCTGAATGGGAATGAATCACTGATGCTGTTGTTCAGTCGATAAGTCATGTCCAACTCTTTGAGACCCCATGGACGGCAGGACACAGGCTTCCCCATCCTTCGCATCTCCCAGAGTGTGCTCAAATTCGTGTCCATTGAGTCGGTGATGCCATCCAGCCGTCTTGTCCTCTGCCACCCACTTCTCCTCCTGCCCTCAATCTTTCCCAGCATCAGGGTCTTTTTCAATGAGTTGGCTCTTAGCATCAGGAGGCCAAAGTACTGGAGTTTCAGCTTCAGCCACAGTCCTTTCAATGAATATTCAGGGTTGATTTCTTTAAGGATTGACTGGTTTGATCTTGCAATCCAAGGGACTCTCCCGAGTCTGAGAGTCCTATTGATAGTGACAGAGTAGTCTTATTGATAGTGACACGGAAAACTAAGAGAGCGATCACAATGTGAAAATATGTCAACTATGAACTCCAGGAGAAGCAAAAGTTTCGACAATAAAGGAAATAAAATCACTGGGCTTGACTGGGTTCAACTGTGAATTATGCGTCTGTGGTCAGAATAATATAAACTTCTAATATGAATTTACAAAAAATATATATATAATTGTATTGGGATGATGGGGCATGTCAAATAGGCAGGTGTGAGTTTGAGCTCCACATCTTCATCCCTCCATGGTAGAAATTCAACACATAAATTAAAACCTAGGAGAGAAAAGCAAGATGTAGCAGTATAAGGTGGGCATGTGTGTGTCTGAAGCTCTGTCCTCAAGGAGACAACTGAACAGTTAGAACAGGGAATGGGATCTAAATGGGGTGGGGCAGTGACAGTGTCCTTTGGGGTGAGAAGCTCTTGTGAATCATATCATTCGTTTTCCTTTAAAAAACAAAATGTAGCAAGTTTTTGATTTCATATGTAAGGAAACCTCCCCACCCCCAACCCTTCACGTCTCATAGAGTATGCATTGTACACACAAATTTATGGTAATGATGAAAAGAAAATGCAATTACTGTCAGAGTAAAGCAATGCTTGACAGCCCTGAATGGCATGATTTATTTATGGAAGGAAAGTTGACTGGACAGGAACTAATTATTATCTTTAGCCAGTATTCTTTACCATAAATTCATATCAGCTTAGTCGTACTTTGGGTGAGCAACGGAGATTCCAAATAAGCAGCGTTCTGTTTCAGACTACCTTGCCATGACAAGATTGTTAATTAGGTGACTTTGAAATCTATGTTAATTCTTTGACACTAAATTTTATCTGGAGGATGACATTTACCCATCACCAAATGTCCACCTCTTATAATCAGGTAGGTCCGTGTGACATTCTGGCCAATAGGCTATGCATGGGAGTGATTTGAGTCCCTTCTGAAGGAAAGCACTTAGGAACCAGGGTTCAACTTGCCAGCCCTCTGTCCCTAACCTTGGTGATTGTGGAGAAGAGCATTCCAAGGTGGTGGCTGCCTCCTGGGTTGCTGAGTCAACCCAGGGAGAGTGGATACCCTGAGAGTCACTCATCATCCAGTGCTCCTTATGTGATTGAGAAATAAGCTGTTACTGTTTTTACCCCTTAAGATTTCAGCATGCATGTGTTACTGAAACAGTCCAGTCTATCTTACACAATGTTCTTTGATACACTGTTTATAGATATCACTTTCTAATCCACCATCATAAATCCATCACCCCATGTATTTAAGGCATGTTTCTAATGGGAGCAATGGGTCTAGGCTGAGTCCCATTGCACTCCCCGCATCCCGCCCCCCTGAGGCTCCTAGGATAACTTTCTTTAAGGTGGTCACAGGAGGAGGAGGAGGAGGAGGAGGAGGAGGAGGCAGGTGGTCACGTGACGAATCTTGGGTCTGTGTGACATTAACTCACCAGGGAGGGAACTGGGCCCGTAAAGGAGCATCCCTTGTGTTCTAGCTGACAGCCCACCAAGGGAACAGAATAAGAGGGGTTAGACTGTTTAGACTGAGTCAAACATTTCAATCAATCAATCAATAACATTAATTCAAAGCCTGCTGAGTTCAGCATGTTGACCCAAGCACAACATCAGACTGAAATGAATGAGAGATATGTTTGTTTCCCCCAACAGAGGAAAAAACTGCTGTGAGAAAGGAATGCTCAATGTTTCTGTAAAACAGCATCTCAACAAATACCCAACAATATACCTCAAATTTCCACACCCCTGTATTTTTAGCTAACTTGTTTCTTGATGCTTCATCTCAAGTACATTGTAACAGTCTGATTGCAGAACCCATGGCTCACCTGTTTCTTTTGGATTTTTTTTTTTTAACTTCTGCGGAATCCATGGTAGAACCTGGTTCTACTAAGCGCTTCCCAATGGAGTGCAGTTTCATCCTTGTGGGAGCTCATGGAAGGGCAGGGCAGGAGTGAAAATCTTGTTTAAAAAATTTTTTTAATGTAACTCCAGGAGATGGGGTGTGGGTGAAATGGGGAAAGGGTGTTGAAAGGTACAAATTTTGGGTTATAAAATAAATAAGTCATGGGGATGTGATGCACTGCCTGGTGACTAGGAAAAAAAAAAGTAATTCCAGACTTTTGTATTAAAGTTTCTGGGCTATTTGGTCTCCACTTCAAATTTATAGTACACTAATTATGATTCATTCAGCATCATAACAGCAGACTGTGGCCCACACACACAGCACCAGACACAGCCAGCTATGCCCCAAGCTGTTAGAAAAACACCAGCTCTGAGGGAGGGCTCCTTGATGTGAGCACTCCTGACTATTCCTGAGGAAACACGGAGTGACTCATCCGCTCCCCTCCAACACCTCCAGCTCGCCATCCTGTGCTGCGTCCATCTGGCTTCCCAGGGCCAAAATAGCATCCTGAGATGACTGTCCCAGCGCGTACCAGAATGGATAGACAGGATGGCGAAGCCTCTCCAGAGGCCCTCGGATGATTTTCTGGAACAGAACGCATCAGCAGTTCTTTTCTGCACCGGCATCCTTTGCTTGACCCTGGGTACCAAAGGTCCTCCACTCACGCCATCTGCTCTGCCAAGTCCTTCCAGGTGCATTGTTTTCTGGTAACAGTAAACTCTGCCGTATGTCCAACAGATGTGGCATTGCTCAGGGACTTCAGCCTGCCTCCCCGAGCGCCCCTCTCCAAGGCTGAGTGGATTGCCACCATGCAGCATGGTGAAGAGACACCCCCACGAAGAGCATAGCTGCATGGCTTCTCATTCCCACGCTGGTCCCCCGACTGAGGACGCTTATACCCTGGAGCCCCAGGGTCTGGAAGTGCCCAGCCTGCACAGACCAGGTGCCAAAGAACAGAGCAGGCTCCACCTCATGATGTCTGTGCAGAGGGAAGCCCAGGAAACCTGCCTCTTGACTCAGGCATGCTCTGCGCTCAGTCGTGTCCGACTCTCTGCGCCCCCATGACCTGTAGCCCTCCAGGCTCCTCTGTCAATGGGATTCTCCAGGCAGGCATACTGGAGCGGGTTGCCATTTCCTTCTCCAGGGGATCTTCCTGACCCAGGAATCAAACCCACGTCTCCTGTGTCTCCTGCATTGGCAGGCAGACTCCTTACCACTGTGCCACTTGGGAAGCCTCTTGACTTCAGTCATTTCAGTTCAGTTCAGTCGCTCAGTCGTGTCAGACTCTTTGCAACCCCATGGACTGCAGCACTCCAGGGGCTCCCTGTGTATCACCAACTCCTGGAGTTTACTCAAACTCATGTCCATTGAGTCAGTGATGCCATCCAACAATCTCATCCTCTTGTCATCCCCTTCTCTCCCACCTTCAATCTTTCCCAGCATCAGGGTCTTTTCCAATGAATCCGCTCTTCACATCAGGTGGCCCAAGTATTAGAGTTTCAGCTTCAACAATGAATATTCAGGACTGATTTCCTTTAGGATGGACTGGTTGGATCTCCTTGCAGTCCAAGGGACTCTCAAAAGTCTTCTCCAACACCACAGTTCAAAAGCATCAATTCTTCGGCGCTCAGCTTTCTTTATGATCCAACTCTCTCACCCATACACGACTACTGGAAAACCCATAGCCAGGAGCCATGTGAGAAGCTGCAGAGCAGCCTGATGGCCACTAGGGGGCTCCCTGTTGGCATCTGCCAGCGCCAGAGGGCTTAGTCCCTGACGATTTCTGGTAAATTCCACAGAATTTATCAAACTGTTTATTTTCTCCTTCTGCAGATGTTTAGAAAGCAGTAATAATGTGACGATGCCAAGCGAAGAGGAATAGTCATCGTTTAACGTTCATTTGCTTTTGGAAAGGAACTGAACTTACTGTTGCCCACAGTATGCCACCGGGGTGTGGGTGGGTGGCAGCAAGGGACCTCCCAGCGGGCGAACCTCCGGAGAAAGGCAGGAGGGCGGCCCCTCGACCCAGAACCGGAGAGTCCTGGGCGCCTCTGCCCTAGGAGATGCAGGAATCTCGTTAGCGCCTCCCGAGAACATCGTTCCTCTCGGGAAGGTTAGGTCTCCTCCTTCTCCTTTTGAAATTTTTATTGCGGTAAGTGCAGATTCACACGCAGCTGTGAGAAGTAATGTTGACTGTTTCACATTTGCTTAATGGAGTCTCCCTAATGGTAACATTTTTCTAAACTGTAGTACAATATAGCAACCAGAATACTGACTTTAATACAACCTACTGGTCCTATTTAGAGTTCCCCAATTTTGCTGGTACTCCTGTGTGTCTGTGTGTGTATGTTTATGCAATTTTATCACCTGTAGATTTAGAAATCCACAACCACTCAAGACACCAGGCCCTTTTATAACCAAATCAACTCGCTCCCAAGCCTCCAGCAACCGATAATCTGTCCTTCGTTTCTAAAATTTTGTCATTTCAAAGAATATGAAATGAATGGAATAATATAGTATGTATATTTTGAGGACTGGGTTGTTGTTTTTTTTTTTGCTGAGTATAATTCCCTGGAGATTTATCCAAGTCACAGTTTGCATGCACTAGTCTGCTTAAACCATTCACCTACCGAAGAACATCTGGATTGATTTAAGATTCAGCCCTTAAATGAAGTTTCCGTGACCCTTGGTGCAGTGTTGTTCACCCTGCTGGCTGCTGATGTTGAACATTTTCACGTGCTTCCTATCTAATCCCCTGGAGAAGGAAATGGCAACCCGCTCCAGTATTCTTGCCTGGAGAATCCCATGGGCTACAGTCAATGGGTTCGCCAAGAGTCAGACACGACCGAGCGCCTAACACTCGCTATCTAATTGTAAATCCTCTTTGGTGAAGTAACTCTTCTTGTCTTATGCCCATTTTCTAATTGGGTTGTTTGGGTTTTTTTGACTGTTGCATTTTGAGTACAGTCAGACACGACCAAAGCAACTTACCACAGGACATATGTATTCTTTTTCAGAATAGTTTTTATGGCAAATTCAGTTTCTTTAATCAGTTCAGTTCAGTCACTCAGTCATGTCTGACTCTTTGCGACCCCATGGACTGCAGCTTGTCAGGCTTCCCTGTCCATCATCAACTCCCGGAATTAACTCAAACTCACGTCTATTGAGTCAGTGATGCCATCCAACCATCTCATCCTCTGTCGTCCCCTTCTCCTCCTCCCTTCAACCTTGCCCAGCACCAGGGTCTTTTCCAATGAGTCAGCTCTTTGCATCAGGTGGCCAAAGTACTGGAGTTTAAGCTTCAACATCTGTCCTTCCAATGAACACCCAGGACTGGTCTCCTTTAGGATGGACTGGTGGGATCTCCTTGCAGTCCAAGGGACTCTCAAGAGTCTTCTCCAACACCACAGTTCAAAAGCATCAATTCTTTGGCACTCAGCTTTCTTTATAGTCCAACTCTCACATCCATACATGACCACTGGAAAAACCATAGCTTTGACTAGATGGACCTTTGTTGGCAAAGTAATATCTTTGCTTTTTAATATGCTGTCTAGGTTGGTCATAACTTTCTTTCCAAGGAGTAAGTGTCTTTTAATTTCATGGCTGCTCTCACCATCTGCAGTGATTTTGGAGCCCCAAAAAATAAAGTCTGACACTGTTTCCACTGTTTCCCCATCTATTTGCCATGAAGTGATGGGACCAGATGCCATGATCTTAGTTTTCTGAATGTTGAGTTTTAAGCCAACTTTTTCACTCTCTTCTTTTACTTTAATCAAGAGGCTCTTTAGTTCTTCTTAGCTTTCTGCCGTAATTGTGGTGTCATCTGCATATCTGAGGTTATTGATATTTCTCCCGGCAATCTTGATTCCAGCTTGTGCTCCATCCAGCCCAGGGTTTCTCATGATGTACTCTACATATAAGTTAAATAAGCAGGATGACAATATACAGCCTCGACATATTCCTTTCCCAATTTGGAACCAGTCTGTTGTTCCATGTCCAGTTCTAACTGTTGCTTCTTGATCTGCATACAGATTTCTCAGGAGGCAGGTCAGGTAGTCTGGTATGCCCATCTCTTTCAAGGAAATTAGAGATACCAAGGAAACTGTTCATGCAAAGTTGGGCACAATAAAGGACAGAAATGGTATGGACCTAACAGAAGCAGAAGATATTAAGAAGAGGTGGCAAGAATACACAGAAGAACTATACTAAAAAATCTTCACGACCCAGAAATCACAATGATGGGATCACTCACCTAGAGCCAGACATCCTGGAATGCAAATTCAAGTGGGCCTTAGGAAGCATCATTATGAACAAAGCTAGTGGAGGTGGTGGAATTCCAGTTGAACTATTTCAAATCCTAAAAGATGATGCTGTGAAAGTGCTGCACTCAATATGCCAGAAAATTTGGGAAACTCAGCTTTTTTAATGGTTATAAGTATATTCAAGTTATCTATTTTTTCTTGCCTGTGTTTTGGTGGTTCATTATTTTCAAGGAAATCGTGCGTTTCTTTCAAGTTTTCAAATTTGCAAGCATAACATAGTTCATAGTGCTCATTTGCTGTCTTTCCAATGGTTGGCGGATCCGCAGCAACGCTCTCTATTCGGTTCCTTGTGTCGGTGCTGCGTGTCTTCACTCTTTTTATTTTTGTCAGTCTTGCTACAGGTTTTTCCATTTCATTGATTTTTTTTCAAAGAACAAGTTTTTTCTTTCACAGATGTGCTCTATTGTCCCCTTTTCCATTTCTGTTCTTCGTTATTTCCTTCATTATCCTTGGGTTTATTTTTCTACTCTTTTCCTGGTTTCTTGCACTGTGCATGTAGATCACTGATTTGAGACGTTTCCCGTTTCTCCTGTGAACCCTTCATGCTATAATTCCCCTCTCCGCACTGCCTTAGCTGCACGTCACGTGTTTTGGTTCCTGGGTTTCGTTTTAATTCAGTCCTGTGTTGTTTCTTAAACTTCCTCTGAGGCATCTTCTTTGACAATGGATTATTTAGAAGAGGGTTGCTTCATCTCCACGTGTCTAGAGATTTTCCTGTTGTCATTCAGGTATCGACTTCTGGTTTGATTCTATTAGGGTCAGAAAACACACTCTGTATAATTTCAATTCTTTTAAATTCACAGTCCAGTGGTTAGTACTCTGTTAGGTTAGGACTGCCAAGGGCCCAGGCTCAATCCCTGGTCAGGAAACTAAGATCCCACAAGCAGTGTGGCTCATCCAAAAATAGAAACAAATTTTCTGAGGTCTGGTTCATGGCCCAGAGTATGATATATCTTGGTGAATATTCTAGGGGCATTTAAAAGTCTATATGTAATCTCTAGTCTGTGGATAGAGTGTTCCATGTATGTGGGTCTGTTGATTGATGGCATTGACCAGATGTTCTGTTCCCCTGATGATTTTCTGTCCACTCATTTCTATCTGTTGCTGAGAAGGTGAAGTCTTCAACTATAATCGCAGATTTCTCTGTTTCTCCATTCAGCTCTGTCAGTTTTGACTCGTATTTTGAAGTGCTATTCTTGGTGCAGACCCCTTTGAGATCATAATGCCTCCCTGGTGGATTGATCGTTTATCATTAAGCAATGTATTCTTTCTCTAGTAATTTCTTCTTGCTCTGAAGTTCACTTTATCAGAAAGTAATGTAACTACTTGTGATTTCTTTACTAATATTTCTATGATATATTTTTTCCTATCGGTTTCATTTCACCCTACGCCATCAAGTTTGAAGTGCTATTTTTGGAAGTAACATATAGATTGGATATATATATATATATCCTCACCAGCCTCTGACCTACAGACTGGTGCATCCAGGTCATTTACAGCTGAGGTAATTACTGATACGTTAGTGTTTAAATTTGCCACTTTTGTTGCACTGAGAGCAGGTGACCCAGTGCATGTCTGCATGCTAAGTCTCTTCTGTCGTGTCTGACTCTGTGCAACGCTATGGACCGTAACCCACCAGGCTCCTCTGTCCATGGGATTCTCCAGGCAAGCATACTGGAGTGGGTTGCCATGCCCTCCTCCAGGGGATCTTCCTGACCCAGGGATTGAACCTGCCTCTCTTATGTCTAACCTGCATTGGCAGGCGGGTGCTTTCCCACTAGCACCACCTGGGAAGCCCAGGTGACCCAGAGCCCCCACCATAAGCCACTGCCAGCATAGACTCTCTGATGTGACTCAAGGTCCCCAGTAAACCAAGCCGCTTCTATCAGAGAAGCTATTCCAAGAGCATAGAGTTTACCTCCCAGGAGCCAAGGGCAAAGGCCAGACCTTTCTTTCCGTAAGCTTCATTCTTCACGCCACAGTTTGCAAATTGAAAAGGATAGTCCATGTATGTATCTGTATTTCTACTCTTTCCATTACTCCCACTTCCTTCCTGTTGGTCTTTGATTCTCCTTTGTATCATTTTTGTTGAAAGCATTTCCATTAGTCAGCCTTTAAGGGTGGGTCAGTAGCAACATGCTCCTTTGTCTCAGAATGTCTTTATTTCCTCTTCATCCCTGAAGGACAGTATCACCTGATAAAGAATTTGATTGACAGTTCTTTTCACTCAGCACTTGAAAAATATGATGCCACTTTCTTCTGGCCTCTGAGGTTTCCGAGGAGAAATCCACTCTTATCTGAACCAAGTTTCCCCCACAGATAACATGCTGTTCATCTCTGACTGCTTCCAAGCGTTTGTCTTTCATTTTCAGAGTTTAATTATGACGTATCTCTGTATGGATTCCTTTGGGCTTATCTTGTTTGGGGTTCTCTTATCTTCATGGGTCTGTTATTTTTGTGTCTTATGCCAAATGGAAGGAGTTTTCAGGCATTATTTCTTCAAACCCTCTTTCAGCCCACACTCTTGCTCTTCTCTCAGACTCTGATGATACAGATGTTGAATCCTTTTTACTACCCCGTAGTCCCTGAAGCTCTGTTCATTTATTTTCTGCCCGTTTTTCTTTCTGTCATTTATATGGATGAGTTTTATTATTCTGTGTTCAAGTTCACTGATTCCTCTGTCAGGGAAGTGTTCCCCTACTGCTTTTTGGAAGGGCTCCCAGGGGTCCGCTGAGGATGGTGGGTGTCGTCACTTGGACCCCTGTTGGGTGTAGGGGAGGGGTCAGCCCTCCCAGGGCTGCCTTCACTGCTGGGCTGAGATGGGAAATGCCAGGTCTGGGTGGAAGGGACATAAGATGTCTACCCCTGTTACTCCTCCAGTCACAGGACCCCGAACAGATTTGTCTTCTTCTTCCTTTCAGGGTTTTCCTGTAGTTTTCTGTTGCAGTATTCCCAGGGTTCCTAGCTGTGCTTCCGTGAGGAGGAGCACAGAGAAAAAAGAGTCTAGCTAGTCCTTGAAGTGCCCCCTCCCCAGTCTGGGAAGCCTACAGAGGGCTGAGCAGGGATGCCCCAAAGTCAGCTTGAGGGTCTACAGGTGTGAAGAACCGCTGTACTTGTGCAGATGCAGGGGGCTGTGGCCACGCTTGGAAGAGGCGAGCTTGGGGAAAGAGAGGACTTAGACGTGGTCCAATGGCCAAAATGCTTCCCTGGTGGCTCAGACGGTAAAGCATCTGCCTGCAATGCAGGAGACCTGGGTTCTATCCCTGGGTCAGGAAGATCCCCTGGAGAAGGAAACGGCAACCCACTCCAGGACTCTTGCCTGGAATATCCCGTGGACGAAGGAGGCTGGTAGGCTACAGTCCATGGGGTTGCAAAGAGTCGGACGCGACTGAGCAACTTCACCTTCACTTTCAATGGCCAAATGGCACAGTGTGACCTATGGGCTATTGTGATAAACACATGAACCATGAAAGCATCAGGGAAACGGGTCAAGCTAGGGAGAAGGGATTATCATTATCCGGCTTCACTGTTTACAGACAGGGAAACTGAGGCTCAGGGAGGTCAAAGCTGGGCCTTGGAAATGGGTCTGCCTGTCCCAAGAACTCACGTCCCCATGGGTCCAGACCTCTAATTTTTTTTTTTTTTACACACACCTCTTAGCAATGGAGCTAAATTGGCCTTGCGTCCCACTTTCAGAACTCTCTCCCTCGTTCAGACTTGGCAGCATCCAAGTGTGCACACTCAGTCGCTCAGTCGTGCCTGACTCTTGGCAACCCCGTGTCCTGTAGCCCGCTGGGCTTCTTTTGTCCAAGGAATTTTCAGGCAAGAATACTGGAGTGAGCTGTCATTTTCCTCTTCCAGGAGGTCTTCCCAACCCAGGGATCAAACCTGCAGCTCTGGCATCTCCTGCCTTGGCAGGCAGGTTCTTTACCTCCAGCACCGCATGGAAAGCCAAAACTCCAAGTGTGAGAAAACTCTAAACATTCTCTGAAAAAAGCAGGGATGAAGCGTCCTACATGAGCAGGATTGGCCAGGTCCTTCCTCTCACCCTGCCCATGGGGACTCATCTCTAGTCCTGTATGGGGCCTGGGCAGAGCATGGGCTCCTCCCCACTGCCCACCTGCCAGCCTCCCCCACCCTCGGGGAGGGTCCTCACCTTGGTAAATGCAGGTGGGTAAATGTGGTTGGAGTTGGGGGGCACCTGGATGGCTCAGGGTGAAGAATGCACTGGACAGATATGCTACAGGGTTGGGAAGAAAAAAGAGGCCGGTCCCGAAAGATCCTTTGTTTTGTTCCCTGTAGTTCAACCCTGAAAAAGGCTGAAATGCACAGAGACAAATTCTCCTCCATTCTCATCTCCACTATGCCCAAATTGAGTCATTTATTAGAGCTGAATTTCAAGTTTCTTAAAATCTCTTTCATCCTAAAGGGAAAAACTCCTGTGTAGCTGGTGTGCCCTGTAATAATGGCTGTAATTAATCTGTTGAAGGTCCGTGCAACGCAGGAGACGGGGCACCGGCTGCTCCTTGGCTTTGCAGCCTGTGGCTTCAGGACGAAGACTGCAGGATGGAGAACTCATAGCACAGCAGAGGACCCAAGGGCCACCTTCTGTCGGCTCCTCTGTGACACCCTCGTCTATTGTCTCCCATGGATGTCAGCTCTCGGGGGAAACGTTACGGTTTGAAAATCAACTCTCCCAAGCTTGGCTATAAATCTCGTATGGAAAATTGAAAACGAAAAACACATTTCTTTTTCATCGGTCTCATTTGTCTAATAAATGCCTCAGGGACTCACAGCTCAATCAATGCTTCCAATCTCCTGAAATTAAATTATCTTCTTTCGTGAGTGAGATAAAAATGATTGAAGTAGGTGGAATAATTTGGGTCTTATCTTAGCATTATTGACTGAATGGCGTTACCATCAATGATTTTTCCCCTCCTGTGTTATTTATTTCAAGAATTACCTGAGATTGCTGAATACACACACACACACACACACACACACACACACACACACACATATGTATCGGGCTTCCCAGGTGTAACTGGTGGTGAGGAACCCTCCTGCCCATGTAGGACATGTAAGAGATGCAGGTTTAATCCCTGGGTCAGGAAAATCCCCTGGAGGAGGGCATGGCAACTCACTCCAGTATTCTTGCCTGAAGAATCCCATGGACAGAGGAGCCTGGCGGGATACGGCCCATAGAGTCGAAAAGAGCTGGACATGACTGGAGCGACTCAGCACACATGCATATATGTATTATTTCACTAAAGAGTGTGCTTGCAAACCAGCCATGCTCATTAAATAGAAGGTGCTGTCATCTATCTCTTGGAGCAGAAGTGGGAACTTGAGGCCAGCAGTCTTCCTTAAGTGAAAGTGGATTTAATCCCCTCCAATCAGACGATTCATACTAAATATAGAGCATTCTTACCTAAGACATATAAACACCCAAATTGGAACTACAGAAGAAACACAGAAAAACACCTCCATCCTTTGACAAGAATAGCTTGTCTCGGAATGTTTTAATGCTTTGTGTATTATACAAATGTTTATTTGATAACCACTACATGCCAGACTGAAGGCTGGTTTTTATGAATAGAAAGATGTATACCACAGAGACCTGATAGCCCACGAGTACACATAGAAATAAATACGTTAATAGAGTGTGTAAATACTATAGAGGGGCTATATAACTGGGCCCTGAATGGGAGAGTTTGGGATGGGGAAAACCTGAAGGACATGTTTTCTAAAGCAGCGCTGTTCAGCGGCAGTTTCTGTGATGATGAAAACATCCAGTTTCTTCACTGAGACGACAGCCACCAGACACAGATGGCTCTTGAGCACTAGAAATTTTTAGTTTTATTTCATTTTCATCAGTTTGAGTAGTGGCTCCCATGTTGGATAGCACAGTTCTGAAGCAATAAGTCTCAAACCTTCAGTCTGTATCAGAGCCATCTAAAGACCTTCTCAGACCTGACTTAGCAGGGATGGGGCCCAAGAATTTGCACCAGTACAAGCCCAGGTGACGCTGATGCTTCTGGTCCAGGGATCTCACCCCGGGAAGCACTGCTCTAAACGACGCGAGTCCTTAGAGGTCAGAATAAGACCGTCTGCCCTTTGCCTGTAGACTTGCTGAGAGGTGAGTGAAGTTCGCTCCATGGCCCTCATTGGAAGGGCTCTGGCAATGTCTTCAGGTGGTCATTATTCGTAAAACTTGTAAACCCAGGTTGGTCAAGACCTCCATCTTCTACTTTGGCAAACTCTCCATCACATTTCCCCCTTCTGTCCAGTGTGTAGAGAGACCAATTGTATTTGGGGGGTGGTGTTAAGGGCAGATTGAATTGGACATCCGTTTGGTTGACTAACCGAGATATATTTTTGTGGTTTCCAGCCACTAGCATGTATGGAGTTACTGCACGTGGCTCTCATGTAGGAATTGCATCCAGGAATTCTCCCACCAGCCCTCTGCTCACCTGTCAGTGCTGAGTAGATTAGAGCCTGGAGGTCATTGCCTTGTAGACTCTCCATAGCATCAGACAGAAGTATGTAGGTCATGGCGGAGAAACAAGGTTTGAAATGGAATCTGTGGGAATTGTTTCCTATCATCAGATGTTTAAAATTATAAGTGGGAGCTTCAGTAGTCAAAATGGAAAGTCTTGCCTATAGAAATCTATTTGGTGATTCAGCTAATACAATTATTCACAAGACATCCCCTTTTTGTTTATTAAATTTCTTTTTATAAAGAGAAAGATGTCTTAAATAAAGCTTGAAAAGACTGTTTTACCACTGAATTTGCAAGACGTTTTGAAATATATCAATAAAACAAGTGAAAAATTTCAGAGACCTAATTTGGATATAGAAAAGAGGCATTTATTTTGGTCATCACTCAATTTATTTATTAAAAAAAAAAAAGAGAAAAATCCAGCAAAAAATTAATGGAATATAAAACAAAAGCCATAAGTTGAACAATGTAGTAATCAGTAAGAATTATTCTGATATTGAGAAGTAAATTCTAGCAATTTTTTTCTTTATATTAAACCAAAAGTAGTAATTCATTAAGAGGAAGTAGTGTATTTTGAGTGGAAATAAGGAATAGACTCTTTGGATTGTTTGATAATCTGATTAATGAAAAGGAGTCCATTCTACAAGGAAAATGGGAAAATATTTAACTCCTACTGGTTTGGCACAAACCACAGATAGTGGAATTGGCAACAATAACCTAAAACTCATAAGAAGCCACTAAACCAAGGCCTTGGTGACAAAATGATTTATGAGTGTTTCCAATGCAAAGATTTTTTTTTTAGAGATTAATCAGTGTATAAAAAACCAGAAAAGCCCTTTAAAGAGTCCTTGAAAATATACTGTATAGTTCAGAGAACTATATTCAATGTCTTTTGATAACATGTATAATAATTGGAAAAAGAATATATATATATACACACACACAAGTATAACTGAATTACTTTGCTGTACACCTGAAACATTGTAAGTAGCTATGCTTCAGTATGGAGAAGGCAATACTGCAACCCACTGCAGTATTCTTGCCTGGAGAATCCCAAGGACAGAAGAGCCTGGTGGGCTGCAGTCCAGGGGGGTCACAAAGAGTCGGACACAACTGAAGTGACTTAGCATATACTTCAATAATTAAAAAAAAAAAAAGTCTCACCTCTGAAGCTATTCCTTGGGAAAAAAAAAAAAAAAACAAATAAAATAAAACTGAAAACTCTTCATTGCATGAATGAAACTCAATAGATGTTTCCCCAAATTTGACAATAGTCCTAAAACTTAACCAGTAACAAATTGAGAAACCACATAATCATTTTTTGCAAACTAACAATAGTTCAAAAACACCTGACCAACATCAGTCAACAATGCTGGAAGAAAGACTAAATTATCTTTCTAGTCTCTTTATAGAAAACTATGACAAAGTTGCCATCTGAAGAGAGTGAAAGTCACAAAAATCTAGGAGGAACAAGCACTTGTAGAGGGAAAGCAGATATCAAGAGTAATTAAAATGTTATTTTTACAAATTTTATAATGTCTTGCTATTTGTTGACATTTAAAATTTAATGATTTTATTATTTTTAATTTAGTGATTTTAAATTTAATGATATATCATTTCTTCTGTCACTTGAAATATTCAATGTAAAGATTCATTTTTGTTTACAATTTTACTACTTTTTGTTAAAGAAGACCTGTAACTTGTGAGTTTTAGGCTCCACAAAGCCTGAATTTGTTTCTGTCCTTCTCCAAGTATTTATGAAGTGAGTTGGAAAAAACCTCTCTAAACAAATGGGCCTAGGAAATATTTTCTTTACTCTTGCACCCACAGCGCCCAGCACATGTTGTTGCTGTTGTTCAGTCACTCGGTTGTGTCAGACTCTTTGTGACCCCATGGACTGTAGGCTGCCAGGCTCTTCTGTCCATGGGATTCTCCAGGCAAGAATACTGGAGTGGGTTGCCACTTCCTTCTCCAGGGGATCTTCCCGACCCAGAAATCAAACCCAAGTCTCCAGTGTCTCCTGCATTGTCAGGCGGGTTCTTTACCACTGAGCCACCATGGAAGCCCACCTAGCACAAAGTAGGCATTTAATAAAAACTTGTTAAAGAATAAATGAAGAGTGAAGCTATGAGCAAAAACAGTAAGTAATTACCCCAGCCAGAGCTATAGCAACAGGAGGGGAGATGGAACCCGCAGAAGGCAGAGCACACCCTTTGACGCTTGTCACTGGGATCAGGAAGTCACAGGATGGATATCAGAGGAGAGAGATGACCAGGGTGAGGTAATTGGGACAAGTTTATGGAAATGTGGCTCTGAAGCAGAGGAAAGGAGAGAAGGCGGCTGGGGAAGGATGGGTCGGACCAGGGATGCAGGTGGGAACCCATGTGACCTGCTTGAAAGAGGCAAACCAGTTGGTGAGAGCAGGAAGGCTGGACAGGAGAGTCTGAAGGGCAAGCTTGGAGCTGCTTTGGGATAATTAGCCAGGAAAGCCAAGGCTACCCAACCAAGGAGCTTGATTCCACCCTGAGGAGAGAAAAGACTGCACAATGGGTCTGTCCTTGGGGAGACATATGTGCGTGGGGTTCAGAATGCCTCGTCCCCAGGGCAGGAGGAGGTCTGGGTAAGAGAGACCCTGGGCAAGGAGACCAGACCAGAGATGATTCCACCAGCTCAGGAAGCGGGGTGCACAGTCCAGGGCTGGGGAGACGGGGTGAAAAAGCCAAGGAGGTGCGGGACAGAGACACAGCACAAAAAATAAGGGCTAGTGGAGGGGGGCTGGAGATTTGTCTGTTTTTAACGTTTATTGAACGCCTACTATATAGCAGAGGCTTTTTCACGGACCACTTCATTGACTCCTCAAACTCTCCTGAGATAAGAGAGACTGTTGTGCCCAAAACACAGGTTAGGGAAGCAGGGCTCAGGAAGAGACAACCCTCCGCGCCAGGCAGGCAGGATCCGGGGTGGACTTCTCAGAATCTATCCTCCTCAGGCTCGTGATCCTTGTAGACCCCAGTGGCCACAGGGCACAGGAAGAGGGCAAGTCAAGAACAGCTTCTGACTTTGCCCCTTGGAGGCTGAAGGCCATCTGTCAGAGAGCGGGGTGGTAGGGGGGCGGGAAGATCCAGGGAGAATCTTCTGGAGGCATATTTCTACTTGAACAGCTGGAGGACAGCTTCTTTGTCCTTGTTCCCCCAGCCTGACAAGTATTTTGAGCCCTGAGACTTTGAGAGAATCACTCTGCAGCTGTCCCTTACATTTTAAAATCTGTTTCCAGTTTGAATTAAGTGGAATCTTCATTCTTGGATATGAAAGTTGTTGCAAAAAAAAAAAAAGGTTGCAGAAAGCAGTTTATTTCAGCTTTTCTTCATTGTTGCAACTGACCTTCTAAATAAAATATGTGATACAGGCAGGCTTCCCTGCCCCCCTTGAGGAAAGTCTGGGGGTCAGATCTAGAGCCATCCAGGGCTGGGGGCCCTGTATCGGCCTCCCAGAAAGGGGCTTGCTCTGCCTTTCTGCCCGTGGCTGGGCCGTGGACACAAAGGAGGTTAAGCTAATAAGATGTGAGTACTTCTTAAAGGTGTGTGTTTTCCAGTTTCTCCAACTGTCTGAAGCTTCATCCTTGGGGAAATTTTCAACACTGGTGTATTCTCAAGAGAGATTATTTCCCCTGTTTGGTAAAGGAGAAACTATTTATATATTTCCACAATTTACATTGCAACAAAGACATGTGGATTTATTTAAATATATCCTGACAGGGCAGCTTTAACATGTTATATTAATCTGCCAAAGACAACTCATTACAGCTGCAGAAAAACATCCCCTGCTTACCCGCAGGAAGAAAAAAAAAAAAAAAAAACATTTACAAAAATCAAAAAAGCTGATCACTTTAAAAGTTGCTCTTGCCATGGAAAATGTGAAAATTAAAGAAACACAAAATGGTTACATCAGAACAGGAAGCTGACTGAAGACCCTGTAGATATTCTTCATGATTTGAGGAAATGATATTAAAAATGAAAGTAATGATCTCCACTTGCACCAACTAGTTGAACATTACCTTTAAATTTTCTTTCTAAATTGGTCAAGTGCTGTGTAGTTGCTGTGAAAGACAAATGCTATAGAAACACACTTCTAGAATCTCCCTCCTTCACTGCGGGTCACAGATTATTGGACTGCTGTGATGTTTGCATATATAACTTTCAGCATAAGATTCATAGTATGCATTTCAAGGATACAGTGTTCACTTCTTGCTCAAACAGTATGAGCTTCTTGACCCTGTCTCCCTAGCTACATCACAAACCTCCTCCACGTGGAGCGTACATCTGGGTTATCACATCGTCTGCTTGGGCCTTGGGGCACGAGGAATCAAGGCCAGCACACTGATGCTTATCCTGCTCATTATACTGTGAGTAACCAAGGCCTTTGTCTCTGACCCTGAGTTTCACGTCTTGTGCCCACACCCATGAAGCAGTAACAGGTAAGGCCCCTTAGCTTCCAAGGAAGATAAAGTCTGTGAATCTCCACAGTTCTTAACAATTGTTTAAGAAAAAAATCAATGCATTACGAAGTTTATAACATATGTAGAAGTTAAATGAGTATGGTAGAATAAGCAATGAAAAAGATTAAATGGAAATGTATTTACTGCAAGTTTTTATGGATGCGTGCTATAACAGAACAACGCTGTCTAACAGACACATACCACAAACCAGAAATGCAGGCTGTATATGTAACCTTAAATTCTCTAGAGACATAAAAAAGAGGAAGTTAATGGTAGTATTTTATTTAACTCAGCATCTTCAAAATACTATCATTTCAACCTTCAATCAACATAAAAAAATTCAGTTATGTATTTTATGTTCTTTTCTTATACTAATTCTTTGAAAATGAGCGTATATTTAAACCACCAGCATAATCTGTTCATTTAAGCCCCATTTCAAATGCTAACGTAGCTACAGGCTAACCTATTGGACAGCACAGCTCTAAAACCACCACTGAACATAAAACAAGGAGGGACGGCTGAAGAGTGGACAGAGATAAAATGGAATACTAACGAAATGCTATACTAACCCAGAAGAAGTCAGGAAAGAAAAGAACAGGCTGAGAAGTGAGGGCACAAATGACCCGTTTGGGTGTGGCACACTAATTCTTCACCTCCAGGGCGGAGGAAAGATGAGCACGGAGGCTCAGGTCGTGCGAAGAATTTTGGTCCTAAATATGCCATTCATAATCCTTGGGGATTTAGACAAGAGACCTCATCCTTCTCAATTTGCATATATTTCTTTATCATGTAGTGTATCTGTTTATGGCAGCAATAAATGTTACATTTCAGAAAGTGGATTTGGATGTTAGCCCCAGATTTGAGTCTGGACTCTGCCCTCATGTGACTTTGGGCAAATTGCTTAATTGTCCTAAAGTTCAGTTCTTTCTTCTCCATAGTGGGTATTATATAACGTCTACCTTAAATCCACATAAAACACAGTGTCCATCATTTTAGACGCCTTCAAGAATATTAAGTTGTTTTATTATTATTATTAAACCAACTAGGACCATGAACTATGGGGTTAGACACCATTCAAGGCAGCGATGCCTCAAAGCTGAATGGCAAAGTCTCTTTCTACAAAAGAGAAGCCAGACACCTACCTGACTGCCCACTAACATGGCTATTATGGGGCTAAGGTAGGAGCACAGACAGAAGCATTAAGGTAAAAACACGTGTTCCTTATGTCAGTGTTCATACTGTGATGTGTAACGTTTTTCTTTGACAAAATACAGTATCCAGGGAGCCTGGAATAATCATGAATAAAGTTCTGTTCCGGTCATGATTTCAAAAAATTAACAGACTTTATTCTACAAGTGAATGAGGAGCAAATTATTCTCCTTTAAGACTTCCCTGGTGGCTCAGATGGTAAAAAATCTGCCTGCAAACCAGAAGACCTGGGTTCGATCCCTAGGTGGGATCAAACCCCTGGAGAAGATCCCCTGGAGAAGGAAACAGCAACCCACTCCAGTGTTCTTGCCTGGAGAATTCCACGGACAGGGGAGCCTGGGGGCGACAGTCCATGGGGTTGCAAAGAGTCGGACACAAATGAGTGACCGCCACTTTCACTTAACTTAAAAGAGCAGTTTCTATTTGTTCACTAAGAAGCTCCAATCTTCTGAATCTTACTGTTGAGAACTAGTATTTTATTGATATTTTTCTTCTCTAGAATCCTTTTACAAAAGTATTGTGGCCATTCATGTATCTGACCTAGCCCCTAGTTTATAAAGTGAGAGTTATTCCGTAGAGAAGATTACCAGGTTTTTGATGCCAAATATATAACAAGCACTTTTTCATACCTACTCAATTTAGTTTTGTTTCCAAGCCTGAAATGTGGATTTAGCAAGCTTCCTTTAATAGATGAGAGTCTGGGACTTGCGAGGGTCATACAGTGGTCAGTGGTGGGGCCAGAATGTGGATGAAGGTCAGCCTGATTGCACCCGCCCCTTGTAAAGCTTCCTCTCCTGGTGGGTGCTTCAGAGACGTTGCACAATAGTATTTCCCATTTGTTCAGAGTACGAGCAATCGCTCACACATCTTCAGTTGCTCTTACCAAATATTCGGAGGCTCTCCAAGCAGATCATATGCTCCAAGCTGCAGCAGCAACTGCGGCAGCAACAGTCTGGGGTCACGAGTTCACTGCCAAGAGTGGCAGCCAGAGCGACACCCCGAAGAATTCTCCTTTTCCTACATGACTTTTAAGTTGCGTGTGTGGGTTCTAAGTCGCTTCAGTTGTGTTTGACTCTTTGCAACCTTATGGGCTATAGCCCACCAGGCTGCTCTGTCCATGGGATTCTCCAGGCAAGAATACTGGTGTGGGTTGCCATGCCCTCCCCCAGGGAACTCTTCCTGACCCAGGGACCAAACCCACATCTCTTAAGTCTCCTGCACTGGGATGCGGGTTCTTTGCCACCAGCACCACCTGGGAAACCTGACTTCTAGTTTAATCGTCTACAGTTACAAAAAAATTATTCAGGTTAATATAATACCTTATATTAAGAATTCTTATTTGTTTTTCTATATTACAAGCACTAAATATTTCTATATTTTCTTAACAGTCTGTGTTGTCCTCTGGGTAAACCTAAGTCTCAAACAAATCTCACAGCGGGGTCTTCCTTACCTGCACCAGCTCATACACCCATTTACCCGAAAGATAAAGAACACTGGGCAAAAAAGGACATAGCAGTAAATGTTTGTTGATTGGATTTTCGTGAAGATCTAAATTCAGTAGCCTCTTACTTTCTGTTTCTCTTGTGCAAATTTGACATCATCATAGAAAAATAAGCACTAGACATACATGAGAATTTACAAAGGAATAAATACACATGACCAATAATAACATCAAAAGTGTTTAACTGTACTAGTGCTGAAATAAATATAAATAAATTGAAGGGGAAACCAATATTTATCTACTAAATCAACGAAAACCATTTAAAAATAAAAATACCTGGTTGCTGAGGAGATCGTTATACTGTTTCTGGAAAACTGTATGATAGGATGTATCAAAAGCCTTAAAATCTGGTGATTCTTCACCCTGCTGTGCCTCTGAAATGCTATAAGTCAACCATAATCCAATAGAAAAATATATATATTAAGAAAAAAGTCTGGTGATTCTTTTCACGAAGCATTTCACTTTTAGGCATCTACCCTGAGGAAGTAATCATGGCGCCACAAAAATATAGAAGGAAGAACATTCACTATAGCAGCATCTCCCATTATTTTGCATTAACAGTAGTCTACATGTCTAAAGTATAAATTGATTCAGTACATCATGATCAGTCCATGCAGGAGAACACTATACAGTGACTAAAAGTCATGTCACGGAAGGGATTGTAAGTGACCCGTGTAAATCCTGCAGTGTGTTACAGCGTGTGCAGTTTGTACAGCATGGTTGTGTGTGTGAGTACCAAACAAACATTTCACAAAATGTCCGTAGGGCTCATCTCTGGATGTTGAGATTATGGGTGATGATTTTTCTTCTTTGTCCAGCTTCCCTGCCCCATCTCCCTGCAGGGGAAGGTTATCTCCAAAGTCTTTCAATTGGGATGTATTAATTTAAGAATGAGAAGAAAAAAAGAAACTGTGATGCATTTTTGAGAAACAATGACATCACACTTGAACTTCTTGGGGAGCCCAGACTCTCAGGCAAGGGCGAGCTCTTGCTTTGCCCTAGCTGGGAGATGACTCAGAAGTCCAGAAGTCCAGTCTCCAAGGCCAAAAAGACGAGCTTATTGGGTCACACCCATCCTCTGTACTTCATCCATTCAGTCTAAAGTGTTTTACCGAGTACCTGCCCTGTGCTAGGCACTAGGGGTACAACAGGCAAGAGGAGAAGAGGGAAAGAGAAAGGAGAAAGGATGAGAAGGAGGGAGGGAAAAAGAAAGCCTTCTAATGTACTATGAGGGACTCGGACCTCAACGACGTGGCAGCCAGGAGCAGCGCTCTGAACCAGCCCTCAGGTGTACAAGCTTGTTCTGGAGGGAGTTGCTAGGGTGGCACAGCTTCCTTCAGAGCTCAGGCATGAAGGCGAGAAAGAGGTACGAGCATCCAGTGCAAGGTAACAGGACGGGCTGGAGACACTGGCTCAGGAGGGAGCAGGGTTGCTATAGAGACAGAGAGAGGGCTGGGCCAGCAGGGCTTGGAGCAGAAGAGACCAGACCACAGGCAAATCTCGTGGCCACGTCTGGGGCCCACTGAAGGGCTCTGGATCTGAGAGCAGCCGGGGGATCCTAGGAGACCGTGAGGAGCCCCATCCCGGGCGGCGGCGGGCAGATCTGAGCGGGAAGAGAGACCCTCATGCAGTCACAAGGAAATCGCCCGGTGATGCACAGACTATTTTTAAGTGACTTCATCTTTGACTCCCTGCCAGGGAGTCTCCGATCTTAAGGTTCAAAAGCTCGAACAAAGGAAAGACCAGCTTTTTGAGCGTGAAGTGATAACACAAGGCGGTGGCTTTCCAACACAATTAAATTCTAGGTGAGCACAGCCCACAGCTGTGGAAAGCACGGTTTTGCCTGGAAAGTACAAAGTGCCTTTTTCCCGCTTTATTCATCAATAACCCTACAATTGGAGCTGACACATCCAAGCTTCAAAGCGAAAGCAAAGAGCTCAGTTTGTGAATATTAAGCGGCTTGCCGAGAGATGGTCTGACCCTTAGGTTTCAGCAGCGTCCAGTGGTGACAGAAAAGGGGCCTAACGTTCATTAGACCCCTTCAGGGCTGGGCGGCTCACTGGCCAGCTGTGGGCTCTCTCTTCTGAACTCTCAAGGTCCTGTTTTCGATTTCTAGTGGGGAAGAGATTTCTTCTAATGAGAAGGTATTTATGTCCATCCATTTAGTCACCTGCCATGGGATGCAGGGCCTGGCTTTGGCTGAAAAGAAATGTCTGCAAACTAGATTACTGAGAAACTCTTGAACCTGGCAGGTAGCACTTCTCCCCAAGTCTGCTTTCCTCTAAAAATGTAAGTACTAATTTTTTAAAAAAGGTGGGGTCTCCTGGGGGTGGATCTCTCAGAGGCCCAAGAGGCCGTGGGAAGACTCGACTGAAGACCCTCGCTGGCTGGCACCAACCCTGTGAGATGCACATGTTACCCACACGACAAACAGTAGATGTGAGAACAGTTAAAGAGCAAAACCTCATCGCTCAGCCCTGAAGTGGCAGGGGCGGGGGGCACTAAATGGGGTCACACAGTAAGGAGCAGGGCTTCCTGCCATCTGCACAGGCAAGGAGCTGTTGTTCGGTTGCACTCAATCCGGAAGACGAGAGTGAGAGGAGATCACAGCTGTCCCCTCCCTCCGCGGGGTGGCAGAGGCCAGGGTCAGCCCACAGAGGAAGGGAGCAAAGTGGCAGCACTCAGGAGGGGGAACTATCCCCTAGTATCACAAGCAGCGGAGAGCGGCCACCGTCGGATGCAGTGGACCATTGCAGAATGCAGAAGACGCACTGGCGTGGGAGACAGAGTCCTGTGTAGTCAGAGCTGTGGCCCCGCTGTCGGCACGTGAAATATATTGATGGCTCACGCTGGCCTGAAGCCCCATCCACGCACCGCAGAAGGGCTGTGTGCGCAGAGCGTGAACCCCTGTCCTGTCCTCAGTGCGCACACATGCACACACACACATATACACACACGCGTGCATACACATATGCATTCCTGGAGTGTTTAAGTCTCCACGAAACCTGTGAGGGTCATGGGGTGGCAAGGAAGCCCCTTAGAATCCAGTCCCCGCAGCAAAAACTCCAGCAACCAATCCGTCCTGAGACACCCCGGGCTCCTGCGCCGGCCGCTTGCTCCGCCCCCAGCGGCGGCGTGTCAGCGGCTCCCGCCTGGCTCTCTCCCCCGCTCCTTTTCTCTCTCCCTTCCCTCGCACTCAGAGCCCGGTCACCTGCTGTCCCTTCTCCTGTGGGGCGGCGTCGCCCTCCTCCACTTCCGTCTTTGGACTCCTGCCCTCAGGCTCCCGCTCATCCTTACAATCTCTCCTGAAACACCAGAGTTTTCTTAAGAGCGCGGGCACTGACAGCCACCCTGATGAGAACTTTCTTACCGGGCAAGAAAAGAAAGCCACCATCGCCAAGTGAACCTCTGTGGAAAGAAAGCAGCTGGCGACAGGGAGGAATACGATTATTTAAGAGGAGAAGGGAAATCTGAACAGGACAGAACAGTGCGGTGACTTCAGCAGGGCGTGGTCGGGGCCTCGAAGTCAACACCAGAGCTTGGGGGTATATTCAGTCACTATTTACATACACATACTATTTACATGCACATAACAATACATACATGTAACATAGTTACATACACGTAAGGACAGAGGATGAGATGCTTGGATGGCATCACCAACTTGATGGACATGAGTTTGAGGAAGCTCCGGGAGCTGGTGACGGACAGGGAGGCCTAGCATGCTGCAGTCCATGGGGTCGCAAAGAGTCGGATACGACTCAGCAACTGAATTGAACTGAACTGAACCATCTTTCGGGGCTTCCCAGGAGGTGATAGTGGAAAAGAACCCACACCCAGTGCAGGAGACATAAGAGACGTGGGTTCAATCCCCGGGTTGGGAAGATCCCCTGGAAAAGGAAATGGCAACCCACTCCAGTATTCTCGCCTAGTGAATCCCATGGACAGAGGAGCCTGGCAGGCTACAGCCTATAGGGTCACAAAGAGTCGGACGGGATTGACGCAACTTAGCACACAGGCCCACAATCGTCTTTCAAATAAGGATATAAACTGAATCTAATTTTATTTTATAATTAATATATGCTGCTGCTAAGTCACTCCAGTTGTGTCTGACTCTGTGCGACCCCAGAGATGGCAGCCCACGAGGCTCCCCCCGTCCCTGGGATTCTCCAGGCAAGAACACTGGAGTGGGTTGCCATTTCCTTCTCCAATGCATGAAAGTGAAAAGTGAAAGTGAAGTCGCTGAGTCGTGTCTGACTCTTCGTGACCCCATGGGCTGCAGCCTACCAGGCTCCTCCGTCTATGGGATTTTCCAGGCAAGAGTACTGGAGTGGGGTGCCATTGCCTTCTCCGATAATTAATATATAATTATTTTAATATACTGAGGAGCAGGACCTTCTCAGTGAATTCTTTGGCTGCCTTCATGAAGCTTCTGGTTAAAGGACTCAACACACTCTGCTTTGACTGGACCAGGCAAGCCGTAGCTGATGATTTCAGGCAAGTCCTAGTTCTCGGGAAGCAGGACTCCTTAGAGCAAGTGGCTGGCTACTCCTCATCTTTTTACAGATGTGCTACGTTTTATACAAAGTGTTGCCTATCATTTAGCACAGAACATTTTATTAAGAACTTAGATGAGTTTTTAAACAAATCATACACTCTGCAACAGATCAAGTCCTCTGGCCTAGAGCAGAGCTTCTCACACTGTGGCCCCCAGACCAGCAGCCATGACCTCCCCTGGGAACTTGTTAGAAACGCAAGCCCTCAGCCCCACCGCAGACCTCTAGGACTGGGAACTCGGTGTGAAGGAGCCCTCCAAGTGAGGCCGACCCCTTCGTAAGTCCAAGAACCTCTGCTCCAGACCCACCGCACCTCCAGAGCCTCTCAATAATCCATACTGAATATTTCTAGGTGCCAAGGTGTGCACTTGGTCACTCAGTCGTGTCCAACTCTTTGCAACCCCATGGACGGTAGCCCATCAGGCTCCTCAGGCAAGAATATTGGAGAGGGTTGCCATTTCCTTCTCCAGGGGATCTTCCTTCTCCAGGGACTGAATCTGTGTTTCCTGCGTTGGCAGGCCGATTCTCTACCACTGCGCCACCTGGAAAGCCCCTAGATGTCAAAACAGCCTCTGAATGATGACTCTTTTCACAGCAAGGTCCTTTGATTTATGAAAGTCTGCAGCCCAGTCCTCAGATGAGCTGGCTTCCCTCTTGGGGCTGCTCATGGGGCATCTCTCCTGCTCGCCTCTCCTGGTCCTCCACCTGGTGGGTGGGGCTGCTCCCAGGGGTGGAGGGGCGTGGCCTCAGCTGCTGTTTACCCTGGCTGTTCAGAGCCGCCTCAACGGGGAGCCCTCAGAGGTCCCTAGAGTAAGGCTCCACGTCCCTGCCCTGGAGTCACCGCTGATCGCGGGCTCCCAGGGCCCACAGCTCTCTCAGGGCCTTGCGCTCTCACCTCAACTCTGTTCATAGCGCACCGCCCTCCTGCCCACTCGGACCCTGCAGAGCGACCTCGTCTCTTCTCATAGAAGTTTACCCACCTCTCCTCTCCTCTGGGGCTCAGATTTCCCCTTGGGTTTCACAAAAAGCCAGTGGTTCTTCAATTTGAACAGGTGTCAGACCCACCTGATGGGCTTAGTAAGACACAGTGCCGGCCCCGCCCAGGAGTTTCCGATTCAGTGGGTTCTCAGCCTGCAGTGGAAGAATTTACATTTCTAACAAGCTCTTGGTGCAAGTTGATGCTGTGGTCCAGGAATCCTACTTTGAGCATCTCTGTTGAAAACCAACATCAATGAGCCTAAAAAACAAACAAAAAAAACAGTCCCCAAATGACCACACCCTTTCATCTCCCAAGAGATCCAAAGTATCCTTCAATTAAGTCAACTTATTTCACTGGTAATTAAGTTCCACTTACTGCGAAAAAAGAAGTTTTGAAGTTACTTCAATTCTTATTTAAGCCATCAGCAGAAATAGTCAATTTACTCAATGTACTCAGAGAAATGCTTTTCCTCCCAGGGGAAATAGTGTTCTCTGCAGCTTCTAAAATCTGCTGGCCCCAGCCCTGACTCTGGTTCCCTTAAGCTAAGGAGGAGCTGGGGCTGGGCTGGGGACCAGGGGTGAGAAGCTTCGCTGTCACAATTCAGGACGATGGAGGATGGGGAACAGGGAGAGAGACTCTTGGCTTTGAGTAAGAAGCGGGAGGTGACATCAGTAACCCTGCCGCTGACCTGAACCATCAGGCTCCAGGCTTCCTAGGGAAGCCCTGACTTCTCCACCCCTCCCCATCCTTCCCACTAAGCTGAGCCCAGAAACAAAACCCAACTCACTTCTCAGGGCTCTTGCCTGCATCTCCTCTCCAGAGACCACAGCAGCTGCCCCCAAGGACACAGCCCTGCTCCCCCAGCTGAAGTCTGAATCCCAGAGTGGAAGCCAGAGCGAAGTGCCAACAGGGCAAGAGCCTCATTCCAGACCTCAGAGGTCCTTCTGCAGCCCCCCAAAGGCCAGACCCCCAGTTCATAACCCACATCAGAGCCCCCTTGGGACAGTATGCCAGTGATCGAAAACACGTAGAGGCCTGTGGTTTCGCTCTCCTGAGTTCACTGCTCTACCAGGGGGCGGGGTTCCAGGGAGGGTGGGTCTGTATGTGGGCAAGGCTGCAAAGAGGGGCCGCTTATAAGAAAGGGAGAGCTGTGGGGAGGGCGGGGCTACAAGGAGGGCGGGGCTTCAAGGAGGGCGGGGTTACAAGGAAGGCTGTTTGCGGCCCAGCCAAAAGGTCACGTGTTACTTGCTGCCCCTTCTCTTTGAGAACAGAAAGTCAAACATCCCCCACCCCAGACCTAGACTAGCCTCGCCTGTTGATTCAAGCTCCAAAGGTTCAGGGAACTGCATTCAAAGGCCCCTGCTAGCTGCCTTTGGACTTCCCTGGTGGCTCAGTAAAGAATCTGAACGCTGCCTGCAATGCAGGAGAACGAGGTTCAATCCCTGGGTGGGGAGGATCCCCTGGAGAAGGAAATGGCAACCCACTCCAGTATTCTTGCCTGGAGAATCCAATGGACAGAGGAGCCTGGTAGGTTATCCAAGTCCCTGGGGTAGCAATGAGTTGGACACCGCTTAGAGACTAAATTACCACCAACGGCCTTTTGCTTCTCACAGTGGTTCCCCAGGAGCATAAAATAGGAGAAGTGAAACTGATTATGTCACTGCTTGATAAGGGGGGAGGAAGCACATGGACGGCACTGTTTATTGGGCCCTGTTATCGTGCAGGTCACACACAGGGTCTCCACGCCATGAAAGGGTTCGCAGCTGCCCTCCTCATCTGGACTCTGCTGTCTCCCCGGAGAGCTGGCGGGGAGGCCTGGCCCACGCACACGGCCTGCAGGAACGGGAATCTGCAAGTGCTCTACCAGAGCTGCGGTAAGTGCTTTCTGAACGTCGGTTTCTGTTTACGGGGAAGGCAAGGCCCACACGTGTGAGATGCTTGAGCGCTTTATGGGAGTGGGGGAAGGGCAGGGAGACAGCGGATGAATGGGTAGGTGTGGACCACAGGAAGCCCTGGGCAGAGAAGCTGTCTGGCGGGAGAGAGCTGGAGAGCACGACCAGAGGGCCAGAAAAGCACAGTGACTCTCTAGATCAGAAGGGATCTTGCAATGCGGAAGACCTGGGTTCGATCCCTGGGTCAGAGAAGAGAGGTGGCTACCCACTCCAGTATTCTTGCCTGGAGAATTCCATGGACAGAGGGTCCTAGCGGGCTACCACGCATACGATCACTAACCTCACAGAGCCCGAAAAAGAGCAGACTGACCGGTGAGTCTACCAAGTCATGAAACCTTGCCAGTTCAGGATCAGGAAGAGAAGCTTCCATCAGTTCAGTTCAGTCACTCAGTCGTGTCCAACTCTGCGACCCCGTGGACAGAAGCACACCAGGCTTTCCTGTCCATCATGAACTCCCGGAGCTTGCTCAAACTCATGTCCACTGAGTCAGTGATGCCATCGTGGTGAAGCTTCCATGACCTCCCCCGACTGCTCACCCGGGGCTCCTCTCCAGGTTACGTTGTTTGTGAGTCGAGTGAAAAGATGGTTTATGACAAAGGAGAAGACTCCTGTCCTTCTGATGATGCTGCCAGAACTCCTCTCACAGCAGCAACGTCATTTATTCATTCAACAAACACTTATCCAGCTGCTGCCAATGCCACAGTTTTCTCTAGCTCTGGACATGATAAGAGGAATGAGCCAAGGCTGTTACCCCACCGGTCAAGCGTAGACAGCAACCAGAACGCAGCCTAGTGAATAGAGCGCAGGAAGCTGCCGTGGTCAGGGTCTGAGCCGAGTCTTTGGAGGGTATGTTTGTTTTCTGGGGCCATCAAAACACCACGGGCCGAGGGGCTTCGACAGTAGAGGCTGCAAGTCTTGCAAGACCAAGGTACCAGCAGGACTCGTTGCTCCTGGGCTTGCAGGTGGCCTCCTTCTCCTCCTGTCTTCACCTGCTCTTTGTTCTGTGCCCACATGTTCCTCGTGTGTCTGTGTCCATTCTCATGAGGATATCAGTCATAGTGGATTAAGGCCCACCCATTCAGGAAGATCCCCTGGAGCAGGAAGTGGCAACCCACTCCAGGAGTCTTGCCTGGAAAGTCCCATGGACAGGGGAGCCTGGCAGGCTACAGTCCATGGGGTCGCAAGGAACCAGACAGGACTGGGTGGCTGAGCACATATACGCATGTTCAGTTCATAAAGGGGGCCTGAGTGGGGAGAAATGAGCCCAGTCTCAGGATCGCATGTTGAATGAAGATGAGAGGGACTGGCTCACGAAGTTATGACCTTGTGAAACATGACATCTTGGCGGTAGACAGGGGGCAACATGCTGCTCAGACTGTAGGCAGTGGAAAGCAGATGCCCTTTAAGTACCCAAGCCGGCCCCACAGTATGCCGAGGAGGGGCATCAGTGTTACACTGAGCAGAAGCTGGGCCCTATGACTGGCACCCAAGGAGCTGCCTCACAGATGTCCAGACTTGACTCTTTTAAAAAGAGGGAACATCGAAGATTGAAATACACATACACACACACACAAATTTTGTTTAATGTAGAAGAGAAGGAAAGACTGGGTGCTGGAAGTGTTCATCGCCTTCCTCTTGTTCTTCCCTTGGGGATGGGATGCTTTCTCCTGGCATCTGTTCATCTTCAGGGCAGGATGAGAAGCAAAGCTTGAGATGAATGCACCGCTCAGGATTTGTTTTTCTAGTTCACCCTCCCAGGTTGCCATGGCTGGTCCACCCCTCAGACCAGCCTGCAGCCTGCGTCCAAGCCTGGCAACCACCTCTCCCGCCGCTGCCAGGAGCAGATGCTCCAGGGAAATGGATGGTGTCGCTGCTGCCTGGGGAGAACCCCTCCTTCTGAAGGGGCAGCTGCTCTGTGGAGTCAATGAATGCTGGTCACAGCCTTGCTCTAAGCACTCAGTGGAAGGAATGAGGGAGACGTAGTTCTGGTCCAAGAGCAGCAGGAGCAGGAGCCAAGCAACAGGGTAAACGCCTCGTGGGAAGCGCTGGACTAGAGACGGTGTCCTGCACCAGGGATGTGATGATGGCTGGAGAGGGTGAGGCTGAGTCTAAGCCACCAGGGAACCTGTCCTCAAGCTTGAGTTCAACCATTTAGGATGATGAGAATAGTGATTACAAAATCTCATGTTCATAAAGGCTATATGTGTTAGGCGTCAGACTAAGTACTTTCTAAACGTTATTTTTATCTACAGATGTGTAAACTGAGGGTGCATGCTAAGTCACTTCAGTCGTGTCTGACTCTTTGCCACCCCATGGACTGCAGCCCGCCAGGCTCCTATGTCCATGGGATTCTCCAGGCAAAAATACTGGAGTGGGTTGCTGTGCCCTCCTCCAGGGGATCTTCCAACCCAGGGATCGAACCCAGGTCTCCCGCATTGCAGGCAGATTCTTTGCCATCTGAGCCACCAGGGAAGCCTGAGAATACTGGAGTGGGTTGCCATGCCCTCCTCCAGGGGATCTCCCGGGACCAGGGATGAAACCTTGTGTCAGACATGATGAGCAGTAAAACAACAGCCACCTGAGGGTGAGTGACGTCAGATAGCTTTTCCGACGCCACCGGTGGCAGTGGCAGAGGCAGAGTGGCGCCTCCAGGGGCACAGGACAGGCATGAAGCAAGTATCTGTGGCATTAAAATGCATTGATTCCAGGCCACTCTGAATCAACTGGCGTCTAGAATGTTGTCAGAAGGCAAATGGCCTAGGGGTGGGAGCGGGAAGGAGCATTTAGGCCGAGGAGGACCGTGTGAGTGAAGGCTGGGGAGCAGGTTTAGCCTCGGGGGCTGGGGAAGGGCTGGGACACGGGGGAGGGTGAGCGATGAGGCGGGAAGGGTGAGCAGAGCCCAGGGGTGATGGGTGACTTTAATGTGTCAGTGTGACCAGGGCCCGGGATGCTCAGATGGCTGGTTAAGCATCATGTCCGGGGTGTCTCTGAGAGGTTTCCAGAGGAGATGAGCACTGGCGCGGTGGACTGAGTAAAGCCGATGGTCCTCCCGGTGCGGGCGGGCAGCTCCCAACCTGTGAGGCCTGACGCCCGCACAAAGGCGGGGGCAGGGAGTACTCACTCTCTGCCTGACTGCGAGGCTGGGGTGCCCATCTCCCACCTGCAGTGCCCCCACCCCGGGTCTCAGGCCTTCAGGCCACACCACCGGCCTTCCTGGGGCTCCGGCTCACAGATGGCAGACTCTGAACATCTCAGGTTCCATCATCACACGAGCCTACACCGTGTAACAAGTCTCTTTCTAGGACAAATACAGATGTGTGTCATGATCACCAACACGTCATGACCTGTGTGGGGGTTAGAAAAGAATCTACAGGCAGGATGAAAGGAGAATAAAGTTTATTAGAGTGGGAGACGCTCTTAGAACAGCGGGCTGGCTCCAGGGAGAGCCAACCCTTTCAAGGGCTAGTAGCCAATGTTTATAGCCTCAAAACAGAAAAAATTCCTACTGGAAAGGGTGGCATTAGGTGATGGGTTAAGATGTTATAGGGTGGCTAACAGGGTAGAAATTTTACCTAGTATGGAGTCAGGGAACTGGCCACTGGCCGGAGGCTCATGGCAGCAGTTGCTATGAGTTCGGTCAGTTCCAGAGATGTTTGTCCTGTGACCTTGGTACAGGATTCCACACGGAGGGCATAGGTTCAATCCCTGGTCTGGGAACTAAGATCCTCTATGATGCATGGTGCAGCAAAAGAAAAAAAAAAAAATCCAGGAAGGAATTGCTGGGAGCCTACATTAGCATCATTCCAACATCCTTAATGTCAGAGGGAGACTTTGATGTACACCGGGGTCAGCAGAGAGGAAAGTGGTGTCCTGGGAGCTCCCCCAGAGATGGGTCTCCCTCCTATCTTGCCAGCTATCGAGCTGTGGGGGACCAAATGGCTGCACCCCCTCCCCGATGGAGAAGCCCCCTCAGCTACTGCCTTTGCTGCAGGACAGACTCTCAAGGAATCCCACCAGTGAGGCCTGTAAAGACTGTGCTGTGATGCTGCATCCAGGCCTGGGCTTTAGACGTCCTTGGGCACAGGGGGCTCCTGGAATCCCTGTACAGGTGTGTTCACATCACGATCGTCCACGGATGGAGAAGAATCAGCAATCAAGGATTCGCTGTCTTCCGGGTTTAGCGCTCCCTTTCCCCCTTCTCTGCTCGTTTTATAATCTCAGTGGGAAGGGGAGATCATAGGCTAGAAACTGTTCTGAACAATGTAAAAATCCTCAAGGTGAAAGAAGGAGCTTCACAAGCAGTTACTGGGTGCTGGGCTTAGACCAGGAAGTGAGCAGAAGTGTCTGAAAAAGCAGAAGTCCTGCCCCATCCAAATGCTGGTGCTGCTGCAGAGAAGAGGGTGACAGTCTTTACTAAAGCAAAAGGGGGAATTAAAGCAGTTGAGGGGCCTTTCTTCTGTTAAATCCTAGGGCAGTTTCCAGGGCCAGAAAAAACCCAGGGCCCCCCCTCGCATACCTGCCCGAACGTCCACCAGTGTGGTTATTTCTGCTTCTGTCACATAAAGACGGGAGGTGGATCACGAGAGTGCAGGTGATGAGAGGATGAACCAGAGATTGGGGGAAACAGAGCCAGGAGGGGAATAACGAAGCCAGCACGTGGGGGCAGGGAGGTCGGGAAACTTACAACAGGGGAGGCCGTGTGAGGCCTAAGAGCTTGGGGTCTGGAGTCCGCAAACCTCACTCCAGCCCCTGGGCCATCCTGTTACCTCTCCAGTGATAGTCAAGAAGGTATGTGAGTTTCTTGCCGTGGCGGTAACAAGGTACCACTTGACACTTAGCGGCTTTAAAGGATTCTTAAATCCTGAGAGTTTTGGAGGCCAGGAGTCCAAAGTCAGTTTTGCTGGGTCCAAGGGGACCCTCCCTCGAACTCCCCAGGAGAGGAGACCTTCCTCGCCTCTTCCAGCGTCTGCATCCCTGCCTCACAGCCCCTTCCTGCATTTCCAAAGCCAGCAGCACAGTGCCTGGCCTCTGCGGTCACATCCCTTCCTTCTTCTGTGTCCTGTCTCCCTCAGCCTCCCTCTTGGGAGGCCCCCTGAGATTAGGATGATCTCACAGTCTCAGGATCCTTAGCTTCGTCACTTCTGCACAGTCCTCTGTGCTACCTGAGGGAACCCTCACAGATCCTGGGGATGGAGACATGGATATCTTTGGGAACCATTCTCCAGCCCACTGCACTAGGGATAAGAACCTTATCAGCATCTCAGGGCTGTGTGAGAATCAATTGAAATGTGATGAGCACATACTAAGCGCTCAATAAATCTTTGCTGCTGGTGACTTGTGAGATACTTCACAGTCACTAGGGGTATATTTGACTACAAGCTTCCTACAAGTTGGTACTTCCCTGGTGGCTCAGACAGTCAAGAATCTGCCTGCAATATGGGAGACCTGGGTTCGATCCCTAGGTCAGAAAGATCCCCAGGAGAATGGAATGGCAACCCACTCCAGTATTCTTGCCTGGGAAATCCCATGGACAGAGGAATCTGGAAGGCTACATCCATGGGGCTGCAAGGAGCTGGACATGACTGAGCAACTAACGTTACACCGTTTACAAAATCAAACCAGTTTTTAAGGAGATGTCCAGCTTTTCCTGACCCTGGGATAAGCCGTGAGGAATTTCTCCGTAGCGTAGATGTTACCCTGGACAGCATTTCCACAGGCAAAGCCGCAGTGACTCATGCCTGGTGCCCTCAGCGTGGACCAAGGGCTCGTCACCAAAATGCAACTGGAGATGATTTTGCAAAGGGCTGCAGTGGAAGCCTCTCTGAGTGTGGCACTTGCAGGTCTGGGTTGCTCAAGGGGGAGTTGGGTGCCCATAGGAATGAGTGAGCTACACGTGGTCCAGGACTCACTGCATCATAAACGTCACTGTGGCCGTTGCTGCTGTTACTGCTGTGATGGGCTTTTGGTAAGAGTTGGAGCAGCTGTATTTTCTGACAACAGCCTTGAGTGTAGATCCTAGTGTTGTAAGTTAACATGCCTTGACATCAACCAGACAAAGAGGACGGTCAGAAAAAGTAAGAGACGTGTATATAGGTGGGGAACAGGTGTTCCCCTCCAAACCTCAATCCCAAACAACGGTTCAGGAGAGGAGGTTAACTGAAAGAAAAGGGCCACCCGCCCAGGAACTGTGTGCCATCTGGCTAGGTTCCTTCTCTGGGAAGCTGTGTGATGCTCCAGGACTTCCCTCTAGGATGTAGAGTAGCCGAGTGAGCATCCCAGGAGCCCTCTGCGGTCCTCCAGGGACCAAGCGCGTCCATCTGGGATCTGGGTGCCGCCCCGGGGGGGGGGGCATTCCTGTGCAGCAGGCAAAGGGCAAGCTGGCACTGTGAAGGACCCACCTCCTTGCGAGGGACTCAACAAGGCTGAGCTGTGCCTCCGCGCCTTCTTGAGAGTCTGCGCCAGTTTCCTCCGCAGAGCCTCTCCGCCTCCGGAACAGAAAGGGGTGGGGGGCGGTAACCAGCCAATGGCCGGGAAGAGGAAGAAAAAGATCCGGGGCCCATAAGGCGCAGCTTCCAAGCCTCCAGTTCAGTTCAGTTCAATCGCTCAAATCGTGTTTGACTCTTTGTGACCCCATGAATCGCAGCACGCCAGGCCTCCCTGTCCATCACCAACTCCTGGAGTTCACTCAAACTCATGTCCATCGAGTCGGTGATGCCATCCAGCCATCTCATCCTCTGTTGTCCCCTTCTCCTCCTGCACCCAATCCCTCCCAGCATCAGAGTCTTTTCCAATGAGTCAGCTCTTCGCATGAGGTGGCCAAAGTACTGGAGTTTCAGCTTTAGCCTCAGTCCTTCCAATGAACACCCAGGACTGACCTCCTTTAGAATGGACTAGTTGAATCTCTTTGCAGTCCAAGGGACTCTCAAGAGTCTTCTCCAACACCACAGTTCAAAAGCATCAATTCTTCGGTGCTCAGCTTTCTTCACAGTCCAACTCTCACATCCATACATGACCACTGGAAAAACCATAGCCTTGACTAGACAGACCTTTGTTGGCAAAGTAATGTCTCTGCTTTTGAATATGCTATCTAGGTTGGTCATAACTTTCCTTCCAAGCAGTAAGCGTCTTTTAATTTCATGGCTGCAATCACCATCTGCACTGATTTTGGAGCCCCCAAAAATAAAGTCTGACACTGTTTCCCCTGTTTCCCCATCTATTTCCCATGAAGTGATGGGACTGGATGCCATGATCTTCGTTTTCTGAATGTTGAGCTTTAAGCCAACTGTTTCACTGTCCTCTTTCACTTTCATCAAGAGGCTTTTTAGTTCCTCTTCACTTTCTGCCATAAGGGTGGTGTCATCTGCATATCTAAGGTTATTGATATTTCTCCCGGCAATCTTAACTCCAGCTTGTGCTTCTTCCAGCCCAGCGTTTCTCATGATGTACTCTGAATATAAGTTAAATAAGCAGGGTGACAACATACAGCCTTGACGTACTCCTTTTCCTATTTGGAACCAGTCTGTTGTTCCATGTCCAGTTCCAACTGTTGCTTCCTGACCTGCATACAGGTTTCTCAAGAGAAATCCAAGCCTCCAGTGGGGTGTTAACCCTGCTCCCGGGAGCACAGTGAGGTCAGTGGGGGGTTCACCCTGCTGCCAGGAGCACAGTGAAGTCAGTTCGGGTTCACCCTGGCTGCCGCGAGCACAGTGAAGGCAGTGGGCTCCCCTGAGTGCGGCCTGGCCTCTCTCCTCTGGCCGGGTGGGTGCTGCGTGAGCCCCAGGAGAAATCCAGAGGAGCACAATCAGGGCTCCCTTCAGCTGTTCACCCTTAGCATCCTTTCCCGTAGCTGGGGCCTTTCTATTCGGGGGTCTTCTCTGTTTTAGTGTTCAATTCTATTAAGAGGTTTTCCTGGTGGTTCAGTCAATAAAGAATCCAGTGAGAGGGATGAGGGTTTGATCCCTGGGTCAGGAAGATCCCCTCGAGAAGGAAATGGCAACCCACTCCAGTATTCTTGCCTGGAGAATTCCATGGACAGAGGAGCCTGGCCACAGTGCTTGAGGTCACAAGAGTTCCACACAGTTGTAGCAACTAAACCGCCACCATGTTCTATTAAAATATCCCTTTAAACAATTAAACTCTATTTGCGTAACCAAAGCTTTGTAAATTTAAAAAATTGGTTTTATCACAGGCATACATCCATGGGTCACAAACTTACTAGTAGAATTGTCTTAAGCAGGTAAACAAATACAACCAATTTCCTTAAATGCTTTAAAATCTTTAAAATCAGACAAAGTAAGCACAGGTTATCACACTGACTGTTCACTTACTAGGACCCTTTTCTTAAACTAGTGTCAAGATATTGGTTGTTCAGTCACTCGGTCATGTCCAATTCTTTAGACATGACCCAATCCAACTTCCCTGTCCTTCACCATCTCCTGGAACTTCTTCAAACTCATGTCTATTGAGTCCGTGATGCCATCCAACCATCTCTTCTGTGGATTTTACTTAATCATCTCTACACCGATATTTATTCTTCCTTGTATTCTTACTTTTTTTGGAGTTATAGCAATGAAAGTGTGAAAGTGTTAGTCACTCAGTTATGTCCAGCTCTTTGCGACCCCACGGACTGTAAGCCCGCCAGGCTCCCCATCCACAGAATTCTCCAGGCTTGAATACTGGAGTGGGTAGCCAATCCTTTCTCCAGGGGATCTTCCCGACCCAGAGATCAAACCCAGGTCTCCCGCATTGCAGGTAGATTCTTTACCATCTGAGCCACGAGGGAAGCCCAATTATAGCAATACCTAGGTCAGTATTTTCCAAGGGTATGTTCCAGAACAAACATAAAGCCTATCATTCAGACTAGCCAGGACAAAGGTTTTAAGTTACCAATCAATTGATCCTGGGCCTGGTCGGCCAGCAAGTTGACGTCTCTGCACTTGAACTTGACCTATTACATCCTGAAGACCTTTCAGCCCCTTCCTGTCTCAGGGCTCCCTGTGTCCTGCTACTTCTCCGGCCACTGATGAGTGTTTCTCTGGGTCATTGTGAAGCCACCGTAGCATCATTATGCATCGACCTGGCCTGTCAGCATTGCTGGAAACATACACCTACCACCCTGATGTCAGAAATACAGTGAGGGGATCATTTAGCAGCCACGGCGGATTTTATCTTCTGCACAGCTGAGGCTCACCTTAACATATTTAGCAAACTTATTCTCTTAGAACATAGCACTGGGTTATCTTTTTACTTTGTGTTTGCTGATGCTGGTTTGACTCTCGCCCAGCTTTCAGTCCAATTTTTACATAAGACCACTTGAGCTGATCAATCCTTCTGTTTTAATTTTTTCCAAGCCCTTGTGTTCATATATATATTTATACACATTTTATATATATATACACACACACACACATATATATTTTTTCCTGGCTTATTCACGATGTTTTGTCTTCACTCCTACCTACTTACAAAGATAGAAACAAATCCCGTGGTTCACTCTAGCCTATCCAAACTGGTGGAAACGTTCTGGATCCCCAAAGAACTAGAACAAGGCTTCATGCCCATCCAGTGTTTGTGATGTGATGCAACTTCCTTCTCGTGTATGCCCAGGCTGCCTCACCCAGACAGGCCTGAGAAGTGACTCGGAAAGACAGAATCCCCAGAGATGACGTCTTCAGGAGCCCCACACGGCGGGCATTGCCTTTCTTCCTGGTCCCAGAATCTGCCTGGTGTCACCCAAGTCCGCAGAAGGGAGCAAGTCCCTGGTGGCCCCCTCCCAACTGCCCCCTCCTGGTCAGAGAAGGCATTACAGCCGCCCGCCCCCGGCATCGGCTCTCAGTCTTTTTCCAGCTCCAAGGCCAGCACAGAGGACTTGGTCTCTCCAACTGCGGTCTGCAGAGGCTGTGAAGCGGCAGGCGGAGTGGAAGGAGGCACGCTCCAGCCTGGGCGGGGTTCCTAGAGCAGCTGCTGGGTTCCGCCTCACGCTCTGTGGGGCTCAGGCGTCCGTCCCTGACCGGGGCCTTGTGGCCGTCTACTGTGGTCCTGGATGTTACTTGGCCTTGAAAGGAGCCTGGCAGCCAGGATCTGTCCATGACGACGTATTTCTCCACAAGCCTGGTGCTCTGCAGGCATATGGGGAGGGGTCAGCATCCTTCTACCCCCACCCCCGCACCCAGCAGGCACAGGGCAGACAGGGGATCTCTTACAGAACTTGGAAACGTTCTGGCCAGACAGAACCCCAGGGCTTCATTCCAAGCGTCTCCTCGTCCAGAAGAGGAAACTTGGAGCCAGGGAAACAGAGTGTTCTGACCACAAGCCACGGAGCAGCGTGGCCGCAGCTGTGTCCCTGAACCCTCCCGGGCAGCCCTGCCTCCTGTCTCCTGTGTGAACACCAGGGTGTGAAACGTGCCCCATCATGGCACGTACACTGCGACCAGACCCTCTCCTTCCTACTCACACCCCGATCCTCTTTCTAGGCAGGCCTTCTCTGAAAGCCATGTGCCCACATCCCTTCCTGCCAGGCCCCGGCAAAACAAGACCCTCTGTGTCTGCAAGACCTGAGGGGGCTCTCTTACAACACTGAGAGGACCATTTAGTTCCATAAAGGTTCTATCGCTGCCAACTGTACATAGAAGTGGCATGGTTCTAGAGAACAGTGAAGGCAATGCTTGTTTAGGAGGAAAGCTGCCTTCTCCTGTGGTATGAGCCCCATCGAGAGTTCTAGCAGTACTTAGGAAGCAGATGACCGTCACAGAGGACAATGATGAAAATAGGAAAGGTCACTCGTACCCCGAAGCCCCACAGCTTGATGCCAGCAGCCAGCTTCTTCTGGTCCCTTCTCCATGTGTACAAAAGCTTGCTGAGAGCAGCCAGCTTCTGGCATCAAGGAAGATGCCCAAGTCCCACCTGCCTCACCTGGGATCGGCAGGCTCGGGTCTAGATCCTGGATGGTGCCTATTCTGGAAGCACAGCACTGGAGCCCTGGTTCTCTGGCATCTAAATTCCAGTCTGGCCAGCACGGAGCTGCTAGAATCCAAGCCGGATGGAGAGTGGGCAGGAAGATCCTCTCCCAGGGAGCACAGCTTTCCTGCCTCACACTTAGCTTCAGTTTTAACTAAACGAAAGAGCAACTCTTGTGTCAGTGAATATGCACATTTCAAAAAAAAAAAATCCCGGAGGAGAACAGAGCATTGCCAGTGGCTCTTGGTTTATTTGAAGCAGCGGTTGAACAGCAAGTATCGTGTCCAATCGTGCCTGAGGTTTTAGAGCCAGTCGCCAAAACAAGGAGCAGGAGGCGCCTGTGCAAACGCTGCTGATTCCCAGGGTCTCAGGGACGCCGCCTTCCTGGGGGAGCGGACCTTCAGGAAGGCAGTGATGGAGAAGCCAGAGAGCGGAGACCACTGTTCCCTTCCTGCTTGACTCGTCATTGCCTTACCTCTCACCCACTCCAGAGCCCGAGTCAGATGCTCAAACACCTTCATGGAAAAGGCAAGTTGTGAAGGAAGGGGGTCAGTTGTAACACACAGTAAAAGTTGCAAGGACTAGAGGTCATCTCATCTCAAGGAGGAAACTACCGTTCCGCTCCATTTGATCTCCAGGAGGGATTTGGAGACCTAAGACACCCAATCTTCTCCTTTTTCGAACGAAAAGCTCCTAATCGAGAAGCACCGCCTCCTGATGTATGAACATGGCAGCTGGCCTAGGTGCTCCTTAGCCTCGTGAGGCAGCGACACAGCTCTGAGAGCTAGGGGTGAATCAGGCTCTAGCAGTTTACAGCCTCGCTGTAGAGAGAGGAGATGTTAGTCTGGTCACACCTTTTTTTTTAGATACCTAGTCCTGAAGGCCTTCTCTTCCTGGATGCAGAACATCTCAAAAAAAAGCATCTTACTGTTCAGTTTTACCTTCACTATCCTCTGTATCAAAGTGATATCACCACATGAATCCCCAAGAATTACAAATATGTAAGTTAGGTATGTGTGTGTGTGTGTGCTCAGGCATGTCCGGCTCTTTCACGACCCTATGGACTGTAACCCGCCAGGCTCATCTGTCTGTGGGATTTCCCAGGAAAGAATATGGAAGTGGGTTGTCATTTCCTCCTCTAGGGGATCTTCCCAACCCAGGGATTAAACCCATGTTTCTTGCGTCTCCTGCATTGGCAGGCAGATCCTTTACCACTAATGCAAAGCCCCCAAAATAAGGAATCCACTTACTCAATTTAGAGTGTTCTTGCTAGCCCAAGAATCGAGTGTTCAAGCATGTCCAGGTCATGCTATTTCCGTCAGCACCCCAACACCTGACATTGCTGGTTAGATTTTGACCCAAATCTGTTGAACTGTTTCTTGCTACCTACAGTCATCACTAAAATGTGTATTTCTATTTAAAAAAGGCAAGAAAGCAGGAGGCCTGAATATGAACCACTCTGAAGATAAAACTATTTCTTTGCTGTTATCTTTGAGTCCACAACATTTAGCACCATATACGTCATCAATAGTCATTACAAATTAGTGAAGTAGGTTTAAGTTATAGGGTTTCCTGAGAAATGACCAGTGACACAAGGAATCAAGTGCAAATTTATTTGAGAAATGATTCTTGGAAGAACCAAAAAAGAGTGAAGAAGTGATTCAGGGAAGAAAAGGAAGCCAATCCAGGTGACCACTGTGGGCAGCTGAAGCCCAGTCCTTCTGGGGCTCCTGGGAGACCCGTGAGACATGCCCTGGGGCGGTCAGATCTGAAGGGAGAGGGAACTGGAGTGTTGGTCTGGCAACTTCTGTGTGTCATGGTGGTTCCTGGGTACGTTGTTTCCCCAGCACGTCTGGCCTGACTGTGTACAGAACAAACTCACTCCCACACCCAGAGAAAGCCCTCAGGCAGAGCCATGGAACTTTCAGGAAGACTTTGGAGAGAATAATGCCCTGCTGCAGTGTCCTTGTCCCTTGAAATCCCTCGCATACACAAGAGCATCCGTAAGCAGGACACTGGTGAGAGAGACCAAGACAGCCCATAAAAAATGACCAGCGCATCCTGGAACGGGCACGCTGCGGCCTCCACAGGATGGAAAACTGTCTTGCTATAAAATCTGTGGGTAAAATGTGACACAGATCTTTCTACACACATAGCTGAGCTTGCCTGAAAGAACGGGAGATCTCTGGGAGCCAGAACGGAAAGAAAGCACAAACACAGGGTACAGAGGGCACTGAGGTTGTGTCTGGCTCAGGCCCTGAGTCAGTCTCCATGAGCCAGAACGCAGCTTCAGCAGCCGTGTGGGCGTCTGGTCACCATGGCCTGTGTGGTGCAAAATGGGAATTGATCCCATCATGAAGCTGGGACCTGCTGAGAGTGATAGCCCCAATAAACAGTGGATGAGAAACAAAGGAACTTATCGGACTCTGTGCAGCCTCTGGAGGAAGTAACACTTCTGTGAGAACCAGGAGCTCCATACCTGATATCAATACAGTTTTGAGGCTCAAGTGTGTAGTCCCTTCATGATCCAGGAAATCCCAAATCTAGAAATCACATTAAAGTGGGCCTCACCTGGGAATACCTGAGACATATTGGCAGAAGAAAATGTCAGTTTTCTCCAGAGGAACACCTACTCTCAATTTAACTTTCACACGATTTCTGAAGATTCAGCTTACAATCCAAAATTTAAAACCACAAGGAAATAAACCACTATAAGGCAAAGGCAGCAGAAAAACAAAACGCAGAATTCTACCCCGAATACATTAGATTTGGAAAATGTGAGATACAGACTGTAAAAGAGAGAACACCTGATTTGTTTAAAGAAGTGAAAGAGAGAATCTAAAACACGAGAAAGGAAAAACAGAACGTCAAAAAAAAAAACCTGAACGATTTGACAAAGAATCAACAGAAGCCCTTAAAATATTTAATTGTTGAAATAAAAAGCCTCATGGCTAGGGTAGAACACAGATTTAAAAATAGCTTATGGAGAGGGATCCTCCCTGGTGATCCAGTGGCTGAGATTCCATGATGCCAGTGCAGGTTCGGTCTCTGCTCAGGGAACTAGGTCCTGAATGCCACTTAAAGAAAAGACCGAGAATCCTGCCTGTCGCAACTAAGATCCTGCATGTCACTAACTTAGAACTAATGAACTGGACAAAAGGGCTGGTGATATTATTCAAAATACATCACAGAGAAATGGAGATACAAGCTTCAGCTACAAAACAAAATAGAAAAAACAGGAAAAATGCAATTTCTGAAGAAAAATACTGGAATTTTCTAGAATTAATGAAAGACCTAAACCACCAAATTCACTGCACACAAATTCCATGTGGGATTCATAAAAAGAATACCAAAACTAGACCCACTGGAATAAAGTCACAAGTTAACAAAGGAAAAAAAAGTAATTGGTGTAAGGAGAAAGAAAAATCACATAGCAAGAAATTTTATTTAGAGTGATAGCAGATTTTAATATAGCAACATCAGTATACTCAGAAGAAAAAACAGCAATCAACCTTGACTTCTGTCTTCAGGTAACTATCATGCCAAAACTAGAGGAAATTAAAGACTCTTCTGGACAAACAAAATCTAGAGTTTGCCACTAAAAACTCTCAGTAATGGAACTTTCTAAGGAACACTTCAGAAAGAAGTAAAATGATCCCAGAAATAAGTTCTGAATTGCAAGATGGACTGGGACGAAAGAACTGACAAATTTAAATAAGCAATGAATGTGAGGATGATAAAAATACCTAATTTGAAATAATGCATTTGTTTCTTATTGTCGCATACTAAATTACCCTAAAATTTAGCTGCTTAAAACAACCAACATTATTATCTCACAGTTTTTAATGGCTGATTTTATATATATATGTATAATCACACCTTGTTTATCGCTTCATCCGCTGGTGGACATTTACGATGCTTCCATGTCTGGACTATAGTAGGTGATGCTGCTGTGAACATGGTGGTACAGATCTCTTTTCCAAGTTCGCGTTTGTGTTTCCTTTGGATGTACTCCCAGAAGCAGAATTGCTAAATCATATGGTAGTTCTATTTTTAATTTTTTGAGGCTCTGCCAGCTTGGATTTTGAAAGTCAGCTCCCCGCTCTTTAAAGAAATGCACCTAAAATGCTGTTCTACAGCGAGCGTCCCATTGAATGGTGAAACGTGGGAAGCATTCTCTTTGAAACCAAGAATCAGGCAAATGGGAGTGCCCACCGTCACCGCTTCCATTCAGCGTGGTGCTGAAGGCCTTCACCGGCATAACAAATACAGCGTTTAAGGGTCTGGAGAGAGGATACAAAATAGTATTGTAGGCATGCAGTGTGACAACACAGAAACGTGTAACCTAAAATGTATGGAATTAATGACAGTTGAATTAGCAGTTTATTTTGAAATCGATGTATTGCATTATTCCAAGAGATAGCTAGTATGTGTAGCTTTGGTGAATTCACTTTCACAGCTGTAGAACATATCATTTGTGCATAGACTACAATTATATACATTCTCCTTCCAATAGATATTTAGGTTGCTTCCAGTTTTTCACAGGTACAAACTGTTGTGAGCATCTATTATTTACGTCTCCTTATCTCAGAAAAAAACTTCCTAGCCCAGGACTTTTCTTTGCATTTTTCTGAGGCTTAAGCCTGGGCAAAGGTAGCAGCCTTTCCCTCGTTTCACCAGTTTTGTCTGGTAATGTTTCCATACAGAAACGGCTTTTAAACGCTATGTTCTGAAAACACACGAGCAGATGGCAAGAAAAGGCTGAACGGTATCCAAATGGTTCCAGCGATGGCGCGAAGGAGACGGGTGAGGTGTTGAGTCAGGCCTGCTTGAGACTTTACTTTGATCAGCTCACGGGCGGCCCTGAACTTGTGTGCAGCCCGGTGGGAGTAAGAACGTGGTGGTTATTCAGCAGGTGCACGGCTCTCGTTTATCAGCCTGAAGTCAGCTTTCCCATCTTATTTTTCATTTCCGTTTGCCATCTTCCAACAGAATTCTTTTTATATTTTTAGCAAAAGTATTTTTAATCCTCTAAACAGGAGGAAAATATAATAGGATTGTGTTGGTCCAGGAAGCAGAGAAATTATTCCTCTTCTCAATTAAGAATTTATTTTGCTGGCAGAGGGTCCAAACCAAAGGCAGCTGGTTCTTCTCTCCTCTGGCATCTGGCAGTGAGTGCTTGCAGACCTGGGTCATTCATGCCACAAGATCCTACTCCTGGGTGGTCCATGCCCTGCAGACGAGAAACTTCTCCCTCTTTCCCATCAGGGAGAGCTCTATTGCAGAGTTGGAACGTCCAGCAGACTCCTTCTGGCTTCATCACATAATGTGAGATGCAGGAAGGGGAAAGTGGTTTGTAGTTCTAGGAATGAGGATTTTGTTTCCCTGATCAGTACAAGACATCCTGATAGAAACTCCCATTAGGTAACCTCTCCACCTTGTCAGGAGAAGATTCTTGAGAGTCCCTTGGGCAGCAAGGAGGTCAAATCAATCAACCCTAAGGGAAATCAACCCTGAATGATTGGAAGAACTGATGCTGAAGTTGAAGCTCCAATACTTTGGCCACCTGATGCAAAGAACTGACTCTTTAGAAAAGACCCTGATGCTGGGAAAGACTGAAGGCAGGAGAAGGGGACAGCAGAGGTTGAGATGGTTAGATAGCATCACTGACTCAATGGGCATGGATCTGAGCAAACTCAGGGAGATAGTGAAGGACAGGGAAGCCTGGCATGCTGCAGTCCATGGAGTCGCAGAGAGTAGGACATGACTGAGCGACTGAACAACAACAGACACCTTCTCAGGGAAGCTCCATGGTCTCTTTAGGAAGAGTCAACTGCATGTCCTGGAGATACTGGAGAATGCTGTGTCTCTAATTCTTGGATAAAGAATGAGTCTGTGGTCCCCCCTTGAACACTGTCCTCCTCATTCCAGGGCCTTCGTGGGGCACTCATGCTCATTGTAAATCAGGGTGGCCGGACTCAGAAACAGTGTCACTCTCTGTCCCCTTTGCCGAATGCTAGCCATGAAGAGGAAGGTCTTTACACGTGTTATGTACTGAATGTGTCCCCTCAGAATTCATATGCTGGGGCTCTAAACCCCGATGTGACGGAGTGTGTGCGTGTGTTTGTGTGTGTCAGTGTGTTCTCAGTCGTGTCTGACTCTCTGCAACCCCATGGACTGTAGCCTGCCAGGCTCGTCTGTCCATGGGATTTTCCCAGGCAAGAATACTGGAGTGGGATGCCATTTCTTCCTCCAGAGGCTCTTCCCCACCCATGTCTTCTGCATTGGCAGGTAGATTCTTTACCACTGTGCTACTGAGGAAGCCCATAAGGTGATAGTATTTGGAGGTAATTCGGGTTAGATGAGGACAGGAGGGTGGGGACCCATGATGGGATTAGTGTCCTTCTGAGAGGAAGAGACCAGAGTGGATGCTCTCTCTGCCTCTGCTGGGTGAGGACGCATAGAGAAGTCTGCAAACCTGGAAGAGGATCCCCACTAGGCACCAAATCAGCTAGCATCCTGACCTTGGACTCCCAGCCCCCAGAACTTTGAGAAATAAGCATTTGTTTGTCATTTCAGCCACTCAGTCTGTGGTATTTTGTTATGACAGCCCGACAGACTAAGATAGACCATCAGCTCCGTCAGTAGTCTTGCTTCTCAGGAAAAGTGTAAATTGATGTTTCGTCATGTGGCTCTGATCGGGGATTGGAGGCAGCAGTGGACAATTTCTTACCAAGCATGGGGAGGGCAGTACTCGAGGGAGAAGAACTGTTTAATAAATTGATCTCATACTAGAAGCACGGGAGAAATGAGTCTTAAGAATTCTGCCCGCTTCCGTGTGACAGAGTATGGCCAAAACTGCCTTAGGGGTCTTGAAGACAGCGATGGGAAGGAGACAGGGAAGGCTGAGCAAGGAAACCCCCATCGCAGCTGGCTCCCCAAGCCACCCTCTCCGATACCTGCTAACAGCATGAGTCACTGCTGCACGCCCGACTCATGGCTTCCAGGATTCGATCCTCCTGGGAACAGCCATCTCATGTCAGGGAGGGAGTTTTGCCTGAACCTGGAAGGTTGAGTGGGCATAGAACTTGTCAACCCCATATTGACCACTCTGATTGACCACGGCCTCTCCTGATTTCTCCCGGGGAACAAGCTTCTCCCAGGAGAACCTGCCTACCATGCTGGAGGGAATGTAAAATGCACAGCCACTCTGGAAAACAGGCTGTTTCTTGTAAAACCAGACATACGCTTACCATAGAACCCAGGAACCTCAGTCCTGGGTATGTATCTCAGACAAATGCAGACCGTGTTCACACAAAAACCTGTGTGTGGAAGATCATGACAGCTTTATTCGTAATGCCCCCAAACTGGACAGATGTCCTTCGACATGAAGGACAGGTACGCAGCTAGGCTGTGAAATAGCCACACTGCAGAAAAAAGCTCCTGAGGTACACAGCCACCTGAATGGGTCTCCAGGGCCACTTGGAGAAAGAAAAAATCCAATCTTAAAAGGTTGCGTATGGGCTGACCATTTTATAATGTCTAAAAATATTCAATCACTACACTGCATGCAGAAAACTAATATAATACAATACCGTAAGTCTACTATACTCGATTAAAAATAAATGTGTACATATTTTTATATCTTAATATGTATATGACAAGTTAAAAAGAACACTCCCATACTATATGGTTCCACATATGTAACTTTCTCAAGATGACAGAATTATGTTGCTGAAGCAGTGATTTGTGGTTGCTGGGGTGGGAAAGGGGAGCTGGAGCCAGAAGTGGTTGTCAAGGTGCAGAATGAGGAAGGTTCTTCATGTCTGTGTCTTGACTGCAGTGGTGGAAGTTGAAGCTATGAACAGCAGCCCCACCACTAAGACTGACTTTAACCTGCAAAGGGATCAGCCCAGGTAATGTGGGATGAGTGTATGGCAGACATGGCTTGCACACAGATGACCGTTTGACTCTATGTTGACCATAAAATAAGAGATTTAGAGTGCATGTGTATCTTTTATTGAGTTTATGTTTTGGCCGTGTAATGTCGTAACTAGGTGATGGAAGCATTATACTCCAGATGAAAGCGGAAGCGTTTTCTGGTTCGTCCGTGTATCCCCAGGCCATGTATCAGGTCCTCAGTAAAATAAATGAGGAGTTGAGTTGCATTTCCCATTCTTCAGCCACAAATGCGCACTGTCAGTGGTAAGACAAGTTCAAGTTTGTTTGTGCTCTTATGGTAAGATTTTATGTGGCACCATGATACCCCCAGGTCTTCCCAGGTGGCACTAATGGTAAAGACTCTGCCTGCCAACGCAGGAGACACAAGAGAGGCGGGTTCGGTCCCTGAATTGGGAAGATCCCCTGGAGGAGGAAATGGCAACCCACTCCAGTATTCTTACCTGGGAAATCCCATGGACAGAGGAGCCTGGTGGGCCCCAGTCCACTGGGCCGCAAAGAGTCAGACACGGCTGAGTGGCTGAGCACAGGGTATGTGATACCCCCACGGTAACACACAATAAAACTGCATTTAGTGTTTGTCGTGCAAAAGATCAATCCTAAGAACTTCAAATGGGTCGTTATTTCCCTTGAGACATTTGGCAAGGTGTTTTCGATGAAAGCTCATCTCCATTGCTTTTTAATCTCTTTTTGGCCTCAAATGTTTATAATATAAAAAACCACCTCCTCCTAAGCTCATGGAAGTCAGGCTCCGGTTATCCCTGGGGAATGGAATTCAGAGGCCAAAAGAGGGTGCAGATTCACACCCTTTATCTGTCAGTAATGAGTTCCAATGAATCCCGTTTCTTTTGCAGTTAGAAGTAAACAAGATAAGGGATACAGAATTTTGAACTCGGCAGCCAAAACCTACCTTCACACTCAAAAACGCGTTCGCCCAGCTCCCAGGCAGGCGGCGGGATGTGGGCGTTCCTGCTCGCAGTGTCACGAACAGTAGCCGTTCCGCTGCGATGGTGCTCGTTGCGTCTCGTTGTGTCTGAGATTAGGAACCATGTTTAAGCGTTTTTGAACACCCAGTCTGTGTATCCAGGGCTTCCCTGGTGGCTCAGATGGTTAAGAATCTTCCTGCAACGTGGAAGACCCGGGTTCAATCCCTGGATCAAGAAGATCTCCTGGAGAAGGGAATGGCTCCCCACTCCAGTATTCTTGCCTAGAGGCTTATATGGACAGAGGAGCCTGACAGGCTATACAGACCACGGGGTCATAAAGAGTCGGACACGACTGAGTGACTAACACTTTCACACTTTCACTTTTCTACATAACCACGCTGAAGAAACAAAAATCCAGATCACATACCCGTCTTTGGCTGTGTGAGTCAATTCCCAATGAAATGCTGACTGAGGAGACTGGAATGGGGGCAGAACTGCTATTATTTGAAATACAATGGCCCATCAGGGAGCTTTGCGAGCTATTCTACAGTAATAAGATTTGACAGGTGGGGAAAAAGGAGAGACCAGGAAATAACAGAACAACTAGCTAGAATGCATTTACCAACTCATAAGTCATTTCTTTCTCTTCAAAGGCAGGAAAAGAGGATGGGGCAGGGGGGAAAGGAACACACCACAGCACGTCAAGGACAGAAAAGAGGAAATTAATTTTGTGTTGCCATGGTAACGGATTTCCAGCCATGGCATCTCACGGAAGCCTTCCCATCATCTTTTTTTTTTTTCAAGGATCCACAATGACCCTTGAATGTTATCATAGGAATCACACAAGAAAATTAAAATACCCCATCAAAACACAGCCATATAAGAAGGCAAACTTTCAGATCCACGCACAACTAGGCCTGTATGGTGAACAGAGCACAAGCTTGCAAAACTAGTAACCACCCCACCTAAAGGAAGAAGTCAAACGCAAGATCTGTTTATTTTGTTTTATTTGCAGAAGAATTCTGAAAGACAGCAGAGGTCCATCTGCTAATATTTGGCCTGAGACTAGATTTTCATCCACACTCAGAAACTCCATCCTAAGCGCCAAAGCAAATACCTCTGTTATGATGATAATAAAGTTAATATGCGCTAACACCTTTCCGAAGAGTCTTCCAAGTGCAGGGGAAATTAGTCACTAGCTTCAAAACTCAGGCTTCCCAAGTGACTGCTGGCAGCCACCAGAGCCAACATGAAAGTCCAGCTTCCCTCCTGCTCTCGTTCAACTGCTCGGCCTTGCCTCTTTTCCGTGTATTTATCCAACCAGCTGAGATATGTGGTTTGTGGACATGTCCACTGTGATCAACCAGCCCCGTATCCACTGTGATCAAACCAGTCCATCCTAAAGGAAATCAACCCTGGATATTCATTGGAAGTACTGACGCTAAAGCTGAAGCTCCAATCTTTTGGCCACCTGATGCAAAGAACCGACTCTTTGGAAAAGACCCTGATGCTGGGGAACATTGAAGGCAAAAGGAGAAGAGGGCAACAGAGGTTTGGATGGTTGGGTGGCATCACCAACTCAATGGACATGAGTTTGAGCAAACTCTGGGAGATGGTGAAAGACAGGGAAGCCTGGTGTGCTGCAGGCAACTGGGTCACAAAGAGTCAGACATGACTTAGCGACTGAACAACGACAACAGGCAGAGCTGTGAAATTTGGAAAATGGGACCAGCAGCATGAGACTTGTCCCCTCCTGTGTCCCTCAAATCACCCAACCAGCAGCACAGAGGCTGCAGGGAGCAGAGTGACTGCCGTGGACTCGAGGACTTGGGGACATGCACGTGCCTGAGACATATCAGCGGCAGCCCAGCCCGGTGCACCCACCTGGCCCCATCAGACCCCATCGACCTCGAGAGGAATCACACTTCCCCAGGCTGTGCCACTGGGTTTTGTTTTCTTGCCCTGATTCCAGCTGAGACCCCAACGCTGGCCAGAAACGCCCCAGGCCAGCTCATCCTCTCCCAGATGACCGCCTGAGTCCAGCCCCTCCCAGGAGAACACAGGCCATCAACAGATCTTAAGGCCCCAGAATGGCTCTGGAGCTGAGATGTGTAAAGACCCTACACACACTAAGCCACATCTGTCTTTCTAAGTCTCTTCTACTCCAACGAAGGAGCACGAACCGGTTCCGGGATGCGTGTGACCGCCACTGCCCTTAGTGAGAAGGCAGATGCTCCTGGCTGCTTCCCCGGCCGCTCCCTCGCCCTTCTCCCCGGGGATTTAGTGTCTGCTGTTTGGAGGAGGCTGCCTTCCAGGCACACCTGTGCCCCGGGCATGGGGGCAGCGGGGCAGCTTGGGGGGCATTACGCTCACCCACTGTAACTGCTGCCCTCTCTCAGGCGGACGCTGTACAGGATGACTGAGCAGACAGAAGAGAGGTAGAGCTTAGAGGCTAAGGAAAAAAAAATTCGACGAAGAGATCATATTTCTCACCCTGAAGCTTCTCGTCTTTTCTCGTCTCATTCGCTGCTGTACAGTGAAGTGTCAGGGAGAAATATTTATCTCCGCCCTTGAAGCCCAGGAACACCACTCTCATTAACTCCCCAGTTTTATTCTTTCAGAAGATCCAAATTCAGATAATCCTGTTTCTATGTGGTCAAAATTACCCAGGGCAAGTGTCCAAGGAAAAACCCCCCCACCCTGGTCTCCAATCAACTCTCACTCCATATTAAGGAGACCTGCTTTAAAAATGCAGCCCACTTTCTTTATTTTGGTAGCTGATTCTGTAGATGTTTGTCTGGCAACTGAGAAAGCAATTCTTCAAAGCAGTGGTTCCTCACCAGGTGAGTTCATTCCCAAGAGGGTATTTAGTAAAATCCGTAACCTTTTTTGTTGAACTTGGGGCTGGGATGCTACTGGGGTCTAGTAGGTTAGAGGTGTAGCTAAGATCCTACGGCGCACAGAAAAAAAAAAAAAAAAAAAGGATTTTCCTCAAAAAGGATTTCTGATCCAAAACGTCCGCGGTGACAAAGTTGAAAAATCTGGCTTTCAAGTTCTCCATAAGTTTACTGTGTATAATCCCTATTATTCATTCAACAAACTACTACTTGGAACCTAGTATAATCTTTTTCTTATGAATGTCTTTGTTTTCTTATTTAATTTATTTTGTTTTTCGGCCGTGCTAAGTGGCGTGGAATCTTAGTTCCCAGACCAGGAATCGAACCCATGCGCCCAGCAGTGGAAGCAAGAAGCTTTAGCCACTGGGCCACCAGGGCAGTCCCACATAGGATGATCTTAGCACGTGACGCTGGGCTCTGAGGCTGGGCCGCTTGCCTTGAAGCATCTAGTAGAGGAAAGGCAGAGGTTTACAAGAAAATAAAAAATATTTTTTACAGAGCATGCTAAGTGCCTGAGTGAAAATACCAGTCAATAGAGGAAAGGCCATGAGTGTGTGAGGGTGTGCTTGGGGGACAGAGGAACAGATGTTATTTTCCCCGAGACAACTGCGAACTGCATGTTCACTCTAAAGTACAAAATTCATTCTCAAAAAAAAAAATTAAATTAAATTCACTCTCAAGTATAAAATTGAAATAACTTCTAGGAAAGATCACCAAAGCCCTAAGCGCTTCTTAAGCTGTCTGTCTTTCTGTTTTACAGTCACATCCTCAGAGAGAAGCGGCCCGCTGCTTCCTCTGTGCCTTTGCTCCTTATTAAGATGATTTTCTTCACAATAGTATTTTTCCAGCACCAGGGAGATGTTTGATTTCCTTCTTCTGGCCTCACTTTATTCTCTCCAGCTATGCCTTTAAAATATTGATCCACACAGTGTGAGTCTGTGCCTGATAATTAGCTAATCGACACATGCTTATCCCCTTTTATCTTGCCTCAAATCGCAACTTAAATTTGTTCACAATCTTGAGGATGCACTTTTCTAAGCCTCTGTTGGTCGGCCTCTTTTTTAATACCGAGGGCCAAATATGTAGTGGGAAAAACTGTCTCCTTAAGCCCTGCTCCCATATTCCAAACTGAAATAAATGCCAGGAAGGCACAAACACGCTGATGAACAAGTAAAATGGGCATCAGAGAAAATGGCTTATCCCTCCAGGAAATTAGTGACCAGATCATAGGAGTTTCATCAGACAAAAGTGCACCTAGATTAGATTCGCAGGGCTGAACAGCCTAGTGATCATTTCCACGGCACACACCACAGACAATTATGCGTCTTCCAGGCCAGCAGTGTGGATGATTAAACTGTCTGGAATGCTCCCACCAACAAATGTGAGCTCATAGCTAAGCTGAAATTGAAGCCAGTTATGAAATAGAACTGCCAGATGCCACAGGCCCGCACACAGAGTATCCCAGGCATCACACTCATCAGGTCATTAACATCCACCTTCCAGGCTCTGCTTTGTGCGTGCCTCTGTGCAGTAGTGGGTGGCAACTTTTTATTTGTTTGTTTTTAAGTCTGAATTTGAATCCTGACTCTGCCATTTTCTAGGTCTTAAACCTGGATAAGTCAACACCACCTCTCTGAGTCTTAATTTTCCCATCTGTGAAATGAGGATGACCAGGCCTGTCTCTCAAGATTGTCATTCTTTCCATCAGTCCAGGTCCAGTCAGAAATTCAGAAACCCCATCAGTTATTTCAACAGAAAATTTAATACAAGGTATTGGGTAAGCAGTTGTTCAGTTCAGTTCAGTCGCTCAGTTGTGTCTGACTCTTTGCGACCCCATGGACTGCAGCACACCAGGCCACCCTGTCCATCACCAACTCCCGGAGTTTACTCAAACTCATGTCCATGGAGTCAGTGATGCCATCCAACCATCTCATCCTCTGTTGCCCTCTTCTCCTCCTGCCCTCAATCTTTCCCAGCATCAGGGTCTTTTCAAATGAGTCAGCTCTTCACATCAGGTGGCCAAAGTATTGGAGTTTCAGCTTCAGCATCAGTCCTTCCAATGAGTGTTCAGGACTGATTTCCTTTAGGAGGGACTGGTTGGATCTCCTTGCAGTCCAAGGGACTCTCAAGAGTCTCCTCTAACAGCACAGTTCAAAAGCATCAGTTCTTCGGTGCTCAGTTTTCTTTATAGTCCAACTCTCACAAGCAATTGTTAGGGAACCAGAAAAGCAAAAAAAAAAAACCCACCAATGAGGAAGAAGCTACCCCCCCAAGGGCTGTGAGCAGAGGACAGAGGTGAAGGGTGTTAGAATGTAGAAGTTTGACAGCAGAGCCCTTGAAGGGCTGAGATGCAGGCAGCCTTGGAAGGAGTGCCACCCTCTGAGTTACCATCGCCACAGAAGCTTTGGGGCTGGCAGAGCTGAGCCTCAGTTGATTCTAGGAAGGTACAAAAGAGAGCTGGACTCTGGAACCAGCTGCCACTGCTAGGCAATAGGCCTTCAACAGGGGACACGCTTGAACATCGGCAGGAGCGTGAAGGAGAAGTCCTTCTCCCGCTCAGCCCGCCTCTTTCTGGCGCATCTCTGGCAGGTGGCAAAGTAGAAATGTGAATGCAAAGAGCCCCCAGCTTCTCACAGCAGAGCCCTGAAGGCCAATTTGAAGCTGAGAGAAAATAGCTTAATACATAACCCATTCATCCACGCCTTGTGTGCATTTATGGAGTGCTTACTTCGTGTTTGACCTCAAGGCTCTGCGTTAGGCGCAGAGAATTAGGTGGAAACCCCATGAAGCGCATGGCTCAGCGACTCATGTAATGCAGACCCTCACTTAAAATCAGCTGTCTTTTCTGGGGCCCAGAGGGAAACATAAGTAAAAAGGAAATGGAAAACAAAGTAACACGAAAGAAACAGAACTCCAGCTCCTGCCTTTCGGGAGGTCTGCGTTTAGGTTAATTATTGTGAGGCAAGCCAAACGTCAAAGCACAAAGTCACACATACTTGTACGCCTTAAACAGTACTTGAGACACAACTGTTTGAAGAGCTCAGAGAAGCAGAAGAATATTTGGGGGACTGTCAGGGAAATCGGGAGCAGGGCGTGGCAACCCACTCCGGGATTCTTGCCTGGAGAATCCTATGCGCAGAAGAGCCGGGTGGATCCATGGGTTGCAAAGAGTCAGACACGGCTGAAGCGACTTAGCACAGTACAGGAAAACCTTCACAAAAAAAAAGTGGGAATGAGCGACTTTAGTTTGTAGACAATGGCCTGAACCGGTGAGACCAGGAGACAGCAGAAAGCGCCTGGAACTTGCTGGAAAACTGGCCAGGTGGGGCTGACGTTGCCACCAAGACCTCTGAGAATGGAGTGTGGACTCTGATTCGGGAAACGGAACTTGGGGCCAGCAGAGCATTTCTTGATTCTAAGGCATAGATGAGCCACTGGGGTGTTCAGAATGAGCAGAAACTATACTTGAAAAATGTTGCTTTTGTAGCTTTTCTGTTTAACACAATGCCTTTCAGATAGTGGGGTATTTGGAAACAGTTGCTGTGTTGAATGGGATGGGGTGGGATGGAGTGATAAAGGCAGGTCTTAACTTTGAAAAGCTGCACCTATTTTCCCTTGTTTGAAATATAGTACGACATGCTTTGTGAAGTATTTCAGGCAATCAATTTTAAGGACAAAAGTTCAGGAAATAAAAGCAAGCAATAATCAGAGTTTTAACAAGTAAAGATAGAACCCACCTAGGATTTTTCTGGTGGTCTGGTGGTTAAGATTCTGCACTTCCACCGCGGGGGCCACAAGTTCGAGCCCTGGTTGGAGAACTAAGATCTCATGTGCTGAGTGGTGCGGCCAAAAAGTTAGCAAAAAAAGATGAAACCCACCCATCAAGACCCTGCGCTCATTTCTTAGCCTGAGAACTGCCGTCAGAGTGAACACGGCGTAGAGTTTGCAGAGACCGGGAGGGGCGGTTGAAAGCATCATGGACTTCGGCGAGAAGAGAGCTGGGCAATGTGCTGCCAAGTCCATTCCAGTGACTCACGTGGAAACGAGGCACAGGATGGGTGTGAGTCTTGAGTGTGAGCATGCAGACCATGTGGTGTCCTCAAGTCTAACCCATCGCTTTCTTCTTGGCAGACCCATTGCAAGATTTTGGCTTTTCTGTCGACCAGTGTTCCAGACAATTAAAACCAAATATCAACATTAGATTTGGAATGGTTCTAAGTAAGTAAACATTACTGACAGCACATGAAACATGACACAACCTCTTTGTGGCTCAGACACCCGGTTATTTGTATTCACTGTGGTGGCTGAGCCGCTGCCTCCCATCATTCTCTGGAATTAACTATTTCCATTTCCATTTTCATTTCTCTCTCTGGGTAATATCCAGATAGAGCAGAACTCTCATTTAAAGCTGTTCTTTTGTGAAAAGAGACCCTAGACACTCATTTGGATGCTATAAGCACCTGGAATCAGTATATCCAATAACAACAACAAAAAGAAAATATTTTGAGCCTAAGTATCAATGTTTGTTCAAAAGAAGGCTTTTTTGCTTAGTTGTCTCAGCCACAAACAAGTCTGGTACCAGCAGCATGGTTTATCTTTGCATTATTTCATTCCACAAATAGCTCATCTAAGCTCTTAAACCCGGACACGGGCAAAGACGTGGGATATCTTCTCCCTCCACCAAGTCAATGAGCCAGGCTGCTTTCAGATTGTTTATTTTTATTTTTACGTGGCCATGTCATCACAGTCGGTCATCACATTGCTATAGCTGCTAGACTCTCTCCTTTCTCACAGTTTCCTCAAAACCAGAGCAGAAGGATTTAATAAATTGAGCATGTGGACTCTTTCCAGAGAAATGGAGGGAACATTCCCGGACACCGAGAACTCTCAGGCATCTTGGCATTTCCAGACCTTGCACAGTGTCTGGGCTCCATACCAACAGCTCCAGGAATGCTGTAGGGAGAAAAAGAGGACTAAAAGGAAGGGAGTGAGCAGAATCTAAACAGGGAGGAAAGGAGAAAAGGGCAGAGAGTCGGGAGCAGGCTGTGCAGAGCGGCCAGAAGCTTCCTGTGTGATAATGGGCATCAGCAGTGGGGATTACAGGCTGGACTGCAGCCCGCCACTCTTGGGGGAGGCACCTGGGACCACAAAGCTGAGAAGCTGTAGGAGCCAGGCCCCTGGGGCCCACAGCGTCAGGGCACGGGGGCAGGTCAGCTAGCTGCTCCATGCACGTGAAGTCAGTGAAAGGCTTTCATCCACAAACATGTCCCAGTTGTACTGCCCAAACGCTGTTTTACCAAAACAGAAAGCTGTTCGCCATACGGCGCAGACTTCTGGCGATGAAAGGTCCTTCAGCTCAGGCTTTTATGACTTCTGAACACTCTGATGCTCAGTGAAACCCACACTAACAGGAAAGCTGGTCTCCCCTTTGCCCCCAGGGGAGGACGTCGAGCAGCTGTTTCTGGACGTCGCGCTCTTCAGTAAAGGGCTGTCCATCCTGAACTTCTCCTACCCCGTCTGCGAAGTGGATCTACCCAAGTTTTCTTTCTGTGGAAGAAGGAAAGGAGGTAGGTGTTTGGCCGGTTGACGGCCGCTGGGGCCCTGAGAGAGGTGGACAGGAGCTTGTGGCCAAGGCCAAGATATCCAGGCTGGCGTCTAGGTTCCCCCTCCCCTGCGGATAAGCTTAGCCTCATGGATCATCACATGTTGTATAAAAATGACCACACGGCCCATCCCACAGGACCTGCCTTACAGGGCAAGTGTGGACATCAAATGAAATGCGTTTATCGAGTGTTTGCAAAGAGAAAATTGTTGTTAATGTTAGCAGTGGCACCTTGTGAAAAATAACCAGTACAGTAAGTAAGCTACATCAAAACATTAGCTATGGACTTAATTTTAAAGGCATTGTAAAGCTTGGAGGTAAGATAAAGATGACCCTGACACCTTTTGCAAGCTGATGAGTCCTTTATTCAAAGAAATAATTGCTCCCTGGTTCATCTTTTGCGTCAGTCCGATCTTACCTATGTCAAGTGTTTGTCCAGAGCGGGGAATACATCATAATTAGATGAATTTCAATACACAGCAGAGAAGATCCCCTGAGAGCTGTTTTTCAGGTCTGACATGACATCGCCCAGGAGGCAGGTGTCATTCCTAACAGCAGCTGGAATTGTAGGGCTTCCGCGACAAAGTTCACTGATCTCACACCTGCAAGCAAGACAAAATGGGAAGCTTAGTGGGCACTGGGGCTGGGCACCTCCCCGCCCTCCCTTTCGCAAACATGGGCATTTCCTGTTTGTCCTGGTTCACGCTGAACATGTGAGCCTGGCCATGCCCCGAGATTATTGAATGCAAAGGCCTCTCAGTCTCACTGCCTCTAGCTGTTCAAAGGCAGTCCTAACAGCTCTATGTAGGTCACCTGCCGGGGACCAGCCCCAGCTGATCCAGGGTATTCGAAGGAGAGACGGCTAGGCGAGGGTCAGGGAACAACTGCTTAATTAAACGTTAATTAAGGAATAGAATAAGGATAGCTCAGTAGGAAAATTCAGTGGAGAAAAGAGGCTGAGTAGCTTGGTTTACGCGGGGGACCAATAAAACTTCAAGACAAGAAGCTTGCACCACTTACGTAGGCCGCAGGCGTCCTTCCGTTCTCCGGAAGGAGAGGAGACACTGAGGCCTCCCCGGTCGGATCTTAGAAGCCCAGGCATAATTAGTAAGCATGGTGGGTTCCGCGCTCCAGATGGAGACTCAACCAGAGTGAGAGAGAGAGAGAGAGACATGGGGAGACCAGTCTTTCGAGAAACTGATCCCAATTCTTTATTTTCCATGGTCTACTTTTATACACTGAGATGTTATGCAAAAGTCACGCGGGGTCAGCAGTCCTGACTTTTATCAAAGTCAGGTGCTTCATACAAATGTATACAGAGGTCTTAGGGGTGTTACATCATCTTCTGGCCGGGGGGCCTGCTGACAATTTACGACCCTCTCCTTGTGACAGCGGTCAGTCAACCAGGACACTTATTTCTCCAGGGGTGATTATTCTTAAAACAGACGCCACCCAAATAAAGTTACATTCCTATAGGGTGAGGGTGTAGTGGGTTTTAGTTAAGGAAAGAATTTACTTAGCCTAAGGTCTAACGTGATTAATATCAAAGGTTAATACTTATTTCTTCTATATATTCATTAATGTGTATAAGGGCAGGGGATGTGGAGACTTAGCAGTAAACATTGGCTCAACAAATGAAAAACCCTTCACCAATATGATTTCTAATCAGCCCATTATACTTATACTAATAATTTTCTAACTTTTCTAAGGAACCTGTTTTTAGAAGGTTTAAAGCATCTTGTGCCTCTCATGGTTGGGAGGCTGTGAGCAATCACATGTGGCCGGACAAGCCTGTCAGGCAGGCTAGAGAACCTTCAGAGGAGTTTGTAGGTTAAAACACTCTTGTCACGCCCAGGGGTTTTTATCAACTGGAGCTTTAAGTTAACTCCTTCTCCGAAAGAGGTGGTGGGGGACAGCCCCCGTAAAGTCAGAGGTGTAGGTGAGAGCACAAAGTAGTAAAGTAGGCAGGCTCTGGTTATGGGGGTAGATGCTCGAGGATTTCCAGGGGGACTCCTGAGGCTCGATCCCGCCTTTGCGTATGTCGAGCCTCCTTCCTCATGACCTTTGCCATGGGCGGAGTGCCTCATGCCGGCCCCCAACAGTCAGCAATTCACGTTTCATCAGCCAGACTTCCACTGCCTCACTGTCTGTAAGCGCTGCTTTTTGTGGGTCCAAGAAACGAAGGAAATCGCCTAGATTTGGAAAAAGTACCCCAAACACTTTCTGCAAAACGCCTTATACCTCACGCAGCTGTAGTAGAAAACAAGACAAAGCGCCTTCCAGGCAGAGGCCGCCTTGTGGCGTCCCACCGGTAATCCACGCCGAGGACCGGACAGTCTGTGTCAGCACTCCCGCAGCCCCACCCGGGGCCTCCCTTTGCAACTGTTCACGGCACACCTTAGTAACAAATGCAGTCCCAGGGACTGAGCCACTCATTTCTGCTCTGAAAGAAGGGGAGCAAGTGGCTGTGTCTGAGGCCTTAATTTTGAAATACATCTTCTCTGGGGTGGGGTCCCCTACCTGTTTGCACATCCGCGATTTCTGGGCCACTGTAGACCTCCTATAGTGGCCCTGGGGTGTAATGGTTAGCACTCTGGACTTTGAATCCAGCAATCTCAGTGGGACCTACTTATTTTGGGCTTCCCAGGTGGCTCAGCAGTAAAGAATCCACCTGCCAATGCAGGAGACCGAGGAGATGCAGATTCAATCTCTGGGTCGAAAAGATCCCCCGGAGAAGGGAATGGCAATCCACTCCAGTCTTCTCACCTGGGAAATCTCATGGACAGAGGAGCCTGGCGGGCTACAGTCCAAGGAGTCGCAAAGAGTCGGACCCGACTGAGCAACTAAATGACAACAAGACTTCCTGTGTCTCCTAGTTGCTTCGCTTTTTCAGGCTTTCGGTCCTGCGGGTCCCCAGGCCTTTGTTCTCGGTCTCTTCCAACACAGGGTTGGAAGCCAGGCTTACACAGAACCAGACCTTTGCTGTCCCTTATGGCTATGTGACTTCAGGCAGAATTACTCAGTGTGTCTGAGCCTCAGTTTCCACATCTCCACAGAGACCACATGGGATTCTTAGTAAGGATAAATTGGACAATTATACAAAGTCCTTAGGACAGAGTCTGGCACACAGGACTCAGTAAGTGATAAATGGCAGCAACTGCCCGCAGGTGATGAGGGATTTCTCAAGCAAGGGCTCTGAGCCCCTGAAGTCATCAATCTCAGAGTGGAAGTCTGCATTTTAACAAGACCTGGAGAGGCGGCAGAGCCTCGGGGGCTTAGAAGTTTAAGACCTTTTTTCCTTGGAGGTAGCAGGAACCTGACTTAGGTCCAGGTTGTATATCCTCTGCTGGCTGACAGAGCAGAGCCCCCGCAGTCCCCTTCCACCTCTGGGGAGAGACTCCCGCCTGCAGTTCTCATGAAACTGGAATTTGGAAGCTCCAGCAACTCAGCCTTCAGCCTTTCTTCTCTTCATGTTTTATTCTTTGTCTGCATACTTCAAGCAGCTGTGGGTTTCCTGCTTGCAGTGAGTGAGCAGCTGCCGCTGCTGCAAATTCATGAAGAATCAACAACAACAGTGGTTTATTACTGCATTGGCAGGAAACACCCACCCTTGAACTGCAAAAAAAAAAAAAAAAAAGAAACAAAGATCACCTTAGACTTTTTTTTTACTAAGAGAAGGAAAGGAAGGAAGGAAGAAAGAAAAGACAGAAAGAAAGAAGGGAAGGAAGGAAGGAAAGAAGAAAGAGAAAGAATAGTGCCTGTTAAGGAATTCTGCAACCCTGGGAACTTCCCTCCATCCTCAAAATTAAGCCTCTTGTAAATGATCCAAGAATGTGTTGAACTTGTCCTTTGAAATCCATCAGTTCTTTTTGTTGAGCCCAAAATATTGAGATTAATAATGACATAGGACCTAAGTCTGGATAGTCAAAGCTATGGTTTTTCTAGTAGTTATGTATGAATGTGAGAGTTGGACCATAAAGAATCTGAGCATCAAAGAATTGATGCTTTCAAATTGGGGTGCTAGAGAAGACTTCTTGAGAGTCCCTTGAACTGCAAGGAGATCAAACCAGTCAATCCTAAAGGAAATCAGTCCTGAATATTCATTGGAAGGACTGATGCTGAAGCTGAAGCTCCAATACTTTGGCCACCTGATGTGAAGAACTGACTCCTTGGAAAAGACCCTGATGCTGGGAAAAGACTGAAGGCAGGAGGAAAAGGGGATGACAGAGGATGCGATGGTTGGATAGGATCACCGACTCATTGAACATGAACTTGAGTAAACTCTGGGAGACAGTGAAGGACAGGGAAGCCTGGCATGCTGCAGTCCATGGGTTGGCAGAGAGTCAGACACGACTTAGCAACTGAACAGCAACAAAAGGCCAGGGTGTTTCTAATTCTCTAAGGTGATACGGGACCCTTTACAAGCTCTCAGCCTGTTGTGGAGTTTCATTAAAGCTAATTGAAGTGAAGTCAGTAAGTCGTGTCTGACTCTTTGCGACCCCATGGACTGTAGCCTACAAGGCTCCTCTGTCCACGGAATTATCCAGGCAAGAATACTGGAGAGGGTTGCCATTTCCTTCTCCAGGGGATCCTCCCAACCCAGGGATTGAACCCGGGTCTCCTGCATCACAGGCAGATGCTTTACCGTCTGAGTCACCAGGGAAGCCAGTACTCACAATTCTGTGTAATCATCATGTAGGAAGCTATTTGAGAAGACGGACTGGCAGCTCTCCTGTGGACCCCGTGGGCTGCTGGTGTTTGCATTTTAACAAACGTTCCGAGAGCTCTGATGTGCACGAACACCTGAGACCCCCAATCTGAGGAAGACCACCCTCTGTGACATCTGTTTCATGACTTTCAGTCACATTGCCCTTCCCTGTGGCTCCCCCATATTTCTGAAGATCAGCTCAGTTTCTTCCCTTTCTTCCCATCACCATCTCCTTTGCTTCTCCTTCTGGCAATGCAATTAGCCCACCAATTCACAAGCTGTATTTTGAGAGTTATATTAAGTGTTTATACACAGAAATCCAAAAATAGGTTAGTAAGGAAAAAAAATTTTAAATCCTCCTTCCCTTCTTGCTGCCAGAAGTTATAGCTCTTACAGAGAAAACCTGGGTGGCAAAGGCAGAAAGCTCTTGTAGGAAGAATGAAGTTGGAGAAAATCATTTCACCTCCTAGGCCATCCATGGCTCCATCGTTGGCCCTGTCCTATCCAGGAGCCACGAGTCACGTGTGGCTCCTGATAATCAGAAACAGGGCCCATTCAAGTGAGATGGGCTCTGAGTGCAGAGTTTGCACCAAATTTTGAAGACTTTGTACAAAAGATAGATTGAAAAAAGAATTTAAAAATCTCATTGATGCTTTCTATATTGGTAATCTATTGAAATTATAGTCTTTTTTTAAAAATTTTGTTGAAAAATATCTTTCAAGCAGAGATGATTCACATAACTTCAAGATAAAATTATTAATGGCATATTTTAATTCATGCATGTTTTACTTTCAATATGATCATAAAGGGTGCCATTTTTGAAAAAGGATTTTGAAAGGCTTGATCAGTTTTTTCAAGTTTAACTTAACTTTGATATGCATGTCATTGTCTTATAGGCATCATTGGGTTTTTTTCCCTTTAATTGTTAGCTGGTCTCACTCTGCCAGATAAATATTCATCGTCAATGGCTTTAAGTTTTTTAACACTTTGTTTGCCTTTAGAGACCTAGATTTTTTTTTAATTAAATTCAAAATTTGTATTTTGTATGCAGTGTATTAATCTTATTTTCCATTGCCAAAAAACCAGCTTTTGTTGAAGTATAGCTGCTTCCCAGCGTTGTGTTGGTTTCTGCTGTAGAGCAAAGTGAGTCAGCTACACGCGTACATGCACCCCTCTCTTTCAGATTTTCCTCTCTTTCAGATTTTCTTTCCGTTTAAGCCACCACAGAATGCCGAGTAGAGTTCCCTGTGCTCTACAGTAGGTTCTCATTCATTATCTACTTCATACATAGTATCCATAGTGTTCATATGTCAGCGCCAATCTCAGTTCATTGTCCCACCCTCTTTCCCCTCCTTGGCGTCCTTTAATTTGTTCTCTATGTGTGTGTCTTTATTTCTGCTTTGCAAATAGGCTCGTTGAAATTATAATAATTTTAATATGTGGGTTAATATGCATGTATTATTAAATTAATTTCGCTTGTTTCTTTTTCCTTTTTAAAAATAATGCAAAATTACAAGTGTGGCTTACATTATATTTCCATTGGATAGTGCTGACCTAAAACCTCAATGTCCAATACGATAGCCACTTGCCATGGGGGGCTACTGAAATCACTTATGTTTAAACTAAATTAAAAACTTAGCCACACTAGCCACCTTTTAAGTTCTCAGTGGCCACATGTGGATGGCAGCTGCCATATATAATGATGCTGATGCGGGATAGTCACGCCTTTGTGGAATGTTGCACTAAGCATCACTGACCTGGTAGGCTCTGCATCACTCTGCATTTTTCTTAACCACCTGTCCTGAGTTTAGTTGGAATTTGTGTTGGAAATTTCACTGTCTAGACCAGGTACTTTCTCTTTTGTTGAATACCTAGAGTATGCGGGTGTCAGGGTTCCAAAGAGGTCTTTGCTGGAGCCCAAGAATCCGCCTGCAATGCAGGAGGCCTGGGTTCGACCCCTGGATTGGGAAGATCCCCTGGAGAAGGGAAGGGCTACCCACTCCAGTATTCTGGCCTGGAGAATTCCAAGGACTGTATAGTCCATGGAGTTGCAAAGAGTCAGACATGGCTGAGAGACTTTCACTTCAAATATATGTAAGCCGCCACTCTTGGCCCTTCTCAGGCCAACCACCCAGTCTCCTCTCTGGACCCGAGATCAGTGTATCAGTGCCCTACTGCTGCTGTGAGCCTAGTGACTTGCCACACAAAGGTGTTCTCTTACCACTCTGGACACCAGAAGCCTGAAACCAGACTCAGGAGGGCTGTGTTCCTTCTGGAGAATTCCGAGGATGGATAAAGGTCCATTTCCTTGAGGTTTTTAGTTTCTGGAGGCTGCTGGCTTTCCTTGACTTGTAGCCACATCCCTCCTCTCTGATTCCATCCTCACATCCCCTTCTTCTTCTGATCTTCCCCAGCTTCTGAGCATCCTTGTGGTTACACTGGACTCACCCAGACAATCCAAGATAATCTCCCCATCTCAAAATGCTTAATATGACATCTCAAAATCCTAATTTTGCATCTTCAAAATCCCCTTTGCCTTGTAAAGTATCTACAGGTTCTAAAAATCAGACATGGACATCTGGTGGGGGGAGGGGCAGGCATTCGTAGCCTGTACAGCCTTCAAACGGAGAACCAGCACAGCTTGTCTGACCTGCGCATACTATGACCTTGTGACGAGGCCATGTAATTGCGCATCATCAGAAGAAAACTCAAACTCTGTATGCTTCCAATGAAAAGGCCCTCCCAGAAGTCCTGAGAGCCTCACCGGTGATACAGCTACTTCTGTAGCTGGGGTGAGATGCGAGTTTCTCTGTTAGGGGATCCTATCACTGCTCAGAAAGGTTTGCCTTCTTGGACTGTTCTTGTTGCCCTTTCCCAGACCCCATAAAGCTCCCACCAGTCAGGTCCCCTGCCCAGAGGAGAGACTATCTGACTAGAAGTGGGGGACACAACCCATGTGTCTGTCGGAACCATTCTTGGCCGAGAAAGAGGCTAAGATTGTCAACGAGTCCTTATAGGAGTTTGTCATTGAGAGGAGGCCCGCGTGCTATTAGGGCAGAAAGACCGGGGTAACGAGCACATCTCTGAATGCCTGGAGAGGGGGCGTGGCAGGACCCTACTCAGCCCCAGAAGGCTGCTCACTTCCTAGTTTTATAAATGCCCCATTGCAAGTGTGCAGTGAATATGTCTAAGTTTAAATAACGTTAGATTACTCTTTTAGTGAAAGGGCAGCTGTCTGGTCCACGACTCTTTGGGAGCTGTTATTTCCACATTTTAAAATCCATTTCCTCTCTAAAAAGACACTGTGTGCCAATCACGCAAATATCTGGGTCCCCCAAAAAAAGTTGATTGGCAGAAACGACTTTAAGTATTCAGAAGCAGGAGGGTGAAATTTTTAACCCACTCCGTATTAAAAACTGATCAAGATTCCCAAAGTAGGAGAGAAAGAAGTGGGTACAGATATACCGCGGCTCTTTTTATAGCCCTGGAGTGTGAGGATGTTAATTAAAGGAATCTCAGAACCCGAGATGATCTGGAAAAGGAAGGAGCAAGAATTTAATTTTAGGTGTTGTTTCATCAGGTTTAAAAAAAAAAAGTTTCGCAAGTTACTTGCAGCAATTCTCAGGAACTTCATGGGCCCACAGAAAAGCTCCAGTTGAAACTGTCAAGTGAGGACCGAGTTCGTGGCAATCTCTCACCCCGCAAAGGTCGCTCATAGTGAAGCACAAATCAGCAGATGTTGGAGCATTAAATGAGCGTAACAAAGTGCTAGATAGCATTTGTTTGGTATGCTTCAAAAGACAGCACTCATCCATTTTTTAAAAACGGAAGCTAAAAAAAGAAAAAAAAGACACCAGTAGAACTTAGCAACTGTTCACACTGGCTCAGGAAGAAGGTTCCCAAACCCAGCCTTGGCATGTTTCTCTGCGTCCCCCCAGGAACCTTCACGTCCCTCTCCTTCACACGGGGAAGTAAGGTGAGAAACGTGCTGGCTCCCCCTTCCCAGGGCCCCGCTCTCCGTGAGCTTGCACACGAGCTCCTAGTCCCCTCTGCGCCCTGCAGGAGAGGCCTTCCTACTTCTGCGTTGCAAGTGCAGGTGCTGAGTCACGGGATAGTTAGCAACTCATCCACCAGCACTTAGTGAGGAGGAGAGCTGGGTCCTGCCTCCAGGGTTCAGCCGTTTGCACTGTGTCACCTTAGAACACCAAATAGAAGCGTGAAGTGGGTATAAAACGCGTCCAAGGGAAGCCAAGCAGAATCCAGCCGCACCTGACGGGGAGGGGCGCGCTCACTGGTGTGCTGGGACTCTGCTCCTTTGTCAGCTGGGTCCTGTTCCCTGAGGGGCTTCAAGTGGTTCATCACAGAATCAGCGAGAAGCCTCGGGGAGATCTTGTCATTCAAACGTCCCACACCAACCATGGTCTCAAACACAGCATCTCCGTTCGTAACTTTAGCAAATCTTCCCAAACATCGTTATCAGTGCTTTATATGGATTAGCTCTCTTCATTCCTCACAACTCTGTTGTTGTCCTTACTATACCCGTCTTAAAAAGGAGGGCGCTGAGCCCAAAGGGATAGTAACTGTCCAAGGTCGATCAGTCACAGGAAGTTGTCTTAGGATTTAACCCTGAGCATCCCTGGGCCAGCCTACCCCCTGAACCCTCATCCTGCCTGGCTCTCTCGTGACCTGCGTGTCTCCTGCTACTTGCTATGGCCTGGATTCTGTCCCACTTAGGGATTTATGTACCACAGTCAGAGACCCTTTGCTTCCATCACTGGATCCCCAGGGCACAGTAAGCACAGACAATAGTAAAGTCAATTCTGTTTCGACGATTGAATGACGTGATGTGCGCTTTGTCTGTCTTTCCAGAGCAGATTTATTATGCCGGCCCTATCAATAATCCTGGATTTGAAATTCCCGAGGTAAGGGTTTGGTTTGCTGTTTTATTTTGTTCCTTAATTATTGTATCAAGCAGTTTCTTAAAGAAGGAGGTGGGCGGGGGAGACAGAGAAGAGGAGGAGAGGGAATTAAACTAAAACCTTCAAGTTTTTGCACCGCCTTTCACTGAGAAGACCCTTTCTGGGTGAAGTTGTTACTTCATCGTGGGCACTTGCTAATTAAAGCTTGATGCATGGGTTTTGGCGTTTTGGTGTTTAACATTTTTGTCCGGCGGGACCCTGGGGCACCGCTTGTGGAGACAGCGCCCCTAGAGAGGGGCTCTGGGGCCCTGTCCTGCTGGAGGACTCTGTCCAGGGGCCTCCGCGTGGCCAGACTGTTAGTGGCGAGGCAGGCAGCCACAGTCGGGCTGGCCGTTCAGAGAAGGGAAGAGAGACAGCCCAGAAAGCTCTAAGCTCCCCAGTTACTGCGCTTGCTCAGTACTCACAAGCTCCCACCCCATAAATAAAATGTCCACGTCTTGCACCTTCACTGTTTTTCCAACAATTCCTTTTTATTTAAAATACCATTAGTTTATGAAACAGCCGAATTCCAGCGACTCAGACATAGCAATCCATTCTCAATAGCTACTCCTGAGAGCATCCTTCAGAAAAACGTCAAGAGAATCACAGAAATGTAATTGGTTTGTTTCATTTTTTGGTTTTCAATTTCATCGTTTTCATCTTCCAAAGCCTGAGTATGACTCTAGAAGAGGACCTCCTGCTCCATAAAGAATCTCTTGAACTCATTTCATCCCCCAGGGCATGTTCCCTTTCTGTCCCAGCCTCTGCATTCCTCTGCTTCAAGCCGCCAAGTCTCCAGACCACCTCGGTCTTTCTCCAGTGATGCTTTGGCAGCTGGGGCAGGTCCAGCTTTCCAGAGTCTTCTCCTCAGGCCTTTGAGGGTAACACGCAAGTTGTACAAACTCTCTTCCCTTCTAGGATGTGAGACCAAATTTCTCCCACAACGTTTTTGCTTTAAATCTTTGCTATTTGAATTCTTTCTCTTTCTCCATTTTTTCTGTGGATCCTTCCCATGCACCCCCAATCCATCAACTTGAAATTTGCAAGCAATTAATTTTTGTTTTGCATTATTAACTTTAAAAAAAAGCAGTTACTCTTAGCAACTGCAATGAAATAGAGAGAAAGAACTTAAAAGTCATAGGATCGCTTTGAAAGAAATGAAGCCCAGATGTACCGAGGTTTATTGCATCCACGTAGGATACGTGGGTGAATGCATTACCTGCATCCGTGGCCCACTTGCATTACCTGCATCCGTGGCCCGCTAACGATGCTCCTTGAGATGTTGCCCAGTGTGAGGCTAAGACAGTGGTCAGGTTGCCTGCCCCCGCCTGCCTGTTCAAGCATCCACAGAAGCCCTCTGTGCAGTCCTCCTACCTCTTCAAGACTTTCTGGGCCCGTGGAGCAGAAACCTGGCCAGTCCTGACCCCCGAGCCAGGCCTGCAGGGGACAGAACCAGAACCACATATGACCCATCATGTGAGCCGCACAGGCAGCTGGAGGCCTTAATCCCAACCTGGGCTCCCCTGCTGGCCCGAGACCAGCCCGGCCCTCCCAGGCGCCCCTGGCTGGCCGCCAGCCTGCAGGCCACAGAGATGCTGCTTCCTAACGTGGAACAGAAATGGTGTGCAGACTTTTGGTTTTAGAAGAATCTTCCCCAGCTCCCCTCGCCTCCCACCAAACCCCCAAGAGGTGGGCTCTGTGCTAACTCCACCCCTGCTCGACTGAAAACTCCCCACTCAGCTGCCAGTCTTCAGTGTGTTGGTATTATTTTCTTTTTATCACAACCAGTCCTTGGCCCCGCTGAAGTCCCGCCTGCAGCGGGCATCTGTCTATGGCAGCTGCTTTCTGACTTAGAGACTCTATGAGCTTCCAGCTTGGCTGCCAACTTGCAGGTACAGCCTGAACCATCTAAGGGCCAAGGGTGCAACTACAATCTCCTACCTGGCAAATCCAAACCGCGGAAAGGCCCCTGGTCTGTGCCTTGTCCCTTCTTCCTGCCCGCAGATGGGCACAGCTGCCTGAACACTTTCACCCCTTAGAGCAGAGTATGTATTAATGTATCTTGTGATTCAGAATCCCGAACCCCTTCCTTCAAGTACTGCATCTTCCGTTAGGCTTCTAAAGCATGGATGAAAGACTCAGTTGGGTTACAGTAATTTCGTGTGGCGTGTTCGTAAAGGCACAGGAACAGTGAAAAGTAGATGATGGGGATGACGATGATGATAGTGAGGAGGAAGCCCACTCAGGTGCACGTGTGAGCTGGTCTTTATCCAGACCTAATTCTCTGACTTTTACACTGTGACTGACACCCCTAACCCTGCTCCTGAAGTCACAGCTGCTGCTATTTGAGCAGACCTAGGGAGCCTAGACTGTCATCGAGTCTTTAAGGTGAAGGCTGCCGAAGGTCACCTTCAGCAGCCCTTACACCCGAGACCCCATCAGTGCTGGGGGACCCGCTCACTCCTGGGACTCTTCTAATTGCTAGAGAGTTCTTCTCTCCTAGCCCGAGACCAGTCATGCACCATCCATCCGGTGGTCTGATCTGGCCCTGCCCTCCAGCTGACACAGATTAAATACCCTCCCTTCCTTGGATGGGGGCTTCCCTGGTGGCTCAGACGGTAAAGAATCTGCCTGCAGTGCGGGAGACCTGGATTTGATCCCTGGGTTGGGAAGATTCCCTGGAGAAGAGAAAGGCAGCCCACTCCAGAATTTTTGCCTGGAGAATCCCCATGGACAGAGGAGCCTGGTGGGCTTTAGTCCATGGGATTGCAAAGAGTTGGACACAACTGAGCAACTAACACACACTTTCCCTTGGTGACTGGCTCCTCAGAGATGGGCCAAGAGTTCCAGGAGCTTCCCCCGCCCTCCACCATGCAGAGCCTTTCTCCTCGGGACAGAGTGTCCGCAGCCGCGGGCTGTGGGGTGGGCAGGGCTTCGGCCACGAGCGCTGCAGATGTGGCTCCTGCCCGGGGCCTCTCTGCTGCGCCACACACAGCCTGGCCAGCCTTCCCTGACCGCAGGCAGAGGGGCTCCTCTGTGGCTGGCCATGGCCAGAAAGGACCCCGAAAGGCAGGAACACGTTCTCTAGTGGCGCATTCGGGTTCCGTGCCATTGAGTTTTGCCCCCCAACTGTCTCCTCCATCTCCACACACAGCACTCCATCTTTCCTGTTGCTCAGGCCAGGATCCTTGGGGTCAGCCTTCACCCCTCTCTTCCCCACCCACGTGGGTCTCCTTGGCAAACCATCTTGGCTCTTCTTTGCCAATCCAGCCAGAACGCCCACCTCTCCCCCATCTCCCCCAGCTGCTCCGAACCGTCCCCACCTCTCACCTGGCTCTTGCAGCGCCTCCTACCTGGTCCACCACTTCCTCCACATCTCCCCCCATCTCCTTCCAATGTCAGCAGGCCTGCTGCCGACAGCCATGTCGGGACAGGCCACCCCCCGGAGTGGAGGCTGGTGCCCTCCCTAGGCCCTTGGGGCTGTCCCCTGCCTCCTCCCTCTCCTCCTGCGGGCCTCTCCCGGGAGTCCCGTCTGCCTCCTCAAACGCGGGGCCCCCAGCCTCCAGGGAAATGGTGAGCTCCCGCACTTCTTTCAGATCTTGGCCCTGAGGTCACCTGCTCAGGGGACCTGCCTTGAGCACCCTACTCAAAACCACACAGCAGCCCCACCACCCCATCGGTCCGCTCCCCGCGGGAGCGCCATCTGGAGCACCAGCATCTCAGGCTTAGCCAGCCATCCCGGGCGCCCTCTGCTCTCCCAGCCAGCCTGGGGGCCCGCGGGGCGGGCGTGGTTCCTCCCGCTGACCTAACCCCCCAGGGTCGGGAGCGGAGCCCGTATGTGATGGGCTCGCTGAGCGCCCGCTGCAAGCCGATGGCTTTGCGAGTCTCACAGCTGCTGCTTCCCTGTGCCCCTCAGGGAGACTACCACGTCCTGCTGGAGCTCTACAACCAAGACCATGCCACCGTGGCCTGCGCCAACGCCACCGTCCTCTATTCCTGAGCCTCTTGAAGCACAGTCAGTATCCCGTGGCAACAGCGGCTCCTCCCACAGACCCTGCTGAGAGGGAGGACCAGCAGACCACACCGCAAGCCTCCTGGAAGGTGCCAGCGCTGATGTCAGCCGCAGGACCAGAGGTCCCCGCGCTCCATGGATGCAATGAAGGCCCCGGAGTATCCGCCTCCCAGGAGCTCCTGGGGGTCAACCCAGCAGTCTTGAGGGACCGTCCCTCATCCCTAAGTGCTCTCCTGACAAAGCTCACCTCTTTCCAGCTCCTGGGAGCCCAGGATCAAATAAAGAAACTGGCCCACAAGGAGTGCCTCGTGGTTTGTTTAAGAATCCTGGTACAGCCCTGTAGCTGTAGCGTGAGCTCCTCTGCACACAGAGCCACGGGCTGCCACAGCATAAGTGATGTTGAGAGATGCAGGAAGATGGGGGCACGCCTGCAAGGGCAGAGCTGGGGATGAGCTGTCCCTTCTTCCAGGAAGCCCCACACTCTGGACGTGAGGCCCAGAAGCTGGTGAAACCTCACGCGCAGACATCACAGTCTCCACTGAACTAACCTCTTGATAACTTCATCCCGGAGTGCGGCTGTCCTGGCCCCAGCGCACCTCGGCTCTCCCGAGTGTGCTCCTCAATTCACCCCCGAGTCACTGCTGGCCACTCACATACCAGGCCCTCTGCTCAGCACTTAGGCTACTCCAGGGGGCAAAAGAGAGCTTGTCTCTGCCCTCATGGAGCCTTCAGGCCCCCAAAATATTAAAAATGCACGTCCCCCACAGTCGTGCACATGCAGAGCTGCCTCTTTCAATGCCCCCCATAAACGACGAGGTTGCCTGCTGTTGCCAGAGCCCATGGGGCGCCGCAATGTCTCCTGTCCCTGGATGTGCAGAATCCTCCGGGGGGCCCCGCCCCCTGCCACACCCTCCTGCTCCCCCGCTTCTGCTTCCAGCAACCCCCGGTCCCACGTCTGTCCCTCTTGCTCCTGCAAAGGGGCTGGAGTTGGGAGACTGGGGTTGACTGTGTGTTTGCAGGCCTTTTACAGCCATAAAGGTGCCACTGTGCTAGCGATGAAAAGAAGAAAGAAATGCATAGTTTTAAAATCTCCGTTGCTATTAATTACCGTCTGTCCATAGTTGAACTACCCGGAATAGCAGGCCATAAATGCCTGGTGAATCAAAACCTTAAACCCAGCATCTGAGGTTTCCTGGGTTGTGGAAAGACAAAATTACAGCAGTGTTCTCGCTGACGCCTAACATGCTCCGGGGCAAAGGCTCGCTGTGGCCATGCCAGGCTCGGGGGCAAAGCTCAGGGCACACACGTGGCCGGGGGTGGGGGGAACAGTTGTGGATCCAGACGGCAGACTGGACTGCTGGTCCTTCTCCATTCCTCCCAGCCAGACATTCCCCGTTCCCTTTCCAGAAACAACCCCACGTCCAGTAAAGGCCCTGGGTGGAGTCCAAGAATTCACAGGTTCCACAGACGGCTCAGGACAGCTGTTGCTGCCTTCCAAAGACGGGTATGGGGAAGAAGCAGAGCACATCTCATCTGCCTCTATTCAGCTGCTCCTTTTTCTATTCTTTGCTCTCTTCTTAAAATTCATTGACGGTGTTCGTGTGTGTGTGTGAAAGAGAGAGAGAGGGTGAGGGAGAAAGAGTGAGCCAGAGAGGCAGGGGGAGAAAGAGAGATTTCGAGGCTGTAGGTTTAGTTAAACAGAGACTTACACACACATGTGGGCTGACCCTGCCTTGGCTGAGCACACAGGAGCTCACAGCAGTTGCACTAAGGGTGTGATTTGAGGAAGAAAAAGGTGTTTCTCAGCCTCCAGATATGTCTGCCCTTACATTTCACTGAGCTCCACTCCTGCAAGTTGAGAAAGTTTTTCCCTGTTTATGACTCTCCAATGAAAAAGTACAAACTGTTCTGGTAGGAGAAATGCCAGAATAATTATCATAACTCAGGCAGAGCATCATAACCAGGGTGAGGCTTGGAGTTGCCAACACAGGAAGCGGGAGGTATTAGGGGGCAGGTGGGCAACCCACCGCCAGCTCTTAGGCTGGTGTCCCATGTGTGCCCAGGGGGCAGGGCTGGGGGTGTGGGGAGGGGGAGGGGGCCCTACCAAAGAACTTAACTTAATTACTTCTTATCAATGATTTGCCACTGTTTCAAAATCACCATCAAGTACTCTAAAAATTTCTCCTAAACAAACTTCTCTGAAAAAAAAAAAATTCCCTGATTTAAGATTATGCTATGATGCCTCCAAACCAAGGGACTCAAGTGTAAATAAGCGAGCTCCAGTCATTTTGGTGTCTGTAGGCCCTTCCTAATGTTTTAAGAGCACCTCTGTGTATGTGTGGGTGTGTGTGTGTGCACGTGTGTGTGTATTTTTTTTTTTTTAAGGAAACTTTGGTGCCCAAGGAGAACTTCCCCAGGCAAGGTTCAGGCAGAAAGCTGAAGATCCACTGGGTAGTGTGATCGCCCCGCTTGGAATGTTTGTAAGGAACGGAGACCAGCTCCATCTGGTTATACGCATGGCTCAGCGCACACTGCTGAGGTCATGCGGTTCAGGCTTCAGCCACGGTTCGCTAGAAAGCTTCACGCGGTCATCACCATGTCACCTCTATTTCTCTGCAGTTCTTTTACCTCTGGCCTCCCTGAGTATCGGCTTCACCCTCCGACAGTCCTTCCTATAATAGTAAATAGTTTCACACTTGTCCAAAGTACAGAGGAGGGGGGCCTTTCTCCCTACGCCCGGCATTCCCTCTGAGTGCAATGGTTTGGATCACGTGACCATTCCTGGCCAATCACCTTGCCCCAGTGCTGATTGGCTTGCCTGTGTCACATGACCCACCCCGAGCGCTGGATTGGCATTAGTCCCACTGGAACCACACCATCCCCTAAGTGGACACTGGGGAGGCTAGAAACTGTACAGAGAGGAAAGAGTTGTGGAAGAAGCATCTAGAATTAGGCCATCTTTTCAGCTGTTAACTGGGCGAGGGCCTCAGATTCTCAAAGCCTCTGTTTGTTCATCTGCACACATCAACAGTAATAATACCTGCCTTACTTACAGAAATACCTTGAGAAGTAAATGAAAGAACAGTGCCAGGCATGTAGCTCAATGAATGTGAGTTATTATTCTGTTCAGGAGGTGCATGAGTCAGTTCAGAATGCTGTAATAAAAATACCATAAGCCGGGTGCCTTACAGACAGCAGACATCTATTTCTCACATTTTTCTCATTTATTTCTGGAGCTCAGAAAGACCAAGACCAAGCTGCTGGTAAATTCGATGTCTGGTGAGAGCCCGCTTCCTGGACCACAGACAGCTGTCCTTCTGCTGTGCCCTCACATGACAAGGTGGGTGCTGGAGTGCTCTGGGATCCCTTTTTATAGAAGCATGAATCATGTCATCACCTCCCAAAGACCCACCCGCTAACAGCACCATGATGGAGGTTAGGATTTTAACCTATGAACTTAGGGGAGACACAGACATTCAGTCCAAAGCAGATGGGTACTCACCTTGGAGCTGAAGGCCTGTTGCCTAATTTCCCTTCAACATCATCGGATGCAAACTGTCTCTGAGCCTTGACCTCACCCAGGAGCCTGTGTTCCTTTTATGTCCTGACATGGTTCCTTGGCACCTTGATTTCTTCTAAGTGTGGCTGGTTTAAGTCGATCTAGGTTACGGTCATGTTCGCTGAACTACATAAACCCTGAGAAGAATTTAAGGGAAATATTCAGGGACAAGTTTCCCCTGAAACAGAAACTTTCCAGGCCCAAAAAAAAAAAGGCCTAAGAAAGAAAATGCATGTACTTTTTAATTAAACTTGCTTCCTGTTTAAAAAGAAAGAAAGAAAAGATACACATTGGGGATGTGAAGAACTAAATGTAACATCTGCAAATGTAACAATTACGTCTGCCTCCAGAAAAAAATCACCCAAAATAGCTAGTGAGAGAATGGAAAAGGCCACGTGCTGATTTTAACCTGACTTGTTAAGGAGGGAAAACATACCATCCCAGCAGCTCAACTTCAGATTTGAATCATCTACAGTTTTCTCAGCCAGCTTTCTCAGACAAGTTCCTCTGTCGAGTTTCCCCATCATTTGATCTGGGCAAGCAGGGGTTCCAGGGGAATTGGGAATCAGCCACTTAACATCTAGTTTGTAAATAACTTCAGTTGTTCCATTGGAACTGAAGCCCTCAGCTTCCTTCAAATGTACCAACCTGATTTTTTTTTCCTCCCCAAACCCAGATTTCCTTTAAAAAGTAGGACAACACCAAATTCTTTCTTTCAGTTTCTTGGTCCCTCACTCTTGAAAAAAAGAATATTTGCATCGATCTTATTTCAGCTGAAAACAATAATTTCTTCCTTCAGCTGATGTTTTTGTGGATTCCTTGAAACTCAACCAAGGATGCAAAGAAGGAAAAAGTCCATGCCACACAAGCTCATATCATTTTATTGTGGTTTTCCCTCCTTGTCTTCTACTCAATGGTTGGAGAAAACTGGAGAAGGGGCCAGAGAATATTATTGAAATAATCAAAGAGTTACAGCAAGGATTCCACATCAGTTCAGTTCAGTCACTCAAGTTGTGTCTGACGCTTTGTGACCCCATGGACTGCAGCACGCCAGGCCTCCCTGTCCGTCATCATCTCCCGGAGCTTGGTCAAATTCATGTCCATTGAGTCGGTGATGCCATCCAACCATCTCATCCTCTGTCGTCCCCTTCTCCTCCTGCCTTCAATCTTTCCCAGCATCAGGGTCTTTTCAAATGAGTCAGCTCTTCCCATCATAAATCAAGGATTCCACATAAAGGTAGACTAAAAAGGTTAAAATACGTGATATAGAAAAATAACGTTTGAGAAGGCAGAACAACTGCAGTGGAATTGGCGCCAGTTTAAAAGCCAACAATTTTCTGAGCACTTGCTATGTTTTGGTGTTGTGCTAGGGACTTTGTGTTCAGTTACTCAACGTTGTCTGACTCTTTGAGGCCCCATGGGCTATAGCCCGCCAGGCTCCTCTGTCCAAGGGATTTTTCCAGGAAAGAATACTGGAGTGGGTTGCCATTTCCTACTCCAGGGGATCTTCCCCACCCAAGGATCAAACACGAGTCTCTTGCGTCTTCTGCATTGGGAAGCAGATTCTTTCCTATTGTGCCACCAGGGGAGTCCAGCCTCCGTCTCAATACTTAGTCTCATTGAGCCCATGGGGGATAATCCAATGGCCCACTTTATAGAAGAGGAAGTCAGGGTTAGTGAAATGAAGAAGCGGAGCCCTGCATCTTCAGGGATCAGTGAGACTGCAGCGGCCCTGGTGCCCTGACAGGCGCAGTGGGGCCCCTGGGGTGCTCGGTGTCCATCAGCATCTTCCCGTGCTTACTTCTCCAGCCAGACGCAGTAACACCCTGAGTCACACCTTTCCCCAGAAAAGGGTCACGTGTTTAGTTCATTTTGCTGCTGAAACAAAAACACCATGGAATGGGCAGCTTAGGAGCAGCAGAAACGCCCCTTTTCACATTTCTGGAAGCTGCAAGTCCAGGGTGTCTGGGGACAGCCCTCCTGGCTCCTGGTTCTAGGCCGATGGCTGTCTTCCCCCTGGGTCCTGAGTGCTGGAAGCGGGGAGGGGGCTCCCTGTGGCCTCTTTGGTAAGTGCTCCACACCCACCCAAGGGGAGTCCAGCTTTTTGACCCAACCATTCTCCAAAGCCCTCACCTGGCAACACCATCACAGGGGTGGGGTCCGTTTCAACCTCTGAGGTTTTGAGGGATGCAAACATTCAGACCTCACACCTGCTTTCTATTTTTCCTTTTCTCACCTCCTTTTTGGTCATGAAATGGAAGAAACTGAAAGACAGCTTAACGATGAAACTCCCCTATTGAAAATGAATTGTCCCAACCACCAAAAAGAAAGATACCTTGTACATCTTAAACATACACATTGTTGTATGTCAATATATTTGATTTTTAAAAAAATAAATGAAGGAGTAAACCACCCGTGGTCACCTGTCCATGTCTGCACTCTTGGTGACGACCCTCTCCACCATCCTGGGTGACACACGTCTGGTCTGCCGTCATTTGGAAGAGAAAGGTGCTTGACTCTTGCCTCGTTCCCTGTCCACAGTTTTTCATCATCGCGCTGGATTTTCCCTTTATTGCCTCCAAAGGTACCAGACCATTTGTCTGTCTGAGTTGCATTTCCCCTTCCGTTTCACGTGCCCTGAGGGCGGGCTGTCTGCAGCTGTTTGCTTCTTGTTCAATTTTTTAATTGGATCTCACTGTTCAATATTTTACATGTTTTGACTTCAATATTTCACAGTCACGCTCAGGCTGTAGAACCCTGGACTTGGGGACGAGCCTTTAAGGTCACCCCTGGGAGGGGGTCATACCTGCCCCACTTAGGGAGCTGGCTCCCAGATGCTGGAGAAACGGCCCTAAAAATCAGAACCTGAGACTCAGCACAGCTGTGGAAGGAAGCTGATCCTCCCTGGAGCAAAGGGCACGCGTCGTCTCTTCTGGATATTTTGGGGTGGAAGTCGTGATGTGGGCTCTGCCTTGTGGGCGAGCTTCCGAGGACAGAGGCAGAAGGGAAGGGGCCTGGGGTCCTACACCCCCACCTGGCCCTGCAGATGTGCATTGAGCCTTGAGGAGAGAGAACGCCCGCGGGAGTCTGGGCCGGTAGCTAACACACCAGACACTCAGGGCCTCCAGCCCCTCTGTGGCATGTTGTGGGGTCCGCATGGCAATGGGGTACAGGCACCAGAGGGTAGAGTACCGCACGATGTCTCCACAAACCGGGGACCCAGCACCAAGCAGGGCGGGGAGAGCCAGGCCTGGGCACGGTGCCACGCGCCCCAGGACACGCAAGGGCAGCGATGCTCAGTCTTCTTGCACCCTGAGTACCTGGGTCAGGGCCCCGGGGAGGCGCCCGAGAATGAGACAGGAAAGAACTGCTCTTCTGCTGACAGAGGCCCCAGAAATAACCAGCGAGGGCAGGAGGAGAGTCTGCAGAGATCCCTTCACATGTGAGTCGAGGGCTCCATCAGGGACGCTTAATTCAGCTCTCGTCGTCAGAACGTCTTCACTGGAACCCACGAGCGGACGCCTGAGACGTTCCAGCTTTGCTAGTGGGCGGGGGTCCCTTCCACAGAGCCACCCCCCTCTTCCAGGGCTGGAATTCCGTTTCTTCTCACTTGCTCCCTCCTCGGCTCCTTCAGTTTCTCTGCAGACACGTGGGGGTCCATGTGGACCTCCCTGGAACGTCCGCGCTAGCCCCGTCCTGTTGTTTTCCCGTCTCCCTGACGACAGGAAGGATGCTCTGCTCCCACCTTGGACTCCCTCCCTCAGCCCCTCCCGACAAGAAGCACCGGACTCTTGTCTGTTTACCGTCTGGACCACACACACCCCAAATCCCTACAGCCCCTCTGTTCACCTTACTCCCAAAGGAAACTTGTGGTGGGGTGTATAGCAGGAGAAACTCCAAACCCAGGGTAACTCGCAACATTGTTGTTGTTCAGTCACTAAGTTGTGTCCAATTCTTTGCGACCCCATGGACTGCAGCATGTCTGGCTTCCCTGTCTGTCATCATCTCCCGGAACTTACTCAAACTCATGTCCATTGAGTTGGTGATGCCATCCAACCATCTCATCTTCTGTCACCCTCTTCTCCTCCTGCCCTCAGTCTTTCCCAGAGTCAGGTTCTTTTCCAACAAGTTGGCCCTTTACATCAGGTGGCCAAAGTATTGCTTCAGCATCAATTCTCCAATGAATATTCAGGACTGATTTCCTTTAAGACTGACTGGTTTGATCTCCTTGAGGTCCAAGGGACTCTCAAGAGTCTTCTCCAACACCACAGTTCAAAAGCATCGATTCTTTGTTGCTCAGCCTTCTTTATGGTCCAACGCTCACATCTGTGCATAACTAGTGGAAAAACCACAGCTCTGACTATATGGACCTTTGTTGGAAAAGTGATGTCTCTGCTTTTTAAATTGCTGTCTAGGTTTGTCAGAGCTTTCCTTCCAAGGAGCAAGCATCTTTTTACAATGCATTACAGCATATTAGATCTTTACTATGTATAGGACAAGAGTGAACTGCGTAGGGGACAATGTCCTACCTACATAGACAATATTTATGAGTTATTAGCTAACCACTTAGAGAAATTGTGTCCTCTTCTCTCTAGGCTCCACAAAAACCAGATATTAATCTCAACCTCAGGGTTGTGAGCCAAAAGACATATAGCGAAAGTTCAGACTAGCAAATTATCTGGGAGGAAGTGATTTAGCCAACGAGATGGGCATAATTAGTTTAAGAAAGAAAAATAAGGTGATGATGTGCTAGTTTGCTAGGGCTGCTATAGCAAAGAACGCAAACTGAACGGCTTAGAACAGCAGCAATGTGTGTTCAGTCCATTTTACCCGGAACCAGGACCGGAATCCCAGAGTGTTATCAGAGAGATGTTTCTAAAGCACAAACCTGGTTACACCACTCCTCTGTGTAAAGTTCTTCAAAGCCCCCTGCCCTGTGCCCACAGATTCCTGCTTCTGCGATGCTGAGACTCTGTAAGCCAGCCGCTCTCCGCTGGCCAGCACCCGCTCCTTGCACGTTGCTGTGAAGCTCCCCGGAGTCTGCTCACACCTCCTGGAGCACAGAGTTCTCCTGACTTTGCACGGACGCGCCCTCAACCTAGAACCTGCTTCTCCCTTCTTACCTGGCTGTTTCCCACAGAGAGGTCTCTGTTGGGATGCTGCTCTCTCCCGGGAGCTGTCCCTCATCCGAGGGAATGGGTTCGCTCTCCCGCCAGTGAGCTCCCTCCCATCCTGCTGCTGCTGCTGCTAAGTCACTTCAGTCGTGTCCGACTCTGTGAGACCCCATAGGCGGCAGCCCACCAGGCTCCCCCGTCCCGGGGATTCTCCAGGCAAGAACACTGGAGTGGGTTGCCATTTCCTTCTCCAATGCATGAAAGTGAAAAGTGAAAGTGAAGTGGCTCAGTCGTGTCCAACTCTTAGCGACCCCATGGACTGCAGCCCACCAGGCTCCTCCATCCACGGGATTTTCCAGGCAAGAGTACTGGAGTGGGGTGCCATCGCCTTCTCCGCCCTCCCCTCCTTATCACGGCACTAATTCCTGTGAGCCATGATCGTTTGTCTCTGTCTTCCTCACGTCACTGGGACCACCTTGCAGGCAGGCTCTATGTCCCATCTGGTTTCTAACAGAGGGCCTGGCCCAGAGTGAATATTGACCATCACCTGTGGGGTTGAATTGTTTCCGTAGCAGCAGCGACCCCAGAGTGGGCTTCCTACCCCTCCACGGCCACCCCCTTGGTTGAGGTCCCTGATACCTGCCCGCTGTGTGGTTTCCTGTCAAACATATGCTCCACCCTGGGGCTTGGTTTCCCCCGGGGGATCCCAGTGTGCCCTCTCCAGACCCCCTCTTATCTGAGCCCACCGATTTTCAGCTTGTTTTCAGACTCACGGGGCAGAGAGCTGGTCCCTGTGAGGACCGCCTTTTAAGCCCCGACGTCATCTGTGGAATTAAACTGCGCCAGAGTCCACAGTGCCCTGGGATTAGACTTCCCCCTCTGCGTCTCTGCCTCCTTTGTCTGAATCTGACCACCAGTACTGACTGTGTGGACCACCATTTCCCAGCTCACGTTTTCCACCCCGCCCCACCTGTCTGCCTGCACCCACACCATCCCAGAGAAATCTGATGTGGAAGCCATCCGTGCCATTTTAGATTTTCTAGAATCTGTATTTCAAAACATGGAGAAGAGGGCTTCCCTGGGGGTAAAGAATCCGCCTGCCAAAGCAGAAGACGGGTTCAGCCCCTGGTCTGGGACGATTCCAAGTGTCTCGGAGCTCCCTAGCCCGAGCACAGTTGTTGAGCCTGGGAGAGCCCAGGAGCTGCAACCACTGAGCCCACGTGCCCGAGAGCCCGTGTCTGCAGGGAGAGAAGCCGAGCACCGCGACCCCACTCACCGAAGCTAGAGAAAGGGCACGCAGCAGCCAAGACCCACCGCAGCCGATCACAAATAAGCAAACAAAATTAAAAAGGAAAAAAGAAACTGGTAAAATTAATTTCAATAATATGTTTTGTTTGACACAATATGGCCAAAACGTCATCATTTCAACATGCAATCAGTAGTTTTAAAAAATTATCCAGACATCTGACATTCTTGTTTTCGTACTAAGACGTCGCGATCCAGTCTGCACTCTCCACCCGCAGCATACCTCACTGTGGCCTAGCCTCGTCTCGCTCGGTTGCCCAGTGGCTACAGGGGGCCGGTGACTGCCGCCCTGGACAGCACAGGACAGGCAGCTGGTAGTAATAATGATAACAGGGGAGACGACGTCCTTGCCACTTGCCCAGGACTCTACTGAGCCTCTGAGACTTTTCATGCCTATCAAGCTTAATCTTCACAGCAGTCCCACAAGCTAGAGACTGTTGTTAACCCCATGGTGCAAGCGAGGAAACAGTCTCAGAGATTAAGAGACTGTACTTACCACTCGTCTCCACTGCCCCCTGACCTGTGGAACACTTAGTAAACACGGGATTTGCTAAGTCTTAGAAGTCACATATCAAAAATGCACGTAAAGGTTAAAGATGCTATGGATGATACAGCAAAAAAATAAAGTTTTGATGAGCAAATCCATGTTTTGAAAGTCATCAGAGAGGACAGCCGTATACTTCCAAAAGCTACCTCCTGTGCCACAGCCAAAAAAATAGATGAAAAACATGACAAAGGGCAGCCTTTATTATGTTCTTAGGCTTTGAAAGCTTCAAAAAGAATTAGCTGAGAGAAAGTTCATTTTCAACGGTTTTGACAGATGATTAAAATCAAGCTGGTTTCCTTTTGGTCCCTTCATTGAGCAGACTCTGCCAGCCTCTGGGGCCGGTGCTCTTAGCCGGGCACACGGCTGGGGGTGAGGGGAGCTGCTTTCTCACGTGCTGTTTTCAAAGACTTCTCCGGGACGGGCATCTGTGGCTTCCTTCTTGTGTCCTTGAGAACCGAGAGAGATGACTTCCTAGCAACAGGAAGGGGAGACCTGTCCCCACCCTCAACAGATGGAAAAAAGATCACCTCCCAGCAATGGTCTTGGGCAATTACACCTTTCTTTGTGCCATGGTTTATCCTCTGGGAAATGTTTACCTCTTTAACCTTCAGACTTCACTAATTGAAAAGAACCTATGAAATGTAGGAGGATTAAGTTCCATTTCAAGGAACAGAAAATCAAGTAGTGATTTACACAAGTTAGAAGTTCAGTTCTCTCCTCCAAGAACCCAGGCAGTCTGTGATCAGCAGGGCTTGAGTTTGTCTTATTTTGGGGCTTTATCACCCTCCCCAGATGGCTTCTGTCTCGTGGACCAAAACGGCTGTCCAGATCCAGTCATCTCATCACATTCCAGCCAGCAAAAGAGGTGAAAGGGCAGGGAAGGAATAAGCCCTCTCTGGGGGCCTCTTCCTGAAAGCTGTATGTACAGCTTACACAGATGCCGCAGTGACCAGAGCCCAACACAAGGCCATCAGCGCTTCCAGGGAGGACGAAGAAAGTGACCTTTGATCTGGTGCGTCTGCAGCAGCATGCGAACATGCCTCTCAGACTTCTGACTGCAGGGAGTACAATCGTTCGAGGTCCCCAGCTGTTGTGTTCCAAAATCCTTCACTGCGTTTGCAGGGAGGTCGTGCTTCCTGCAAGCTGCCCCAGCCTGAGTGCATCAGTAACACTAAGGCAGCCCTTTCCTGCGAGTCATACAACTTCTCTGATGGGGAGCATCAGCTAGAGGACTGTATGAATTACCTCTTTCCACGTAACAAATTAGGTCTTCCCTGATGGCTTTGGTGGTAGAGAATCTGCTGGCAATGCAGGAGATGCAGGAGACCTGAGTTTGATCGCTGGGTCGGGAAAATCTCCTGGAGGAGGGCATGGAAACCCACTCCAGTATTCTTGCCTGGAGAATCCCGTGGACAGAGGAGCCTGGCAGGCTACGGTCCATGAGGTCGCCAAGAGTTGGGCTGAAGGACTTAGCACGCACGCAGAAGTCCATACTGTGTAGTTCACAAACGTGGCCAGGAGGTGGCAGTCGTGACCAATGAGAAAATCCTGCTGCTCGGAGTCTATCAGCTTGTTCACTGCCCGGTGGATGCTTCCTGGACCTAATCTGATTCTTATGAAAGCGATTTCCTTCTTACGAAAACATCAGGCCCAAACAGAAACTAACCTCATCCTGCAGATAAAGACTGTTTGTGCCTCACAAGCTCTCTTAGCTCTAGCCAGACCCTCAGTAAGTACTTTCCCAGCAGCAAGAGGCTGGTACGTCGTGGGAAGCCGGGTGGGCGCAGGCCCTCTCCCTGAAGCCCCACCGTCTTATCAGAAGGGACCCAACGTCGGCGGGCTCCGCAGACTGCCAGGCTGATCCCAGCCCCGGGAAGGCTGAGCAGCTGGAGGATTCTGCAGGAAATCCCAAGAAGCCAGGTGGCTGTTGTGTTGAGGTCACAGAGCTGAGTCACTGCCACCAAGCGCTTTCCCTGCATCAGCGCCCGCGTGCTGTCCTCATGCAAACACAGGTCCCACGGTCTTTCCCGAGAGGTGATCATTGAATCGGCATCGTCGCCACCTCTCTAGCTACAGATCTAGGCCGGCTGCTCAGACAGCGAAGGGTTCTGGGAGGATTGGGAAAGCCACTTAAGGAGTCCAGACCTGATCCGGCGGCTGCCAGTTGAAGATTTCCAGCCGGAGAGGGCAGACGGAGCAGAACTCAGATGAGGTGATCGAGAGGAGACAGAGGAAGCTCTCCGCCGCCCCTGACTCTCAGCATCCAGTCCCTCTTCTCGTGCTTCTCATAGCACACTGTGATGAACAGCGATGTTTCCCGGGTTCCTTCCTCTGCCTCATCTTTGCAAAAAAAAATAGCCCTGTTTCCACTGAGTCCCCAGCGAGATAAGTGATGGCAGATGAGCTCGTGGGCTGTGGCATCAGAGGGACCCGTCCTCAGGATTTGGAGGCATAGCAGAAGCCCTCAAATCTCTGTTTCCACGTGTGTTACATGGGGGTGAAACTATTTACCAGAGGGGCTGCTGTGAGAGTGGAACAGGACCAGACAGATAAGTCCTTGGGATGGTGCCTGAGCTAGAACACGTGCTTGGTAAGCTGGGCACCACAGACCGAGGCCACCTGGGAAGTGGTCACGGAGCAGAGCAAGCTCACCAGCAGGGGCTGATCCAGCCCTGGGGCTCATCCCATGCGTGCACGATTCTATAGACTCTGCACAGGCACGCACGCATGCACACACATACACACCCACCTGCATGCACACACACACACCTGCACACACACACCCTCACATTGAGGCACAGAGGGCCCCTGCTCCTTCACACACCCCCAGGTCTGCTCTGAGCTGACTCTGCCTCCTCCGCGGTGCCTGCAGTGCTCCCTTTTCCGTCCGCATGGGTCTGCGTCTGCAGGGCCCATCCGGAGGTCAGCCCCCCGGGGTTCTGCAGTGCCCCTGACTCCTGCCACCATCCAGGGCTGACCCAAGCAGGCCTGCCCCACTCCGTGGCCAGAGTCAAGTCACCTGCTGCCTGATAGAAATGTTTGCCTGTGGGATCAGACACCTTGCGGGATCAGACACCTTGAGGCCAAGCCCAGGCTCTGCATGCACTGGAACCGCCAGGAAGGGCAGGTGTCCCGTGAGGTTAGGAAGAAGGTGGCCCCTCACGGGAGCCTCGCAAGAAGAAGCCCTGCTGATAAACACCGTGTTCCGCCTGCCAGCCCGGGCAGGGGCCTGTCCCTTGGAGGAGAACCCGGAGCGCGGTAGGGCCTGCTTTTTCCCGCCCAGCATCCATGGAGAAGCGCACCGTGTAGAGCTCAGCCTTTGCCTAGGTCGAGTCCAGATGCCTTCCCATGACAAACGGGGTGGGCAGCAAATGGGTCGGCTTGCCCTGTCCACGCTGCCAAAGCTCTGAAGAGCGGTCTCCCGGGGCCAGGGGCCGCTGCCAGGCCCAGACCTCCTAGTGCAGCTGGACTCATGTGACGGAACTTGTGAGCCCTGGCCTGTCGCTTCCTATGCACTGAACGTGGTTCTGAAAGTTGGTTTGAAATGGGTTTCCCCATCAAGACAAGGGGGCTTGGACTGCGTGTGTGTAGGACTCCCTAAAGGAGATCAAACCCTTTCTAGGCCTTGTGTGGATTCCAGAGGTTGGGTAAAGCCTGACAAGTTTCCGGGGACCAGACCAAGGTCAGAGTTGGGGGGAATTGACAAGAGAGGGGGGAACTGACAAGAGAGGTCAGGGAATGCAGAGGATAAGGGGGAAGGTACACAGATGCCCAGAGAGATGAGGAAGGACCCTGGAAGCCACTTAGGACTTCAGATCTGCCTCAAGAGCAATGGGGCACCATCTGGAGGTTCTCCCACGGGGAGCCCCCTGACCACAGAGTGAAGCCCTTCTCCACTCAGGGCTGGAAGATGGGTGCAAACTCAGCAGGGAGGAGCATGCACTTAGGAGGAAGGACCTGGGCTTCTCTGGCAGTGGGCAGGGAGGGGGACCCTGAGATCTCGGCTACAGTATTGGGGGGCATAGGAGCGGGAAGGGTTGTTTGTTCAAAAGGCCAACAAGCTGCCAGATCCGAGGTCAGGGGGCTTGTTTTAGTTCAGGTGGCAGGTGTGCACGACTAGGGGAGTCTGCATTTTGCTTCCTTGGAAATTCCATCTCCTCCCAGCCTGGAAATTTCCATCAGCCCAGACCCAGCGCCCGTGGGGCAGTACCAGAACTGAGAGAATGCAACACGGCAGAAAGAAGGGTCTGTTTTCTGGGAGGCGTTTGTTGTCTCTCCACATGGGACAAAACCAAAGTCCATCGTCCTTCAGGCCCGAATAGATTGACTTTTCTGTGTCCAGATGTGTCCCGCATGGAACTCGGGGCCTGCAGGAAGTCATTTAAAGTTGAAATATTTTCATGATATCATAGTGCTTTTCTAAAAGGAAAGATAGTGCGAATAAATACACCTGCTGCACCCATGGTAAGTTTAATTTTTTTTCTATTTAACAATATTAGTAAACAAACCCAAAAGCACTCAAGGACACACGTATCTCTAACTACCGGTCAGTCAGTGCAGGAGCAGACAGGCCGGGCTTTTTGAACTGAAACCTTTTTATCGAAGCCACATCGACTTTGCACAAATGACTCTTCATTCTTCAAAGTGCATGTTTTATAATACGAACATTTTAATTTTTCTCTACGTGTATTTTATTTGTTAATGTCATATATTTATATATTTTTCATTTATTTAAGACAAAAGCCGGGATTAACAAAATTGAACCAAAAATACACCCCAAAACATAGTCTTACATAGTATCAGAACCTCCTTTCTCAAAAGCAAGAAAGTTCCATGGCTAAATTATGAAAACTTGGTAGGCTTCCATGAGATTTTGAAAATAGTTTCATGGCAAGATGGCTCACATATTTTTCCATAAATAGATTAGAAACAGATTGATAACAATTGAAACAGAAAACATAAATGCTGCCGTATTTCACAGACTGTGAATCTCCACCAGTGTAAGATACAAGGTGATTTAAACGAAGCGCCACGCACGAGAAAATGCTGACTGCCCACTGCGTGTGGCACAGGGCTGACTCAGCACTTGGAGTGTTTATTTTAAACTTGTTAAAAGAACTCTTGGACCTATTTGAACATAGAAAAGTTTTAAACCATGTATCACTCTTCTACATGCACAAAAAGGAAACGGAGGCTAAATAAGTAGGTTTAGCTTCCCAGGTGGCTCAGTGATAAAGGCCCTGCCTGCCCGTGCAGGAGACGTTAAGAACTGCAGGTTCGATCCTTGGGTCGGGAAGATCCCCTGGAGGAGGGCATGGCAACCCACTCCAGGGTTCTTGCCTGGAGAATCCCGTGCACCGAGGAGCCCGGTGGGCTGCTGTCCACAGGGTCAAGACTGAGTGACTGAACATACACCCACACACACGTGCTAGCATGACTCAAGTCTGCAGAGAGGTGAGCTCTGCTCTGTCCTTGGCAGCCATGGCTGGAGTCAGACCGTTCCCGGCGATGGCAAGTCCAGTCACGGGCAGACGGCAGCGATGATGCAGCTGACCCCAAGCGGGCCGCTCGGAACAGCGCGCCCCTCCCGTTCCCAGACCCGCCTCCCGCAGCATCCTCCTGGCCACGCCAGGCGAGGGCCCCGGCGCAGGGCCTGCCAATACCAAACTCTGCCTTCCAGGAACCTCACAAACCTCCTTCCCTGCTGAGACTCGGTTCCAGTCAAAGGTGGGGCTCGGCTGCAGCAGGCAGGAAGCCCAACAGGTAATCTGAAACTCAGCACCGACTGTCGGTCATGGCCCTGGGAGCTCGAGGAATCCCTTTACCTTGGTTTCCTGTCCCCATAATGAGAGCATGTGTCTGTAGGGCTAAGAATTTGCAAAACATGACCGCTTTGTACCCTCTGGTGGTGGAACACAGAGGGATTGTTCAGTACCACTAAGGCACGATTATGGGTGACCCTCCAGCTTGACCATTCAGTAAACAATGTCCTATATTCCCACAGGTATATGAACAGAGAGAGAGAATAGCCCTATCTCTCAATCTCTCCTTCCTCTTCCTGGTGTGTGCAGTTTATTTCCCCTCTGCTTCTGAAAACAGCCTCCCCACCACACCACAGCACCCCATCACCCCATCCCCTCTCATTCCTGTCTATGGTAGGAAAGGCAAAGACCCAGGGCTCAGGTCTGGCAGGTTAGAAGACCCCATCGGCCCCAGCCTGCGTTTCCCTGAAAGCCGAGTGTCATGTGGACATGCGGCAGTTTATCTGGGAAGAAGGTCTGGGGAGCAAGAGTGAGCAAAGGAGGAAAAGTCAACACAAGGACGTGTTACCAGACTGGCCACCAAGGCGACTGCCTGGAAAGAGAGCCTGCTGGGCTGGAGCACCCCTCTGAGGGCATCTCAGAACCATTGGCCTGAGAGGTGGGGCATCCCTCCCGTGCCCCACCCCGTCACACTGGCCCTTATTTCCAGGGGGGACCTGGAAGGGTGTGAGTGCTGGGAGGGGCCCTGCAGGAGTCCTCCCCAGGCTTTAGGGGAACCCCAGTGGGAGCTGGGAGCACCCATGCTGAGATGGGACCCATGCAAGCGTCCTCAATGACCGAGTGTGGACGCGGCCTCTAGACGGCCCTGCAGAGCAGGAAACATCGAGAGCAGAGGGCTCACCCCACTAGACAGGCCTACCTTGCAGCTGCGAGCCGTGCAGCAGGAGCCCCCAGACTTGTACTGTACTTGCAGACCAAGAGCTTAAGCCTCTGATGAGTGTGGTGAGTTTTCTGTGAACATATTTAAACAACCAGAAAATGCCAACAAGATCTTATTTTAGTAGATTCACAGCTCATAAGAGATATCACGTCTATCTCTATCTATCCATAGATCAATCAACTATCTTTCATCTCTATCTATCCTATAAAGGGAAGTGTCAGGATGGAGCTTAGCAATCTAAATTTCCTAACGCATCACCGGCCCTCAGGAGTCTCATCTCTCCTTACAGTCTTGACTGTCACCTCTAAGCGGGTGACGCTCGTCCCCACATCCTTGGTACAAACCCCCCTCCTGAAGGGCTGACCCACATTTCAGGGGCATTCTGGATGTTCCCACGGGCACTTTCAGCTCTTTGTGTCTAAAACACATCTCCTCCACATCCACAAGAAATCTCTTCTTCCTCCTGACCTCCCTCCCCCCCAGCACCCCTTCACCTTCCAGACCTCCCTCTCCCAGACTCCAGAGGGGCTCCCCCCGCTTCCCTGACTCCTGTTCCCATCAGCGGCACAAGTGATCCCGTCTGTCTGCTCCGTGCAATCTGGCTGCCCGAACCATAGTCCAGGCCGCCCTTCCTTGGTGGGAGGGGCTCTAACAGCCCCCACCCTGCACCCTCCACCCCTGGAGTCCCCTGCCCTCGTCCCGCCCACACAGGGCACTCCTGGCAGGTCAGCTTTCGTTGCCCTCACTGTCCACTAAGTGCAGATTTCCCGTCCTGCGACGCAGAATCCTCTCTAATTCATGTAGCCAAACAGTCACCCAGGCCTATTCCGCCAAAGCAGCACAGAAACAGACTCACAGACGTAAAGGACAGATTTCCGCTTGCCAAGGGGGAGGGGGGGAGGGGAAGGGATGGGCGGGGAAGCTGATACTGCAAAAGCAAACGATTACACTCAGAGTGGATAAGCCGTAGGGTCCTCCTGTATTGCACAGGGAACGACTGCAGTATCCTGTGATAAACCATCATGGAAAAGACTATCAAGGAAGAATGTCTGCATGCACACCTGAGTCACTGTTGTAAGCAGAGAGAGGCACAACACTGCAAATCAGCTACACTTGAAGAAAAAATAAAATCACAGAAAGAGGAAAACTCCTCCCAGGCTGCTTCATCGGCGGCACTGAGAGAAATGCCTCTCCCTACTTGCTGTCCTAGCCTAGCCTGCCTTCCTTTCCCCTCCCAACACACACGGGAAACAATTACCCCTTTAAACGCAAAAGGACACTTCCCTGAAATAATCAGCAAAAGTCAAGGATGTGCAGACTTCACACAGGGAGCAAGTGGGGAGAAGCATCAGGAAAATGCAGAAATCCCAAACTTTAAATGATAGCCATCATGACCTCTTACAGCTACAGGAAGAGAGGCATTTGGGACACAAATCCTTCCAGAAGGAGGAATCCAGGCTGGAACCAGAGAGTTCCCACAGGCGGTCCAAAGGCAAGGACAAGCCTCTTTCAGGGCTTGCAGGCAGAAGTCTGTATGCCTGGAAATTATGAGAGGACTTTCTCCTTGACACTGAGGAGTTAAACAGGAAAATGTACATGTGGAAGCTATGAGGGAAAAGGAGGAAGGGAAGAGAGTGCAGCCTGCTTCCTCCCTCTGGGCAAAGAGAAAAAAATGTCTGCATAAAACAATGAGAAGACGGTATCATGAGGAGATGTGTGTGTCGGCTGGAGAGCTAGTCCTGCGGGGCCCAGCCTGCAGCCTGACTGACCGTGGAGACACCGCCTGCCTCCTTGCGGCCACTGCTACAGGAAACTGCGGAAAGCATCGTGTGTGTGTTTACGTGTGAGTGTACATGTGAGTGCTTGAGTGTGCATGCGTGTGGTGTTTCATGCACACATGTGCAGTTGTGTGTGCACATGTGTACATGTGTGATTGTGTGTGTGCATGTTTATGGATGAGTGTGTGTGTGTTTAGTGTGCATCTGTGTGGGGGTTGGCATGTGTGTGTTTTGTGTGTTTTGCGTGTGATTGTGTGTGCGAGTGTGTGCAGGTTTGTGTATGAGTGTGAGTGCTTGAGTGTACATGTGTGTGGTTTTGCATCTGTGCGTGTGAGCTATGTGCACGTTTTTGCACGTGTGCACACAAGCGTGAAGCCAGCACAGGCTGCTTTGAGGCGCACCCACTCCATGCCACCCAGAGCTGCACACGTCCAGTCTGATCAGGTGGGAGAGCGCAGAGACAAGAGTAGACGGAAGAAAAATTGTTCCTCTCCCTTCATCTTCAATCTACTTCCTAAAGGCAGGAGCCTCTGGGGTTGAAGAATGTAACCCAGTATTTCCTAACCTGCATTAGGGGACACAGACCTGTGACCCTGTGGGGCCCTCCCCCTCCCTCTTCCCCAGCGGAGAAGCAGACCCTTCCCGCCTCCGCCTGCTGTCCGCCTGCACACACACCCGTGTCCTGCCTCCTCTCTTCTCCATGGTTACAGAGCCTCCGCCCTCAACTTCCCTAAATCAAGAATTGGCAAAGAACCCAAGGAGTGTGCTCGGTGTCCCCCGATGAACTGAAGTTGTGCTCGGCACTGTTTGGATAATACCATCTGAACAGAATGCCTGGAAGTTACAGAATATACTCATTAAACACAGCTCCCCATTCATAAGCCCTTGAAACATCTTAGGCGTCTCAACAAAGACTCTTCTGGGGACAGAGAGCCAGGCGGTGCCTAGGTCCTGCTTAGGAATTAGATTTTGTTTCAGAGACCACTTGCTATACTGTATTGAGACAGTATAGCAAGTTTCAGCGGCTTAATCGGTCCCTCCTGGGGAAAAAACCAAAAATTTTTGGTGACTCCATGCCATCTGCATTGGGCAGGGGAAGGGGGTGGCATAGCTTGCCACCTTCAGCAGGCTGCATGCTCAGGCACTGTCTCATCTGATCCTTGGGCACTGTGTGCTAAGATGCTTCAGTCGTGTCTGACTCTGTGTGACGCTGTGGACTGTGGCCCGCCAGGCTCCTCTGTCCATGGGGTTCTCCAGGCAAGAATCCTGGAGTGGGTTGCCATGCCCTCCTCCAGGGGATCTTCCCGACCCAGGGAGAGAAGCCGCGTCTCTTAGGTCTCCTGCCCTGGTGGGCGGGTTCTTTACCCCTAGCGCCACCATCAGCCTCGAGTCACAAAGCAATGGAGGGTCTTGTGTTCAAAAGGGGGAGATCTTTATGTCTGGGACATGTGGGTTCCTCTAAAGAACGGCTTTGGTAGGAGTTTCCTGGTTGCCTAGTGGTTAGGATTCCAGGCTTTCACTGATGTGGCCCAGATTCAGTCCTTGGTCAGGGAATGGAGATCCCACAAGCTGCAAGTTACAGCCAAAAAATTAAAAAAAGAGAGAGAAAGAAAGGCTTTGGCATCAGGACTCCCCATCGGCCTGGCTGAAGCTTTCTTAGACCTGCACTGATGCCTTCCTCCCTCCACTGAGGCCACCACTGGATCCCAATCCAGGGTCCTACAGCCTCTCTCAGGCCCCTCGGGAGCTTCCCACCTCTTATCTCAGCTCCTAGATGCTCTCGTTGCTGTTTAGTTGCTCAGTCGTGTCCGACTCTTCTGCGACCCCACGGACTGTAGCCCACCAGGCTCCTCTGTCCATGGGATTTTCCAGGCAAGAATACGCAGGTGGGCTGCTATGTTCTTCTCCAGGAGATCTTCCTGGACCAGGGATCGAACCTGCGTCTCTTGCATCTCCTGCGCTGGCAGCGGATTCTTTGCCTCTAGTGCCACCTGGGAAGCCCTCAGATATGGAACCCGCCGACTGAAGCGGTGGACCTCTGCAGCACCACTGCCAACTCTACTGGGGTCATAGTTGTATTCGTTTCCTAAAGCACCCCGAGTAGGTGACCGATGAGAAGAGAAGTTTACTCTCTTACGGTTCTGGAAGCCAGAAGTCTGACAGCAGGGTGTGGGCAGGGCCAGGCTCCCTCTCAGACCTGCAGGTGCTCTCTCCTGGCTCCTTGCTGGCTTCTAGTGTTTCTCCAGGAAGCTCTGGCAGACACATCACCCCAGTCCCCCAGCTCCACGTGGATTTCTCCATGTGTCTTTACACCCTCTTTCCTCTGGGCAGGTCCTTCTCTGTGGTCAAACTGTCCCTTTTTATAATGGCTCCAGTTAGATCGGACTGGGGTCCACCTTCATGAACTGAACTCATCCCACTGTGGTTAAACCTGCAAAAGATCATATTTCCAAACAAGGTCACATCCACACGTATGGGGGTTGAGACTTCAACCTGTCTTCTTTGGGGGGGAACACAACTCAACTCATATCAATAGCACCCCCGAGAAGGTCATTTCCTAGGTAAGTAATCACTGGGGAAAGGGGAAGACCCAGATAATGTAGGAACTATTGGGTCCAAATTGACATTGACCCCTGCAGATCCAGAGTGTCATCATGGCCCTCTTTTTAGAGTAGGGGCCTCTGGGGCCTGGCAATAAATAGAGTTCTGGCCGATGCCCAGCTCTAGATGGTCCTGCTTTTTCCACCGACACACCTGTGGCCACTTCCTTACAATTATAATGGCTATAGTTAGTGGTTGGATTATCTTCAACACCGGGGCCCTCATCCTTGGGATAAGTCCTATCGTAGCAGAGGACACCAAACAGAAACCTCTGAAAATATCCCGGTCCATCAAGGCAGTAAATCAAAAACAATATTGCATTCTGAGAGGGGTGGCAGAAATTTGTATCACCACTAAAGACCTCGGGGGTACAAAGTCATTATAGCAATTCTGTCTCCATTTAATGCACCAGTCTGGTCTCTACAGAAGCTGAATAGATCTGAGGGAATGACTATAATCTACAACAAACAAAACAAGTAGCCGCCCTGTTCTCAGGGACTGCGTTGGATTCGGTCCATGACAAACACTCATTGACCTGGCAGATGCTTTCTTTTCAATTCCAATCAAGAAAGAGGATTAGGAACAGTTTGCATTTATGTGGGATGGAAAACCGTATTCAGTTAGCACTTTGCCCATGGCTATAGGAACTCCTGTCTTCTTCATAAAATGGCCTGAAGATGTGTGGACCAGCTGAGCATCCTACAGAACTCGATGACATCGTGGTGATTGGACAGAAGAAATAACAAGTTCCCCTTGGTGAAATACATGCGTTAGAGAGGATGGCAGACAGAGCCCATGAAGATTCGGGGCTTACATGTCATTGATGTTTTCAGGAGTCTGGCGGCTAGAGGATGCCTGAATGCGGCCTCCAAGGTAAAAGACAAACTTCTGTGTCTTGCGTTCCTTACCACAGAGAAGGAAACACATCGCTGGCTGTGCCTCATTTGATCCTGAAGGAAAGCGTTCTCCACCTGGGAGCACTGCTGCAGCCCACACACTGGGTGCTGCGGACGATATTAGTTCCTAGTGGCACTGCAGGGGGTCCAGACTTCAGTTCACACACACACACCCGCTCCTGGAACCATGCCATCTGGAGGACCCAGGAGGTTGGAGATGTCAGTGATGGGATAAGATTGCAAGTTAATCACTAAAGGGACGTTGCCTTTAAGCTTAAATTATACATAATGGCTCATCTCTGGGGACCCTGCCTTCCAGGTAATGAGCATCAGGCTAAACTACCTTTGTTTGCTGCTGCTGCTAAGTCATTTCAGTTGTGTCCGACTCTGTGCAACCCCATAGACAGCAGCCCACCAGGCTCCCCCGTCCCTGGGATTCTCCAGGCAAGAACACTGGAGTGGGTTGCCATTTCCTTCTCCAATGCATGAAAGTGAAAAGTGAAAGTGAAGTCCTCAGTCGTGTCCAACTCCTACGACCCCATGGACTGCAGCCTACCAGGCTCCTCCATCCATGGGATTTTCCAGGCAAGAGTGCTGGAGTGGGGTGCCATTGCCTTCTCCAACCTTTGTTTAGCTCACAGGAAACATCCTGACCAGGCCTACTTGTGAACCACTGCAGGAAGGAAGAAATCATCACATTCCCTCTGGAAGCTGAACAGAACCAGGAAATGTTTGACTTTATTCCCTCCCCTTTGAGTATCAAAAAGTTTGAATTCTAACTCAGACAGATGGTTCTTTGGGACATGAGACCACCACCATCTCTATCTACTGCCTTAAATAAAGTCACTCTTCCTTACCACACAACTCGGCTCTTGATGTTTTGACCTGTTGCTCAGCGACCAGCACAGGCTTGGACTCAGTAACAGTCACAGTGAAAGTGCTGCCCAGAAATGGAGGTTTTCCAGGAGGAGACGGGAAGGCACTGCATCCTCCTGGGTTTTCCTTTGGTTCCCGAGCAGCATCGGCTGTGAGCCTCCAGCGACGTGGAATTTCCAGTCCGCGTGTTATCCTTTGCTGTACAAGCCCATAGGATCCTCGCCAGCAGACAAAATGCAGGGAGTCCTGATCTGCAGGGCTGTGTGAGGAGAGACAGGACTGATGAAAGCCTGTTTTTACTCTAAGAAGGGTCTCTCAGGACTTCCCTGGTGGTCCAGTGGAGAAGAATCCACCTGCCAATGCACGGGACACAGGTTCAATCCCAGGTCGGGGAACTAAGCCCACACACCGCAGCCACTGAGCCTGCACTCTGCAGCCCGCAAGCCACAACAAATGAAACCCAGGCGCTCTAGAGCCCGTGATCCGGGATGAGAGAAGCCGCCACAGTGAGACGCCCCAGCTCCGCACCTAGAGAGCAGCCCCAGCTCGCCACAACCAGAGAAAACCTGCCTGCAGAAGCAAAGACCCAGAGCGGCCAAAAAATTGTTTTAATTAAAAAAAAAAGGAAATTGCCTCTCATTCCATTCACATGAGACACTTAGAGTGGAAATCATAGAGACACACACGGCAGGGGTTGCCAGGAGTTGGGGGGGGAGGGACGGGATGTGGGAAATAGTGTTTGATGGAGACGGAGATTCAGCTGAGAAAGACGAAGCGTTCTGGAGACGACAGAGGCGATGACTGCACAGAGCGCATGTATTTAATATTTACCACTGAACAGTATGCTGAAAATACACCCGATGGTAAGTTTTATGTTATGCATACTTGACCACAATGGAAAAATTTAAAAGAGAACAAAGGGATGAAGCCTGTACTGATACACAGTACGGCACGGATGACCCTTGAAAACATGATGCTAAAGGGGAAAAAAAAGCAGTCACAAAGGTCACACACGGTCTGATTCCATTTATAGGAAACCTCCAGAATAGATGAATCCACAGGGACAGAAATCAGCTCAGCGGTTGCCGGGGCTGGGAGGGAGGCCAGGGGGAACTTCTGGGCTGATGAAAACACTCTGGACCTCGCCGGGGTGGTGTGTGCACTCCACTGTGAATATGCTAAACGCCACGAAACTGCTGCTTCGGTGAAGTTGATATTATGTGAGTTTCACCTCAATAAATTATTATTTTTTGAGTCCAACAATTGCTGGTGAAGCCGGTGGGCGTGGGCGGGAGTGAAAGGAGCGCTGGGTTCTGAGTTCGGAGGTGGCGTTTGGCCCACATGCTCCCTGGCTCGCAGGGGTCTTCTCCGGGGTCCTCCACCACGGTCTGTGCACAGCCGCCCCCGCAGGTCTCCGCAGCATCCATCCTCGGAGCCACAAGGCAGCGATTGATCCCCATTTCTGTGGGTTCTCTGTGGTTATCCATAGGAGACAGGCCCTGGGTTGGCAGGCGGTCCCAAGGGGCAGAGGCTTGGATCAGAGCAGCTGGGCAGAGAAAGAAAATCCCAGGCCATGCTGGGTCCAGGGGCAGCGGGTGGACGATCTCCCCTGCCCGGCTCAAGCAGGGGCTTGCAAGAAAGAAAGTGAAGTCACTCAGTCACAACCAAATATTTGCAACCCCATGGACTGTAGCCTGCCAGATTCCTCTGTCCATGGGATTCTTCAGGCAAGAATACTGGAGTGGGTTGCCATTTCCTTCTCCAGGGGATCTTCCCAACCCAGGGATGGAAACTGGGTCTCCTGCACTGCAGGGGGATTCTTTACCGTCTGAGCCCCCAGGGGCTTGCAAACACCTTGCCAAGGCGCCGTGCAGGTGCCCTGTGTAAGCAGACAGGGAGAGAGGAGAGGCTTGGGGCCGGGGAAGACGAGACCTTCCATGCAAAGAGGGAGGCAGGTCTGCTCTGGGAGCTGGAGGGAGAAGCCAAAGTTCTGAAGGGTGCAGGCAGCAGAAGACCGTAAGCCCAGTTCTAACAACAACACAGAACTATCCTTTGGTGAGGGAAAGAAACACAGAATGTGCAGAAAAGGGAGTGATGAAGGGCCCTGTGCCGCAGCAGGGGGCAGCGAGGGCTCCTCGATCAGTGGGACACCAGGCAAGTTTGCAGGAAGGAGGGGATTAAACTAGTGCTGACTCTGGAGAGCCCAGGAGAGGCTAGATGACGTGAACCTGAGGGGACCCTTTGGCATCCTTTCCGCTCCAAAACACCACCGCCCAAAAGTCCGCAGGGAGAAAGCTGATGGTGGGGCTGGACATTATGGGTGGGGTCTACCCAGAGGGTGGGGTCTACCCAGGAGGGTGGGGTCCATCCAGGAGGGTGGGGCCTACCAGAGGGTGGGGTCCATCCAGGAGGGTGGGGTCCATCCAGGAGGGTGGGGCCTACCAGAGGGTGGAGTCTACCCAGGAGGGTGGGGTCCATCCAGGAGGGTGGGGTCTACCCAGGAGGGTGGAGTCTACCCAGGAGGGTGGGTCTACCCAGAGGGTGGGGTCCATCCAGGAGGGTGGGGTCTACCCAGGAGGGTGGAGTCTACCCAGGAGGGTGGGTCTACCCAGAGGGTGGGGTCCATCCAAGAGGGTGGGGTCTACCCAGGAGGGTGGGGTCTACCCAGGAGGGTGAGGTCTTTGTAGGAGGGAGGGATCCATCCTGGAGGGTGGGGTCCATCCTGGAAGGTGGGGTCCATTCCGGAGGGTGGGGGTCCATTCCGGGGACGGGGGATCTATGGAGGAGGGTGTGGTGGGAGGTCCTGGGTATGGGGGTGACCGTGAGCACAGTTGCAGCACTTGACCTTGGACCCACACTTGGCAGAGACCAGAGTAAAGGCGGGAGATAGCTGGTGGTGAGAGAGGAACAGCGGCGAAACAGGTCAAGACAGGAAGGAGTGAGCGTGAGGGAAGCAGGAGGGTCCGAGTAGGAGGTGGGGTTTCGGTCGAGTGCAGTGGGAGCCGGAGCGGGGGCAGCGCCCCTGGGTGAGGTGGGGCGTGTTCCCAGGTCCCCCAGCAGTCCCAGGACACCTTCCTGAGGCTGCAGCTGTACACAGATATTTGGGGAGGAGATTATTTTTATATTGTAATAAACATATTCCATTGATTCACATGAAATTGTAAGTTTTTTTAATTTAAAAAATACTTCAAACGCCTTTCTCCTGGCTGCCTCGGGCTCCACCCCAGGCTCACGTCCATCTGTGGTTTGGTGAGGGAGGAAGAGCATGCACACTCTGCTGAGGAATCTCTACAATTACGGCCGACGTTCCGAGTCTGGATCTCTGCGAAGGGGTGCAGGTTTGATCCCTGGAACGGGAAGAAATGCCAACGCATTTCTCCTAGTATTCTCTCGCTTCTCTAGTGTTCTGACCTGGAGAATTCCACGGACCAAGAAGCCTGGAGAACTCGAGTCCATGGGGTCACAAAGTGAGGGGCTGACACTTTCGCTTTCGTTTCATAGCGATTCTACTTTTGCATCATTTGGGGAACATTAAAAACGCCAGTGAAGGTCAATTGCATCTGAATTTCCAGGCACTGATTTTTTTTTTTTTTTTTAATTTCCTAGAGTTGAGAATCAGTGCCTCAGATAAACAATTTCAGATGCTTCAGTGTCAGGGTTGGGACAAAAAAAGGCGTGGGACCAGCAGCTTGGAATTCAGATGGGCGCCTGCGCTGGGAGAGTGGATGGGGAAGTGAGCCCGGGGAGCTTAGCCTGAAGGAGGGTTAGGGTCATGCAGCAGGTGAGGAGACACAGCGACTTTTTACAACTGTCTACCTTAGCAAAGGTAGGAACAACATGGAACATGGAACAACATGGACATGGAACAACAGACTGCTTCCAAATAGGAAAAGGAGTACATCAAAGCTGTATATTGTCACCCTGCTTATTTAACTTATATGCAGAATACATCATGAGAAACGCTGGGCTGGAAGAAGCACAAGCTGGAATCAAGATTGCCGGGAGAAATATCAATAACCTCAGATATGCAGATGACACCACCCTTATGGCAGAAAGTGAAGAGGAACTAAAAAGCCTCTTGATGAAAGTGAAAGTGGAGAGTGAAAAAGTTGGCTTAAAGCTCAACATTCAGAAGATGAAGATCATGGCATCTGGTCCCATCACTTCATGGCAAATAGATGGGGAAACAGTGGAAACAGTGTCAGACTTTATTTTTGGGGGGCTCCAAAATCACTGCAGATGGTGACTGCAGCCATGAAATTAAAAGACGCTTACTCCTTGGGAGAAAAGTTATGACCAAACTGGATAGCCTATTCAAAAGCAGAGACATTACTTTGCCAACAAAGGTCCATCTAGTCAAGGCTATGGTTTTTCCAGTGGTCATGTATGGATGTGAGAGTTGGACTGTGAAGAAAGCTGAGCACCAAAGAATTGATGCTTTTGAACTGTGGTGTTGGAGAAGACTCTTGAGAGTCCCTTGGACTGCAAGGAGATCCAACCGGTCCATTCTGAAGGAGATCAGTCCTGAGATTTCTTTGGAAGGAATGATGCTAAAGCGGTAACTCCAGTACTTTGGCCACCTCATGTGAAGACTTGACTCATTGGAAAAGACTCTGATGCTGGGAGGGATTGGGGGCAGGAGGAGAAGGGGACAACAGAGGATGAGATGGCTGGATGGCATCACTGACTCAATGGACGTGAGTCTGGGTGAACTCCGGGAGATGGTGATGGACAGGGAGGCCTGGCGTGGTGCAATTCATGGGGTCGCAAAGAGTCGGACAGGACTGAGCGACTGAACTGAACCTTAGCAAAACACCCATCAAGTTCTGCAGCTGATGATACTTGCAAGAGTTAGGAAGAAAGTCAGGAATGGACACATGTGTGTGTGTAACTGCACTCCTTTGCAGTATACCTGAAACTAACACACCACTCAGTCACCGTGCTCTGTTATAATAGGGAAGGACAGGGAAGCCTGGTGTCCATAGGGTCACAAAGAGCTGGACACGACTGAACCACTGAACAGCAACAACAAATGCTCTAATATGAAATAGAAAATATAAATATTTATATTTTATCTAATATAAAATTGAAAGTGAAGTGGCTCAGTCATGTCCAACTCTTTGTAACCCCATGGACTCTAGTCCACCAGGCTCCTCTGTCCGTGCAATTCTCCAGGCAAGAGTACTGGAGTGGGTTGCCATTTCCTTCTCCAGGGCATCCTCCTGACCCAGGGATCGAACCCAGGTCTCCTGCACTGCAGGCAGACGCTTTACCATCTGAGCCACCAGGGAAACCACCAATATAAAATACAATTAAATTTCAAAAATAGGAAGAAAGGCAGAAAAGAAGGGAAAGGAGGATGGGGTGGGGGGCAAAAGGAGAGCAGAAAATGAAAGCCATCAACTTGTAGAGCTTGTCCTCGACTCCAGCCGATGGCTTCAGGAGACAGAAAGAGAAAATGAAGACAGAACTAATAAAAGGGCCACACAATCTGTTACTCTACTGTCCACCATCAGACGGAAATTCAGAGCTGGAGCGCCCCTGACCACCTCACTGCTCCCATTTTATGGGTGAAGGAACCGGGGCACAGAGAGGTCACGTGAGGGGTCACGGCGTTGCTGGGACTGGAACTCGCTGCTTTGCACTAAGCCCAGGGCTCCGGGGGGCAGGCTTCCCACGCACAGGCCACTCCTCCCCACAGGGTGGGTTCTGTTTTCTCATTCACAGGCTGAGGCTGTGAATGTGTGAGGCTGAGACCTAAGGTGGAGCAAGATAACACTCACTCTCATCAGATGCATGTCTTTGGAGAGCTGCCTCAGGGAAGCAGCTTCTTTAGAAGTAATGTCCAAAAACTAATCTCTTTCCAGTGGGAGGGATATGATCGTAAATTAGTAACTAGATAAAAATTAAAGAAAGGAGGTTGTGGTTTGAATTTCTTCATACATTTTTGTGCTCACTTGGAATAATTCGTTCAGCTTCTCCTGTAAGTTCGAATGTCCTCACAAAGATTTATGGTTTAATTTTTTAAATTGAGGGACAACGTGTGTACCTCTAGAACTGGCAAAGCAAACCTCCAGTTCAAGCCTTAATATTCAGACTCCACGGCCAGGCCCACGTTCCCGTCAAACCATCAGTACCACCAACTTTTAACAATATCCCAGGGATTTCCCAGTGGCTGAGTGGTTAAGGCTCCTCACTTCCAAGGCAGGGGCTCGGGTTCAATCCCTGGTTGGGAAACTGAGGTTCCACACACTGTGTGGTCCAGGAAAAAAAAATCCCCTAAAAGGGGGGAACAAAGTTGGTGGGTCTGAGGTCTGAAAAGGCCAGTGTTCAGAGGGATTGGCAACCGTCACACATCCCAGGAGAGTCCGCACACACCATCCTTCCTCCCATCATCCCTCCCCGCCCAGCACCCACATCACTCCCATTTATTCAGATGACTCTCAGGGTCTTCGAAGAATATTTAGAGGATCAGGAGGCTGGCCAGGGTCCAGCAGGAAGAAGCCTCAAACATGGAGAACAAACTGGACTGAACCAGCTCCCAAAGTTGCTGGCATGCTATGGAGACACGCCGTCTCCTGAGAGACAGTTGGAAACTCCTTGCACAGCAGAAGATGGGCCCCTCATGCACGCTTCGCCCCACACGCACATGACTGCTGTCTGCCCCTCGCTGGTTCACAGGCCCCACAAGTCGCGGGGGGGCGAGGGGCAGGCAGCTTCTCCCTGACCCGCCCGCGGCTGAGGCAGGATAAGCAGCGGTTTCCAGCCGGGCTGGGCTGCGTGTGGTGACTCATGGAAGCCTCTGGGTGGGGACACGGGACCCAGATCCCTTTCGTGAAGCCGTGTCCCCAGGAGAACGGGCGTGGAGGGGAAGCTGTGGAGGCACGCGTGTGTGCTCAGTCGCTTCAGTCGTGTTTGTGACCCTGTGGACCGTAGCCTGCCAGGCTCCTCTGTCCTTGGAATTTTCCAGGCAAGAATTCTGGAGCAGGTTGCCATTTCCTCCTCCAGATCTTCCTGAGCCCGCCAGGCTCTTCTGTCCATGGGGATTCTCCAGGCAAGAAGACTGGAGTGGGTTGCCGTTTCCTCCTCCAGGGGATCTTCCCGACCCAGGGATCGAACCTGAATGTTATGTCTACTTGCTTTGGCAGGAGGGTTCTTTACCATTAGCATCACCTGGGCAGACCTGCCACCTTCCAAATAGACCAGGGGAAACTCCAAGTTTTTTTTTTTTTTTTTACAGGGTTTCAAGTATTTGGAGGGCTCATGTGCCACTGGGACCTGCTGACTTCCTGAGCCTTAAACAAATAAGTGTCTTAGTACGCTGTGTGGGGTTCGGGAGATGTGGGTTCGGACATGGCCCCTAGTCACCTACCCGCTCCAGGCCTTCACCTCAGAGACGAGCTGCGGCTGCTCCTGCTGCTGTCTGAGGCTCAGAGGAGAGGCAGGTGGAGTGGTCTGGGGGAGCCTGCTTGGGGCCAGGGCACAGATATGTTTTCCGTGTCTGTCACCCTGTGGTCACTCGGTACATGTTGATCCTGTCCCCCTCCTTCCCCAGGTGAGTAGCCACCGTAGAACGGGTTCCATCAGCTCCACCTCTCAGCCAAGCCACACACACGGCTTCTCAGAGACACCAAGTCCCCTCCACGAGGTGACCCCAGGGGCATCTGCAGACCAGGCTTCCAGCCCTGCTCTGTCTCTGGCTGCTGGGGCAGCTTGGTGTGCAGAGGTCACAGTCTCTCTCCTCTCCCGCTGATCCTCCACTTCCCCATATTTAGTTAGATGTTGAGTTTCTCTCCATGAACCTGGATGGTCCATGATCGGCAGGGCTTGAGTTTGTCTCAATTTGTGGCTTCATCACCCCTCCCAGATAGCTTCTGTCTCATGGCCCCAGATGGCTGTCCAGATCCAGCTATCTCATCGTATTCTAGATGAACCACATCCATCGTGATAAACCGTTTTGTAATACTGAAGCCTTTCCTCATGAGAAATCCTTCCCAGAGACCCAATTGAATAAAAAATCTCAGGGGAGGGAATGAAGGTCTGCTCAGTTCCCCAGCCCACTTGCTCTTAAAGGCCAAGCAGAAGGCAGCCCCTGGGGTTCCCTGGAGCATATTTAGAGAACTGCAAGACTTTGTTCTGAATCTGACACTCTGCAATGCTAAGTGTTTTCAGGATCACTTGGGCTCATTTCTGAGCCTGATGAAATTAGCTCAAGGCTGATGTGTAACACGCATCAGGAAGAAGGTGGCCAGATGCCCTTCCACACCCGGCTCTGCACATCTGTCACCCAGGAGAAGCCACTTGGAAGTGAATTCCTATTAATTAACTGATCTCAGTTGGAGACTCAGCAGCTTTGAGGGAGGGGAGAGAATAGGAAAAAGAAATATGAGAAAATAATGTACCCTTATCCTGAAAAGTGTCCAATGAACATAAACCAATCAGCGGAGGCTGTAGAAATAGGACCTGCGATAAATTAGTGTGAGCTGCAGGGAGGGGTGGGAGTGGGGAAGGGGTGCGGGGAGCATGGGGCAGGAGAGCCAAACTCCTCGTCCAGGTCTGCATTAAGGATGGACCTTGAATAGATCGTAGCTGTGATTCAGTGACCTCCAGGGTAGGGCTAGACCAGGCTTAAACTTTTGTGGGATTTTTCAAGCCATAAACTTCTGTGAGTCTAAGGATTGTGGGCACTTGAGAATGTTGACAAGATTGCCAACTCGGACTTCCCTGGTGGTCCAGCGTTTAAGACTCCACACTTTCAGTGCAGGGGGTGTGCGTTTGATCCCCGGTCAGCAAACGAAGTTCCCACCTGCTGCTTTGCCTAAAACATGTTTTTAAAAAGTAATCAGGAACCCAAGTCCCTGCTAGCTCTGGGCTCTCCCGTCCTCAGGCTCAGGCGTCTTGTCTCACGGCTCCCTGAGCCCTTAGTGGCCCTGGGTTCACACGCAGACCAGCAGGGCAGCCTCTCGGGTCATCAGTCTGCGCCGTCCCACAGGGCTCGGTGTTCACAGGGGCCCCCACTTGCTTTCATGCCTTGCTGTCACCATCATGAAATCTTTGGTATTTTTACCTTTGAATTTGTGTTTTGTGAGTGGAGTCCTAGGGACAATAAGACGTGCATGTGAGCAGAGGAGGACTGTGCAGTGCGGGGCCCACCCTTCCCTGCTGCCCCATTCACAGGCCCTTACCCCTGACGTCATGAGCACAGAATCCTGGGGGGCCCACGCCCCCGAGAGTCCCCTGGGACTCAAGTATAATACACCTGGACTGAGTAGCTGGGGCCGCAGGTAGCCCCCAGAGGCCATGATTCTGTCCAAACTGGAACTGGCTTTAAATACAGGAAGACCGCAGAGTTCTACAAAAGCACGGAAGCCCAAAAAACTCTGCCCTGTTCTCTCACTGGTGTTACTTCCCTGTATCAGCCAAGCACTTACTCTGAAAAGGACATGGAAGGAAAAATAGAAGTGGAAGCTTAACACACCGGTGTGGATTATTCCAGAAGGAAGCCAGTAGAACTCCAGCCTGTGGCTCTGAAAGCCGCAATTTTTTGCCTTGTTCCTGCCTCTTGATTGTTTTTTCCTTCTTCTATCAACACAGCAGCCGGCAACCATCTAAGTCGCGTGCAGAGGTCCCTCTCGCTGTGGATGTCTGCCCAGAACTGTGTCATCTTCCTGGACGTTGGCCCTCCAGTCTCCTTTCCGTGGCTGTCACGTGAGCCCCAAGGTTTGGTGTTTGCTCCCCTAAAGCAACAAGTCCCCGACTTCTCCAGTTCCTCCAAGAGTATTTTGAGAAGAAAAGGGGGAACATCTATCTCAGAGCTTATTTTTCACTGTACACCCTTTTTCATACTTAAATGCCTTAGCATGTGTCTACAGGATCCAGAAAACAGGTCTATTATCTATATTTGTGTGTGTGTTTAGTCGCTCAGTTGTGTCCAACTCTTTGTGACGCTACAGACCGTAGGCTGCCAGGCTCCTCTGTCTGTGGGATTCTCTAGGCAAGAATACTGGGGTGGGTAGCCACTGCCTTCCTCCGGGCGATCTTCCCGAACCAAGGGGTCGAATCCAGGTCTCCTGAATTACAGGCAGATTCTTTACCGACGAGCCACCAGGGAAGCCCCTGTCTGACTCTTTGTGACCTCATGGACTGCAGGACAGGCAAGCCCGGCTCGCTGCAGACCTTAGGGTGCAAAACAGTTGGACACAACTTGGCGACTGAACAGAGACATGAAATCGGTATTTTTACAATCACCTATTCTCCATTGTTTCAGAGAGGAAAATAAAACAAACAAAACAACTCAAACATCTTTCATGAATACCCAAGGGAAAAAAGGAGCTATCCTCCATCCCAGAAAAAAAAAAAATCTTCTCAAAGAGTGGCATCAAAATGTCAGGGTCCGTCATCATTTCTTTCTTGAGGATAACTGGCAACCCACAACTCCCCTGAGGGGACGACAGAGGATGAGAAGGTTGGATGGCATCACTGAGTCAATGGACATGAGTTTGAGCAAACTCTGGGAGAGGCTGAAGGACAGCAAGGCGCGCTGCAGTCCACGGGGTCACAAAGAGTCAGACACGACTGAGCGACTAACCATCGAGAGCAGCAGAACTCCCCTGATCCCAGTGTGGAAGCAAGCTCTGCAGAAGTTACTCTGCCGGGAAATGGAGACCTCGCCCCGGCCAGCCTCTCCGTCTCCTCGCGCCCTTTTCAGCGGCTGCTTCTCAATCATGTGTGGGGATGGAAAGCCCAGCACGCATGCGGGGAACATGACTGGGCGTGGAAGGTGGAGCGCCGTGGTTTCTTCTTCCTTCTTCCTGCTGTGCTTCAGCAACTCCACACCTACTCCTGCACAGACTTGTTAAAGAATAAAAGCTGTCAGGGCCAGAAAAGAGCTGAAGGTGCTTATTTCCACCCCGAGGAGAGTGGCACTCCCAATGACACACTGCAGGCGTGTGCAAAGCCAGGGCCCAGGGTGCGTGCTCCAGGCCCAGTTCTGTTCCAACAACTATATCTAGCCCCCCAGAGCCGCCCCCCACGTATGTGCCCAAGACCAGCTTTTGTCCTGAAACAAGAAGACAACCGATTCTATTTCCACACTGCAGCTCGTAAAATGTAGAGAAGAACTTTTCTGTAAGCAACCACCTCCATCATGGAAGCCAAGGGGCTGATTTCCTTCTGTTTCTTAAGCGAGACTGGAGAGCCTGGTAGAAGCGGTCCTGCCAGCAGACGGCTGTCCTGGCCCTGGCAGCGCTGACGCCGGGCGCAGGACGGTCCCCAGTTGGGGGCTGCCCTGGGCTTGCTGAGGACGGTCCCCGGTCGGGGGCTGCCCCGGGCTTGCTGGGGCCGTCCTGGCCCTGGCAGCGCTGATGCCGGGCGCAGGATGGCCCCCAGTCAGGGGCTGCCCTGGGCTTGCTGAGGACCGTGCCCGGTCGGGGGCTGCCCCGGGCTTGCTGGGGCCGTCCTGGCCCTGGCAGCGCTGACGCCGGGCGCAGGATGGCCCCCAGTCAGGGGCTGCCCCGGGCTTGCTGGTGGGGGGCAGCAGCCCTGACCTCGGCCTGCTGGGCTCTGGCAGCACCTCGGCCTGTGGGCTGTGACAACCGGAAGTGTGTCCAGACGTCGCCAGGTGTCTCTCCAGGGGCAAGGTTGCCCCCAGTTAGGAACCACTGATAAAAGAGAACTGGATTATTTGCTTGTCACTTGTTGAATTGCTCAGTTGTGTCTGACTCTTTGCGACCACACCAGGCTCCCCTGACCATAGGAATTCCCAGGCAAAAATACTGGAGTGGGTTGCTATTTCCTTCTTCAGGGCATCTTCCTGACCCAGGGATTGAACCCACATCTCCTGCATGGGCAGGTGGATTCTTTACCCAGGAGCTACCAGGGAAGCCCTGATCAAAAGAGAACTGGCTTTTTTTGGTTGTCACTAGGAAACATTTCAGAGAAGGCAAGGGCACCCCACTCCAGTACTCTTTCTTGGAAAATCTCATGGATGGAGGAGCCTGGTGGGCTGCAGTCCATGGGGTCGATAAGAGTCAGACACGAGTGAGCGACTTCATTTTCACTTTTCACTTTCATGCACTGGAGAAGGAAATGGCAACCCACTCCAGTGTTCTTGCCTGGAGAATCCCAGGGGCCGGGGAGCCTGGTGGGCTGCCGTCTATGGGGTCGCGCAGAGTCGGACACGACTGAAGCGACTTAGCAGCAGCAGCAGCAGGAAACACTTATTAGCAACAACCAAAACAGTTGTTCACAGTTATTTCGGCTTCGTAGTCAAATTGTACAGGAAACCGGGAGAATCAGAGGCATTCCTCCACACTGGTTTGTGTTTCCACGTGTTCTTGGAGCCAAGAGCGTGCGAGGAACACCCTGCGCCTTCGGCCTGGCACTGCTCTTGGAGCCGATGGGAAGGAACTGCGGTTCTTCATGGCAGAGCCCCAGCGAGCACCTAGAGGCTCGTAGCTTCTGGCTTTGGAGTCAGAATAGGCTCAGACTCATGTGATTTGGGACAAGTGCCTGTGTGTGTGTACGTGTGTGTGTGTGTTAACCTTAACAACAACAACAAAACGGTATACAAACAGTACATAGATACTGATTATAAAAACCAAATGACACAGAAGGAATACGCACTCACTGTAAGTGAAACGTCCCCTCCATCTCACTCATTGCCCTTGGGTAACATCCAGTTATCATTTCATTGCCTCTTTTTTTTTCTGAATCCTTCCCTTGCATTTACAGAGATGGGGAGGTGGTTAAAATGTGATTATTTTTAACATAATTCTAGGCTTATTCTTCTGTGACGTACTTTTAAAGTATTCCAGGTCAGGACACGTGACATTCTTTTTTGATTCTAAATTTATATTAACTTCATTGAGTATAACTTGCGTGCAGTAAGACATTCCTGCATGACAAACACATGTGTGTGTAACTGCAATCCCAGTTGAGGTAAAAGCATTTCAGTCCCTCAGAAAAGACTTCTGCGGGGCCCCTTCCCCATCAGTTGTCTCCTTGCTCAGTCCCGGACAACCCCTGACCTGCTTTCTGTCACTGTGGATGAGATTTGTCTTTTCAAGAGTTTGATAGAACAAGATCCTGTCGTATTCCGCGTGGCCTTTCCGTGCTTGGCTCCTTTCTCTCGGTGCGGTGACTTTGCAGGTCAGCCACGGTGGTTACACAGCTCAGTAGTTCGGAGTTTTTTTATTGCAAGGTAGTGACTCCCTGTACAGGTACCCCAACTCATTTACTCCTTCACCTATGGATGGACAAGGGCTTCCCAGGTGGCGCCAGTGGTAAAGAACCCGCCTGCCAATGCAGGAGACATAGGAGATGCAGGTTCCATCTCTGGATTCGGAAGATCCCCTGGGGGAGGGCATGGCAGCCCACCCCAGTGTTCTTGCCTGGAGAATCCCATGGACAGAGGAGCGTGGCGGGCTACAGTCCACAGGGTCGCAGAGAGTTGGACACGACTGAGCGTGCATTCATGGATGGACAGCTGGGCTGTGTCCACTTTGAGGCTGCTGTGAATAGAACTGTTTTGAAGACCAGTGGTTAAGTGTCTATGTGGACATGTCTTCATTTCTTTTCAAGAGAATGAATTCCTCAGAGAGCAAATGCTAGCTAGCTCTTAGGGTAACTGTATGTTTATCTTTGTTAAAAAAGAAAGCCCGACTGTTTTCAGAGGCGGTGGTTCTGATTCGTACTCCACCAGCTGAGTATGAATGGGCACACCAGTTGTTCTGTATCCTGCAAAGCGCTGGGGTTAGGACTGAACACGTAAATTTGGAGGGGGAGTGGGGTACACATCCAGCCCATAGCAGTGGGTCTTATAGAAGTCCATGAGGGAGAGTGCTTTCTGCAGGAAGTCGTGCCCCAGAACACACAGTGTGGGAGAGCTTGGTCACAGAGCTCAGGAGGATGAAGCTTCGCTGCTGTCTGGGGATCCAGCTAGAGCTCAGCACTGTCTCCAGGGCCCCGTTCCTTTGTTTGCTCCGCCTCGCTGAAGCCTTCCCTGGCTGATGGGGGCCTGGTGGGAAAGCACCTGTGAAAAGGCAGGGAGGGGCCCGCAGAGTCCCAGGGAAGAGCCCATGGCAGGGAGCTACACAGAGAAGCAGAGAAAGTAAGTGAGGAAGGAGAGTAGTGGGGAGGGGGAGCGGGGTATGGTGTGAGGTCACCAAGGGGAGAGAGGAAGGAGACAGCCAAGCAGCAGGACACTGGACAATAAGAGAGGAGAGATTTCATCTCTTGGAAGGCCCAGAACCAAAGGAAGTGGGTCCGGAAGTTTCCGCCGTGTTGTTCCCTATAATGCCCAATCTCTCACCTCTTCGCACACACACACACACACACACAAAGTGTTAGCCGTTCAGTCGTGTCCACTCTTTGCAATCCCATGGACTGTAGCCCACCAGGCTCCTCTGTCTATGGGATTCTCTAGGCAAGAATCCTGGAGTGGGTAGCCATTCTCTTCTCCAGGGGATCTTCCTGGACCAGGGATCAAACGGGGGTCTCCTGCACTGCAGGCAGATACTTTACTGTCTGAGCCACCAGGAAAGCCTCCACCTCATCACGGTTCCTCTGAATTGTTCAGCAAATGTATTCTTACTGTCCAAGACCCATGGCATCTAATCTGTGGTCCTGGCCTGGTGGGTCAGAAAGCGGGGGGAGCAAGAAGGTTTGTCTGGGTGGGGATGGGGGTAGTGTTTCACCTGCCAGGTACCTGGCTGCCTATCCTGTTTCCCTCCCAGACTGAAGGCTCTTTGAATGCAAGGCCCCCATTCATTTTGTGTGTCCCCTGCTAGACAGCAGAGGCTTATATACAAGTGATTGCTGGATCCCCTTGAAAATCCTATAAACAGTCACTTACAAATCATCCCAAACCTTGTTTTGCACCTACTTGTGTTTTCAACTTGCACCTCCTCTCACGGGCACTAAAGTCCCAATTCTTCCACCCACTGTGTCCTGACCAGCCAGGAGCTGCGTGACCATCTGAGCTCTTCTGTGCTGTGAGCAACGTGGTCAGAGTGTTGCAAGAGAAAGTTGGCCAGGCCCGCTGCTTGCCCAGAGGACCCAGGTCAGGGGGTTGGGGGAGGCACAGAGCCAGGCCAGGGGCCGCCCAAGAGCCCAGCGGCGTCAGGCTCTGGGTCTGGGGCCCCGGACTGGTTAGCATGTGCCTGGCTCCCCCCAGCAACACGCTTAGATGATCTGAATTTAGTTCTATTCTGGGAATCTGTGGGGAAATGAGCTAAGTGCCAAGGAGAGCGATCTGGGGTTTGAGGGCAGCAGGGCTGGCAGAGAGGAGATGCCAGCCAGCTCTCCCCACAGCCCCTCCCGGCCTCTGCCTCCCTGGGGAGCACACTGGTGAGGGGGTGTCTGGGTGCCACGCAACCTCAGCTGCCCTGCTCCGCAATGGAAGAGGGCGAGCCAAGCAGAGACCTGCAAACGGCTCAGTAGCAGAGAGGAAAGCCAGCCTCGGTGTGGGAGTGTGTTTTCTCTCTGGGCGGTGCTGGAGGTGTGCAGGGCAAATGCTCATGACTGGCGGTGACCTGGTCAGGAGCCAGGAGTGGACCAACGCCCTTCTCAGGGGGGCTGCGGCTCAGCCTCGGGAGGAGTTTCTGCCCCACACAGAAGAGCCTTTACAGCTCTGTTGGCCTCCGACCCAGACCAGCCCAGGGCGCAGACAGTTTCAGGACCCATTTCTGCACTATTAAAGCCAACTGTCAACTTCCGTAAGGAGATCTGAACTTCCAACTTTGTGAACTAAGGTAGAAAAAAAAAAAAGCCCGGTAAAGCAAACGTGGTTCAAACAGAAGTTCTTCCTTCTGCTAACATCCCCACATCCTCCCACAGAAAATGACTCTCCCAGGCACTTACCCTCCTCCAGCAAAAACATCATGTTGTCTCTTTAAAAATCAAGCCAGCAGAGCAGGAAGAGTGAGAGGGGACCTTCCTTGATGTGAACTTCCTCCTTCCTCGTGGTGGCCGCTGTGAGGATTAAACAACTGTACTGCAGGCCCAGAGGAAGCTCTGTGTCCCCTTGAGAACGAGGGTCAACAATATGCTGAAATCAGTTTAATGAAAACACCCGTGACACTCACCCCCATCCAAAAACGTTTTCATTAACATGCAGCTAAGTCGATGTGCTTGGATCAGCAAACACTGCAAAACCACAGCACGGGTGCAGAGGGAACTCTTTCTCCGGTTAGTTTCAAGGTTTGCATTAGGGAGTTTGCCTGGCCCTGGCGTCTCCCTGTGTACTGGCAATGCTGCAGAACTGCACACGCCCAGGTCCCGCCGCAGGAGCCGCATGCCTGGGAGGTGGTTTGCAAACAGAAGCATCCTCGTCGGCCACTTCCTACCCTGCCTGGGTGCCCCTCACACGCAGGGCTTGTGTGGCTGTCGAGGTAAAGCAGAGCTCCTGGGAGCAATCCGAGGAAAGCCACTGTGCTGTAAACGGAGACGTAGATTCTGGGCTACGTCTTCTTTGAGAAAGCCATCGTGTACGTTGTTGAAGGGCTTCCCAGCTGGCGTTCCTAGTAAAGAACCTCCCCTGCCAATGCAGGTGACTTAAGAGACATGGGTTCGATCCCTGGATCTGGAAGATCCCCTGGAGAAGGAAATGGCAACCCACTCCAAGAATTCCATGGACAGAGGATCCTGGCAGGCTATAGTCCATGGGATCACAAAGAGTCAGACATGATTGAAATGACTTAGGATGGATGGACGATGTTGTTTAAAGCAAATAAAATAACAAGGAGATGAGGAAGAAGAAAGGAAAATCATTTTCAAAAGACAACCTTGAATTCCCTGAGAAGAGCAGCTCTTGGTGTCTAGAAAGGATGTCATCTACACCTTATCAGTAGCCAGAGCAGTCCGCCTGTTAGGACAACATCGTCTCCACGGACACACCTATCCCGTGAGCAGAGTGGGCAGCTGCTCGGAACCAGGAACTGATGCGCTGGCTGAGCCCTTCAGCCAGCACTCTGTGTGGCCAGGAGCTTGTCCCCAAGGCAGGCGGTCACTAAGGAGGTTGATCCATCTCCAAGTAATGTGCTCTTCCTCCTTTCCGGGACAGGCCCCATGTTCTCAGCTGAACACATCATATTTTCCATGTCCCAGGATGGGACTGTTGTCCTGGCGTCCAGCACACCCAGTGGACTTAGAAACTCTTGATTTCCTGCTGATGCCTGAGAAAAACAGGCACCACAGAGGAGCAAGGTCAGGAGGCAGCAGGGTCAGAGCCCTGGGAATTCCCAAGGATCCCTCAGCCTTGACATCTCTGCATCTTTGGGGCCAGAGCACCAGCGGTCAGCTCCTAACTAAACAGACAGGGTTGGGGAAGGATCCATATGTGAGGGCTGCACAGCTTCTCCAAACTCCGTTTTAAACGGCTCTGAGCATCTAACTCTATCCATAACCCACGTTGATGACACAATGGCCGGAACCAGTTTGAGACCGGCTTTCTCATCCTCCGTTGAACGGATGCACGGCAGAACACACAAAGGTGGCAAAAGCAAGCAATGGTCTTAAAGCACCAACCAAGCAGACAAAAGACTGCCTAGGGTCTGGCAACCAGCAAGTACAAGGCAGGCAGAATGTGTGCCTTGCTTGGGCTGCAGGGCGCCTGGTCGTGGGACCACGCAGAAAGGAAGCCTTCTCTGTGGAGGCTGGATGGGTATGAGAAGCACCCGGAGGTCACTGATGTAGGAAGCGAGTCTGACCATCTCCAGGAGTGTGGGGCCCAGGGAAGGGTATTTTTAATAGAAGCTTCTGGCTCTCCCTGCAATACAGGAGACACAGGAGATGCAGGTTCGATCCCTGGGTTGGGAAGATCCCCTGGAGGAGGAAATGGCAACCCACTCCATTACTCTTGCCTGGAGAATCCCATGGACAGAGGAGCCCGGAGGGCTACCGTCCGTGGGGTCGCAGAGAGTCAGGCACGACGGGGCACACAGCACATTGGCCCCAGGCTGGAGGAGGGCGTCCAGGGATCTCCCACAGTTTCACTTTCCTACGTGGATCAGGCCATCCTGACAAACTCGGGAATTCAGATGGAGCTGGACAAAGGCAGGGAGGCCAGAGCCCCAGCACCAGAAATGAAGGCCAAGGGTCCAGATAGACTAGAAAAGAATCTGTTTACTTAACATTGAAACAAACAGGGAGGGACTCTGGTTCCTATCTGAAGCGGTTCCATGCAATTCATTCACTTCTTAACGCACTCTTTCTCCTACCAACTTCTACAAACATTTCTGAAAGTGCCCTGTCTGCAAACCTATGCAGGAGGGGTAGAGAGGGGAGGGAGGAGCCCTACAGAGACCGAGGGAGGGGACAAACACTTGGTCACTGGAGTTCGAAGCTGAGGGTTCCAGGCACTGGAAAGTACTTTTCTCTGACGGATGAGAATAAACATTCACATGGATGCTCAGGAAAGGTTCCTGGTCCTGGCAGCTGAGTAAGAAGCCCACTCTCGTGGGAAGATGCTCGCCTGATACCCCAGGCGCTGCAGCTCGTGTCCAGGGTTGGCACCACATCAGCTGCAGGCCCCTTACTGGTCTCAGCATTTCCTTTGTCCCTCGGGCTGGCCCTCAGTTTCTGATAAGTGTACGAATTTTCCCTAAATTTTCTTACAGCACAAAAGCTGCTTTTGTGCTGTGGAACTTTGTGGAGGGTTTGGTTTCTTGCCTGTGGCTTGCCTCCTGTCACTCACACTCACCTCCTGGGCTGGTCAAAGGGTAGGGAACTCGCTACCATCCCCCGCCCTCATCCGCTCCTGCAAGGAGGCCATGGGGGTGGGGGTGGTGAATGTATGGAAATGCCCTGGTGCTAAACTCATGAGACTTGTGAGTAATCACCTGCCCTGCCACCTGCTGCCTCATTCTCACTGCTCTGGGGGAAAAGCAAGGGAGAAGGAATTAGTCCAGACTGGGGTTTCTCCGCCTCAGTGCTACTGACATCTTGGGAGAGATGGTCCTTTGTTGGGGATGGGGTGTGGGGGGATAGCTGTGTACTGTGTGTGCGATGCTTATTCCATCCCTGTCTCCACCCAGCAGCAGCCAGCAGCGTCCCCTCCAGGTGTGACAACTCCTAAGATCCACGAACATTGATAAATGCCCCCCAGGTGGGAGGGGAACTTCCCCAGGAGAGCCACCGGTCCGAACCAGCGCCATCTAATCCAGAAACCATCCAGGGCCCCTGAGCAAGTGAAACGTGGCTAGTCCAAAGTGGCACGTGCTATGGGCATAAACTGTATCCTGGATCTCAAATGTTTACATGGAAAACAAAACAAAAAAAATGTAAACCAGCTCAGGAATATTTTTATACGATTATGTTGCATTTTTACTGGTTACAGTAATAGGATTCTTAATCCACTGAGTTATATAAAATAAAATGTAAGGATCGATTTTATCTCTCTTTTTTTTTCACTTTGAATAACGTGGCCACCTAACATGTTGAAATAACATATGCGGCTCAGCTGGTGGGGCATTAGATTTCCACTGCTCAGCACAGGTCCAGACACTGCCCGCTCAGGTCCTCCCTGAGAAGGTCCAGATTCCCCGGGAGTGAGTCGCTGCCACACCAGCAAAGCAAGCATGTGTCAGGACTCTCTGCCCTGGCGATGGATCTGGCAGCTGAGGCATGACAGGGCGGACACAGAATCATCAGAAAGTCTCCGATGCTCGCACCCAGGTTTCTTCTCAGTGAGAACCGTCGCACAGTCTGCAGTGCCAGCATTCAGCGGCGACGCCCTGCAACACCCCACAAAGGAAGCAGCCCCAGCTGTCAACATCCTACTCGGGTCTGACGGAAGCAACAGGCCCTGGACACCGGACGCGGGAGCCCGGGAAACTTTCCACTCCTACCGACCTGTAGGAGAGCCTGGGGGTGCACCGCCCCCCGTAGCCGGGAGAGCCGGGGGTCAGAGGAACTGATGGAGCATGTCGTGAGCCACGTCCCACCTCCATCACCTCCCTCCATTCCTGAAACAGTCAGGTGAGCTGGACGCTAGGCTGTCTCCATTTTATTTATATGTGGCCCATAGGAATTTTGCTCTGGAAACTCAGGTCATTTTTACTAAATCAAAGTAATGCAGTCCTTAACACAACATTGTAAAGAAACTATTAATATACTTCAATTTTTTAAAAAAACCTAAAAAATAGAATCGTCATATGATCCAGCAATTCCACTTCTGGGGGTATATCTGGAAATAAACAAAAATACTAACTCAAAAAGATACATGCATCTGAATGTTCAGAGCAGCACTACTTACAATATCGAAGACATGGAAACACCCCTAGTCTCCGCCAACAGACGATTAGATTAAGAAGATATGGTATATATACATATGTATACAATGGAATAGTTCTCAACCCTGACAATGGCCATTTACAGCAGTGTGGATGTACCTAGGGAATATTACGCTTATTGATATGTCAGACAGAGAAAGACAAATACTATGATATCACTTATATGTGGAGCTTAAACAATATTACAAATGAACGTATATACAAAACAGAAGCAGACTCACAGACATATATAACAAACTTGTGGATACCAAAGGGAGGGACAAATTATGAGCGTGGGATTAGCAGACAGAAATGACGGTACAGAAAACAGAGACACAACAGTGATCTGCTGCAGACCACAGGGAATTATAACCCATATTTTGTAATAATCTATAATGGGATGGGATCTACAGGAATACTGAATCCCTCTTCGGTAAGTGGAAAACTAACACAATATTATAAATCAAGTTAAAATTTAAATTCAAATAAAAAATTTAAAAACACAGCAAAAAAAAGATGCAATTCAAAAAAAAAAAAAAAAAGATGCCCCTTTTTTTCCACTCTCACTTCTCTCCCCAGTTCCTTTCAGTTGTTCCAAACGTAAAGGCCCCAGAGTCGTAAGCAGAGAACACTCAAGGCGGCCCCGCTGATTTTCTGTCCACCTGGTTATCCCTATGGGCCGCCGTCTTGGGCCGCTTGGTGCCTTGCGGGGCTCTGCGTGCTGTGTGTAGGGATGGCACTCCAAGGCGTGGCCCTTTCCTGAGAGCTGGCAGCGCGACAGAACCGCGTTCTCCAGACGCCTTCTGGAAGCCCTGCCCCCGGCTCTTCTCTGGCCACAATAAAGCTCTCCCTCAGCTCTGCAGTCTTCCCTCTCACTGAAAAAACAAAACAAAAAGCACCATCCTTAGCCACCCCCCGTCCCCTGACCTCCTCTGCACACACACACACCTCCCTTCCTCTGAGTACCAGCAAGCATTATCTTTTATCTTAAGTGACTTCAAGCATTCAAAATAAAATTCACAACAGTGCGTTTCCATTCAGGCAAACTCTGCTTTCCATCCAGCACCACAAACCTCCAGAGTGATAAGGAGCTCAGACACTTGACCTTCTGGGAAGGAAGACCCCCAAAAAATGACAACATGCAACTTAAGATCTCTATAAATTATGCTGTTTCTGCAAGTGGAGAGAGCCAAGACCGTGTGCGGTCAAGACGATCGTTCAGTATCGCGTTTCTGGAAAGTGTCAGAGGAGGAGGCCAGCCCAGGACCCCTAACTCCCCCTGAATAGATCACTGTTGCTCTCCCTCTCCACACCCCGGGCCCCGACCCCCAGAGGGCCTGGAAGGAGAGCTGATGGTCGAGGGAGGGGGCAGCCGGACCTCCGGGCCCCCAGCTCTATTCCCGGAAGTGCCTTCCTCTTGGGAAACTCTTACTGTTACGCAGCTGCCAGGCCCCAACCGACCCAATGAGGACTCACTTCCCTGTTCACTTAGCATTTCTGGAACCTGCTGGAATGTTTAAATAGGACCTTGTTGGAAGCTGAGGTTCACATATCTGATTTACAAAATATTTTTCTCACTCAGCTTTCTGCAGAAATTTTTTTTTTTTTTTAAAGGGAAGTAATCAGTAAAATCCATAGGTGCTAGCTGCTGCAGGAGTTCTGCAAATCTGTGATTCCAAGAGCAGTGTTCTTGGGGGGGTGGGGGCTGGAGAGGGGGTAAGGCGGAATGGCTCATGAAGAAATCCGGTTGAGACAAGGTGTGGAAGCGTGGAGCTATTTTATCACATTTAGTGGTCGGTTATCACCAGGGTAATTGAGCAGCTGATCAAAGTACTCCATCATAAAACTACAGAATCGATCTTCAAATTGGGTGTTTACCACTGGAGCAGGCCCAGCTCACAGACCAGGTAGGAGTCCTTGCTGCGACGTCTGCCTCTTCAGGCTGTGAAGTCTGTGAGAGCGGCAGAAGCAGAGGCGCAGCCGACGCCCCACACGGGACCCAGAGCACAGATCCTGACGTGGCTCCTGCGCCCGCGTCCAGCAGGGCCTGCTGCCGACAGCACAGGGCGAAAGGCACTGAAAACCCTTACAAAACGCTACGCAGTTGGCCGTAGGACTGAAAGGATTTACCTATTAAACACAGCGTAACAAGACAGGGGACTATATGCTACATTCTGCGATTAAGCCATAATGGAAAAGGATATTTTAAAAAAGAATGACACATCAAGTGGCAAACTGCTTGTGATTCAGGAGCCTTTGTTTTTTGCTTCCTATGTCTTTTGATTTCTTATTATATACATGTTAAATCACTGCAGATGGTGATTGCAGCCATGAAATTAAAAGACGCTTACTCCTTGGAAGGAAAGTTATGAGCAACCTAGATAGCATGTTCAAAAGCAGAGACATTACTTTGCCAACAAAGGTCAGTCTAGTCAAGGCTATGGTTTTTCCAGGGGTCATGTATGGATGTGAGAGTTGGACTGTGAAGAAAGCTGAGCACTGAAGAATTGATGCTTTTGACCTGTGGTGTTAGAGAAGACTCTTGAGAGTCCCTTGGACTGCAAGGAGATCCAACCAGTCCATCCTAAAGGAAATCAGTCCTGGGAGTTCACTGGAAGGACTGATGCTGAAGCTGAAACTCCAATACTTTGGCTACCTCATGCGAAGAGTTGACTCATTGGAAAAGACCCTGATGCTGGGAGGGATTGGGGGCAGGAGGAGAAGGGGACGACAGAGGATGAGATGGCTGATGGCATCACCGACTTGATGGACATGAGTTTGGGTGAACTCCGGGAGCTGGTGATGGACAGGGTGGCCTGGTGTGCTGTGATTCATGGGGTCACAAAGAGTCGGACACGACTGAGCGACTGAACTGAACTGAACTTTTAAAAAATATACGTTATTTTTTTAAAACTTATTTAAAAATGTGTGTGTGTGTGTGTGTGTACAGCAGAAATAAGCACAACATTATAAATCAACCATATTTATTTAAAAGATATGGGAAAATATGAAATACAGACAAATAAAAAGCAAGTATAGCTTCTTACAAACCTGGATGTCTGTTAAAAATATAGCAACAGAAATTGAGCTACACAAAATTGAAGAAAAAAGCCAGACAAAACAGTGTGTACTGAAAAGTTCCATGTATAGAAATTTAAAAGGGGCTTCCCCAGTGGCTCATCAATAAAGAATCCACATGCAATGCAGGAGACACGGGTTCAAGAAGATCCCTGGAGAAGGAAATGGCAACCTCCTCCAGTATTCTTGCCTGGGAAATCCAATGAACAGAGGAGCCTGGCGGGCTACCATCCACGGAGTCGTAAAGAGTCAGACACGACTTAGCAACTAAACCACAACGACATAAAAATGGGCAAAACTAGTCATGGAAAACAGTATGGAGGTTCCTCAAAAACTCACAAATAGAATTACCACATAAAATGGCAACCCACTCCAGTATTCTTGCCTGGAGAATCCCAGGGATGGGGGAGCCTGGTGGGCTGTCGTCTATGGGGTCGCACAGAGTCGGACACGACTGAAGCGACTTAGCAGCAGCAGCAGAGACATTCAGTTGTGTCTGACTCCTTGTGACCCCATGAACCGTAGCTGGCCGGCTCCTCCGTCCATGGACTTCTCCAGGCAAGAATACTGGAAAGCGTTGCCATTGCCTTCTCCAGGGGATTTTCCCAACTGAGGGATGAAGCCCAGGCGTCCTGCACTGCAGGCAGGTTCTTTCCGTCTGACCTGTTGCTAGAAGTACCGCGTGACTTAGCAATTCCACCTCTGGGTTAATTACCCAAAAGAACTGAGAGTAGGGTCTCTAAGAGCTATTTGCACATCGATGTTCATAACGACTTTATTCACAATCGCCAAGAGGTAGAAGCCACCCGAGTGTCCATCAGTAGATGACCGGATAAACAAAAGGGGTATCAATGCAGTGGAATGCCCGTCAGCCTGATAGAGAAGATCCGGACGCAGGCTGCACTGCTGAGGGGCACGAGGCCGTCACGCGCAGTGACATACGCCGGCCACCAAAGGCCAAACGCTGCCTGACTCCACAGACGAGGTCCCAGAGTAGGCGGATTCACAGACACAGATTGGTGGGCTCCAGAGGCTGGGGAGGGGGAATGGGGACAGAGTTTCGGTTTTGCAAGATGAAAAGAGGTCTGTGGATGGAAAGTGTGACGGTCGCACCATTTGAACGCACTTCATGCCACTGAGCTGGGCACTTAGAGACAATAACAATGATAAATTTGGTTTTACGCCTTTCACCACAATTAAAAACTAATTTTTTTAAAAGGGAAAAAAACAGGCAGCACTAAAGTATGATGCGAGACCAGGGCTGGTTCGGGAGAAGGGGGGCTCCCGGTGGCTGAGCAGGTCCCGTTCCTCAGCGGAAGTGTTGGTTGCATGAGTGTTTTCCAATTGTGAACCGTTAGTGAATTATACATTTAGGCTTTGGGCACTTTTCTGCATACATTTTTTATAATTTAAAAAAAAATATTGTAAAATGCCTTCAGCCAATTCCTCCTCCTCTACCCCCATATATACTTAAAAGTTAGAAGAAATTATATGAGCAACAATGAAAACCCAATTCTACAGGAAAGGCCATAGGGATGAAAGGTCACCTAAAGCCTGCAATGACATACAAGACAATTCACTTTTGCCCATATCTTGCCTAACAGCTTCTGGAGCTCCCAAGTTCATGAAGCAAGTCCTCTTTGTGTTTTCATTGCCACTTCTGTTAGCAAGGAGAACATCGCCCCTCCCCCCTCCAAATATCAGATTTTTAGAAAACTTTGTCCCAGGGGTCCCTTCCCCCAATAGCTGCTCAGCAAGCAGAGTCATGCAAGCAGAGAGGGAAAGGCCTGGGTGTGCAGAGAGCCTGGAGCGAGCATTTGGGGATTTAGGGAGTCCCAGGTGCGCCCTGACCACGGCGCACTCATTAACCAGGCGCTTACCCGGTTAACTGGCTGGCGCTCCAAGGCCCCTCTCGGCCTGGCAGACTGGGAGCTTTGGCTTGATTCCCAGTCCGCCCCCACCCCCAAGTCCGCTCTTCTGCTCCCAGCCAACACCTCTCTCCACAGGGATCCAGATCATAAGCCCAGGGCTCTGTCAGGTTCTATGGTGGCGGGCTGAATCCCCAGGCAGGGCAGATGCCCCCTCAGCCCCTGCTTCTCCCAGGGCCTCCCCACGCCTCCACAGGCTCCAGCTGTGATGGGAACTAGCGGCTCCAGAAGACAAGGTCTTAGCTCTCCTCTCTCTGTTTCCTCATCTTCCTCCCAAAGCTTCTATTTCTACTTCTACCCCAGTTCCTTTCCTTACATGACCACAAGCCAAGGTGAGGCTCGGGGCTTGAGGAAGCCACTTCCACATCTCATTTCCTTTGGGTCCCTTAAATTCAGACTTTTAAAAAGATAATCCTACTATCTTCGGAGAAGGCAATGGCACCCCACTCCAGTACTCTTGCCTGGAAAATCCCATGGATGGAGGAGCCTGGTAGGCTGTTAGTCCATGGGGTCGCTAAGAGTCGGACACGACTGAGCGACTTCCCTTTCACTTTTCACTTTCATGCATTGGAGAAGGAAATGGCAACCCACTCCAGTGTTCTTGCCTGGAGAATCCCAGGGACAGGGGAGCCTGGTGGGCTTCCGTCTATGGGGTCGCACAGAGTCGGACACGACTGAAGTGATTTAGCAGCAGCAGGAGCAGCAACTGGTATCTTACCAACTGACATCTAAGCATTGAACTTCTATAATGACACTCACAACATCTTCACCGCCACCCCCCTTGCCTAGGGAGGACCCAGATGGAGGCTGGGAGAAGTAAAAACTTCTGATCCCTTCAGTAGCAAAGCCAAGAAGATACGAGTGCTGCCTGGATGGTGCAGGCCCGTCATCTCAGATGTGCTGGAGTCTCACTCACACCTTGAGGAGTCCCGGTCCTGCTGTGGACATTTCAGCCAGTTCCCCAGTTCAGAACTTGGAGGCTTCCCCAACCACTGTGAGAACACTTACAGTGAAGCAAGGAATGCCGGGAATCCCAACAACTCTTAGAGGTATTCTTTAAATGGTCACAGTCTTGTGTTTTAAATATCACGTATAAGCCCAGGGCCCTCTGTTTACCTTTGACGTTACCCAAATAAAACCAGAGAGCCGTGTCTGCAGCTCAGCAGGGGCCTGGCTTTGGGAAAACACTCTTCTCTTGACAGGTGGAACTGGCCTTGCAGGAAATGTTAAGGAAGAGGAACTGCATGGATCATCTCTCAAAGTCTCGTGACACCATTTTTACGCCGGAAGGGCAAGGAGGGAGGGTTGAGGGGAAGTGTGGCTATAAAACAAACCAAATCTTGGAGTGCACAATACACATGTTCAAGCAGACCCAGCTCCGTTTCCAGGAGGAGGGAGCCCTCAGAGCTTGACCCCTGCCTGCCAGGCTCCCAGAAGGCCGAGCAGGGCCTGCTGTCTGGCCTGCCTGGGATGTGCCTAAGTACCTTTAGAAAGATGCCGGGCTCCTCTGAGGCTGAATCAGCACTGTCAAGCATCAAAGATGAACATGGCCCAAATTTCAGGTTGGTTCTGTCAAAAGAAAGGAAGCTTTTTTGTTTTCATCTTTTTCAGAATTTGCTCAAGATTTTCAGAAAGGAGGAACATGTCCATTGTTTTTTTTTAGTTGAGTGGGAAAAGGTGAGTCTCCTGATGATGAGTTTCTGCAGCTAGAGATCCAAATAAAAATTCAAAATGAAAATAAATTTTAAAAAAATGTTTATTTTCCATTTCTACAAAGACTGACCATATCGGAAGGTGTGAGGTGCTTGAACCCCACATGGAAACTGGACTTCCCTGAGGGCTCAGACAGTAAAGATGTCTGTTGGATTCCTGGGTTGGGAAGATCTCTTGGAAAAGGAAATGGCAACCTGCTCCAGTATCCTTGCCTGGAGAATCCCATGGACAGAGGAGCCTGGTGGGCTACAGGCCATGGGGTCACAAAGAGTCAGACACAACTGAGCTACTTTCACTTTCACTTTATAATTTCACATTTCAACCCCTCCTCCTGCACTTTCTGGTCTCCGTCCCCACTCCCCAGGGCAGAAGAGAGCAGTGGTTTGCTCCCACCAAACAGTGGTTTCAGCTCCCTTGGAATTAGCACATTAACCTCTGTGACCACCACCCCCAATTTAAGGAAAGCTAAAGGTGGCTCGCTCCAAATTTTGCTTCCTAGTGAAGTGCGTCTTTTTTCCCCTAAGGAGCTTCACTCTATAACACCTTGAAACTCATGAAAACTCACTTTTGCATCGTTTCCTGCTGAGCAGCAAAGCTCAAGCACGACGCTTTGCTTTTGCCAGATTTGGGGCTTATTGCAGGAAAGCAGAGTTCTTTCCTCTTTTAGCTTCTTTCCATCACCTCTGGAGACAAGCTTGCCAGCTACCAAAACAAAATGTTTCCCAGTTTCTCCTCCCACACTTGTGAACTTTGTTCCTTGATTAGGTACCGGACTCCCCTGGAAACAGAACTGGACAATGTTCAACCAATCACTGTAGGTTCTTCAAACACGAGCTCGAGAGATGTTGTTTCACAGGGTGTGTGTGTCCTCCCTGACCCGCCATTCAGCGTTTGAGTTGGTTTTCGAGGCTCCAGCAGGGGAGCCCCCTCCCCAGAAGGCAGGAGAAGGAAGCCCCTCTGGCTGCACAGAGGACAGGCCCTGCTCTCCCCTCTTTAGGCCCAGCAAGGAGCTGTGAGCGAGCAGGTGGACGGCACGGCTGTAGAACAGGCTGGTCCCAGCTCCTAAGCTAGAAAATTCCAGTTATCTCACAGCTGGCAGTGAGACACTGGGCCACTCCCCCCTCCAGCCCCCGGCCAGACCCACCAGGCCTGCCTGCCCTTGACATTCCCCCCAGCCCCTCCCAAGAGCAAGGGCTGGTCCTTGGCGCTGGGGGAAGGGAAAGAGCCTGCTTACTTGCATGGAATCTCGCTGTGGACCCTCCACGAAGGCCTGGGGCGGCTGTTGCCAAGGGAGCCGGGGAACTCGAAGCTCGGAGCCGATAGAGGGCAGCATGTGCTAACGGATAACTAGAGCCGGCTTCCCTTCCAAGGGCAGGGCGTCCCAAGAGAGCGCGCGCTGGGCTTCCCGAGTCAGCAGAAAAACAAGTCAGAGAGACTTGAGGGAGGGCTGGGCTGGGAAACAGAGGAACATCCCTCCAAGCCAGGCCGTGTGCAGGAGACACTGCTCGGGGAAGAGCCAGGCAGCATGTCCTGGCAGAGGTTGGGCATACAAACCTGAGAGACGCAGGCCCCCGAGCAGAGCAACACCTCCTGTGCCACGAGCCTGCATCTCATGGGCTCCTCGGCCTCTCGTGGCCGGACCTTGAGCAGAGAGGGCATCGTGTGTCCCAGCGTGCTTCAGCCTTCTGGACCGAGAGGACAGGGGAGCGCCCTGAGGCTGGCAGATGCTGGGGGCCTGGCTGGGTCTGAGAAGGGAAGTGCGACCCCACCAGGTGGGATCTATGAGGTGGCCCAGTTCCGAGGGCAGTGCCGGGCTCCGAGCTGATGGGTGTCAGCCTCGCGGCTCTCAGCCCAGAGAGGGAGGGCCGGGTTATCCTTCCACGGACCGCGGACAGCCGGGAGCTGACGCTCTGGGGTGCCCGCAAGAGCAGCTCTGCACTCAAAGAGCTCCCAGCATCCCTCCTTCTGACCCCCAGGGCACCGGGCCCGAGGGGAGAGCCCGGAGTGCTGACAAGCAGAACCCCGAGCCGCGGCTCAGCCCTGACCTCTGTCCCAGTCACCAGGGGCAGGAGCAGCGGTGTCTGTGCAACCCAGGGACCGTCTCTTCCCACCCCATCGGGCCAGCCCAATCCAGATGGCACGGGCCTGGGAGACACGAAGGACAGGCTGCGACCTAACAGGCTAGGGAGTGTCCGATGGCAGGTGACAGGGGACCAAAGCCCCCGCCCCGAGGTCTCAACCCCCCGCACAGGCCCCAGGGCATCACTTCCTCCTCCATCCCTCCACCTTTCCCGTTTCCTCTCCTCCCAGAGATCCAGCCAGTCCCCACACTGCACCACACTGTGGTTCAGCTTGCCGCTGTGCCTGCCATTTCTTCATAGAGCAATTACCGTTTTTCGAGCACTGTTCACACGTCTTTTTCCAAATCACGTGCACTGAAAAGCAGGCACAGGCCCTGAGCGGGCAGCACAACAAGAATGAGGGTGCCAGGACCCCCAGCACCTCCAGCTCCGGACCCTGTCGGGGTCAGCTTCTGGGCCCGTGTCCCCCCTGCTCCTTCCATCCCATGATCCAAGGGAGAGGGGCTGTGGCCTCTAATCCGGGGACGGGCTAATTATAGAAGTGACACCGTTGAGAATAGGACACTCTTGGAACTGAACGGGAGCCTCACGCTGTCGGGAGGGTTTCCAACTTCCAACAGTGCCAGGCGAGGTATTCAGACTGTTTCCCACTGACAGCAATTTAAAAGCTGGACAATATAGAAAAGGACTCCAAGCCTTCTGCTGTAATGTTTTAAATATTGAGAAGTAAAGAATGTTGTCTTTTGATGCGAGGAATGAAGAAGGACTGGGGTGCATGCCTCTCTGATCACCTCAGCATCAGAAACAAGGTTAGACAATAACTATGCAGCCTTTAAAAAGGAGATGCCAGCACCTGTGATAACATGGGTGGGCCTGGAGCCCCCGTGCTGTGAGGAATACGCCGGCCATAGAGAAACACTATAGGGTTTTGCTTGCAGGTGGAATCTATGATAGTCCGATGCACAGAACTGGCAAGTAGACAGTGGCTGCTGGCGAGCAGCGGAGAGAGAAACGGCATGGTGTGGGTCACAGGGCTTCAGTTACGCAAGATGAGTATGTTCTGGACAGAAAACTAGAGACTTGTCATGCAGCATGGTGACTGTTGCTAGCCATACTGTACTGAATGCCTGAGAGTTGCAAAAGAGGACTGAGCTAAAAGGAAATCATCTCACCTCACACACACACACACACACACAATGGTAACTAGGTCAAGGTGAGGGATGTGTCAATCAGCTTGGGATCTTTTCTGTGTCTACGTGTATATTATCTTCTGCTCAGTTGTTCGGTTGTGTCTGACTCTTTGCGACCCCATGGACTGTAGCCCGCCAGGCTCCTCTGTCCATGGGATTCCCCAGGCAAGAATACTGGAGTGAGTTGCCATTTCCTCCTCCAGGGAATCTTCCCCACCCAAGGTCTGAACCCTCATCTCTTACATCTCCTGCGTCCACTTGGGGAGCCCCACAGCGTCTATGTATATCAAAACATCAGGCTGGACACCTTAATTAGATACGATTTTTCCATGTCAAAGATATTTAAAAAAAAAAAAGAATTTTAAAATTGGAAAGTGGAAAACGCAGTTAGGCTGGAATGACGAGGGGCCACAGGAAGGAAGCAGGAGAGGCGGCGCCACTGTGAGCACGACAGGCGGGGGCGCCCAAGGCCCTGGGCTGGGGCCCAGGGAGTAGCTTTCAGGTTGATGCAGACCTCGCCCAGAGGGATGTTTTCACTTCTTGAAAACCTTTAGGTGGAGGAAATACACCCATCAGTCTTTGCTGAATACAGCTGCCTGGGAAGGGCAAGGCTGAGTGAAAAATAGGCCTTGAAACCAAACCTCGAGCCTAGTACTTTGTTATGTAACTCAGCGGAAGCCTAGCATCTCTTCTGGTCGGAGGCTCTCCAAACATTTGGGGAATGCGGCCTTTGGAGAGATGTTTGCGGAGGTTACCCTGGACACTCAGCGAGGGCTGTGACCCAGCCCTGACCACGGGGCGGGGGGAGGGGAGCGGATCTCAGCCAGGCTCCACGTTCAGTGTCCAGAGCCTCTCAGGCCCACCTGCCTGCTGCCTTGCTCCAGCCAAGGATACTTCTGGAGCGCAGTTTCTTCCTTGGGAAAACAGAAACAAGTAACATGAAAACAGTAACACGTTTACTTCCATGGAGTTTTGAGTGACTCTGTGGAACTGAACCATGTCTTTATGCATAAATCACATGTTAGTTCATGCCCACTGGAGTCGGACGGACTTGCTATGTTCTCTGAGCCTCACGTACCCGTAAAACCACCGTGAGTAAGATAGGATTGTAGGGCACAAAATGCTCAGAATAGCTTTCTTCAAAGTGCGTGCATGCTCAGTCGCTTCAGCTGTGTCCAGCTCTTTGTGACCCTATGAACTGTAGCCCACCAGGCTCCTCTGTCCATGGGATTCTCCAAGCAAGAATACTGGAGTGGGTTGCCATTTCCTCCTCCAGGGGATCCTCCTGACGCAGAGATCAAATCTGCATCTCCAGCCATTGGCAGGCAGGTTCTTTACCACTGAGCCATCTGGGAAGCCCCTTCTTTAATGCTTTCCAAGTAGTTTTGTGGGCAACTTGCAGGGAGAAACATGTTTCACATCTCTTCCCAGGACACACAACATAGGCGTACTCGACTGAAACGATATTTAATCTTGCTCTGTGCAATACATACCATCTGGCATTTTCTACGCTCTTTCATTTGTTAAAACACTAGACACAGCTCGCTCACTATAGGCTATACAGACTGGGGCTATACAGCTCCCAGTTTGAGAAACACTGGCTGGGGGCTTCCAAACACGAAAAGAGACTGAACACACATTTTTCACCTTTCCCTTCATAAACCCTATTAAAATGGTAATAAAGGAATAAACCCACAAGGACAAAGGACACAGGAGGGGACATCAACAGATGGGAGACTTTGACAAGTTTTTAGAAGACAGATCACTGGGTTTCCATTGCAGTAAATGACGGAAGAACCCAGTCACTTGGTGATATTGGCTGCGCACCAATCACACTTGCCTTATTCTTCCTTGTAATAAGATTCAGACTGTATTTAAGTCCTCAGCCTCCACTGCAAAGTCATGGTGTCAGGAAAGACCAACCTCATCTTCAGCTCCAGGGAGTAAACCTTGATTAGTTGAAGGCAATCATATTAACTGTATTTCCCTTGTCTAGTGATTCATTTAAGAAGAGCCGTAACACCTAATTTTGGATGTGGGGTCTTGATAGAAAGTCTGCCGGTGATGAGATTAATTCTAGGAAACATTCTACAGTTTTAAAGAGTCAGAGGATGAGGTAATTCCAATTTCTGCCTCTGGAATATAAGCCACTGCCGTATTGTGCCCACAAAAGGAATTACCTGAAGCATTCTGGCAGAACAAACAGATTTTTTTAAAACCAGGGTTCCTGATGTAATTCAGCCACTGAGTTAAACAACCTGAGAGCCACCTTATCCAAGGACTTTTATATTATTCAAGAGAATGAATCCACTTGTCGTTGGGGACATTTTAATTGGGTTTTCCTCACTTCCAGGATCCTATCTGACACAACAAGGTGGATCATCATAAAACTCCACCACACCAGGGAAACTGAGGGCCCTCGAACTCCGAGGGAGAGAAAATCACGGAAGGACACAGAGGAACAGGAAGGAAAATGGTACAGCTAATACAGCATTGGATGCTAGGACCATCAATGACATCAAAATTCTAAGGGAAAATGACATTCTATCTGGAATTCAATAACCAGGGCTTCCCTGGTAGCTCAGCGGTTAAAGAATCCACCTGCCAAGGCAGGAGACACAGCAGACGTGGGTTCAATCCCTGAGTTGGGAAGATCCCCGGAGAAGGAAATGGCAACCCACTCCAGTGTTCTTGCCTGGGGAATCCCATGGACAGAGGAGCCTCCGGGGCTACAGTCCACGGGGTTGCAAAGAGTCAGACACGACTTACCGGCTGAACAACAACAAAACTGAACAAGAAGGAAAGCAGGTAAAAGTATTTTTATTTTTTATCTCCCACAGACTTTTTCCTAAGTGCTAGTGGTTGATGGGTTTCAGGAAAAGAAAAGAATAAAAAGGAAGAAAAGGAAGCCTAGCCACGTGACAGCAGTCAGCATGGCCACCATGTAAAAGTCTACAAGCAATGCACGCTGCAGAGGGTGAGGAAAAAGGGCCTGTCTACACTGTTGGTGGGGGTGTAAACTGCTGCATCCACTATGGAGAACTGTATCAAGTTTCCTTAAAAAACTAAAAATAGACTTATCATATGATTCTGCAACCCACTTCTGGGCATATATCCAGAGGAAATGCTAATATAAAAAGATACATGCATCCCAACGTTCACAGCAGCACTATTTACAACAACCGAGACAGGCAAGCAACATGGGTCCATCGACAACGGATGGATAAGACAAAGAAGACGTGGTGCATGCATACAGCAGAATACTGCGTACCATCAAAAAAGAGTGACATAACGCCATTTTCAGCAACATGGATGGACCTAGAGATTACCAAATTAAGTGAAGTAATTCAGACAAAGACAAATATCCTACGACACCATTTATATGTGGAATCTAAAAAAAATTATACAAATGAACTAATTTATAATGCAAAACAAACATTCACAGACATAGAAAACAAACTCATGGCTTTCAAAGAAAATAGTGGGGAGTGGTGGTAGAGAGAGAAATTAGGAGTTTGGGGTTAACATATATGCACTGCTGCTGCTGCTGCTAAGTCGTGTCAGTCGTGTCCGACTCTGTGCGACCCCATAGACGGCAGCCCACCAGGTTCCCCCATCCCTGGGATTCTCCAGGCAAGAACACTGGAGTGGGTTGCCATGTCCTTCTCCAATGCATGAAAGTGAAAAGTGAAAGTGAAGTCGCTCAGTCGTGTCTGACTCTTAGCGACCCCATGGACTGCAGCCCACCAGGCTCCTCCATCCATGGGATTTTCCAGGCGAGAGTACTGGAGTGAGGTGCCATTGCCTTCTCCAACATATGCACTACCGCATATAAAATAGACAAACACCAAGAATCTACCATATAGCACAGGGAACTCCACTCTATCATTTATAAGGGAAATGAATCTGAAAACAAATACATATATTTGAGCAAACTCCAGGAGATAGTGAAGGACAGGGAAGCCTGGCATGCAGCAGTCCACGGGTCACAGAAAGTCAGAATGACTCAGCGACGGAGCACGTACACGTACATAACTGAATCACTTTGTTGTATACTTGAAGCTAATATAGCATTGTAAATTAACTACACTTCAATTTTAAAAATATATTTTTAAATAAACTCTTTTACGAAAAGGAAAGGAGGCCGAAGGAAGACTAAGAGACCTCGGAACCAGCAAGCAGAGTCAGCAGGGTAGGGAAGACGACCACTCCGCTGCCAGTCCCGAGAACAGCCAGCCCAGTGGCGGGAGAAAGCTGGAGAGAGCCAGGAAAAAGCAGACTTGACAGAGTAGGTCATGTGGCAAGTCTAGTGACAAAGTGATAATCAGAATGCAATTAAAGGTATTATATTCATTATCTCTTGCTGCATAACCAATTACCCCAAGACTTAGGGACTTAAAACAATAAGCATGTATTATCTCACAGTGTCCGAGGGTCAGGAATCTGGGAGCAGCTTGGCGGGGGGATCCCAGCTCAGAGCCTCTCCCGAGCCGTCGGCTGGGACCGGTCAACTGCCAGCTCCACTGGGTCCATCAGTTCGACTCACTCACAGAGCTCTTGGCTGGAGGCCTTGGTTTCTTTGCCCATGGATCTGGCCGCGGGGCTGACTGAGTGCCCTCACAGCACGGCAACTCTTTTTCCCTGAGCAAGATCCCCATGAGCAAGGTCAAGGCGGAGGCTGGGTCGCCCTCTGTAATCTGGTCTAGGGAGCCATGCATCTCCCTTCCATCACTGTCGATTTGTTAGAAGCGGTTCACTAAGTGCAGCAAGTGAAATAGGGCTTAACGTTCTGAACGGACGAACATGTGAAGGGGAGGGGACGTTGATGGTGAGGGAAGTGAGCGTGGGCCTGGGGGCATCTGGGATCTTGGAAATCTCTGTATTTTCTGCTCCATCACGCCATGAACCTAAAACTGCTCTTAAAAATAAAGCCGATTAAGCCCTGGTGCGGTCGGGGTTATGAGCAAGCCCACTCGCAACCCCCAACCAGCCTGCCCACCTCCCCTCCCGGCTCATCCTCACAGTAGGGTCTTGTTCCCACGTGGCCCCCGCCCCCAAACTGACAATCTTCCCACCTTCAGCCTCCTACACCAGGCGGCACAGAGGTACCCCTGATGCACCTACACGGACCCGTCACCGCCCCCCACGCCCACCGCTCCACGTGTAGATGACCCTGAAGGCCAATCTCCGGATAAACAGGGAGTGAAATGAATTTGGTTTCCAGGGGACGAGGCTGGGGCAGGTGTGGAAGGGGGAGGACCAGGAATCACGGGGTGGGGGGAGGGCTCAGGCCCCGACCCTTTGCTCCCCCAGCCCCTGGCCCTTCATCTCGCCTGCCTTCCTACCATGAGCTCCCCCTCCAACCCCCGCACATACCCTTCCTTCCCACATCCTCACAGCACTGATGGAGGGAACTCCGGACCATTGGTGTGAGGGTCGCCATGACTACATTGTCCCTCTCGCCAGGCAGCAGGATGAGGAAACTGCCCCCCTGGTCCCTGCCCGGCTCCTCTCGGCCCCCACGAGAGCCGAACCGCAGAGCTTTCCATCCATTCTTGCCTCCTCCTCCAGTGATCCTGCCGCCTTCCTACTGAGCAGCAGCCCACCGTGGGGGTCCCTGGACTTCCTGCCCAGGGTCACACCTGTCCCCCTCCCTCCCCACTCCTAACCTTTGACCCTGGCTTTCACCTGCAAGCTGACCCCATTCGGCCTCCCCTCTCCAGACCCTCCTCCCTAACTCCCCTTCCCTCCCTCGCCCCTCAGCCCCTTGGCCTCCTTACCCACATTCTCTCCGGTTAAAACCAAAACAATAATAAAAGAGAAAAGTGTTCTCCAGGCAACAGGAGGAATCACACAAAACACTTTCACCAACGGGGCGGGGACCTGGAGCTGGCCCCCTGGCCAAGAGAAGAGGTGAGTCCACAGGGCGTGGAAGTGCAGGCAGGACAGGAACCAGCTCGCCAGGATGTGGTGGGGCTGGACTTGGAAAGTGGATGCTCCCTGGGTCGGTTACCACCCAGGCCTTCTCGCGGCCCTGGTGACCTTCCTGTAGACACACCTTCGGAGCGACAGGATGACTCTGAGAGGACACCCAGCAGTCTCCATCATGAGCATGGAAATATCCACAGGGCGATCGCAGGCAGGCTGGGCTGTCCCCCAACCGCGCTTGTCTTTTTCTCTTTGGGAACAGGAGATGAAAGTGAAGTGAATCTCAGGCCAGACTCCAAGCAGAACCAGGCAAACAGAGCCCCTCCCTCCACACCGTGTGCTCCCCAGCTTCCGCCCCATCTCTCTTCCCCAAATTCCCTACAGGTGGCTTCACTTGCTGTCTTGGGTGCTTGCCTTCCAGCCTCATAGAGGCTGGCTTCCAGCCCCAGCTCTTCCTTCCAACCAGCTCTGATGACAGCATTAGTTAGCGCTGAACTCTTCAATCCAATGGGCTTCCCTGGTGGTCAGACGGTAAAGAATCCACCTGCAGTGCAGGAGGCCCAGGTCCGATCCCTGGGTCGGGAAGATCCCCGGAAGAAGGGAATAACAACCCGCTCCAGTATTCTTGCCTGGGAAATCCCACAGACAGAAGAGTCTGGTGGGCTACAGGCCATGGGGTCGCAAAGAGTGGACACGACTGAACGACTAACATGCACACACAGTGGACAATTTACTGCTTGTCTTAATAACTGTCTACAGTTATTGACTTGTCTACAGTCTTGACTCATCACTGTGCCTTCTCAAAATCTGCTTCTTCCAGGCTTCCAAGACCCCCGTCCCCTCTCTGTTCTCATGGCCTGTGCACCCGGGCCCCCAGCAGCCTTGCCTTCCTGGCTGCTCCTCCAACTCCCTTCCTGCCGCCTGGTCCTTCCCAGAGCTCCTGCTGGTCCCCTCTGTGCCCCTCCCCAGAGACACCTCCAGTGATCAGCCTGACGTTCTCCATGCTCTCATCTACCCCACATGCTCCATGACCCTCCCTTATTTACATTTTATCATTATCTGCAACAAGACTCCCCAAAGAGGAAGGCATCTACAGATCCAGTCCTGGGAGTAATCCAGGTGCCAGCAAGAACCAAGCACTGCAGGAGAGTAAGGAGGGCTGCAGGAGGGAGTCCCCACTGCAGGAGGGACCTCCCCGGTGCTCCAGTGGTTGGGACTTTGCCTTCCAATGCAGGGGTGCAGGTTTGACCCCTAGTGGGGGAGATAGGATCCCAAACAAAACAGAAAACAGAAGTAATACTGTAACAAATTCAATAAAGACTACAGTACTCGCTTACTCCTTGCAAGGAAAATTATGACCAACCTAGACAGCATATTAAAAAGCAGAGACATTACTTTGCCAACAAAGGTCTGTCTAGTCAAGGCTATGGTTTTTCCAGTGGTCATGTATGGATGTGACAGTTGGACTATAAAGAAAGCTGAGCGCTGAAGAATTGATACTTTTGAACTGTGGTGCTGGGGAAGACTCTTGAGAGTCCCTTGGACTGCAAGGAGATCCAACCAGTCCATCCTAAAGGAAATCAGTCCTGAAGATTCATTGGAAGGACTGATGTTGAACCTGAAACTCTAATACTTTGGCTGCCTGATGCGCAGAAGTGACTCACTGGAAAAGACCCTGATGCTGGGAAAGATTGAAGGCAGGAGGAGAAGGGGATGACAGAGGATGAGATGGTTGGATGGCATCACCGACTCAATGGACATGAGTTTGAGTAAATTTCGGGAGCTGATGATGGACAGGGAGGTCTGGTGTGCTGCAGTCCATGGGGTCGCAAAGAGTCAGACAGGACTGAGCAACTGAACTGAACTGACATTAAGAAAAAAATCCTTACAAAAAAAATTTTTTAATGAAGAAGGGCTCCAGGAGAGAGAGGGAAAAAGGGACCAGAGTGGTGCCAGTCCCAGCCTCCCAAGGACAGGGAACGCAGATGGCCCAGGGCGCTCCTCGCCTGGCCCACGGGCTCCACACAGGCCCCAAGGAAGCCCCTCAGCTGTTCCCGCACGTATCACAGCCTCAGTCACACAGTGCAGTTTTTACTCCCTGGTTCAAGCAGCATCTGTTTTCAGCCTCCAGCTCGAGGGCAGGAGGAGGGGGAGGTTCTTTCAGTCTTTTTATATGAGGAATCCATTGAACTGAACAAGGCTCCTATTTAATTAGAACAAATAAAAGCCATAATTGCAAGGAGAAATAAAAACTGCATGGATGAAATAAGCATGAACGGCAGGGTCGACTGCCCGCTGCATCCTTGTAAGTGGGCATCTCTGTCCGAGTAGCAACCCCACCACCAGCTGCTTGGATACAGACATAGAAGCACTGTGTTAAGTCGCTTATCAGGACTTGGTCACTTAGAACGTGCTAGAAATTAATGTAACACTCTTGGCAACATGGATTCAATGAAAAAGCAACTCATTCCCGTTTACTGACTAATAGTGAAATAATAAGGTTTTACCCACTGTAAAAATGTCAACAAGCTGGGAAAATGTTAAGAGAGCAGAAAATTTGAGCCAGATGATGCAAAAAGAGAGAAAAGCAGAGCTTGGGGAGAGTGCTGCTGATCTGGGGTCAGGATGGCTAGAACTTTTCCTGCCACGTGGGAAGTGGCATCAATGGCAGACAATCACCCAGGAGCCCCCCAAGGGGAGACCTGAGAGAGCCCTTGAGAGCTCAGGAGGATGAAGGAGAGACGCCAGCCACAGGCAGGAGGAGGAACACGACCCGTGTGTGAGCAGCCATGACCCAGGGCTCCGTGGCGCTGGCCAGTGTCTATGCAGAGATCAGAGGTGGCCACCCAGAAATCTCTTGCATTCCTAAACACTAACAACAAAAGGTGAGAAAGAGAGATTCAGAAGGTGACCACAATCACAGGGTCACTAGGACAGCACAACTGGGGCCTGGCCAGCAGCTGTCGGGCTCTGTCTTTCTAATCACCACCCACAACATGAGGAGGAAAGTTAGATCCCAGCCCTGACCTCTCTTCCCTTCTCCAGACCCTCTTCTTCAACAGTCCCTTTAAAACATCCACACGGGTGTCTATAAGCATTTCTAACCCAGCGGGTCCAAAACCAAAGTCTGAATCCCCTCAACAGACTTGATCCTCCACCAAGCTTCCATTCCAATGGCCTCACCACTGACCACTCAGCTGCTCACACCGGAAACTGGAGAGGCCTCCGGGATTCTTCCCACCCTCTGGCCACCAGACCTTGACTCCATTCGCGGTTCTCAGAGTTCACGGCTTCCACCTGGCCCCAGCCAGCGACATCACTTGGATGTCTCTAAGCGCCTCCTGAGCCATCTCCTCGCTTCCTTCCTGCCCCACCACAATAGTTCTGTCTCCACACACAAAGAGAATGACTATTTTACAGCCAATGTCGGATGGCATCCCATGGCACAGAGGATAAACCCCAGTCTCTGGAGAATGGCCCCTGGGGAACTGGCGTCTGGTCCCTGCCCACCTCTCCTTTCTCCCGTGGGCACTTCGACCTGCAGCAAAAACTGCTTCTGTGACGTCCATTCCCACCGAGTTCTCTTGCATCTGGTAGTCCTTTCCAAAGAGAAATCCAATTCCTTTCCAGGCTAAAATGCAAGATGGAGTTTCGGCTTATTTCCCAAGAAGGCCAACCGCCCCCCCCACACACACCCCCAACCCCCCCCCCCCCCACCCGCCCCAGCCAATCTGGTAGCATCTTTCGCCCACTGGGAAATTCTTGAAAAGCAACTAGCTGGTCCCCAGTCAGGCTCCCTGCCCCCAGTTTCTCCCGCGCTGTCCAGCCAGCAGCCTCGGGTCACCGCCGCAGCTGGGCCCAGCCCCTTCAGAAGCAGAGGCTTGGGCGAGGGCAGCGGATTTATGGTGCAAGGTTAGCCGGCGCGTAAACCTGGGCGTCGGCCATCAAGGGCCCTGGCGTTTTTACTGCCTCCTCCTCCAAGCCCCTGCATGGATGTGAAGCAACTGGAAGGAGGAACATCTGGTTTCACTTTTTGCATTCACCAGCACAGCTCCCAGATGACAAAACCCTCCGTTCTTGCCAGGGTCCTGCTGGTGGCTGGTAGGCTGAATGCGCAGGCAGGGGGGCAGCTCTCTGACAGAGATCTCGCTTCTTTTTTTTTCCCTGCCTCATCTAGGGGCCAAGAAACCGCCAGCCACAAAGGGATCAACCCCGCTGCATCGAGATAGAGTGGGTGGCTGAGTCAAGGCCAGGCTGGCCGCGGTGCCAGCTTGCCAGAGACACCGAGGGCCACTTGTCCCGGCGGCGGGGAGGGCCCCAAGCCGGCCTTTAAAAGGGGGGCGTGGCCGGGTCGCGAGCGGTGGATGCTGGAACTTGTAGTCTCCGAGCGCAAGATGGCTGTGAGTGAGGGCCAGCATCCCTGTCCTCTGGGGCAGGACTTCTCCAGGTAAGGCTGCCCTGTGGTGGCCAAGGGCCGCACCGGAGGAGGAAGGCACGCGGAAGATAAGAAGCCACTTTGGTGACTTACCTTCAGAGCCCCACCTCTTGACAGAGGCTTAAAGTGAAGTCGCTAAGTCGTGTCCCACTCCTTGCGACCCCATGGACTGTAGCCCACCAGACTCCTCCGTCCATGGGATTTTCCAGGCAAGAATACTGGAGTTGGTTGCCATTTCCTTCTCCATGAGATCTTCCCGACCCAGGGATTGAACTTGGATCTCCCACGTTGTAGGCAGACGCTTTACCGTCTGAGCCCGCAGGCAAGACCCCTGACAGAGGCTTACTTCTCTTCTGGTGGAGATGGCCAGTTAGGAAAAGGTGCCCCTCCATCCCCCTGCAGTCAGTGGCCAGTCTGGATTAGAAGCCAGCAGGGATGATCAGAACAATCAGAACAGGTGCCCAGAGGATGCCCCCTGCAGTAGACAAACCAGAACGCTGTCCCTGCAGCTGCTTACTATGTACAGCTGGGTCAGATCCGGTAATAGGAGCCATAATCCTTTATCACCTGCTCCTCTGCACTGGCCAGAATGTGCCAGGAAAGGTTGTTGTTATTGTTCAGTGACTAAGTCGTGTCTGACTCTTTGGGACCCCCGCCCCGCTCTGTGGGCTGCAGCAGCCCAGCAGGACAGGCTTCCCTGTCCTTCACTATCTATCTCCCGGAATTTGCTCAAGGTCATGTCCATTGTGTGGGGGATGCCATCCAACCATCTCATTCTTTGTCACCTTCTTCTCCTCCTGCCCTCAATCTTTCCCAGCAACAGGTTCTTTTCCAAAGAGCCGGCTCTTTGAATCAGGTAGCCAGAGTGTTGGAGCTTCAGCTACCAGTAGGAAGAGAGAAGCAGGAAGGGGCAAGTTCAGGGTAGCGGATTAAAAGGTTCAAACTATGAGGTGTAAAATAAACTGTAAGAGCAAAGGCAGGTGACTTCTCGAGGACTTCAGTTCCTAACCTTACTCTCTTTCTCCCTCTCTCCACCCCTCTGTCTCCACTGCAACCCTCCCTCAAGCAGTAAAACAAATTTTCTAAACTTCCATTTACTTCCCTCTTCCATTAGAGCCAACCTTCTTGAAAGGGCTGTCAGCACGGTTTCTATCCACTTCCTCTCCTTCCAGATATTCACTCCTCAACCCAATCCAATCTGACTTCCACTCACTCCACTGATACTCTTTAGCCAACCACAAACAGCCTCCCTATCACCAAATCCAGCCAACTTTCCAGCTCCTCTGCTGTGTGTGACACAGGAACCCACTCTCTCCTCTTGGCTCCCTTAGGACAGTTTCTGCATCTTCTTCCCCTCTCTCATCCCCCTTCTGGGTCTGTTTTGCCCGATTATCATCCTCTACACTAACCCCACATGAAGGATCGCCTCTGCCTAAGCCTTCACTCCCTTTGTCTTATGCCCTTTGGCTGGGTGAGCTCGTCTGCAACCATAGGTTTCATGCTCACAGCCCCAGATCAACACCCCAGATCCAGATGCACTCCAGCCTCTTTGAAATATCCATTTCCTGTCCCATAGGCGACTCGCTTCTGAGACATTCGGGACCCTCGTATTCCTCCTCCACATCACATGCCCCACCCCAACCCCCTTTTTATTTTAGTCCCAGCTCAGTCTAAGCGCAGTTTCCAAGTCACATTGACTCTACAGACTTCATGTCTATCACATCTGTGCCTTATTCCATGTGCTCTAGGGCCAGATTATGACCCCTTTCCCTTCTCACATGTTAAGAACATCGCAAAGGTGTTACAGGAAAGAGCCATTTTTAACTCCATGTTGGATCTGTTTCTTTGACTTTAACCTTTGCTTTTCATTACTTTTGTTATTATAATCATACACAATGACCTGCCTCAGGGAACCCTGCCCCTCTGCCTAATTGTTAAATTAAAGTGCTTTTGTTCAGCTCTCTGAAAGACATTCTGACCCTGCTCACTTGTGAATGACTACAGAGAAGAAGAAATGAACGCATCCCCTCCCCCAGGATGGCCCTTCCAGGAGACTTTTGCAAGATTAAAGGCCTTTATACTTTGTTTTTTTAACTCCTCCCCTTCTCTGTTCTATAAAAGAACCTGGCATCCAGAAACTGACAAGATGGTTATTTTGAGACATTAATCTGCCATCTTCTCGGTCAGCCAGCTTTCTGAATAAAGGCATACTCCTTGCCTCAATCCTTGTCTCTGATTCATTGGTCTGCCATGTGGTGAGCAGAGTGAGCTTGGACTCGGTAACAAAGGGATATTGAACTTATGTTCGTGAATTCTCTTCCTCTCCAAGGTGGGGCCTAATTCCTTTACCCTTAAATATGGGCTGGACTTATTGACATTCTTGCAAACGAAATGTGACTGCAGGGATGGTACAAGGCCATGTCTCAAAAGGCATACTAGCGTCCCCATCAGCTGTGGGTGCCATAACCAAAACTGCAGAATGGGTGGCTCAAACCACAGACATTTATTTCTCACAGTTCTGGAAGCTGGCAAGCCCAAGATCAAGGTGTCTGCAGATTCGGTGTTTAATGAGAGCCTGCTTTCTGGCTTGTAGAAGCTGTTTCCTCCTGGTGTCCTCATGTGGCAGAGGCAGTAGGGGCTCTGGTTGCTTCCTCATCTCAGAAAGGCACCAACTCCATCAGATTGGGGCCCCACCCTCATGACCTCATTTACCCCTGATTATCTTCCACGGTCTCCATCTCCAAATACACCGAGAGTTAGGGTTTCAATGTATGAAGCTGGGGAGAGGGGACAAACATAGGCAGTTTATAACCAGCACTTTGGCCTCACTTTCCCAGGTCACCCATCCTGGACTGACAGCATGCTCACACAGCCTGTGGCAAGGTCGGCAGGGAGAGCAACTGACCGTCTGCCAATGACAAGCGCCAACTTGGCAGGCATGAACGTTAGCCGCCTTGGCCTTCCAAATACTGTAGCCTCAGCCAGCATCTTCACGGCAACCTCATGGGAGACCCCAAGCCAGAACCTCTCAGCTGAGCAGCTCCAGAAATCCTGACCCAAAGAAAAATACCCTTATATTCTAAGCTGCTGTGTTTTGAAGTGATTTATGTTTCAGCAAAGATAAATAAGCCCTTCATCCCTATCCCCTGATAACAGCCAAAGCCCTATTTTCAAGATGTAAGTATGTTATGTCATTCCCTTACTTAACATTTCTTATGGTTTTCAGAACCTCCCAGAGAACACTGAAACTGATGATAAGGGCATCCAAGCTTCTTCAGAACCCAGCCTCATCACTCAAGGGCTCCTGTAGGCCAGAGTGATTTCATGTCTGATGCCCCTCCACCAGAAACCTTCCTTGAAGTGGTAGATAACACTCCTGAGGTTTGTGTGTACCTTTATCAACACACATTAACATTTGCCTGCCCATCACCCACTCTGGCCTAGGAAGGATTGTCGTTCATCTGCCACCCCAGCACAGGAGTGGTATTCAGCCCATGGGAACCATTTAATAAGTAATTTTGATGTGAAAGAGAACAAAATGAATACAAAACAAAAATTATCTTGAACTATCTGACTTCCAGAGCAGCCACTAGGACTTCCCTGGTGGTACAGCGCATAGGAGTCCACCTGCCAGTGTGGAGGACACAAGTTCAATCCCTGGTCTGGGAAGATCCACGCTCCACATGCACCACAGCTACTGAAGCCTGTGTGCATAGAGCCCGTGCTCTGCAACAAGAGAAGCCACCGCAATGAGAAAATGAGAAGCCTGTGCATTGCAACGAGGTGTAGCCTCGGCTTGTCTGCAACTAAAAAAAAAAAAACTTCATTCCTGTCTGCACACAGGAATGAAGAACCAGCACAGCCAATAAATAAATCTAAAACTAAAGAGCAACCACCAACTGAATTAAAGAGCATGAATCCATTAGGCCCTCTCTGTTGACTTATCTAGATAACCCAATCTTTTCTGGAGTCTCTACGCCGATTTCTGGAGGCTGAAAGCTTCTGAAACAAACTTGGACAGTTTTTGCATTTCCCTTTGGCCAGCACGTGGAAGAGCCCGTCTTATGCTCCTTGCTCCCCTGTCCTACCGCGGTCATGGCCCCGGATACCCAAGGCCTCTCTTCAGGTGGACCTGAGAGCTGACTGCCATTTGAAACTGCTCGTGAACCCGGAACATGAGATTTCAGGTCGAGTGTGTGTTTGGGCTGTGCCTGTGAGAGGTGAGGAGGGATGGTTCTGCAGGAAGCATCTGCTGGAACCACAGTGGTTTGCTGGGGTGTTACGATGGGCAGGGACCTGCAGATCATTTAGGTGCAAAAGCAATTTGTGGGGGAGGAAAAGTGAGTGGCATTTTGTACTGTTGGTCTGACTGATCCATTTTTCATATATGTTAGGAAATATCAGTCTTAGTCACCCTGATGGAAAAAAATACTTGTGAGTCAACATGCCTGGAGGTCTTTCAGAAGGTCATTAAGATCAGTGGTTGCTTCACCAAGGTGAGGGCCCTAGGGTTTTATACTCAGAAAAAGATCTGAATTCCTCTCCCTGGCTGACGAGGGTTCGCAGAGCTGCCTGGTGGCCCAGACCAACCACTCTGGGCTCTCCTCTTAATGAGCCCCCAGCCCCCTCCCGACCTGTGTCTGTTCCCCGGGCCTTCCCTCCGTTTCTCCAAGGTGCTGGGCAACCTTAGATCTCCTCTTCCACTGAACAGGCTGGTTCCTCCCAGCTGGTCAGTCCCACGGCAGGAGCACCTCCTGGGAAGTTTTCCCCAGGGAACCCTGTTTCCCAGGGAGCCCCTCCCTTTGAGTAAGTCAGGCTGGAACCAGGAATTTGAATTGGGTAAAGGAATGCTGATAACAACAGCTAAGAGAGCACACGGAGCTCCCGTTTCTTCATACCAGACCAGAACTCGTGTCTACTGGGCAGTGGCAGTGGAGGTGGGAGGGGTGAGGAGCCCTCCTTTTTTGCTTTCAGCTCTTTGCCTGAAATGAGCGTCTTCAGGGTTTGCTCCACCAAGGAAACTGTTAGGGAAAAAATCGAAAATATCTGGTTTCACTATAATGTTAATGGTTTTTTTTTATCCTCAAATATTTGCCTGGTTGCCTTTCTTTAAGAAAAACCTAAAAGATATTACTGGCTTAAGCATTAGCAGCTATTAATATCTCTGCTGGTCCACAGCTGCCTCACCTTGAGGCTGGTGGGTGGCTTTGTGCCCTGGTGGGAAAGGGAGCCGGGTGGCCAGGTGGGCCTCCTTCGCTCAAGGGCAAACCTCTAGGGAAGGTTGTGGAGAGAGTGCTTAGCTGCTCACTCACAGAAGCAGGCTCTCTGAGGACACCCTTTCTGGAAGCAGACTTGCAGCCAGGCACACCCAGGTCCCCTGCTACGGCGATGGGAACTGGATGTCCCATCACCAAGGCCAGGGTGGTTCTCACCTCTGGAGCCCTCACCTTACCGCAGACTGCTTTGTACTCTAATTGTGCCCTCTCTGCCCGCCCCATGATGAATGCCTGTTCTGGATGCAGTTCACAGCTAGATAAGGACGTGTGATCGTCAGCTATGACCCCTCCCAGGCTGCCCCGTCCAGGGGTGGCAGCAGCGGCGTGCTGGGTGGCCGCTCTGCCAGGCCAGGGAGCGACGATTGCATTTGCAATTCCTGTGCTGAAAACAACCTTCCACGGCCGAGCAGCCAGCAAAATGTCCGAACGTTTTAAAACGAGCTCCAAAGAATTCACATAACACACCACTCCCAAACGCCTCCCTGTGTGCCCATCTTAGGGATGGGCTCCTCCCACAGCCCCTAAGAAAATAAAGACCAGAACTGTTTTCTAGAAGCAATCTGAAATAGTACAGCACAGCCTGGATTGGAATGAATAGTCATGAAAAATCAACCATTGGCACTGTGAGCAAACCAGTCCATGATATGAGAAGTTTTTTGCATGGCTGGTCTTGCTTCTTTCTAGCAGGGCGCTGAGTGGGAGGGACTTTCTGGAGGACCGAGACCTTGTTCTCTAATGCTCTTTGCCCTCCAGCCTAGTAAGAAAGTGCTCAATTCACAGGGAAGCTCCATTATCTTAACAGATGGAGAGCAGGCCTTAGCAAGGGAATTAACCAGGCTGAGCCACACTTTCATAGAAGAGAGATCAAAGCCAGAGGCGAACCTGACCCAGATAAACCACCAGGACTGAAACCCATGCGTCTGGCAGATGCAAATAGTCTCATCTAGTCTGAACTGGGAGGCAAAGCCCTGTGGAGACTTACCTGGCCCCTGCTCGAGCCTCGGCCACAAACTTGGACCTGCCCCAGGGAAACTGGACATCTCAAGGCGAAGCCGGGTACAAAGCTGTGCAGAAAGAGCGGTCAGAGGCGGATGCCCACCTTGCCCTGCCCCAGCAAAGCTCATCACCTCCCATCCCAGCCAGTGGGGTGGAAAAGACAAAACCACCTCATCTCAATGAGAAGGTCAGCAAAGGGCTCAAGACCCAATGCCCCAGCCCTGTGAGGGAACGGCTCTGCAAACCAACTCCTCCTTGTCATTTGGGGAAAAAAAAAGGCAAAAAATTGATGTTCTGTACCTGCATGGTACATAGAGGAAAATAACGGATCTGTTGGCTCATAGATTTGTTGCACAAGCATTTTGTGAACCCGTGTTATGTGCCACTAACTGTGCAAAGTGCAGAGAATTATAAAAGTGAAGGGAAGAGTCTGAGTTCTCCTTCAAAACTCCTCTCTCTGGCTAGTGAGAAACTTCATGATAAGCACCCGGATGTAACTGAGCAGGGCATTAGCTGTATTAGCTTTCTGGCGAGCAGACAATAACCAAATGTTTGTTAAATAATGATTTAATTCACTTAATGAGGGATTAAACAACTGGATGGATTGGGCAGTGAAGAAGATGCATCTGCCTTTGAGTACAGGGTCTAAGATTTGAGAAGTGGCTCAGCAGCAGTTCCACTACAGGTGTTTAAGAGCCTAATATTCTTGGGATGCAGGTGGAAAAGTCCTTTCAAGGAAGGAAACAGAGTCCTCAGCAGCAATGTCCCAGCCCTGCTCAGTGTAAATGACTGAGTGCAGATGGGAACGAAAGGTCAGGACATTTAGGAACAAAGGAAAACACCCAGTGCATTTTCATTATGTATCCTTGTTCAGCTGAAGATATGGAGACATGTAAGATATATACACACACACCATATTTGTGTGTGTGTGTGTGAGTGTGTGTGTGAGTGTGAGTGTGCATGCTCAGTCATTTCACCTCTCCGACCCCATGGATTGCAGCTCACCAGGCTCCTCTGTCCATGGAATTTTCGAGGCAAGAATACTAGAGTGGGTTGCCATTTTCTACTTCCTGACTCAGGGGTTGAACACAGATCTCTAGCATCACCTGAAGATATATAGATATACGGACTACAGTCCATGGGTCATAAAGAGTCAGACACAACAGAGCAACTGAACATACACACACACACCATATACTACATACATATTTATACTGTATAATATATATCATATACTATATGTATATGTAATATACTGTATATGCACACATACAATATATCATATCTGATCAGATCAGATCAGTCACTCAGTCATGTATGACTCTTTGCGACCCCATGAATCGCAGCACGCCAGGCCTCCCTGTCCATCACCAACTCCCCGAGTTCACTCAGACTCACGTCCATCGAGTCACACTATATGCTGCTAAGTCACTTCAGTCGTGTCCGACTCTGCGCATCCCCATAGACGGCAGCCCACCAGGCTCCTCCGTCCCTGGCATTCTCCAGGCAAGAACATTGGAGTGGGCTGCCATTTCCTTCTCCAATGCATGAAAGTGAAAAGTGAAAGTGAAGTCGCTCAGTCGTGTCTGACCCTCAGCGACCCCATGGACTGCAGCCTTCCAGGCTCCTCCATCCATAGGATTTTCCAGGCAAGAGTACTAGAGTGGGATGCCATTGCCTTCTCCGTCACACTATATATCATACACTCTTTATACCATGTACTATATATAAATTATATATTATAACATAGGTACACACAGTTGACCCTTGACAATGCTGGGTCTAGGGACACCCACCCCCCGTGCAGAAAAATATTCTTATATAACTTACACTCAGCTCTTTATATATGTAATCCCTCCAGTGCCATGGGTCTGCATCCAAGGATTCAACTAATTTCAGATTGTGTAATACTGTAATATTTACAGTTGAAAAAAATCTACATATAAGTGGACTCACACAGTTCAAATTCATATTGTTCAAGAGCCAGCAGGATACCATGTACTATATACATATACCGTATACTATATATATATGTGTGTGTATATATACACTATGTACTCTATATGTACCACATACTGTATAAATATCATATACTCTGATGGCTCAAATGGTAAAGAATCTGCCTGCAATGTGGGAGACCTGGTTGATTCCTGGGTTGGGAAGATCCCCTGGAGGAGAGCATGGCAACCCACTCCAGTATTCTTGCCTGGAGCATCCCATGGACAGAGGAACCTGGTGAGCTGCAGTCAATGGGGTCGAAAAGAGTCGGACACGACTGAGTGACTAAGCACAGCACACATGTATATCACATACTATGTGCCCAGTCGCTTCAGTCATGTCTGACTCTCTGTGACCCCCTGGACTGTAGTCCGCCAGGCTCCTCCGTCCATGGGATTCTCCAGGCAAGAATACTGGAGTGGGTTGCCATTTCCTTCTCCAATTATGTACTATATGTAAACTGTAAATATTTACATGGTAGTGTAGATAATGGCAGTGCATGCACCGACTACTTCCAGACCACAAGAACACTGGTGTAAAGTGACTTTAAATTCTGCACATCAGTATCCTGACATAACCACTTGGATTCCGAAAGGACTTCCCGGGAATGTGATGAAAAGCACTGAAAGCCCCAGTGTCTGATGGGCCCTCACGCCAGCTTGGCCCTCAGGCCAGCTTAACCCTCACTGCCTGCAGTGAGTCCAGTTACAGCAAATCAGATTTCCCTTTGCTGCATCTGATGGAAGGAGCCTCTCTCTGCCAACGGGAGCTGGGCCAAGAGGGTTGGGGGAGAGCCCTGGAGTTCAGGCCAGGAGTGGGGACCAGACCAAACTGGGACCCAGAGACCCCCTCCCGACCCCACCGCCCTGCCCCCTCTCCAGCCCCTCCCCTCTGCAGTTGTCCAGGGTTCCTCTCACAGCATCAGCGTCTTCATTTAAGAATCAGCTGTCTTGCATAGAGTGTGTGGCTTTCATAACTGATCTTTAAAAGGATCAAAACTATCAGGTACAGTCCTAGAAAAATAGTTGAAATCTAGTTTTAAAGCAGAGTCTCTTTTATCTCCACGTTAACTCTCTCTGTCTTGGTTGCTGTCTGTAAAACACACACACACACACACACACACGCACACCTTCTCCCACAAGGATGTTCTTTGCTGACCCAGCCCCCAGGAACACCACACTCCTCGAGGAGCCTTACAGGAGAGTCCTTTTGGCCCCCAGGGCCCCGCAGCCCCAGACTTGGGGGCCAGGGTGAGGGATGGCGGGGACAAGGATAGCCACAGCCACGGGCACCAGTGTGGCACCTGCCTCCACGTGGGGCAAGCCCTGCCAAGCCTCCTCTCCCATTTCAAGGTCACAATACTAGATTATGAAAGAGTGGAAAAGCACTGCCCAGAAAATGGGCCATGGGGACTTTCCTCCGGGTGAGGAAGGCGAGAAACACGCGGCAGTGAGATCCCGCTGAGAGAGTAAACGGGGACTCGGGGTGTGGGTCCCAGCAAGTGACAAGACACGATGTGGAGGCAACAGGGGAGATGGGACGACCTGAGAGCTATCTCTGAGGCGTTTTTATGTAGGAGAGATTCTATCACAAACACTCGTGTGTCTCATAAGAACCAAATACTTTTCTATCGTGTTTCCTAGCAGCTATGATTTTATTTTTTCCCTTGCAAATTCAGGTGGGACAAATGTTCTCATAAAATAAACATCTCCCTGTCTTTAAAAACCACTGATACATAGTTCAGGCAAATGAATCCTTGCCTCTCCTCAAAAAATACGGGAGAACTGTTATTCTGGCAATAGAATCAGCTCCTCAGGTGCCCTGAGGGAACAGAGGACTCAACTGTCCAAGGTTTTTACACCTAAATGATGACATGGGTCTCCCAGGATCTGAGACTCAAAGGAAACACTTTGTCTACGATGTGGTAGTAACTATACTTCAAGTCTTACCTTAAAAAATAACCACAAACATAAAATTACTCTGTAAAAGGAACACTTAAAAAAAAATCCAAGCCACACTAACTAACTTGAAAAATATTTTGGGGGAGTCTTAACTTTTTCCAAGACTATAGCAAGTGGTTTAAAGCAAATCCAGATCCATAGGAATTCTCAGAGGGGGCCCTGGACACTTGGACTTTATTTCCAACACAATTGATTCCCAGACAGGTCAGCGAAAAGGTCACGGCATAACGGGATCACAACCGCGATGTAAAATGTCCAGGGAAAACAGAAATAAGAGTCGAAGATTCCAGAAGTCTTCGAGATTGGTGGCCGCATCTCTGCCTTCCGCCCACTCCGAAGGTGAAGGCGTCTCCTCACCTAACCGTCCTGCGGGCCTCTGCTGTGGCTCCAGCCTTGGAAACCAGTCCTGCCAGTTCCAGAGCCTCCAGCCACCTTCTCTGAACATCTGTGCTGCGGGCCGCTTGCCCCCAGCCGACCCGCGAGGCGCCCGGGCAGGGTGTGTGCCGCGGTCAGGGGTGGACGCCACGGCCCGCACGGACCACCGGCCGCTCCTGGAGGCACCGAGGCGCCCGCGGTCACACAGGCCTGAGTCGGGGAGCGCCCAGCCCTGCCCGGAACAGCTCGCAGCTCACCAGCAGAGCTGAGGGCCTCACATCTCAGCTGGAGCTTTTCGGCTCTGGTTTTCCCTCCTGGTTATTTATCTTCCCGCCGCCTTCAGGCAGGTCACACCCTGCGGTGCTGTGCTCTCTCTCCTCTCTGTGAAACGGGCGATTACTACCGACTTCCCGAGGCGGACGATGACTCATCCTGGGTGTTTCCAGCCCAGGGACGGCAGAGGGACACCGAGGCCGCGTGGGGCCTCCGCACGCCTCACGCCGGGGACCAGGGGAGCCAAGGATGGGGGAACAGGACCGGGAGTTCCTGCGGGATCCAGCCCCGGGGCGCTGCTGCCCTGCCAGAGGTGGGGGGCCTCCCCACCCCACCCCCGCGCCCTGGCGCAGCCTCAGCGACCCGGCATCCTGGCCCTGCCTGGAACCTGCACAAGGCGGTGCAGAGGAGGGGTCCGAGACGTCCCCAAACAGCTGCTGCCGGATGGTATAGGGTGTCCAGTGCCTTCTGCTTAAATACCTTTTTCTTAATTAGGAAATCATTAGAAGATGTGCTGCCGGATGGCATAGAGTATCCAGTGCCTTCTGTTTAAATGCGTTTTTCTGAATTATGAAATAATTAAAAGATGTAGAAAAACACAGAAACAAGGAACCCACCAATTACTTTCACATGTTGCCATATTTGCTTCAGATCTTTCCTTAAAGGCGGTGGGGGGGGTGGGGGGGGAAACAAAGGTTATCACTCAGCTGACAACAGGGCCGCTCCCTGGAGGGACCTGGGAGACGCAGGGGCTAGAAGCATTAAGGCAGCCTCAGCGCCAGGCGGCCGGCCCCTCCCCATCCCTAGGACGGGCGCCGGGGCTTTCCTGCTCGGGACTCAGGATCTCCGTGAGGCTCAGCTGTCGCGGCAGGAGCTCCCGGCAGGAGTTCCCCGCTCCTCTCATGTCCTGAGGACCCACCGCGGCTGACCACTCTGCTGGAGCCGGCAGCCCCCGCCCCGCCCCAGTTCCCCCCACCTTCCCCCTCGCCCCTGAGCCCCGCCCACCCCTCCACGCCCCCTCTCCCTGACTGTCCACAGACACCCTCTGGCTCCAATTCCACATCCTAAGCGTTTCTATGAATATAGGCTTTGTGAGCTGTTTATGCATGTGACATGAATCCCACGGGGAATCAGAGCAAGCATCGCCGTCGTCGTCCTTGTTTGCCTTGGGTGGTCTCCCTCAAACTCTCCCTGCAGCCTGGCTGTTGAGAACGGGGAGCGGTGGGCAGACCCCGGGGATCCACGCGGGTCGGAGGAAAGGGGAGGCCTGGACGCGGCCCACAGCCAGGCCCCGGGAGCCAGGGCCTTGCCCTGCACGGAGCGGAGGCTGGGGCCTCCCCGGCCACTTTGCGGATGCACCAGGTCACTGACTGTTCCCAGCTCTGGTGTGGAAACACCCGAGGGCTGTCTGCGGAGCCCTTGCAACTGCAGGCTTCTGAAAAGGAACAGCAGTCAGCACTCCTTCTGCAGGCTGAGAGCGCGGGGAGCTCCAAGGGGCAGGATGCCGCCTGCAGCCGCAGGAGGTAGGAGAGGCTGCTGCAATCGGAGGCAGGCGGCCACGCCCCTTCCCTCCTAGCAACCGCCTTCTCGGCCCTGAGCAGTACCAGCCTCGCTTTTGGGCTCAGCCAGCGGCCTTACCCACAACGCTCAGAGGCCACCCGGCTGTGCCTGCTGGTGGCAGCTGTCTCCTCCACTTTCCGGAGGAGGAAGTGGACTCTGAGGTCGGACAGCGGGGTCAGGAACTGAACCGGCCCGTCTCTCCCCCTGGCTCGCCCCCTGTTATTCACGACGAGTACAGGCACACACAAGCTCCCGGGCGGAGAGGCCCGCGCGTCCCCTGCTAAGGACGTTTGCGTCGCCTGCCTGTTGCTCATCCACGGTTTGGCTGGCTGGTGGGCAGGGTTGTGTTTGAGGAAACACTGACTTTTCATGTCCATCCTCCCTAACCCTACTCCGTTTTTGTTTCTTCTGGGCACCTGGCAAGATGGAGCCCCTGGAGGTGAGAGTCGTTTCTGGAAGCCCAGGAACTCGCACAGTGGATTCAGCCGTGGTGTGGACCCTGCACACCCGCAGAAGAGAGCCAGAAGGTGTGGGAGGAGGCCTGGCATTCCCAGCAACCTGCCAGCCTCCCACAGCAACCGGAGATTGTGGGCAGAAAGGCCACAGCCTCTGCTTTCCTGGGCGGGGACCGGGTCCCTGCCCACCCAGCCCACCAAGCCCACCCCAGCCACAGGGCAGAGAAAAGGAGCTGGGGAAGGAGGAAGCAGCCCTTATCAGACCTCAGGGGAGACAGCCACCTTAACGGGGAGGTTTTCACGCTTAAAAGGGAAGGTGGTTGTGTGAAAATTGTATAAATCTTAATACTTCCCTGGTGGCTCAGACAGTAAAGCTCTCTTTCTCTCTCTGCTCAAAGAAATTAAACTGGAACTGTCACTTAAAACATGTCAGGAGTTACTCACCTACACCTATATACAACACGGAACATCCAAAGATCCAGGGGCCCCCTTGCCTCTGTGGAGTGGATGGGCTCTGGGGCGGGGACTCCTGGTTTCCAGAGTTTGCTGAGGTCCTGAACCGAGGGGAGAAAGCATCTGTGTCTGAAAATTCTGTGGGTAAAATCCTGCATCTTCTGAGGGAAGGATGACTAGGGCTGGGGATAGAAAAGGTGGTCTCTGTGGAAATCTCAACACTTCCAGTACCTTCTGATAACAGAGACTAATCCTTTTCTGAGAGAGACAAGATGCCATCAGGATCCAGTCTCTTGTTCTTAGCAGTGGAGACTGCAAGCTTGAAGCACTGGAAGGAATGCATTGCTTGATTGTATCAAGACAAGCCACCCCCACCCACAGAGGCTGCTACCAACCCATCCCTGGGTATCATAAATTATATCTAGAGGAAGACAACCATCTCTCCCCGCCTTTGAACAGTAATAAGACAAGAACAGGCTCCAAAATACTGCTACTTTTCATAAATTTCCCTATGTTCCCTGAGGAAATAGCACTGCTATTCCAGATTTCCTTCCCTTTATCTTACTAAAAAATCTCACAGAGCCATGTCCCACCCATCAGGAAGTGGTTGAGCCCACAAATACTGTGGCCCTGTGACTTAATTTAAAAGGGAGAAAAAGGAAGAAGAAATTCTGTGGAAAAAGCAAGAACTGTGCTGAGGCCTCTTCTTTGCTCTTTCTAAGGGGAATAAGCTTCAAGCATGTATGCCATGGACCGTAGTTGATAATACTGCTTTAAAGGAAAATCAGAGCACTATTTTGATGCCGGAGAGCAAAACAAAGGACAGGCAAGAACTGTCATTGTGGTTCGGTCACTAAATCGCATCCAACTCTTTGCGACCCCATGGGCTGTGGTGTGCCAGGCTCCTCTGTCCTCCACCATCTCCTGGAGTTTGTTAAAATTATATCCATTGAGTTGGTGATGCCATCTAACTATCTCACCCTCTATTGCCCCCTTCTCCTCTTTCCCTCAGTCTTTCCCAGCATCAGGGCCTTTTCCAATGAGTCAGCACTTCACATCACATGGCTGAGGTATTAGAGCTTATTGGCAAGAATTAAGAATCACATTAATACAGTAGAACCTGGCCCCCTAGTGTGAAAAGATAATGTAAAGAATAGTACTAAACAGAAGATAATTGAACATATGGGAGGAAAATGCTGTGTAAATATAAGGCATTATAGTTTATATGAATTTTCTTTACTACCTAGAGTCATATAAATACAGGGAGATTTGCTATCTGGGTAACAATGGCAGACGTGTATGTGTATATGTCTGTGTGCATATGTGTATTATGTGGGTATGTGTATTGTGCGCATGTGATTAACTTCATAATCATGGTCCTCTTAGGTACCACATGCCTTCTCCATCCTTCCTTCCAGAAAAAGAACAGCATCAACACCAGCATTGCAGGTCTGGGGAACCTGCAGGCTTCTGTCTCAGGGTCCCCCTGAAACATCGCAGCAAGCTCGCCAAGGCCCGAGAACCACATCCCCCAGCACCTGTCGCAGCCCAGGCCTGATGCAGGTGTGGCAGCGACACGGGGGGGTTGTTTCTCAGGGTCAGTTCAGTTCAGTCACTCAGTCGTGTCCGACTCCTTGCGACCCCATGGGCTGCAGCACACCAGACCTCTCTGTCCATCACCAACTCCCAGAGCTTACTCAGACTCATGTGCATTGAGTCAGTGATGCCATCCAACCAGCTCATCCTCTGTCACCCCCTTCTCCTCCCGCCTTCAATCTTTCCCAGCACCAGAGTCTTTTCTAATGAGTCAGTTCTTTGAATGAGGTGGCCAAAGTATTGGAGCTTCAGCTTCAACATCAGTCCTTCCAATGAATCTTCAGGACTGATTTCCTTTAGGATGGACTGGTTGGATCTCCTTGCAGTCCAAGGGACTCTCAAGAGTCTTCTCCAACACCACAGTTCAAAAGCATCAATTCTTTGGCACTCAGCTTTCTTTATGGTCCAACTCTAGCATCCATACATGACCACTGGAAAAACTATAGCTTTGACTAGACAGACCTTTGTCGGCAAAGCAATGTCTCTGCTTCTTAATATGTTGTCTAGGTTGGTCATAGCTTTTCTTCCAAGGAGCAAGCGTCTTTTAATTTCATGGCTGCAGTCACCATCTGAAGTGATTTTGGAGCCCCACAAAAATATAGGGTTCAGATAGGTGCATTTCTAGAGTAGGGCTCTGGGTAAAGGTGTAGATTCATTTTTCAGTCATATGGTGTTCAGCTCCTCAGCATCCAAGGCAGGCCTCTGCATGCTATCCGCCTACAGCCTTTGTCTCGTTAGGGAGGCTGGAGGTGAGAGGAGAGGGGAGGAGTGAGGAGGGAAGGGGAGGAGGGTTGGGGAGGAAGGGAGGAGGGGGGATGTTTTGCAGCATTTCCCTCTCTTCCCCAGAGCCACTTTCCAGGCACATCAAATTCCTCCTGTCCCTCCCGGACTGCCCTGCCCTAGTGCTGGGAATCAGCCTTGTTTACACGGCTCATTATGCTCGCTTTGCAGTTGCTATAGCAACCACCAGGGGTCAGTTTATAGAAGAAGAGGAAGTTCACTTTTGGGGAGTTAGCTTTCCAGCTCCTGTGCAGAGCACGGCTGAAAACAAAGACCCAGACACCCTGGGAGGAAACACATGGAAAAGTCTCCTAGGAGCAGAAGCATCCTTCAGAGCCTCACACTGTAATCAGCAATCTTTCTTCTTTGCTGTGAAAGCTGTTCTAGAACCTCCAATAGGAGCGTAGCGGTCTTATCCCTGCATCTCCCAGATCTTCCTCTCCCCGCTCTGTGCACCCCCCTGCCTGGCCCTGGAGGCAGTTGTTAGGAAGTAAGAGAACAAGGGCAGCTGCCAGGGTTCATTTAAAGTGATAACTTCATTAATATAATGTATTCACCGAGCATCAGGAAGATCTTTACGGGCCGTTGCTATTCCGTCTTTCTCATGGCAAGGGAGGCAGCAGCCCCTGGAACAGGGCTCCCATCTCCAGGTCCAAGCCACGCAGAACGGAGCCCTCCACCTGCAGGGAGCATGCAGGGAATCTCCCATGACACCCGGCCATGAAAACTTTCCGGCTCTAACCCGACTGACCAACCTGATTTAGCAGACTAAGAAGTAGAGGATGCCCGGTTAAATCTGATTTTCAGATAAACAATGAAATGGTTTTCATAAGCCTACCCCACGCAACCTTTGGGACATCCCGAGAGTAAGTCACACTTAACCTGTGAATGTGTGCGTGCTCAGTTGTGTCCGACTCTTTGTGTCTCCTGCATTGGCAGGTGGATTTTTTACCACTGAGCCACCTGGGAAGCCCCAAACTTAACCCAACCCTATTCAAACCCTCCTCCTCTTCTCTACCGCCGTCTCCAAATAAAAGCACAACAGAGGAATTCTCTAGCTACGGAAAATCACGTGCCAGATCAGAGTTTAGGATGATCTGACCCTTGGACTAGATTGCCGATCATGAAAAAATGAAAATGAGTGATTTGCCCATGTGCAAATGGCAAACCAGAGGCCAGTCAGCTCACCCCCTGGCAGGAGAGGCCCCTGAATGGTCCCTCACACCCAAACCAGTTCAGGGGCGGGATGGCTAAAGAGAAGAGACTCAGGGCTGATCTTACTGAGACATTACTTCACCTTTCTCACGAGCAGTGAGAGTCAACTTTCTAAACAACACTGACTCTTGTTTCCAGGACAGGAAAGACATTTCTCTTTTTGGCCATGCTATGCAGCCTGCAAGATCTTAGTTCTCCAACCAGGGATCGATCCTGCAGTGGAAGCGTGGAGTCTTAACCACTGGACAGCCGGGGAAGTCCCAGGAAAAACATTTTCAATGCCCCTTTTTTTCCAGGAATAAATGATGTTGGTATCCAAGTACTCTACTGGGAAAGTCTGAGTGCGGAAGATGCTGGGGGCGCCGGTATGTCATCTCGGTCTCTTCGGCCCTCTGTGGTTCTGATGCCTGGGCCCCTGTGTCCATGGGGAGGAAATGACATTTGCTTTATCAGCAGCACCCTCTGCCCAGCATGCCTTCAGCTAAGGTTCTGCTGCTTAGTCACCATGCAAAGCCTGGCCCGATGAAAGTTGTGCCGACTTCTGTAGAACTTCTAGAAAACCGAACCAGTCGTTGCAACGCTGTATCTGTGGGAGTTTTGCATCTGTTTTGACCCTAAATCCGACGAACCTAAAACTTAAGGCAAATAAGTCAAGAAACATAAACAGACATGAAAACAAAGCAAATAGTAGCAGCGATTCTTTCCGAGAGGCACTGCCAAGTCAGACGGCAAGGCTCCCACGGTTCAAACCCAAGACAAGTAATTACAGGAAAGCTGTCAAGATAAACATCACAGACAATAAAAACATTCTCACCTGTTACTAACTCGAAAAAAATCTCAATATGGTTTTCACCCAGACTAAAAAAGTTGATGCTTCAAGGGAGTTCTAATTCTGTCTCCTCTTCTGAATGTGGCTCCAGGAACATCTGTGGACAGTCTGCGACTAAGCTTCCCACGGGCAAAATGCAGGCCCTGGGACACTGTTAATGCTCTTTGTCTCACTGAAGGGGTATTGTGAGAACATCTATAAATCACTCTGAGTTCTTCAGACAAAAGGCAGGAAGCATGATATGTGATTATTTGTTGTTTCCTTAAAAAAAAATTGAGTAAATATTTTGGGCTTGCCAGGTGGCTTAGTCGTAAAGAATCTGCCTGCCAGTATAGGAGATGCAGGAGATGTGGGTTCAATCCCTGGATCGGGAAGATGCCCTGGAGAAGGGAATGGCAACCCACTCCAGTGTTCTTGCCTGGAAAATGCCACGGACAAAGGAGCCTGGCGGGCTACAGTCCATGCGGTCACAGACAGTCAGACATGGCTGAGCATGCAGGCTGCAAATATTTTAATAATTTTGCATATATATTTCTTACGTTGAAATATCTGGAAAAGCGAAAGAAAATGTATGGGTTTGCACATATATTCCAGAAAATTACCTTAATTCTTTTCTCATTTTGTGTTTAGAATCTTAGAATTATAATATAAATGGTATACATAAGGTATGATTAAAGTTGGCGATAGAAATATAAACTAAAATTGCAATCTTATTTGTTTGTGCTATTCACTTTTTAGATAAGTAACTTGATTTAGGAATTGTTTGGTTTTGTTTAAAGCACACTGAAATGACTTCAGTTTTGAAAGCCTAGCTTCATTTATATTTTTAAAAACCCAGTAGTCCTTTACTTTTCTTTTTCTTAATCATTTGTTAATAAACCCGACATTTGAAGCTGAAGCTGTCAGACAGTGTCTCTTTAGCACTGCTCAACAGCTGTTAAACGGGATAATCACCTGTTTATCCTCATGTCACTAATTCAGATGCTAATTGCACTCTAGACACTGGCTTGTTCTCTGCATGGAGCCAGACCAGGTGTGAGGCCTCTGAGAGATGCTGTAGTATCGCGGGCTCCATCTAGTCACCCGTGGAGGCGCAGAGCCAACAGGGCAACGCACACACACATGAACCTGTTGTTGATAACTGCGAAAAATCAGGAATCACTTAAGTGTCAACCGACAGCCAAGTAAGCCAAAGTAAACAACCATGGAATATAGTAGTATACAATCGTTAAAGAGGTGCTCAGGGATACAGGTAAATAATGTGTAAAAAAAATCTACTTATCAAAGTTGAGTGAAAAGCATTGTATGCAAAACTATTGTATGGTAACCAATATAAGAAGAAAATCTGCACAGAAAAAGGTGAAGAATATATGACACTCTTGGAATACTACCCCCTATCTGAATGACGAGGAGCAAAGACAGTTCTAGGGGCTGAGAAAACATGAGCTCCTGTTTTTATGGAGCTTACATTTCAGAGAAGAAAAACAGACAAAATCCAGGTAAGGAAACCAATCAACAAGATATATTCAGAGCTTCCCTGATGGCTCAGCAAGTAAAGAATCTGCCTGCAATGCAGGAGACACAGGAGATGCAGGTTCGACCCCTGGAATGAGAAAATCCCCTGGAGGAGGAAAAGGCAACCCACTCCAGTATTCTTGCCTGAAAAATCCTGTGGACAGAGGAGCCTGGCGGGCTACAGCCCAAAGGGTTATAAAGAGTCAGACACGACTGAACGACTAACCGCTCATAGGGTGATGTCTTAGACCACATACAAAGAGCCGTGGGGTAGAGGGACCTGAGGGTCTGCCTTCCTGTGGGCTGTCAAAGAAGAGACCTCAGAGGAAACCCAGACAGTGAGGAGCCCAGGGGAAGCCCCAGCAGAAGGGCCAGCTTGGCAGGGTCACAGCCGAGGAATGGGCAGCAGATCAGAACGAGGGAGACAGCGGTGGAAGGAGGGTTTGGAAAGTTGGCAGGAGCCAGGTCAAGCTGAGGAAAGGACCCAAGTGAGAAGAAATAACTACTCCCTTTGTCCCTGTGGACACTTCTCAGCTTCCTGCTGACTGAGGTGAGCTATAAACCTGGAGTCCCACGGAGACTTCGAGCACCTGCTCTGTGACGTTAGAGCTTTCCTGGTTCTGAAACCATTCCCGTCATCACATTGAGATTCCAAGAGGGTTATTTTACGGCCATTTTGGATGAAGCAACATTAGGAGGATACTTCATTAATTGAATTCAAAAGCCTGACGGGATAAAATTCTTTTGAATATTTTAATTTACCTTTTGATTTTCAAACTACTTAAATTATTTTTTAAGTTCTGTGTCTCTTCTTATGAGAGAAAAAACATGAAAATAAATTTAAATAAATAGGTGGAACCTAGAACTAGAAATTAATGCCAGAGAGTTATAGAACTAGAGATTTCTCCAAGAGAAAACTGTGGAGAATGTCATTTCCTTCAAGAATAAAGGAGATGATAATGACAATATATTTAATTATAGGACCAAAATGAATTTGCCATAAATGTCCATCTACAAGCCATTGGAAGAATTTTGAAAGAATGCTTAAAATAGTGGTTTGATTTTCTTGACCACTGTGAACTCTACTTTTTCTAAAGATAGAATTTGTTTTTCAAACATATTTTCATGTCTTAGTTTCTTTCTAGCCACTAATGTTTATAAAATTAATTATTTCAAGGATGCCTTAATCATCAGAATGGCACAGTATTTTTTTTAATTTATTTTAAAGTTGATGCATCTGTATTATATTTCTGGCAGGAAATTAGACATATGCCTACCGACTATGTATTTCAATTAAATGTCCCCTGCCTGCCTGCCTGCCTGCATTTGTGACTTTGCCAAGAGCCAAAGAGTCCTTACTAGGATAGGAATTAAGAGCAGGAAGAGTTTATGCTTTTGAATGAGGCCATTAGAAACAGTGCTAAACTCCTAATTTATTCCAAATTAGGAGTTTGGGATTAAAAGATACATGCCACTTTATATAAAATAGATTTTTTTTAAAGTGAAACTGAAAGTCGCTCAGTAGTGTCTGACCCTTTGCAACCCCATGAACTATACTGTCCATGAAATTCTCCAGGCCAGAATACTGGAGTGGGTAGCCTATCCCTTCTCCAGTGGATCTTCCCAACCCAGGAATTGAACTAGAGTCTCCTGCATTGCAGGCAGATTCCTTACCAACTGAGCTATGAGGGAAGCTCTAAAGGACCCACTATAGAGCACAGGAAACTATATTCAGTATCTAGTAATAACCTATAATGGAAAAGAATCTGAAAAAATGTATATATGGATAACTGAATCACTTGCTGTACACCTGACTCTAACACAACTTTATAAATCAAGTGTACTTCATTTTTTAAAAGTAGTGTTAAAAGCACAAGCGTTGTAAAAGACTCTCTTGGGTGTAATTCCTGGTCACTCCGCTTAATAGCTGTGTGACTTGGAAAAGCTACTTACCTTTCTAAGCCTTGGTTTAATCCCTACAACAGGGAAGTTATAACACCAACACTTGGGGGATTAAATGAGATAATATGTGAAAAGCTCCTAGACAGTGCCAGGGAGATTAGAAAATTCTCACCAGGTGTTGGGACCCTTGCCTTATCCCTCAGCCACATGTGGTCCAGGCTCTGACACCCTCTGTCTACTGAGGAGGAGAGCAGAGGGCTTGGCACGTAGATAGCACTCGATAAACATATACGGACGCTGATGAGTTAATTAACTAATTAATCAATACAATCAAGACTTTCCATAAAAGAACAGCAAAGTCACAGTATTTCATTTCTGCAGAGGTTTTACAGCCTCTCCCATGAATGAATCACGTCTAGAAGATCATGTATTGTGCAAGGAAGGATGGAGGCTAAACAGGCCCCAGGGGTCATGAGTTCTGGGAAGAGATGTTTCTCTCTTCCTTGAGACCAATGTGGTCTTTACCCAACTTGCTTTCAACCTGTACTTGTTTAATTGGCTGCCCAGGGCGGTCTCTTAAAGGCGCAGACCCACAAACCCTGGGATTCCCACTATCAGCCTCCCACTTCCCTATCTTATCTCCTTCCTCCAACCCCGCGCCCACTGGCACCCAGAGTACTGGACGACTTGTGCTGGGCAATGAGTTCACAAGCTCGCCAACAAGAGTCTCCCTCAACACTGTAAGCTGAGAGATGAAGACACAGCTTCCAGATGAGGATGGACCCTCTGGCTGATAGAAGTCACTCCCGCGGGAAAGTCCAGGTCGATGGTGTTACTGAGCCCTGCTCAAGTGAGAACATGGAGATGATGCAGCTGCCGCAGGCTGGGACAGCACAGCTGGAGCGAACCTTTCAGATCCTCACTCTCTACTCATGCATCCCGTGTTATACGTGTCTTTATGCAAGAGATTTTTTAAGTTAATTTTTAACAAATGGACTCAGATAAGAAGAGACAGGGCAGGCCCAAGACCTCTGTTTTTGTACCCCCACCCCTGGACATAGAACACCAGCCAAGTAAAGCCATGGCCAGTTAGAATCCAAACAAGATCAGTGGATTTTGTTCCTTAAACTCCATATTCCTCTTCCTCAAACTCCTCTTGGTTTCCTGGTCTGCAGCGTCATCAGGTCTCCATCCAGGCCTGTGCTGAGGTCTTCGGCATGACTCAGGAGGAAGCGTCTCTTCTGCCCCGTGGAGGACATTGCCCAGTGGGCAGGTGTCATGCAAGTTTTGTTTGAGATTATAGAGTAAAATCTGACTTAGGCACACAAGAACTTTTATTAATGAAGGGCTTTCATTTCTTTCTGATGGGCCAGTAGTTTATTTTCATTTAGTAAAGGCGGGGAAAGGATTATAAATGTGTGGGTTTGCTCTGCCATCTTAACCCTGAATTTCCAGTAATGTATTTCCAAACCCTGGAAACGCAGCCAGTTAGAAGGTGTTACAAAGACAGGGCAGAGGTGCTGAGTCACTCTCTCGAGGTGATTACACACACTCTCACAACAAAGAATGGAAACAAAGAGCCAGACATTAAAATCTCACGACGTAACGCACTGGATTGGCTGGCTTTCCCCTGCTCCGAGTGCTCCCTCTGAACAGAAGACTGGCCCCCTGGCCTGTTTCACAAGATGCTTCAGGCTTTGCCCAACTGCCTGAAGGTTGGCCTCCCTGGTGTGGGTGGCAATTAGGTTGGCAGGTTCTGTCTCTGATCCACTAGAGCTGCCAGTTCTGTGTTTGTTCCTTCACTCTTGGAACAGAATGGTATTTCTGCAATCCTGAAAGACCTACAGTGGTCTCTGAGCCAACTAGATTACCTCCAATTCAGGATCCACACAGACTTGAGCTCCAATCACAATCCCGATAGAATAGTCTTAGGCATCCGGGTCCATGGACTGGGGCGAGACGGTTCACAGACCCTGACTTACAGAATGCGGCAGTCAGCATTGACACTGAAACCAGAGAATCCTTCTCCCAACAAGCAGCTACTTTGAGCACGAAGACCCTTTAATGTAAAGAAGCACATAAAGTAGTAAGTGGATGTCCTCTTACTACACGGTCATCATCACCACCAACTGGGCACACCCACGGCTGCCCAAGAATGTCTCAGTGCCTCTCGTCCTATCAACAGAAAAGCCCCTTAGGTAGGTTCATCAAAACTCAAGTGAGAGGCTTCCCTGGTGGTTCAGTGGCTAAGACTGCAGGGGGCCCAGATCCAACCCCTGGTCCGGGAACTAGACCCGTGTACTGCAACCAAGACCTGATGCATCCAAATAAATAAATAAAGATCAAAAAATAAAAACCCAGATGCCTGTCACCCAGTTCATCCCGCTCCCAACATACATACATCTTCCCTGGTGACTCAAATGGTGAAGAATCTGCCTGCAATGCAGGAGATGCGGATTCAATCCCTGGGTTGGGAAGATCCTCTGGAGAAGGCAATGGCAACCCATTCCAGTATTCTTGCCTGGAGAATTCCACGGACTGAGGAGCCTGGTAGGTACAGTCCATGGGGTCACAAAGAGTCAGACATGATTGAGCAACTAACACTTCTACTTTCTTTTCATGTATAAAATAGATAACTGATGAGAAACTACTACTCTGCACAAGGAGCTCTACCTGATGCTCTGTGGTGACCGAAACGGGAAGGAAATCTAAAAAAGAGGAGATGTGTGTATATGTATAACTGATCCACTTTGCTCTACAGCAGAAACTAACACAGCATGTGAAGCAAATATACTCCAATTGAAAAAAAAACAAAACCTCAAATGCCTTTGAAAGCACTTTCAAAATGAGGAAGAAGAGATGAATGGGGGAAAAGAATGATGGGTGAAGGAATGCGGCTCCCACAAGGGCTCCCACAAGTCCAGGAAAGAAAACGGTCTGGACTGAGCCCGAAACAAAAAGGATCCTGGGAGCCTGTGGAGGTAAAAACCAAGCACTGGATTTCATTTACAAGGGTTAAAAAAAAAAAAATTCTCCTCCAGCCTCAAGGACTGTCAGTATTCATATCGTAGGCTTTCTCACACCATATGGGTGGAGAGCCCAGGCATCATGACCGCTGCCCCTAAATGCTTCAACGTGCACCACCCAGGAATACAGACGTTCTTCTGAAAAGCCTCATCTAAGCATCACATCTAAGAAAATTAACAAGTCCCTACTATCATCTAATACCCATGCCAAGTTGCTTCAGTCCTGTCTGACTCTGTGACCGCATGGACTGCAGCCTGCCAGGCTCCTCCCTCCATGGGATTTCCCAGGCAAGAATGCTGGAGAGGTTGCCACTTCCTACTCCAGAGGATCATCCTGACCCAGGGATTGAACCTGTTTCTTTTGCATCTCCTGCATTTGCAGGCAGATTTTTTTACCACTAGCGCCACCTGGGAAGCCCCATTTTGTCTCTTTGTTGTTCAGTCACTAAGTTGTGTCCAACTCTTTGAGACCCCATGAACTGCAGCACGCCAGACTACCCTGTCTTTCACCATCTCCTGGAGTTTGCTCAAACTCATGTCCATTGAGTCAGTGATGCCATTCAACCATCTCATCCTCTGTCAGCCCCTTCCCCTTTGGCCTTCAGTCTTTCCCAGCACGAGGGTCTTTTCCATGAGTCAGCTCTTCACATCAGGTGGCCAAAGTATTGGAGCTTCAGCTTAGGCATCAGTCCTTCCAATGAAAATTCAGGATTGATTTCCTTTAGGATTGATTGGTTTGATCTCCTTGCTGTCCAAGGGACTATCTTATGTCTCTTTACACTCTTTTAAATCCTTTCATCTAGAACAGTCCCTCCCCACTTTTTATTCATGAAGTGAAGTGAAAGTCGCTCAGTCATGTCCAACTCTTTGCAACCCCATGGACTATACAGCCCATAGAATTCTCCAGGCCAGAATACTGGAGTGGGTAGCCTTTCCCTTCTCCAGGGGATTAGTGTTGGTGTTTCTCAAGAGTCCAGGACAGTTTTATAAAAGTTCCCATATTCTGGCTTGGCTGATGTTTTCATCATACTGCAGTCTACCTTGTCCCTAGCCTCTGCCCTGTATTTCCTGTCAACTGAAAGCTAGGTCCAGAGACTTGATTAGATTCCAGTGATGTTATGGAGTTCATGGTTCATCCTGTTGGGAGGCTGCTTTGCTCTATCACCTCTGATCACAAAGAATAAAGTGGTGACCATCAGCTCTTTCCATCGGGAAGGTTCCTCTCCTCCGCTCAGTAGGTAACTCTGGAGCATACTTTAGCACATGTCCTATCCCCAGTAACCTTCCATCCAATGGTTTGACCCTTGCTAATAACAACTGACGCAAAACAGCTCATCAATTATGAAATGCCTAAAGGGTGACTGGGAAGAAGAGAAAGGAATGTCTGGGAAGAAACAGACAACAAGGTAAATAGGGGATAGAAAGCTGGAAACACAGCAAGTAATTCCAAGAGCTTTGCCAAACCCTTCCCAATTTACATTCAACTGTTTCCAGGGTCATAAACCCTGTAAGGAAATGCTGGCAAAGAGAGCCCTGAGCAAGGTGCTGCCACATGGTAAGAAGTCAAATGCATTTCAGTGTGTCTTTGGCCACCTCATGCAAAGAGTTGACTCACTGGAAAAGACCCTGATGCTGGGAGGATTGGGGGCAGGAGGAGAAGGGGACGACAGAGGATGAGATGGCTGGATAGCATCACTGACTCGATGCACGTGAGTCTCAGTGAACTCCGGGAGTTGGTGATGGATAGGGAGGCCTGGCATGCTGCAATTCATGGGGTCTCAAACAGTCGGACACTATTAAGCGACTGAACTGAGCTGAACTGAGGCATCTACGTTTTATTTGAGCTTCCTCCCCAACCTTAGCTAAGAAAGGGCTAGTCAATGAAGAGGAAGTATGCAGCCATGTCCCTAATCAGATCACGGATTTCCGTCTGACCAAGAAGAGGCAGTACCTGCTCAGGGCACCCTGTACCTCTTCGTCTGGGGCCAGTTTACAGGATTCTTCCAACAATAGACATTTATCCAGAATTCTCAGTTCCAAATCTTTACTTCTTTCCAAACAGTACCTGCTGCAGTGTCCAAAAACAAGTTTCTTAGGAAGAGACAAGTAGTCCCTTTACCAATCTGTTGAATAAACGCGTTGCCTTAGGTAAATTACTCTCTTTTAAACTTTCAGAAAGCAAGTTCTTCTCTAGGAAGAGTTTCGGTGAACACTTGCATCAAAGAATATTCCATATCTATTCAGAAATTCAAATCACATCAGGTTATCTCCCAACACACGTCTCTTTTGAGACATCCAATACTGAAAACTTTGTTCTGATGCTAGTGTGTTCTGTCTCTGGTTATGACAAGCAAGAACCCTAACCCCTCAAAACAGGGATCAAAGTTTACTTCAGTAAACTCCAGGGGCAAGCATAGACCCTTCAGCAAAGAGTTTGACATCTAATAGGAGAGGTGAGTCACAGTGACGTTCTGCCGTCCACAGACAACAGAACGTGGCTGGGAACGACAAAGGGCTGCCAGGGAGGCAGCACAGAGGACGTCTCTGACTCGCACGATCAGAGAGGGTGTCTCCCAGGGGACTCCCCCCCAGGAATGGAAAATTATTCCCCACGGTGGGAACCACCTCCAGGGAAGTCAGCCAGTGCTGACTCATCCAGTAATTATTAAAGCCTAAATGTACACTGCTCCAGACAAGGTATGGTTTCATGGCTCCCTAGAGAAGACTGTAATTATTTCAAGGGGAAAATGTTTTTAAACTTATGCAAATCTAAATTCACTTTAGCTGCACTTTAACATATGCATGATTTTTAAGACAAGTTGAGAGAAAGGAATTTGGAAACCTTATTCCCTACGGCAGATGCTAGATAAATGTCGAATAGACAAATTCTCCATTTGCCTTTTTTCAAGAAGGAGTATAGTGTCCCTTGTCAGTATTTTGCCCTACCTGGCCAGCTAGGCCCCTGGGTAAATCATCTCTTGGGTCGTGTCTTGTATGCTACTCGTTACCAACAAACTAAGTTCACATAAACGTTACATTTTCCTCCTTCAGAAGGGATAGCCCATTTCCCAGAGACTAGCAACCCACTGCAGTATTCCTGCCTGGGAAATCCCATGGACAGAGGAGCCTGGTGGGTTACAAAGCTGCAAAGACCATGGGGTCGCAAAGACTGGGACACAACTGAGTAACTGAGCGCATGTGCACTTTCTCTCTTTCTTTAAAAAAACTTTCGGTCTAGAAAAACTGCCCTTCTGTGAGGGATGAAAAATCCTGTTCGAAGGCTCTATTCCTGTCCCTTCAACCACCTTCTCCTTTGCTCTTCCCTTTCATCATGAAACAAAAAACCAACCTGCATCATCTCTTGTTATATATGGCTGTTTATTATCACTATTGCTGTGTGGGCATCACCTCACGCTTGAGAGATGCCAGCTAACTCCTGAGCAGTCCGATCCTCCCGGCTTCTCAGGGAGAGCTCTGTAGGAAAGGAAACTCCTCCTCTAGGAAGTCTGGCTGTGAAACAAGTGCTGAACAATCAACAATTAAACAACAATTTAAATAGAATGCAGACATTCACACCACGGGCAACCAAATGCAAAACCGCTGTCTTCTCGTGGATAAAAGATTCCCCTAGCACTTAGCTGTCTAGAGTCACTTACTTTCCAACCTTAACCAAACAGAATTCAAAAATAGTGTTATTCCATCTTTCCCCTAGAATCAAATTTAATTCTGTTGAAGGAAAGGAAAGGAGGGAAGCTTTGAGGCACTTGATTGCCAGTTACAAAGAAGAGAACATTCTTAGATTAAAGATGAGTCTGCTGATCCAATCCTTACTTAAGTTTGTTCCATGTATTAGAATTTTTTGTTTCCTTGTCTGTTTTTTTTTTTTTAACAGAAAAGTATTTTAGGTTAGTTGCAGGCTTTATATGGAGAAGGCAATGGCACCCCACTCCAGTACTCTTGCCTGGAAAATTCCACGGACGGAGGAGCCTGGTAGGCTGCAGTCCATGGGGTCACTAAGAGTCGGACAGAACTGAGAGACTTCACTTTCACTTTTCCCTTTCATGCATTGGAGAAGGAAATGGCAACCCACTCCAGTGTTCTTGCCTGGAGAATCCCAGGGACGGGAGAGCCTGGTGGGCTGCCTTCTATGGGGTCGCACAGAGTCGGACACTGACTGAAGTGACTTAGCAGCAGCAGGCTTTATATGCTTTTTTGCCACAGAAGAAGCAAGAGGACTTCATCTGATTCTTTTTTTTTTTTTTTTTTGTAATTTATTTATTTATTTGGCTGTACTGGGTCTTACTTGTAGCATGTGGGATCTAGTTCCTTGGCCAGGGATCAAACCTGGGTCCCCTGCTTCAGGAGCACCAAGTCTTAGCCTCTGGACCACCAAGGAAATTCTTCCTCTGATTCTTTATTCTACATAGATTCACCAAACATGTCTTTGGCTTAGACAAAAGGACAAAGTTAAAATAAGTGCTGAGACAATAGACTCTCCTATTTATTAGCAAGATCAACTACTTTCAATCGTTGGTAGAGAACCAAGCTCACCGAGGCCCTTCATGTCCCCACCCATCGTGAAGCCCTGTCTCAGGGATCCCAGAAGGCCCCAGGGGGTTCTAAGCTCCAGTGAAAGTTCACCTGAGCTCCACCTGACCGTCTCTCAGGTCTGCACCCTCCCAGGGCTCCAGAGCCGTCAGAGCCTGAGTTCTCCTCCTGCACATAACTGAACTGGGAAGGCTCTGGGGCGTGGATCCCTCTAAATCTCGGCCAGCAGAATTCCTGCAGACACGCTGGCCACAGGGTTTCTAACGGCCTTTTGAATCCTTATCATTCTTCCACAGAATCACCTACAGGATTCAGTTCAGTTCAGTCGCTCAGTCGTGTCTGGCTCTTTGCGACCCCATGGACGGCAGCACTCCAGGCCTCCCTGTCCATCGCCAACTCCTGGAGTTCACCCAGACTCACGTCCATCGAATCAGTGATTCCATCCAGCCATCTCATCCTCTGGCGTCCCCTTCTCCTCCTGCCTTCAATCTTTCCCAGCATCAGGGTCTTTTCCAATGAGGCAGTTCTTCGCATCAGGTGGCCAAAGTATTGGAGTTTCAGCTTCAACATCAGTCCTTCCAATGAACACCCAGGACTGATCTCCTTCAGAATGGACTGGTTGGATCTTCTTGCAGTCCAAGGGACTCTCAAGAGTCTTCTCAAACACCACAGTGCAAAAGCATCAATTCTTCAGTGCTCAGCTTTCTTCACAGTCCAACTCTCATATCCATACATGACTACTGGAAAAACCATAGCCTTGACTAGACGGACCTTTGTTGGCAAAGTATGTCTCTGCTTTTTAACATGATGTCTAGGTTAGTTTTACATATATTGTGATTCCAGGAATCAAATCTTGCCAGTTATCCTTTACTGCACAATTGCCCCCTCTCACCAAGAGGCAATAAAAAGTTAAATCAGGTTCTCTTTCCTTAGGTCCCCAAGATTGGAATAGATATGTACACATTACTATATATGAAAGAGATAACCAGTAAGGACCTCCTGTAGAGCACAGGGAACTCTACTCAACACTCTGTAATGACCCATATAGGAAAATAATCTAAAAAAGGGTGGATGTATTTATGTGTATAACTGATTCACTTTGCATTACAGCAGAAACTAGCACAATATTGTAAATCAACTCTACTATAATAAAAAAAATTTTTTTTAAAGTCTACTTCCTAGACCAGTGGTTTTCAGACCTTACCAGTTTCCACCTTGACCTTGTATCCAGACACAGAAACTGAAGCAAGGTCTCCTGAGTCAACACTTGCCTCAGCTGCAGGCAAGACACAACTGTGTTTTCTAACCTATCCAAATTCTTGTTGTGAATGTTGGTTATGCCTAAGCAAACAGGTCGCAGCTCACAGTTTGGAAGAACCGTGCCCTGGAAAACCACCTCCTGTGCTCTGCGCGTGCAAGCTGAGTCGTGCCCGACTCTCTTCAGCACCGTGGACTGTAGCCTTCCAGGTGCCTCTGTCTGTGGAATCTCCCAGGTAAGAATACTGGAGGGGGTTGCCACGCCCTCCTCCAGGGGACCTTCCCAACCCAGGGATGGAACCCATATCTCTTGCGTCTCCTGCGTGGGCAGGTGGATTCTTTACCTCTGAATTCTGTCCATGCCACGTTTATAGATCACTGAAAGCATTCTTAAGGCAAAGCTGGCTTTTTCATGCCCAGTTCAGCCACTGACTGAATGGTTTCTTGAAGGCCAATGTTGAAGAAAAAATTATTCTGGTGCTTGTTAAAATGGTAAAGAAATACAATTGAGGAGGAAAATGAAGCTCAGCTCCAAATACAGTAAGGAGTGGGGATGTTTACCCACGGAGCAGAGTGAGGGGTCAGTGGATGGAAAATCACTCAGAAGCCTCAGGGGTGGCGGGGTAAGGATGGGGGGGGGTGCTTGATAATCCAACCTAACAAGATTCTTGCTGAAGGTAGGCCAAGGACATAGACACTGAGGCAGATAGATAGAAAATGAAAGCATTTTTTAAAGGACACAGTTAAAGGCACCAAAAACAAAAAGTTGTTCAGTAAGGAAATGTAATTCATAACTCACCACTGGGCTATGCAGTCAGCACTATTTAAACAGTTTCAAAATGTAAGGGTTGTAGGAACAGCGACATAACAATACAGCCCGTGGAGGTAGGGTAGGGGTAAATGTATTAAAATACAATACAGGACCTGTTTACAAAGGTGTGGACAGTGGTTAGGGAAACAGAGAAGCATCGAGCTAACAGTAGCAGGCAGTCCCTGCCACCCTCAGACCTGAGAGTTCAAGGGCCAGGGAGGGGCAGTGATCAGAGCAGCAGTTAGGGCAGCCTGCCAGGACGCGGGGTCGGGCGGGGCTCTTATCCAGGGGAAGAAATACCCCCACTCCCCACCTACCATTCCCTTAGAATCCAGTCACCTGCTGAGGCCTCCACTAACCAGCACGAAGCCGGAGGAGGAAGGAGGCTGTCCACCTCATCCACAAAGGTCAGCGTCCCGAGGAACACCCAGGGTTAAGAAGAAGACTTCTACAGGAGACAGACAGACAGCGTCCAGCAGAGAGAGCTAGAAGGTCAGGACTGGAAGACAATAAATAGTGTCTAAAATTAACACATCAAAAAATAGCACCACTAACTTTTTTTTTTTTTTTGGCCAGCCCTCACGGTTTGCAGGATCTGAAATCCCATACCAGGGATCGAATCCATGGCCCCTACATTGGAAGCATGGAGTTCTAACCTCTGGACCACCAGGGAACTCCCCCTCCACGCCCCCTGCCGCTGTGCGTCCCACACAGGACCCTCCCCTTTCTTAGCTCCGCCCCTTCCCATGCTGAGCCCACATGTCCAGCTCGCCTTGGTGACGTCCTCCAAGGCTCTCAGCTAAAATTCTCTCTTAAGTCTGAATTTATTTATTTAACCATTTATTTATGCTTAGGACTCCAGTTATATTCCATATCATCATGTGATATTTTGTGCATTTCCTGTGTACCCCACTAATTACAAAGCCTTGAGGCAACCTCTTTGCCCATGAAGCAAGCCGGTCAATATGGAGCACACGATGACTCAGCACTCAAGCCTGGCTCTGCTTCACGTGATTCGAGGGAACCTCCACTTCTTCGTCTCTAAACTGGAGAGCGTGGTGCCAGCTGCTCGGGGCAGTGGTGAGGGGAGCTCAGCTGTGCAAAGTCACTGGGCTGCGGTCATTGATTAACAGGTGTGGACAAAACATCCGTCCAACGGAGAACCTCGTGAATGACCGAGTCAAAAGGCAAGACTTTTGAGGCCCAATATAGGATCTCATTATAAATTTAATATTTGTATGTGATGGCACCCCACTACAGTACTCTTGCCTGGAAAATCCCATGGACGGAGGAGCCTGGTGGGCTGCAGTCCATGGGGTTGCTGAAGAGTCAGACACGACTGAGCGACTTCACTTTCTCTTTTCACTTTCATGCATTGGAGAAGGAAATGGCAACCCACTCCAGTGTTCCTGCCTGGAGAATCCCAGGGACGGGGGAGCCTGGTGGGCTGCCGTCTATGGGGTCGCACAGAACCGGACACGACTGAAGCGACGCAGCAGCAGAAGCAGCAGCAGCAGCAGCATAGTGTTACCATCCTGGTTCTTGGACTCTTTGATCAATGGAATTGATACGAGGGCAGAGGAGAAATTCAGGCAAGGCTGTATTGGGACTCATGCTGCAGAAAGAGAATGAAAACAAGTAACATGTTCCCTTGCTTGTTCCCTGAGGGGAGCTGATCTCTTAAATGGGGAGGAGGTAGAGGCAGATTAAAAAGCAGAGACGTCACTTTGCCGACAAAGGTCCGTATAGTTAAAGCTCTGGCTTTTCCAGTAGTCATGTATGGTGAGAGTTGGGCCATAAAAAAGGCTGAGTGCCAAAGAATTGATGCTTTCAAATTGTGGTGCTGGAGAAGACTCTTGAGAGTCCCTTGGACTACAAGGAGTTCAAACCAGTCAATCCTAAAAGAAATCAGTCCTGAATATTCATTGGAAGGACTGAGGCTAAAGCTGAAGCTCCAGTACTTTGGCACCCTGATGGAAAGAGCCAACTCATTGGAAAAGACCTCGATGCTGGGAAAGATTGAAGGCAAAAGGAGAAGGAAGGGGCAGAGGATGCAATGGTTAGGTATCATCACCAACTCAATGGATGTGAATCTGAGCAAATTCCAGGAGATGGTGCAGGACAGAGGAGCCTAGCCTGCTGCAGTCCACAGGGTTGCCAAGAGTCAGATATGACTTAGCGACTGAACAAGTCACATCAGTCCTGGCCCCTTTTATGGCACAAGGAACTATTCATCTCTTTGGAACAACTGCATTTTCCAAGTCACTTTTGAAAATAAAACACTTGCATTAAAAAGAAATCAGAGGAGTTGCACCTTTTTTTTTTTTTTGGTGACGTTTGACCACATTAATGTTTCTGGGACTGGCATCATCAGACTGAAAACCAGAGATGCCTTGGAGAAACACCATCCACTCTGGCCAACGTACAAGAGTGGAAACCAGGGCCGTGAAAGACTCGGTGGCCTGACCACGCTGGCTCAGCCTGGTGGTGGCCAGGCGTGGGCCCTGGTCCCTGACTCTGCTCTCTGATTGGCTGGGAGATCGCTGGACAGTGGTTTCTGTTGGGTTTTCTGTTTTAAAAGCAGAAGTGAGCATTTCAAGTTGCCTGGTCCTGTCCAGCCTCAGGGCTCAACTGGTAAAACAGGAAGAAGAGACTGGAACAGGGAACATCACTTGCCCTCCCTTCCCAGGCCTAAGAACACTGTGGCCCTGGGCGTTGGCGAGATTGAGGCCATTTGGGCCTGTCCCCCACCCCCGGGCCTGTTGCCTTCAATCGCGTCCGGGGTTTGGACAACTGTGCTGTGCTCACAGGACGTGCGGGAGATGACACGTGGGAGACTCCAGCTCTCTGGGGCAGAAAAGGGGAAAGAGGCCATTTGATGCCTCTGGTCTCCACTTGGCAGGCCGGCGATGCTGCCTCCTCCCGGCCCCTGACCAGGAGCAGTGAGGGAAAGAAGAAAAACCACACGAAGGCTCCGGAGTGCGGCCGCAGCCAGTGCAGAGCAGGAGGGAGGTGGTGGGAGCAGGAGGGGCCGCAGGGGAGACAGGAAGGGTCGGGGGGAACTGGAAAGGCCACAGCACACGCTGTCTCCAGGAGCCAGCCGAGGCCGGGGCAGACGTGAGCGTGTGAACGAACCACGAGAAGGGTGACAGACGTCCCCGCCTCCCGCCTCCCTGGGCCTGGGGTGGCTCCCCCCTCAGCCTATCAACCTGAAAGCCACGGAACAAGGCGTGTCGTGTGGGCTGGCGGGGACGGGAGCAGAGCCAGGCCAGGCATGGCTCGGGCTGTGGCTGGGCACACACCGCAAAGATGCCCAGACACGACCCCGAAGCCCCTCCCTGCGTCTCACAGCCCTGCTGTGAGTCCCCTACCCCGTCCCCTCGAGCTCCCAGGAGACTGACTCAGCTGCAGCCTCGTCGCCCGCCACACGCTTCTCCCTGCACCCCTGGGATGGGGCGACCTCAGCGGCTCGCCTCGCCCCCACTCTCTCCCCTCTCTGCAAACCCTGCTCCGCTCAGCCCAGGCGGGCATCACACTGCCCAGCCCCACCCCCCGCCCTCCGCACCCAGTGCCATCACGCCATCCACATGCTGGGCTCCCTACACCACACCCCACTCCTTGGGACAGTCACCCTGCCCCTTTCGGGAAGAAATAAGGCAGCCACCTCAGGAAACCGCGAGAGGCCCTCACATCACCAGCGGGTGGACAGCAGAGCCATTACCACTCCCTGCAGGCTCGGGGGCCCTTATGCGGGCCAGGAACTTGTTTCTTTGCAGCGGGGAAGCAGGTGAGGGACATTCTTCTTTAATTTAAGGGTTTAGGGACTTCCCTGCCAGTTCAGTGGTCAGGAGTTCACCTTCGGGTACAGGGGGTGCAAGTTCGTACCAGGGCAGAGGAGCTAAGATTCCATGCGCCTCAAGGTCAGAAAATCAAAACATAAAACAGAAGCAGTATTGTAACAAATTCAATAAAGACTTCAAAAATGGTCCACATCAAAAAAAAAAAAAAAGTTTAAAGGGAAAAGATTTGAGGGAATTCCAAGGAAAGCAGTAAGAGGGAGCGGGGCACAGGTCGGGGGTGTTCTGACCCAGGCTCCCTGCTGAGATGGTTGGGGGGGGGGGGTGGCGCTCAGAGCATCTGAGACCAGATGCTGCGGTGGGACCAGGCTGTTTTGGGGCTGCAGTCTGCCTCCCAGGCACCATCCCGGGGTGCCCACACCCTCTGAGCGGAAGCAGAGGCTCCCGGAGGTGAGGGAGTGGTGGACGGTGGGGTCAACTGCCCCAAGCCCCTTTCTTGTGCCCAGCACACCCGCCCTCCCAGCTGCTGGGGTCTGTAATCGCCACACGCACAGAAAGGCGCTGCCAGCTGCTGGCCCCTCTGAGCACCTGGGAGGCCCGTGGTCCTGCACGCTGGCTGTGCCCGGGGACCTTAGCATGTGCGGGGTGTTGCAGGGTCTGACTGTATCTGATGGGGCCCCATCAAGTTGCCCACCTGCAAGGAATCAGGCCACGGGGGCAGGAAGAACCAGACATTACTCAGGATGAGCCGGGGCCTCTCCTCCAACCCCGTGTGGTCTACATCACCCTCCTCCTACAGATGTGGAAATTGGGACTCAGAGAGTTTGTCACGGGCAGAAGTGGCTCAGTGACGGGGGACCCGGGGTCTGAGCCCCTTCTCAGCAGGCCGTGGCACTGCCCTCAGGGAGCCGATAATTCAGTGTCTCCTGTCACTTCCTGCTCACCGGCCCAAAGGCCCCTCCCTGATTCCCACAGCCTCAGGCGGGGGACCCAGCGAGAGCAGAGGCCCTTCCTGGTGCCAGACACACCCCGCAATGCAGCCCGGGGCTGAGTGGATGCTTCTGCTTGACAGCGTCACGGCGTCCTGCCGGGCTGAGGTCGGGTGGAGCCCCGCTCCTCCTGGGGCAGAAGGAGGATGCAGCCCACCAGCAGAGGCTGGACTGGCTGGGATGCTGGGCGGGTTGGGTCCAGGCAACTCCGGGGGAGTTTCAGGTCAGGAACTGCCTGGCAGGCCAGGGGCTTCTCTTCACTAGGTCGTGATGCATGGAGGGGAGGCGGCACAAAGCCAGTCCACCCCAAGGGAACTGTATCTCTAACAGGCCTGCTCCCCTAGGAGACCTAATGGCCCAAGGGGCTATGGATTCTTGGTTTGGCCATAATTTCCAGCAAGCCAGATCAGATCAGTCGCTCAGTCGTGTCCGACTCTTTGCGACCCCATGAATTGCAGCACACCAGGCCTCCCTGTCCATCACCAACTCCCGGAGTTCACTGAGACTCATGTCCATCGAGTCAGTGATGCCATCCAGCCATCTCATCCTCTGTTGTCTCCTTCTCTTCCTGCCCCCAACCCCTCCCAGCATCAGAGTCTTTTCCAATGAGTCAACTCTTCGCATGAGGTGGCCAAAGTACTGGAGTTTCAGCTTTAGCATCAGTCCTTCCAAAGAAATCCCAGGGCTGATCTCCTTCAGAATGGACTGGTTGGATCTCCTTGCAGTCCAAGGGACTCTCAAGAGTCTTCTCCAACACCACAGTTCAAAAGCATCAATTCTTCGGCGCTCAGCCTTCTTCACAGACCAACTCTCACATCCATACATGACCACAGGAAAAGCCATAGCCTTGACTAGACGAACCTTTGTTGGCAAAGTAATGTCTCTGCTTTTGAATATGCTATCTAGGTTGGTCATAACTTTCTTCCAAGGAGTAAGCGTCTTTTAATTTCATGGCTGCAGTCACCATCTGTAGTGATTTTGGAGCCCAGAAAAATAAAGTCTGACACTGTTTCCACTGTTTCCCCATCTATTTCCCATGAAGTGGTGGGACCGGATGCCACTTTGGTTTCCCCGGGAGCTTCTTAGACACGGGAAGGCCCATATTGGGGTGCAGGGGACTCCAGAGGCTCCTGAATTGACACCAGGCTGATGGGGTGAATTCTCGCCGTGTGAAGTCAGGAATTTGCTTGAATTCTTAGCCCGAGATGGAGGAGGCTGGGGAGGAGGCAAGTGTGCCTTGTGTGTATCTGCCTAGCGGGCTTTTGGGGCAGGGGGCAGGGGATGATGAGGTCAAGGTCAGCATGAAGTCTGTGCAGCCCTGGAGGGAAAGAACCCACCCTCACAAGGATCTTCACGTCTTGCCAAAGTCTGCGGTTTCCATGGACACCAAGAGCCCAGCCTACCGGTTGGGAGAGCCTCCTGCCCCTCTTCCTCTCTCTTCATTCACCCCCTTTTCTCACTTTCCTGCTCTCCCCTCGTCCCTCCTGCACATCTGCCTTCCCTGGGGTGCCCCCTATTCATGCATCCCAGTCTCCTCCCTTCCCCTTCCCCCCATATCCCTCCTCGTGCTGGTTTGCACAATGGGGACCCTGGTGTGCCAGCCCAGGGCCCGTCGACCTTGTCTGCTGCGGCACAATTGCCAGGCAGCCCCAGTATTCTGCTGTACCCATCTGCCAACGTTTAGCTGAGCAGAAGACCACCCAGGATAATGATGATGCTTTTTGTCTAAATGTGGTACTTAAGACTAAGTTCTGAGAGGGGACACATCTATACCTATAACTGATTCATGTTGAGGTATGGCAAAAGCCATCACAATATTGAAAAGTAATTATCTTTCAATTTAAATAAATTAAAAAAAAAAAAAAGACTAAGTTCCAGCCAAAGCTAAGCCAGTGAGGAGGTCGTGTACAAGCTGTCCTGTCCATCTGGCTTGGTAGGAGGAATGTGGGTGTGATGGCTGGGGCCCCTGCAGCCATTCTGATCTGTGAAATACATCAGTGTGTGCACCTCTCAGGATTTGCTCAGCTGTGTTTGCTCTTTGCCACTAATGATCCTTTGAGAGGGTCACCTGATACCTGCCACACTCTTGTAGGCCGCAGAGTGTATCAATTTTTTAAGGAGAGGCTGGTTGAGTTCCATCCCACCTCGTGGCAGCCAAGGTCATGGTGCCTAACTTTTTTCCTTTTCCTGCTGGGTGGGGCAGGGCCCATCGAAGCAGAGGTTCCATTTCTCCAGGCCCCTCCCCTCCTGCCCCATAGCTTTCCCACTGCTGCTCACGAGACTAGGAGACCTGCTCTCCAGGAGCTGTACCTGGCCAGGTCTGTTGGGGTGCAGATGGACACGTTCAGGTCAGGAGTCCCCTCGGGCTGCCACTTGCTCTCTGCCCAGCCCCACATGCCCTCATTCACACTGAGAACACTTCCACTGATGTCCAGGCCTCGGGCTTTCCTGAGCAGGAGATGCAGATAGCTGCTGTGAGGAAGGTGGGGTCCTGACACCCTGTGGAGCTCATGTGGACCAACAGGAAGGAGGCCTTGGCCCACAGATTCTTCTCTCCTCCAGGGGCCTTTCTGGAAACGCTCCCATGAGACAACACCTCTGGCTGCATCTGCTGAGAGCTGAACGGCATAGCCTCCAGCCCTGAGTGTCTCCCTCCGTCCTTAGCCTCTTCGTCTGCCTCCCTTCCTGGGATCACACTCACCACTGAGTATGGATGCATTTGCCTTGGCCTCAGATTCTGGATCCCAAAGAACCTGTCTCTGAAACAGGAGACACTCAGGGGATGGCAACGAAGCAAGGTAGGGGGAGCCAGAGACCCCAGAATCTGGAGCCTTTCTGCCCATCCTAGGCCGCGTGCCCCTCAGCTCTGAGAGACCAACATCCAGCCTATTGAAGCCACAGCTATGCTGGCTTTCCTGTTACCTGCAGCCTTATCCTGGGCTTCCCAGGTGGCATACTGGTAAAGAGTAAAGAGTCCCTCTGCCAAGGCAGAGACGCAAGAGACACAGGTTCCATCCCTGGGTCAGGAAGATCCCCTGGAGAAGGGCATAGCAACCCACTCCAGTATTCTTGCCTGGAGAGTTCCGTGGCAGAGGAGCCTGGAGGGCTACGGTCCATGGGGTCGCAGAGCCGGACATGACTGAGCATACATGCAGCCTTATTTTAAGCACGAAGCTGCCCAGGACAACCTCGGGGCTGCAGTTCCCTGGCGCCTTCTCAGCCATAGTGAAAAATGCTTCTGCTGCCTTTCCCTCCTGTTTCACTCTCCAGGCCTCGTCTTATTTCCAATCACACAGCATTACCACGAGGCAGGCCACACACGAGGGGGTTTTCTGTTCCCTTCTCCATCCCTCCCTACCCAGTTCCCTGCTTTAAGGAAAAGGAACTAGATCTCTTGGAAGTTATATGATTTGCCTACAGGCAAGAGTTAATGACACAAAATCACTGGCCTTATGGTTTCCAGGCCATATCGTCACTGCATCCCCACCTTTCAGAGGTCACACGGTTTGAGGGTCACCAAATTTCCAGTCTCCTTACACCATGGCCCACCACTCTTGCCCCTTTAAAGTTAGAAGTGGCCTGGGGTCTGGCTGAGATCAAAGCAATGCACACAGAGGTGACCTGGGTCCAGACAGGAGCCCTAGGAAGCATGGCGATTCACCAGGATGCTCTTTACGTCTGGCCTGGGGAACAGCAGACCTGGGCTCGGTGCTCGGTCTGGCTGCCCCAGTCCTGGGGTGAGGCTGGCATGAAGAAGAGCCCTGGTGCCCACTCGTAGTGGGTATGTAGTGAGAAAGAGAAGTAAACCTTTTGGGCTTTAAGCCATTGAGACTTGGTGGGGGAGGGGGGGTTTACTGTAGGATAACCCAGTGCATCCTGACTATTAAATAGTACCCTGACTAAGAAACACGCATTCAATGGGCAAGTCCAGTCCACAGATTTGGGCTTATTTTGATTTCTTTCAAAGGAGACACATGGAAAGCAGTTTTATCACATATCAAAGATGTTCTCAGATTTGGACAACTTTGAGACCCTGGGAACGGCATGTCTCCTTGGCTGCAGGCTTCACCATGAGGGCTCTGAAAAGGCTTCGAGATGAAAGCCAAGAACGCCCTTCACTTCCAGGCTTGCAGGCTCCAGGTAGATGTTCCAGGTTTCTGCCACCACATGGTTCTTCCCAGGGCCCCAGGTGACACCTGGGAGATATGCAGGCCAATCAAAATGGGTTAAAAATATGGTTTTGAACCTGCCAAAAATTCATATACGTAGGAAGAGACAGGTGACCCAATAGAGGCAGTAACTATGTCTCACGCCGTCAATCAAGGAAGCCCCAGAGTGGAGAGGGCTGGCAAAGGCGGAGATGAATCCCTTCCTCCTTAAAGTCCCTAAGCCTGTCTGGACACAGCAGAGCTCCTGGGAAAGGACGTGTCTCTTTTCAGTGGCTCTGGACATACATCAGGATGGGAAGAGGGGCTCTTCCTCTTTGGGGGACAGGGGAGCCCCCTACAAGCCTCCCTGTCTCTGTGAAACCGTGCCAAGACCAGGGCTGCATTTCCTTTCCAAACTCTCAGCCCAGGAGCATTAAACACTAAACACATCAAAAGGACGAGGAGTCATCACTCAAAACAGTACGCTCTTTGCTTAAGAAAAGCTTCCTGGGCCCCTTCGAGCCTGCAATCTCCTCTTCTCCATCTTTGTGCCCTGCAGCTCTGTCTGGAGGGAGCACTGACCTGGTGCAGAGCACTCAGGATGATCCCCTCAGTCCAGCCCTGTGTGCTCCCCACCCACAGGGCTTGCCCTCCCCGTCTTCTCTGGAGAGGTAAGAAACGCGGGTTCAATCCCTGTGTCAGGAAGATCCCCTGGAGGGAAGTATGGCAACCCACTCCAGTATTCTTGCCTGGAGAATCCCAGGAACAGAGGAGCCTGGCAGGCTACAGTCCATGGGGTCACAAAGAGTCAGACACGACGGAAGCAACTTAGCACACACGCACGCACAGTCATTCTGAGCTACTCCAAGCCTACCTCCTCCAGGCAACTCCAAGCTACTCAGCTCCCTGCTGGCCATAAAGTATCACTTTATTTTAAGCCAGTAACAGTCTCCCTAACACTTAATTACATAATCAGTAGTCCCATGTGTGTCATTTCATTATCCAACTTCATTATAAGTTGCACGGGGTAGGAATTAGGCCTCATTGACTTTTATTTTCATCCTGTCCTCCCCACAAGGATTTTTTTCTGGGGGCAAGAGAGTCACTCAACACACACTCTGCTTCATTTCACAGGAAAGTTGAGCCCAAGGCCGTTTCCTAGTCTTCATTTTTTTGGAACAGATTTTAAAAGTCAAAGCACCAACAAATGACTCTTCACGAATACTTTATCTGTGTATGGCTGCCAAGCACCAGTTTTCTAAAAAAACTTCTTTGGAGTGCTGCCGGGGAGGAACTGAAGTGACCCACATGTGTCTGATGCTTTTACACTGAAAATGTTGTTTTGTAAGCTCATCTGAGTGTCCAAGGAAAATTAAAAGACCTTTCCATGACTAAAAGCATCCAAACTAAATTTAGAAAAACTCTGAAACTCCTGCATGCAAATTCTACTGCCTCTGTACCAGGCCACCATCATCGGTCACCCCAAGTGGATCCCCTCCTGCCCCGCCGGGTACCTCCCCTACGTGGGACAGCTGATCGCCGTGATGTCTCCTCTCTAAAACGCAAACCTAGTTGAACACACTGTTGCTGCTTTTGCTAAGTAGTGTCCAACTCGTTGTGACCCCATGGACTCTAGCCCACCAGGCTCCTCCGTTCATGAGATTTCCTAGGCAAGAATACTGGAGTGGGCTGCCGTTTCCTTCTCCAGGGGATCTTCCTGACCCAGGGATCGAACCCTCATCTCCTACATCGGCAGGCAGGCTGTTTATCACCTGAGCCACAATTGAACACGACCCCTCCTGAAAGCCTCCTGATGCTCCCCACAATGCCCTCCATTGTGAACATAGCTCGAGGGGAGAGGCTTCCAGAAGATGCTTCATTTTCTAATCATGAGACAGCAGTGCCTTTTCTCCGTGTTTAAGTGGCATCTTCTGCAGATTTCCTTTTCAAGCCTTCTAGCCTGATCTGACTCGCCATACACTTGGACAAAATGCTTTTTGTTCTGCTGAGAGAATGGAGTCCAGGATTCACAGGTATCTGGATTCCAGTCCTGTCTTGATGCTCTCTGAGCCTCAGTTTCCACATCCACAGAATGGGGCTAAATGGGCCCTAGGTGAGTAAGCTTCCTGCAGCTTTGACGCCTCACAATGTAAGTTCCGGCTCTGCCTGGAGGTCCCTATGTCTGCTTTGTAATCGGCTTCTTGGTAGCGGCCCTTTACTTAGTCACCAGGAGGAAAGTTTGGGGCAAGAAATGTCTCCTGAGTCCCCTGGCACAGGAAGCAGAAGAAGGAACCATGATCTTTAGCCTTCTGTGACCTCTGACCTCCCAGTGTTCACACATGGAGCCTCCCCACCTCTGTCTCACTGAGCTGATTTTGGGGGCACAGTTCCTATGCAGCTGACAGTGAGTATAGTTTCCATTGCAAGAGAAAGGGTTTGCATTTGTTTCCCCTGGGTGCTTGGTAAATGGGGCTTCCCAGGTGGCAGTAGTGGTAAAGAACCCACCTGCCAGAGCAGGAGATGTAAGAGTCGGGGGTTTGATCCCTGGGTCAGGAAAATCCTCTGGAGGAGGGAATGGCAATGCATTCCAGTATTCTTGCCTGGGGAATCCCATGGCGAGAGGAGCCTGGTGGGCTACAGTCCCTGGGGTTGCAAAGAGTGAGACACGATTGAAGCAAAGCAACTTAGCACACACGCACGCTTGCTAAATAAAACAGAAAGTAGAGTAGTGGTTGCTTACGGCTGGTGGGGAGTGGGATGTCGGGACAGGAGGGTGGAAGCTAAAGAGGAGTTATAGAGGTTTATCTTCGAAGTAACAAAAACGTCCTAAAACTGATTATAGCAGTGATTGCAAATGGGTGAATAGTGGATGTGTAAATTATCTCAATAAAGCTATTTCACACACACACACAGACCCTGACAAGGAAGTAGCTTCTGAGAAGTCCAAGTCTCTCTGTGATGGTGGGAGAGACAGGTGTCATCCCCGTGTGCCCCAGTGAGGTCAGGTGAGGTGGGAGAGGCGCTGAGAGCAGGGTGAGCCTGCAGGTGGGGGACAAGCCGTGCAGGAACCAGGGGCAGGAGGAGCCACAGGGGCAGGAGAGCCAGAGCACCCGCCTGGCATTTCAGGCTCTATCGGCGGGTCCAGGCCCTTAGCCGGTAGATGAGCAACCAGGCACCTTCTCCCCAGTTAAGGTGTGCCAGGATTTCTGGAAGGGGAGGACCTGGGGTCAGGCCACCCACACCCACTGCCCAGCTCAGGGATGTCATCACCCCACGCCCTCTCCTCTGACCCTTCTTCCCTCTTTCCTCACTGCCAGGTGAGCTCACAGCTTCAGGGAAGGGACCTACTGATCCCTCTCCACAAAGATTAGGTACATAGATGATAGATGATCAGTTCAGTTCAGTCACTCAATCATGTCTGACTCTTTGCAACCCCATGAATCGCAGCACGCCAGGCCTCCCTGTCCATCACCAACTCCTGGAGTTCATTCAGACTCACGTCCATCGAGTCGGTGATGCCATCCAGCCATCTCATCCTCTGTCATCCCCTTCTCCTCCTGCCCCCAATCCCTCCCAGCATCAGAGTCTTTTCCAATGAGTCAACTCTTCGCATGAGGTGGCCAAAGTACTGGAGTTTCAGCTTTAGCATCATTCCTTCCAAAGAAATCCCAGGCCTGATCTCCTTCAGAATGGACTGGTTGGATCTCCTTGCAGTCCAAGGGACTCTCCAGAGTCTTCTCCAACACCACAGTTCAGAAGCATCAATTCTTCCGTGCTCAGCCTTCTTCACAGTCCAACTCTCACATCCATACATGGCCACTGGAAAAACCATAGCCTTTACTAGATGGACCTTTGTTGGCAAAGTAATGTCTCTGCTAGATATAGATAAATGATAGATAGATGGACAGGTACATAGATAGATATAGATGATAAATAGATGGATACATAGATATAGATGATTGATAGATAGATAATAGACATACCTTGGTTGGAGCTTCCCTGACAGCTCAGTTGGTAAAGAATCCGCCTGCAATGCAGGAGACCCCGGGTTGATTCCTGGGTCAGGAAGATTCACTGGAGAGGATTTAGGCTACCCACTCAAGTATTCTTGGGCTCCCCTGGTGCCTCAGCTGATAAAGAATCTGCCTGCAATGCAGGAGACCTGGGTTTGATCCCTGGGTTAGGAAGATCCCTTGGAGAAGGGAAAGGCTACCCACTCCAGTATTCTGGCCTGGAGAATTCCATGGACTGTATAGTCCACGGGGTCACAAAGAGTTGGACACAATTGAATGACTTTCACTTTCACTACCGTGGTTGATCCCAAGGATAGTATAATGAGGTTATCATAAGGAATCCAGGGGCAGGGGGAAAAAAAACAACAGTCATGAAAACAGGACTCCTCTTATACTCCACATATTCTTGGCTCAGGAGAAATCTTAGTTCTCAAAATGCTATAAGAGGTCAGAGGGCAGGAGTGTTCTCTGTGTGCCTGGCACAACGCCCTGAAAGGCAAGCTGTCTAGGGAAGAGAAGAAATTCAGAGATGCGGCTGGAAATTGCTCACAAGAGGCTATTACCTTTCCAGGTTAGATGAGCTCAGAAAAGTATCCTCTTGACTCCCACAGCCCAGGTGGCCACCTGCTCTGGCACATTGTTTCAGAGTAGCTGGTAGAGGCAACAATTGCCTCCAGCCCTTGACAACACAGGGAGAATGTCTCCCTTTGCATTATGGAGTCATCCCAGCCTGCCAACTTCTGTGTAATTCATTCCTACAGCCTCCATAGAATATGAAACCGCTCCGAACTGGGAGAGACCCAGAGGCCTTGGGCAAGCCTTCCTTGGGCAACACTAATGCCCACTTTTGGATGTCAGTCATGCATATTACATTATCAAAGACCCAGAAGAGTGGCAGTGAAGAAACCTGTTTTAACCCTGTTTCATGCATCATTTTCAAGACTTAATCATGGAAATCTTTTTCCTCTTAAATCCACTGCCATCTCTTGGATTCTATAGAACATTGTCTGGGAAATCCTGATTGAGTCCAAGCTCCACCCTCTGCCTCTCATTTCGTGCGTGGCTCTCCGTGAGACATCATGAGGTCACAAAAGGTAAATGGTAGCTGAGTGAATGAAAGGTTGACGAATTAACGAGGGGATGACTCAGTGGATTTACCTTAAGGTCTCACACACCCGATGGATGCCTGGGCAGTGATGGGCCCAGCACTCCTCCTTGCCTCATCTACACGGAGAAGCCGCAGGAGGGTTAGTGCTGTGGTTACCTCTATGCCCAGCCGGCCTGAAGTCCTCGCTGCTTGGACACAGGGCAGGACAGAGGAAGCGCTGGAGTCCAGGGTTTAATGTGGGATTATGTCGCCTTAGACTTTGTCAGGGACAGGACTAAAGGCTTGATGAGCTGAGCCATCTGGTTGGGTCCCCTCGTCTATCAAAAATAGCAAGGCTGTGTTTTAGGTCCACAATCTCTTATCCAGAACCCTGGCAGCAGCCGTGTTAAGAATTCAGAGGTTTTCAGATTTTTAAAAAGACAAGGCAGTGCGTCCACCTGAACTTGTGTAACATGGGTCCTGCCCCATGTGGGTGTCTAGTAGCCAAGTCGTGTGACTCTTTGTGACCCCATGGACGGTAGCACGCAGGCCTTCCTGTCCCTCGCCACCTCCCAGAGTGTGCCCAAGTTCATATCCTTGCTCAAACATCAATATTTTGGGGATGAAATGTGAAAGCTCACAGCAAATGAGATAAATAAGTTCTGTAAGTAGTTTTAAGTCAGTTCAGGTCGGATGTTGCTGCCAGTGGCCTCAGATATACAAAACTCTGTTGGTTTTCACCGCTTTCTGGATGTTAGGATTGTAGATGACAGAAAGGGGGGCTTTAATGTGCTTCTCACAGAAGGATGCTCACTATGAAGGAACAAGGGTGGACGGCGAGTCCATGTGATAAATCTAAGGACTTCTCTTTATTGAGAAATTCTATCTCCAGTGCGTCATGGTGTTCTTATTTGTAAACAAAAATTTTTCGGTGTTCCTTTTAGGATCAACTTACTTTGGACTTTGCTTTAAAGTTGTTTGTTTTGACTTGTAATCTGCTAAACGGGAATCTGTTTTTGTCCTTGAGGGACTCACAAGTGAGTACTACACTATTTTAACCATAATGAGAAGGGGACTGAGAATGAGGGGGTTTCCAAGACAAGGGGTGAAGAACAAAAGTTTAATGTTGTTGCTGTTCAGTCACTAAGTCATGTCCAACTCTTTCTGACTCCATGGACTACAGCATACCAGGCTCCTCTGTCCTCCACTATCTCCTGGATTTTGCTCAAATTCATGTCCATTGAGTCAGTGATACTGTTTAACCATCTCATCCTCTGTCGTCCCCTTCTCCTCCTGCCTTCAATCTTTCCAGCATCAGGGTCTTTTCCAATGAGTCGGCTCTTCACGTCAGGTGGCCAAAGTACTGGAGCTTCAGCTTCAGCATCAGTCCTTCTAATGAATATTCAGAACCGATTTCCTTTAGGATGGATTGGTTGGATCTCCTTGCAGTCCAAGGGACTCTCAAGAGTCTTCTCCAGCACCACAGTTCAAAAGCATCAGCCTTCTTTAGGGTCCAACTCTCACATCCGTACATGACTACTGCAAAAACCATAGCTTTGACTATACGGACATTTGTCAGCAAAGTGATGTCTCTGCTTTTTAATACTCTGTCTAGGTTTGTCCTCGCTTTCCTTCCAAGGAGCAAGTGTCTTGTAATGTCATGGCTGCAGTCACCATCTGCAAAATTTCTGAAATCATGAAAGCTGTCTACCGCTTGGGCTGAATGTACCTGCACGGTTGTCGCGTGCCCCGTGACCATGACACAGTCACTGTTTCTCTCCTTGGGTGAGAACCAAATAGCAGCCTTTCTGACTTCTGGCTCTATGGCCTCGGATTCTAGCTTAGAAACAATGGTTAAACGCAAGCTGTCTCCTGTGGCCATGTTCAAGGGGCCTCCAGTTTTTTTAGTCCAACAAAATCCCACCAACACCATCAATTATTATTCGCCTAAATAAATAAAGTATAAATGTTAGGCAACATGACCTTCTTGGCCACCATGCTAACCGAACAACAACAGGTGTCCCAACTTCAAAACGGTTGTAAATATTCAATCTCTATACCACTGGACTGTCATACCGGAGGACTCTGCCTGTAGACTGGCTGGAGTATATTCGCTGGTGTTCAGACAAGGCTGACACACCGAGGCTGTACCTGCTCTGCATCAGGCATAGCCCCACTGATGAATAGGTAGAGACGTCACAAAACCAGAGTGCAACATGGGCTCCAAAGTGACCTTCGGCAGATGCCTTTACTTCAGGTGGCACGGCGCCTAACTGGTCAGACCCATCACATTCACTCCTGTTTTCAGAGCCCTCTGGACCTGAGAACCCGGAGGTGCCTGTAATTCATCCCTGGTTTAATGTCCCTGTTCACCAGTTTGTGCCAATTCAGCCCAAAGCTCCCAGATACTGGGCAAATTACATTACCTCCCTGGAGACCTGGGCTCACCAGGCCACTGAGCCTTAATAACCTTAAGAAGGGAACTTCCTAAACTCATACACATCTGAAGACTTGGGAAAGTGAGCTCCTCTCCATTAACCTTTAATTCCTGGAAGTGCCAAGGGCGCCAAGAGCAGCTGCGAGGGTTCTCTGCAGATCTTCAGAGGTGAGAACCTGATGCAGCTGAATGGCTCCAGGAAGCGATGCCAGTGATGAAGGCCACCTGTGTCCAGCTCCCACGTGGCATTCGGTCTCAGCAGCAAGAGCAACGCAAGAGCCACAAGCAGGCCCGAGAGCCTGCTCCCTGAGCAGCAAGATACACTCCTGCTGTTGGAGCGACAGTGACCCAACGAGAAGCTTGTGTGCAGAAGCTGTAAAAAGTGTGTGTTGGGGGAGAGTGGGGACGACCCCCAAGGAGGAGTCCGCCTCTCAAGGCCCCATTCTATCAGCAGCCCACATGAAGCCTGAGCACAGGGCCTGGCACACAGCAGGTGCTTAATAAGTGCTCTCCTGGTTTCTGCTGTCCCTCCAGGCGTCGTATTCTTGATCCCTAATAGCTGGGTCTCCCTAGTTCAAGCACTTCTGAGGAATACTTACCTAGAAATCTTTAAGTCAGAACTTTGTAACAAAAGAATTACTTTAAAAATGATTGCCCCCCCCAAAAAATGGCAGTTTTTTAAAAGATTAAATCCCCATTTATATAACAGTCTTGAAATGAAATTATAGAGCCAGAGGACCACTTAGTAGCCACCAGAGGTTAGGAACAGAGGAGGGTGTAATAGGTGGGAGGTGTCCCTGGATGCGGAATGGTTTTCTGTATGTTCATTGTGGAGGTGTTTACCAGAACGTACCACCACTTTATTATGATGAAACTGTACTGAAGTGTGCGTGCACGCACGCACGCACACACACACACACACACACACACACAGACACACACTGCGTGTAAAGCTGCTGAAATCTGAATAAGCTCAGTGGATTGTAATAATGGCAACTTCCTGGTTTTCATATTAGACATTATGTCTAGTTTTATCATTGAGCAGAACTCGATAAAGTGTATAAAGTGTACACTGGGACCTTCTTGTATACTGCTTTTCAACTTCCTATAAACCTGTGATCATTTCATAACAAAAATTTCTGAATTGGCTGAATCCATATGAATGAATTATATATGGAATTTGCTAAACAGTTAAGGAAAGCCTAAATAGACACAAAGATGAACTCCAAATAATATGCACTGTTTTGTTCTGGTAGTAGCTTTTTATTTTTTAATTTATTTTCTTGGCTACATGGCACAGCCTGTGGGATCTTTGTTCCCCACCCGGGAATCGAGTCTGCATCCTTTGCACTGGAAGCACTGAGTCTTAACCACTGGACCACCAGGGAATTTCCCACATACCCCTCACTAAAGGATTGGGAAACGTGTTACCCAGGGCCATTGCTTTGCAAAACACTCTGCGTATTGTGGTTGCAGGAAGAGTGCCTTCTGGAGTTGCACAGTGCACAATCCGTGCAACCTGCCTTTAGCCAATTGTGGCAAAGAGGTGCACTGCAGTCGCTGATTCTTTCATCTTGGTCTCATGACCTATTCCTGATCTCAAACTGCTCCACCTTTCAAGCCAGATTAGATTGGAATAATCACATTTTTGCATCAGTAGTGATGTTCAGATTACAGAGAATTCTCAGTCTACACTTGCTCAAACATCAGACCTAAAAACAGAATTTGTATTCATTTATTCGATAAATTTTCTACTGAGCTAAAAAGACTGGGCTTTCCTTGTGGCTCAGCTGGTAAAGAATCCACCTGCAGTGTGGGAGACCTGGGTTCAACCCCTGGGTTGGGAAGATCCCCTGGCGAAGGGAAAGGCTACCCACTCCAGTGTTCTGGCCTGAAGAATTCCATGGACTATACAGTTGCAAAGAGTCGGTTGCAAAGAGTCGGACATGACTGAGCGCCTTTCACTCACTCACTCAGAAAGACTGATTTCAGCCTCAGTTACTCCTGCTGTGGTGGGCTGCATCACAGACACCTGCCACAACGCTGCAGTTTCAGGCACTCCCTAAAGTGCTTCTCTAGAAACGGCTTCTCTCTAGGCGTTATGTCCAATTCCCTAACGTGTTGACAAAAAGAGAACTTCCACTGAGAAAGCGATGTGAACCAAGAGTCCTCACCGCTCAGAAGCGGATGCTAGTCCTGGGCCTGTCTTGTCCATTCATTTCAGTGCGTTGATGTGCAGGCCGGTCAGCCACGTGGTGTGGTCCTGCGGTTCCCAGAAGGGCCGGTCCCTGGACGAGCCCCGCGGAGACTCGGCGATGGGGACCAGCGGGAGACAGGTGAGTCACGGATGAGGGTGAGGAGGTGGCGGCGGGGGTGGCGCTGGGCAGAGCGCCCCGCGGGTGGGGCGGGGCCTGAGCGCTGACTCACGGGAGGTCTTTGTCAAGAGGGCCGGGGCGGAGGCGGAGCTTGCCCAGGGCAGGGAACCCACGCCCTGCGCAGGTTCCCTCTTGACCTACCACCCCCGATTTCCCACCAGACGCAGGTGCAGAGGATGCCCGGAGGCTGCCTCCCGGGCAGCGGGCGGGGACTGAGCCAGCGGCTGACCTCAGGGTGTGCGCCCTCCCCGGGCTCCTGATGGAGACCAGCCGTGGAGACGGGATCGGGGCTTTAGACGTGGACTCGCAGGGCGGGGCTGGCAGTCGGCAGGCTCCAGGATCCGGATGTTCTCCTGGAGCGGCTTTCATCCGCGCTCACCTATCTCACATTCACATTCGCCCGGAACACCAGTCACCACGTCTCTCTCCGCGTTTCAGCCCGACTGCCCGACGGGGCCTGAGTCAGGAAAGGGTGGGGGCGCTGAAATAGTCCCCTCTCCCAGCCTTTGGGGAAGAAAGTGAAAAAGGAAGCGGGCAGGGGCTGGCTGGAAAAGAAGACTTTCCCTAGACTCGACCCACCTAGCCTGGTGGGTCAAGAAAAGGCTGCATCATTTTAAAAGGAGGAGGAGGAAGAAGGGGAGGGAAGAGGAGGGAGAGAAAGGAAGGCAAGAGGGAAGGAGGGAAGGAAGGAAGGGAAAACGCCTCTCCTCCTCTACCGTCAGACACATGGGAACCCCAGCTCCATCATGTCTCCCCGTGTGACCTTAGACAGGTTTCTTTACTCATCTGTGCCTTTACTCGCGTTTGTAAGACGGAGATCCCGAGGACCAGGACGATACCTACCTCCTGGGATTCGGAGGCTCGAGGGGCTGAGTGCCGGAAAGCACAGACAGACGCCTGGCTCGTGGCAGACCCGGTACTCGGCTTACAGCTTACAGACTGCCCGAAACTTCTTCTACCCCCCCCACCCCCCCCACCCCCAGAGGTCCTCTGCTTTTCCTTGCCTCCCCGCCACACTATGACAGCGATCCTCACATCCCCTAAGGGGACCCCCACCCCCAGCCTCACATCCTTGCTTGGCCAGAGCTTCTTCACCTGACCTCCACCCTGTGCCCCAGGCGTGCCCCATAGAGCAGTCCAGGCTCCAGGACGTGGTGGGGGTGGCCAGGCCGCCCAGCTGGAACTCGGCACTCGGTGCTCCCTCCCCTCCACCCGGGTCCCCTGTTTTGCCCTCACTCCCGTGTCCCTTCCCCTTCTCCTGCCCCCCACGTTGGGTCAGGGCGACAACAAGCGTTGCTGAGTGGGCATTGAGTGGATATTCGTTGCCTTCCCAGCTCTGTGCCCAGCACACTCCTCCCCATCATCCTCAAATGGCCCCCAGAACCAGGGGCGCCATTCTGGGGCAGTTCTCTGTCTTTGCCCCAAAAAACAGCTAAAGTTAACAGTGTGTTGCTGTGAAAATCAAAAGCAATAAGAAAAGAGGAGACAGATGAGCATTTAATGGGGTGACCAACATCCCTGGATTTGCCCAAGATTAAGGGCTTTCCCATGACACCTGCATGGCTAAGCCTGGGAGAATCCCTGGCAAACGGGGCTGGCTGGTCCCTCCTTCGGTCCAGTCATCCAGAAGACCCCTGGTGCTGCTGTAACGTTGGCTCCACGGCTTTGAAGTCACCATTTTGGGAAGGAACTTAAATCTTCTGAGCCTCGGTCTCCTCATCTGTAAAATGAGGAAAGACCTCATAAGACCGTCGTTGGGAGGATGCTGGTGTGTTAACAGCAAGCCCTGGAGAGGCTCCGGGCTCCAACTTGCCAGCCGGGGATGTGGCCCCATCCCCGGCCGGCGGCTCATCCTGGCCACTCCAACACCCCCAAACCCCAGCTGCCTCACCCATCCCATCAGATGGGCAGGGACATAAATAAGTGACCTAATCTTGCCTTTCAAGGAGGACCAAGCCCTCAGGAGACACGGGTCGCCTCCCCTCTCCCACTTTCACCTGCCCCCCTCTCGCATGTGTTTGCGTGCTTAGTCAGTTCAGTCATGTCAGACTCTTTGCAACCCCGTGGACTGTAGCCCACCAGGCTCCTCTGTCCATGGGATTCTCCAGGCAAGAATGGGGATCTTCCTGACCCAGGGATCGAACCCGCATCTCTTGAGTCTCCTGCACTGGCAGGCGGGTTCTTTATAACTAGCACCACCTGGGAAGTCTTAGGAAAAAGGAAAGAAAAGGGAGAGAGTTGGCTCCAAATGAAGACTTTGCTTGCATTCCACTGACCGGACCGTGCAGGCAAGGCTACAATGTTGGCTTATTCTTTTTTTTTTTTAAGGAAGAGATCAGAACCCACAACTCAGACTGTCTGGAAAACCCCAGGCCCTCCCATCCTTCACCGCAGACCAGGAAGTCTCGGCTGAACAGTGGAGCAGGGACTTTGTGGGAGGGGGGGCAGGCAAAGGAGAGGGGTGCCAGCAGGGGCCTGGCCTCAGTGTGGCATCTGACACGCGAGGTGCCCAGAGATGTCTGCGGGGCTGGAGCGGGCGGGCTGGGCCCCGCCATCAGTGTGCAGAGGGCACGCCGCCCGGCATCTGTGGGACAGCATCCGGCCCCATCCTGCTTGCCGTGGCCTCCAAGCCCGGCTGTGTCCAGGGCAGACTCCGTAGCGCCCTGGACCCCGGCGTCCCCACCCCTGATCTGAGGGTATGCTTCTCTCTCCCCCTCTGCAGACCTTGGCTGTCTGACCCCACAGAGGAGCAACCGCCCTGGCTGTGGTCTCCAAGGCCTCTATGTGAAGGTCGGTGGCTCAGATGTTGCTATTTTTTCACGTTTATCAGAGACCGATGGCATGTGAGCCCATGGAGAACGCCGAGGTGGACCAAGCGGGCAGGCCCGGCTCAGCAGATAAACACATGCATGGCATTCCAGAGCCCTGAGGGCAGGCGCCCCTTCAAGCCCCCCTCCCACCCCCACCCCCAGCCTGGAGCGGCCTTGTCCACATTGTCGCCTTCAGGGGCGTTCTCAGAGATTCCCACCGCGGCGTGAGCGACAGATCCGCAGAGCTGAGGGCTCGCTGGCGGCCTCGCTGTCAGCCCCCAGCTGCTGCTGCAGGCACTCCCCCCGGACGTGCTGGGCCGCCCTCCCCCCTTGGCTCCCTTCACTGCCTGCGCACGACAATAAAAGAACAGCTGGAGGCAGGATCGGCTCTGGGTGTTCTGCCCAGGCACCCCAACCTGGCACTCCACCTGTCCCTCCCCCAAGCAACGGCGGTGCAGGATTTACTTTGAGGCACAAGGAAAAGCCATCGCTTTTGGAAGGGCTCCTGGGGTGCAGGAGGAGGGGCCAGTGGCAGGGATAGGGGTGCAGGGACCAGACTCTGGGGATGAAGTCCGTGGTGTCCGATGCCTTGGATCTTCCAGCTCCCCGGGGTGCATTCAACCCCCACCCCCTGCAAGAGAAACACGGTGCGGGGAGCGGGCAGCCCCCCGCTTCCTGGTGTGCGGACTAATGGCTCTAGGTTCAAGTCTCACCCTACTCCAACTTGGAACAAGTCACTTCTCCCCTGGACTTGAGTTTCTTCACCCATAAAATTCAGGGCTGGGCTGGGCTGGATTTGGAAAGGTCCCTCAAGCTCCCGATGCAGCCATGGGGGCAGCACCTAGTCACGCACGCCCCTCGAAGGAGCGGTGGTCCCCCTTTCTGGTGGGGAACCGAGGCGGAGGGTGAGGGTGTGAGGCAAGAGTGTCTGTGTGATCCTCCCGGGAGAAGCATTCATCAGCGTCTCCCAGATCATCCCTCGCTCGCACGGCCTTGCCAGATCCTCCGGGTTTGGTACCCAAGGTTCCATGTCTCCCCAGTACACATCCTCGTTCCCGGGGACAGAGTGCCCCAGAGCACAGCTGCAACTCAGTGCCCATCGCCCCTTACCCAGAAGCCACGGCTGGGAGCTGCCTGCCGGGTTGTCAGCTGTTGCTAAGCCCTGAGTTGCTCCTTGGGTTACAGAGCTGAGAGGACATGGAAATTGAAACAGGAGAAGAGCGAGCTGGGCCAAGAGGGCTCCCAGGGCTGTGATGGAAAGACAGCCCAGCCAGGGTGACCACATTATTTATGGGTTCTCTTGGGGGGACATATATGGTTAGGAAAAGAACCTCTTCGCATCACAAGACACAGCCCCGCTTTTCCGTGGCCCGCCCAGGCACCCCTGAGCTAACTCGAGATGGTTGCTGGCTCAGGAGGTACCTAGGCATCACATGTCAGCATCCCAGTCATCTTTCCCAAGCGCTTCACAGGATGCGGGGTACAGAGACATGGCGTTACTCATAGCCCCAGGGAGGGAGGCGGGGCAATAGAGGGTCTTCCTCGGACCACCCCGCCCCACCATGCAGCGAGCAGCTGGCATTCCCGGAGCCTCTGCCCAGAGAAGAGATCAGAGCAGCCAGGGCCTGGGATATTTTCAGAAACAAAGAGCATCAGCCATCAGCCCCCAGCCCCAAACCCAACGCCCTCCCAGCACTCCACAAATGACCAGCCTGGACATCAAGGAGGAGAGGGACCCGGGGGGCAAGGCTTCGTTGGGGAGGAGAGGGAGGAAGGCTGGCCAGCTAGAAGGGACGAGAAGAGGCGGCAGCTAGCGCAGCCTGGCGCTGAGGAGTCCTGGGGCAGCATGCCCTGCCGGGGGCTGGGCCAGGTTTCAGCAGGTCGGATCGAGTGACTGCTTTCCTGGAAACCAGGCTTCTGGTTGTGACGGCCGATACGGCAGGCATGAAGATGCTGCCCTGGCGTTCTCGGGAAAATCATTTGACATTGTCTTCAATGTCAAATAGGACAAGCTAACCGTTGAGGAAAAACAGAGCCGCCCTGGCTCAGTGGCTGCAGCCGCAAGCCCTACAGAAACTTGGGTTACCCACGCGGGGTGCAGCGGGCCCAGCGGTCCGATGAGGCATGCCCCGGAGGCTGCAGGGTGGAAATCCAAAGGACACGCCACCGAACAACGCCCCCGTGCACCGGGCCTTCTCCCAGGGTCCCCAAGGATCCAGGCCCTCCCTGCGTGGCTGTGGCCCTGGTACCACATGGGCAGCCAGCTGCCCCCGGATGGGACTCCAGCCCCCATCAGCCCAGCACTGCACACGTGCTGACACAGTGGTATTCAGGGTGCGGCTAACAGGGGATGCTAGCCCAGCGCAGTTCGGGGTGATCAACCACTGGTCTCAGGAAGGCCCGAACAGGACCACGGTCTGCACCAGCCAACACGGCCATTAAGGCAGCGGCCTTGCAGCCCCACTCTTCAAAGCTTTGTGCTTGGGGGGTTGGGGCCACGGGCATCCTGCAAAGGGAAATGGTTTGGCGACTGTGGCTGAGAGCCAGGCCAGCCTGCCTCACGCTGACTTCTGACCTAATCAGGCAGCACTGTGAGTGGCTGAGGTCACATTTCTTCTCGTCCACTTGAGGGCAACTGCCCTGGGACGTGCAAAGCTCAGGCCCTCCATCGGGAGACCTGAATGCCCGACATTTCTGCCTGCCCCACGACAGCTGTGAACCCTCCCGCACAACGAATGGTTTTAGTTTTTCTCTGGTATCACCTGTATATATGTGTGTGCACTCAGTTGTGTCCAACTCTTTGCGATCCTGTGAACTGTAGCCCACCAGGCTCCTCTCCTGGAGTCCCATCCGGGGGCAGCTGGCTGCCCATGTGGTACCAGGGCCACAGCCACGCAGGGAGGGCCTGGATCCTTGGGGACCCTGGGAGAAGGCCCGGTGCACGGGGGCGTTGTTCGGTGGCGTGTCCTTTGGATTTCCACCCTGCAGCCTCCGGGGCACGCCTCATCGGACCGCTGGGCCCACTGCACCCCGCGTGGGTAACCCAAGTTTCTGTAGGGCTTGCGGCTGCAGCCACTGAGCCAGGGCGGCTCTGTTTTTCCTCAACGGTTAGCTTGTCCTATTTGACATTGAAGACAATGTCAAATGGCTTTCCAGGCAAGAATGTTGGAGTGGGTGGCCGTTTCCTACTCCAGGGAATCTTTCAACCCAGGGATCAAACCTGCATCTCTTGTGTCTCCTGTGTTGGCAGGCAGATTCTTTACCACTGAGCCACCTGGGAAGCTCAAAAAAGCTACATCCCTACAGGCTACAGTCCATCAGATCGCAAGAATAGGACATGACTTAGCGATTAAACCACCACCACCACCACAGGTTGGCCCGAACAGGGATCGAACCCAAGAACTGGATGTTATTTGCACCACTCTCTAACCAACCAACAAGCCAATTCATCTGTAGGTATCCACAAGCTCTCAGCAGAGGGTGAGAGCAAGCCCTGCGTTCAGGAAGGCGAGATTCAGATGGCGCTGGGGGTGGAGCCGCCCCATCCCCCATCCCCCCCAGGGGTCCTGCCCCTGCGAGTGGTCCTGGGAACCTGGACACTCCGTCCGTTTCTCCTCAGGGTCTACTTCTGTTCCAGCCACGGACACGGAAGCCAGGGGCTCCCACTCTTCTCTGATGCTGCCATCGCCACCCACGCTCCCGAGAGAACTGACCGCATCGCAGAGGAGTTTGGGGATGGCGGAGGGAGGAGGGAGACAAGGAGTCTGCAGAGACAGGACAGGAAAGTGGGGTACGGAGGTGAGCCAGAAGGGAGACCACAGCGCGGGAGCCCAGCGGGGCACGCATGGGGAGCGGTGGAATACACAGAGCCAGATAAATCTCAATGTTAACAAAAAAAGATTTAGAAGAAAGCAGGAAAAGACTGAAAAATTGAAAGGAAAATATTAGACCAGTTGGAAACTAGGCAATACAGACAGTCCCCAACTTACGATGATTCAACTTAATTTTTCGATTTGGTGATGGTACATAAGCAGTATGAATTCAATAGAAACCATACTCCAATGTTTGAATTTTGATGTTTTCCTCGATCCTGAATGGTCACTACTCCTTCTTTGCTGACCAGGGTCATTTTTTAATCCTATTTACATCCTTAGCAAAGATTGTATTAAAATTTGGCAGGTTAAGTATAGTATCATTTTTCCCTAATTGTTAATTGGCTGTTATTAGAAATTAATCAGAAGTTATTGCACTTTATACTTTTAACAAATGACTTCATTTGTTAACAAAAAGAAAACTTGAGATTTCTCATCTGGGAAAAAATGGACAGAAATTAAAAATCGCTTTTTAAATTAAAAATATTAAAATCGTTTAATATTTTTAAAGAATGCAGGTATGAGGTTTTATATTTAACACATGCTACTTCCAGCAGAAAGAAAAAAAGAAGGAGGGAGGGAGAGCGAGAGAAAGGGAGGGAGGGAAACGAAGAGAAAATTGCAAGCGTGGAGACAGTCATGAAGATCTGGGTTTAATGTGGTCTGTCCACAGTGTAAGTCAATTGTTCTTTTACTCATTGTTAAAGTGTCCCCTGCACTTCCCAGGTGGCTCAGTTGTAAAGAATCCGCCTGCAATGCAGGAGACACGGGTTCAACGCCTGGGTTGGGAATATCCCCTGGAGGAGGGCACGGCCACCCACTCCAGTGTTCTTGCCTGAAGAATCCCATGGACAGAGGAGCCTGGTGGGCTACAGTCCATGGCATCACAGAGTCGAACACGACTGAGTGATTAAACAACAAACTCAGAATTGCTTATGGGGTAAAGTGTGCATGAGTTGATGTTCTGGCTTTGAGAGAAAGAAAGCAGCTCCTTCTAGCTTAAACACGAAGTAGGCATTTTTCTTAAGAAAATAGGTATCTTGACAAAGCAGAAAGGAGGCCAGGCCTCTGAAAAGATGGAAGGTGGCCAGAACCACAGCAGGGCTTGTGTGTCCCTCACGGGAGTGTTGCGCACTTGTGTGGCTCTCTCACACTGGCTGAGCTGTGTCTGCTCCCCAGGGTGTGCGGCAGAAGGCAGCAGAGCTCCAGAGTAGGTGTGTCAAGAAGACCTCCACTGCCCTCCCTCAACCCGCCCATCCCAACCGTCTGCAGCATCCTTGTGGGAGGGATTCTGACGGGCCCCGCTGGTCTCTGTCCCTGGTCCACCTGGTGGCCGGGAGGACTGGACAGGCTTGTGTGGGGCAGACATGGCACCAGGAGCCCGACCTTGGAGCGTGGAAGGGCAGTGAGCGAGGGACTGTAGAGAGGGAGGTGAAGCTGAGGATGGCCTCTTGTTGGGATCCCCTGGAACCGGGGAGAAGACTTCGGAGCACAGTGACACTTCTGAGGTTAAAGGGCGAGGCTGGGCCCTGGGAACCTCTGCTTCCCTGGCAGTTGTGCAGGAGGGAACGTCAAGGGAGCCCACCCCACCCCCTTGGCAACCGTGGCTTTGCTGCTTTCTAACCAGGAGGCTTGGATCCCAGAAGAAGCCTCACCCAGGTCAACAGGGGACACACACGAGATGACTCATCACAGTCAAGCCCTTACTGGGGGGCTGGAGACAAAGTAGGGAGACCGTCTCTAGGGAAATGGACTGAGAAACTTGGGGGATAATCCTGTGAAAGACAGCATGCCGCTTAGGGCCCTGAACTAAGTGTACAGCCCGGAGAGGCCTGGAGACACGCTTTTAACGATCAAAAAGGTAAGCATCAGAACACTATCTGCCATATAAAGACAATTACATCAGTTTTAAAGACCCACATATGTACCAACGACTGTGTGTTTTGTACACATGTGCACTGTGCGTGTGCTCAGTCGATAAGTGTGTCTGACTCTTTGCAACCCCATGGGCTGTAGCCCCCCAGGCTCCTCCCTCCATGGGACACTCCAGGCAAGAACACTGGAGTGGGTTGCCATTTCCCCCTCCAGGGGATCTTTCTGACCCAGAGATCCAACCTGCATCTCCTTCATCTCCTGCAGGCAGATTCTTTACTGCTGAGCCACTGGGGAAACCCTTACATACATGTGCATACCTACACATCCAAAACATAAACCAAGCCATTCAGGGTAGTTGTCTGTGGATAGGAGAGTGGGAGTCATGGATCAAATGAGGAAAATGTATGAAATAAAGCAAGACGTGTGGGGTCGGGGGTCACAGACAGAGTAGGTTTGAGCCTAATCTCTGCATCTATCCGAGTTTACAAAAAAGAACCAAAAAAAATTTTTGAAGCCGAGTCGATTCACTCCTACAGCAGTACGTGGATGAGATCTCACTCCCTCCTACCCACACTGCCTAACCCTAACCCTAACCCTAACCCTGCCTGGGTTTCTGTCCCTTGTGGGGCGGGTCTATCCCCTACTGCCATCAACTTTGTGAGCTCCCCATATCTTTCCAATAATAACCTGTTTTTCTCCATCAGGGCAGCAGAATCAGCTTCTGGTGCTTAAGAACCCAATACGTCCTCAGAGAGTGGGTCCCTGAAGGAGGGTGGAGAGCCTTCCCCGGGGAACAGACTTCTGGGCTGGAGAGTCTGGGCCACTCATGACCACATCCAGCATCTAAGCTGCTCTGTCTCCAGGACCCAACAAGGGCCATTCTGCGGGAGAGACAAGAACATAGAGGCCACGTTTCCTGGGATGTTCACATCATCCACTCCTAGCAGGGCGCCTGCCCACGGTTAGGTTGTTAATAGCCTTGTGAACTGGAGACCTCATGAATGAAAGACCAGCGAGTGAGTTCACGACAGCTGCTATGGTCCACTTGCTGGTTTACAGAATCTCGTTTCCGCCGGCCAGATGCTGTCGTGCTATTGACCTTGACGAAACACACGGCGAGCTGCAGGCCTTCGGTGCATATCTTTGTTGGGCCAGCTCTCTGTGGATTGGCTCCCTCCAGGGTCAGCTTCTTGGGCGGCTGTCCCGCTGCAGTCACGCAGCCCTGCAGGCTCCGAGGTCTCTGCACTTGGTAACACTCTGCCTTCACCGTCATGAAATTCCTTTATGGCATTTCAACAGGGGCCCCCACATTTTCCTTGTGCATGGGGTCCTGGCCAGCCCCAGCTTCAATCACGCAGGGCTCACCTACAGGAAACGCCAAAGAGCTGAAATCTCACCGTTGAGCGGCAGGACGGCCCCGCGTTCACAAGGATGACTTCCAGTGGCCAGGGAATTTCTATGGCAAGGATAGCGCCCTTTAGACCACGGGCCTTTCCTTTTCACTCCTGCAAGTCTACCAAGCCCTCAGCTGGGAACACGTAACCAGTCCTGCGGAGAGCAAACCTGGTGGAAATCTGGGAGCACGGACTGCATGCACGAAGATAATTTCAGCGCAGTCTCCCTCTGCAACATGGCTTGGAATGGTCATTGGGTTTCTGTGGACATTTTCCATTCCATTTTCTGGAAGAGAGCTGGTGGGATGTTTTGGAAAGAACGTGGGTCTGGGAGTCTGGAGGAACTCAAATGTGAATCGTCCCTTTTCATTGAGTGCATGTTACTTGATTTTGGGGCATGTTAAAATTTCATCTTTAAAGTAGGAATAATCATAAAAGTGTGGGGAGAATTAATTAAAGATTTTTAAGACAGGGAGGGAGGGAGGAAGCAAAGGCGGGAAGAAGGGAGGAGGGAGGGAGAGGGGGAGAAAGGGAGCAGGGAGGAGGGAGGAGGGGAGCACCTTCGGAGCACCCAGTGTCGTCTCTCAAGTGTGGTCAGAATCGGGAGCTTCCCACTTCTGCCTCCTTTTACTCTCGTTCCAAAAGGCAGCTCTCTGGGGTCCTCTGGGTTTCACATCATTTTTCCTCTAGTCCCCAAACGCCTTAAATCCATTCTTGGAGAGCCCCTAAAACTATGCAGGACATGGGATACTCTCATTTGACCAGAATTCCCTTTTCTTGGCCCATATTCCAACCCCACCCACACATTCAAGAGAAGTTTTCTGACTTATGATTCTGCCTGTGTGCTGAACTCATTTTTGCCAACACCCCCAGTTATTCTTTCTCATCTCTACCCTCCCCAAATAACCCTGTCCCACCACACCACTCCCCAGGCCACACCTCCCTTAATCCTCTCCTGGGTGGCAAGAACAGGCTCTCATTTCCTGACCTCCCTGCCACCTGGGGACAAACACCAGCCAGGAAAAGCACCAGGGCTGGAGTGATAAGCGCAGTCTGATAGCAGCCCCCCGCTCACCTGCATTCAGGGGGCAAGCAGAAAACGCTGCTCTGTATGGAGCAAACACGTCTCGGTTTTGAATTCCTACTTGGCATTGACCTGGATCCTATCACCTTGTCATACATCCTTTGCTCTAAAGAGAAAAGTCACAACATCCACCCACCTCCCCGGGGCCTCGGAGAACAACCAGTAAATTGTTAGGAGTGAATGGTGCTCTTTTTATTATGTATTCACTCTTCCAAGAAAAACCAGTTATGCTATCGTGAGCTGCCCTCTTACAAGCAATTTAAAAAGGAGGCAGTACAGGGAAGGAGCGATAAGAAGGAATTTCTAAACGAGAAAAAAATAAATGATTAAGTTCATACCCAGTTTAAAATTTCACATACTCTTGAGCACAGCAAAATTCAACCCATTCCCAAAGATATGCGAATCCTGTGAAATAAACATGGTCTACAAGGAAGGAGGCGACAATGGATTTTCAGTTAATACAATGTCAAAGGCTGCTTTTGCTGAAGGGTGAAACTGACTCTGGAGTATTATTTCAGTTTCCAGAAGTTGGTAACCAGGGTCCCCAGGAACATGCTGTCCAAGTGAGGACACCCCTCAGTGCGGAAATAGACAGTTATGATGGGTGGGGGTGCGGGGGTGCTCTGTGCATCTATTAAAAACTGTTTCACGGATCACTCAGCTTCTCTTCTCCCCAGCTAAGTACCAGCAGCTGTGACGGCTGGTGAAGCACATATTCAATCAAAAAACCAGGTTGGGCCTTGAAAAAGTCAAACACCAAAGGCCATTTTTCCACTTTTCTTCTTTAATACACTAATTTCTGTTTTCTGTCCCCACTGGTTTTTGAGTGTGAGCTTCCGTGCATAGGGGAGAATCTGAAGGTACCTGCCTGGGCAGACAACTGGGGCCTTAATATCCCAGCAGTGGAGTGCCAAGGCTGAGGAAAAACGAACGTGGGGCTCAGGCAAATGGGTTATTAATGCACAGTGTTTGCTTTGCACTTTAGAAGTTACAGAGCACATAAATCATTTCATCTTATTCTTTATTCTGTGGTTTTTAAACCTTTTGGACCTTTATACATCATGACCCAGCATATATATCACACACACCCACACACACACCCATGCATACACACACGAATACACACACGTACGCAAAGCACGCACACACACATCTGCACGCACACACACACTCAAATATTACTCTACTCAAGGCACTGTTATTTTCTATTTTATCCATTTGATTTTTTTTTAATGCTGGCACAACCTCCTAAGGGCTTCCCAGGCCTTCGTGGTAAAGAACCCGCCTGCCAATGCAGGAGATACAAGAGACACGAGTTCAGTCCCTGGGTTGGGAAGATCCTCTGGAGGAGGGCATGGCAACCCACTCCAGTATTCTTGCCTGGGAAATCCCATGGGCAGAGGAGGCTGGTGGGCCACAGCCCATGGGGTGAGAGTCGGACACGGCTAAAGTGATTCAGCAGCCATGCATCCACAGTCTTCTCAACTAGTCTCACAGCCCACTGACGGCTGCTTCTGGTCAGAGCTGACTGCCTTCTGCTGTCCTGCACTCCTCTCCACGCCTTGTTCTACCCTGTTTCCTGAACTCTCAGGGCTAGAAGCCTAGAAACTGCTCTCCCTGAAGTACCTGGCCAAGGTGATTGCTGTCTATTTTTGGCTAACGTCAGGCCCCGGAGCAAGACTTGGACGGTGGAGGGCGACGGTGGAGGCCTTCCCCAGCAGTGGTCACACGGGGGCTTTGCTGCAAGGCCCCCCAATTTTGATTCTCCTCATCTTTCCTCTGGTCTTCAAAGCAACTCATTCCCAGTTTATGTGCTCTTTTGCTTCAAATATCGGCTGCCGCTTCCTGACTGAAGTTCAGCTGATAGAGATAGATACTGGAAATCCCCCTTCTGTTTGCAGAAATCAACATCTAAGAAGTTCAAATGACTGGTTCAGATCACAGAGTCCTAGGTGGCAAGTCCCCAACAAGCTTGCTTTTTTCCTTTGGCCATACGGCGCAGCATGTAGGATCCTCCCCAACCCAGGATCGAACCCGTGTCCCCTGCACTGGGAGCACAGACTCCTAACCACTCGACCACCCAGGAAGTCCCCACACAACCCTCTTGATGACAGACTCAGTTATCTTCTTCACCACTCCACAGTTGTATGTGTGTCGTATAAAGCTGTTGGAAGTGTTGTTTATGCACTTCCTAAATACCTAAAATTCTTTTAAATTTTCTCAAATTTTCCTCCTTTTTATCAATTAAGTGTCTTTCTTTTGTGCCTATATCAACCTACTCTGCACTTTCCTTTCTGTGAATTGCTACATTGAGAGTCATTGGAAACTACTAATGGATATGATTATTCTCCTGTTGCTTACATGTACATCTTTTTCTCCAAACCAGGCTGTAAGTGCCTTGAAGTCAGGAATTCTATCAGAACTTTCTTGTGACCTCCCTTGAACGGTTCTTAAGATTTGTTTTCTATCACAAGCAAGAGATACTCGGCAAATATGGTTGTACAATTAATACACTGTGTCTCGCCACAATTAATACATTACTCAGCCGCCGTTTTGCCAAAGTTCACAGGTTGTAAAAAGGATAGGGACTTCCCTGGCAGTGCAGTGGTTAAGACTCTGTGCTCTTACTGTTTAGGGACCATGGGTTCTGCCCCTGGTCAGGGAACTAGAACCCCACGTGCCGAACAACACCTAAAGATCAGTCTGTTCATACCTTCCAAATTGTCTAGGTAAGAAGACATTCTCTGGAAGGCAGTTTGGAGAAAGGAATTGTATTCAAGAGATAAAATTCAAGGGTCCTTTTCCCAAAATGAAAACAGGATGTGGTCAACCAGGAAAAGAAAGGGACATGCATGTCACTCTGGCAACAAAGAGGGGAAATTATTCTTATTGGATGTCAGCTATTTTTACTAAACTCTATTTTTCCCTTCATTTGACTCCCTCAACTGCTTATCATGTTTATATTTCTCTATTTTATAAAGAAACCTCCAGTCCTTTGTGAAGGGAGGCAGGCTGGACCCTTTCAGTACTTCACTTACACCCACGCTGCACTTGAGTCAGAGTCTGGAAAGCACTTCCGGCCACCTGGAGTTGAGTTTGGACCAGCCACCTAAGTCTAACGTTGATGCTTTTTAAAAAAACTTTTTGTCTTTTATTTGTATTTACTTATTTTGGCTGTACTGGGTCTTCATTGCTGTTTCAGGCTCTCTAGGTGCAGCGAGCGGGGGATACCTCGTAGTTGCAGTAGCTTTTCTCGTTGTGGAGCATGGGCTTTAGGCAAACGCGCTTCAGTAGCTGCAGTGTGAAGGCTCAGTAGCTGGGACACACGGGCTTAGTTGCTCCACAGCATGTGGAATCTTCCCAGATCAGGGATCAAACCCATGTACCCTGCACTCGCAGGCAGATTCTTAACCACTAAACCACCAGGAAAGTTGGTAAAGTTGATGCCTTTAAACCACTGGTTCTCCAAGTATGGTTGCCAGGCCAACAGCATTAGTACCACCCGGGAACTTGTCAGACATGCCCTCAGGCTCTGCCCCTGGTCTGAATTGAAAAGTTGGGGTGGGGCCCAGCAGGTGACGCTGGTACAGGTAAGAGGCAGGGGATGCTGCTTTAGATGTTTGACCCGAACCGGAAGCCCTCCCCACACCCAGTACCCACGGCCCCTTCATCCACTGTCGTCAAGGCTGCACCGACCGTGGGGGACTTCAGCACTGGAGAGGGGTGGGTTCAACTCTGCTCCCCAACAGTTAGCGTGACCTTGTCCAGGCCTGTGCACCAGGACACCAGGCCTGGACACCTGGACACCAGGCCTGTCCCATCTGTAAGCCAGAAACCACTCAGCTGCCCAGCTGGGCTGTTACAGAAGTTACCAGTGCCTGGGCAGTCATCACTTTCGTGTTCTAACACCTCTCCGTGGCCACAGGAAGGCAGGCACGGATCTCCAGTTACTCAGCTTGTACTTTCTCTCCCTGGGAATTGCAATCAATCTCAGTCGACAAGGGAGTCAAAACTCAAAGTCATGATAAACCTGAAAAAAACACAAAGAGCACAGTGAAGAAAGCGAAGATGAAAAGAAGGGAAGGCACAGGGAGGCCCAAAGTCAAAGTGTTTAGTCGCTCTGTCACGTCTGACTCTTTGTGAGCCCACGGACTGTAGCCCACCAGGCTCTTTTGTCCATGGGATTCTCCAAGCAAGTAGCCATTCCCTTCTTCAGAGGATCTTCCCAGCCCCAGGATCAAACCCAGGTCTCCTGCATTGCAGGCAGATTCTTCACCGTCTGAGCCACCAGGGCACTCCAAGAAGGGATGAAAGGAATGCACGAGGGCAAAAGAAACAAGGAAAAGAAGTTGGGACAAATAAAGACAGGAAAACATGAACAGGAAGTAGATGGAGAAGAAAGTTAAAAAGTAGGAAAAGGAAAGAAGAAAAGGATGAGAAGCAGGAAGGCAGCAGAGGAAGGGCAGGGGCTCAAACACTCAAGTCTGAGGCTTGCAGCCCTCCCAGCAGGAGACCATCTAATTACCCCATTTCCTCCAAGCCGCTTCTCTGGCTGCAAAGTAGTCTTGGTCTGGAAAAAGCCCTAAGCATCTTAGGTGCATCTGTTCCGCCTAATCCCTGACAATGCGGGGCTGTGTTCCTGCAGACACGGGGCGCAGGCTCTGCCAGCGGCAGTGCTTGGAGCCTTCCGGTCTCCGACTGGGGTGCCCGGGAGCGGGGGTGTCAGGGGGCCGAAAAGCACCCAGATGCGGGCAGGAGCAGGAAAACGGCTTCTTCCTCTCCCGATTTAAGGGCAGGAAATCAGTGTGTCTGATCTCTTGCTGTTTCCACTCCTCAGTTAACTTCCTTGCTGAGCTCTTCCTCTCTAAGCCGGCTTTGTCTGGATGGGCCAGCATCCAATTCTTTCAAATGAAAAGAAAGCAGAGGGAGACAGGAAAAGAGAAGAGAGGAGGGGAGGGAGAGGAGCAGATGGGAGAAGGGAGGAAACAGAAACAGAGAGACGGTCCTTGCTTCCTCTCTGACCCAAGTCCACGTGGAAGCAGAGTGTTTCCGCTGATGACATCACCGGCACACGAGCACCGTTTCCCTTCTTTCTTTCTCTCCTGTTGCCTTCCTGCCTCCCTCTGTCTCTCCCTCTTCCTTTCTTTCACTCTTTTTGAAAGACTTCTAAGAGTCTCATGAGGGAAAACAGCTGAGCCACCAGGAGAAGGACCACCCTGTGCAGGAATCACGCAAGGAATCAGGAGAAACCACGACCTTGCCTGAGTCAGTGTAAAGGGAATCATGTCTGCACTTGGGAAAAGATAGCTATGGAAAGAAAAGCCTTTGCAACCAATCCATTCATTCCGGTGAATTTTTCAAATTGTGATGCTCGAGAAAACTCTTAAGAGGCCCCTTGGACAGCAAGGAGATCAGTCCATCCTAAAGGAAATCAACCCTCAATATCCATCAGAAGGACTGATGCTGAAGCTAAAACTCCAATACGTTGGCCACCTGATGTGAAGAGCCAACTCTTTGGAAAAGACTCTGATGCTGGAAAGATTGAGGGCAGGAGGAGAAGGGGACGACAGAGGATGAGATGGTTGGATGGCATCACCGACTCAATGGGCATGAGTTTGAGCAAACTCCAGGAGATAGTGAAGGACGGGAAAGCCTGGCCTGCTGCAGTTTATGGGGTCGCAGAGTCGGACATGATTTAATGACTGAACAACAACGACATTCATTCCAGTGGCCTGCTCCAGCCTGCCTTCCTACCCACCCCCAGCAACTAGAGGATTCTCCAGGCCCCCGTCCACACAGCGAACGGTCTGACTTACCTGCCACCGACGTGACTTACAGAGAAAGTTTGTCAAGGAATCAGGAAGAAAGAGGAAAACACAATATGAACACCGCACATAGAGTACGGGCAAGGCGGATCGGCAAGGCCAGCCCGGATCAGGAAGTGAGCGGCAAAACCAGGCTGCCTGACTCCGTTTGGGGCATTTGTGGTGATGGTTTCATTTGCTCATGTTTCATTTTGGGAGTGAAAGGGTCTCCAGAGCACCCTGAGCTTTAAAAATGGCCCAAGCATTATGGGATGGGACGAGGGGGCTGCTCCAAGGGGTGCCTTAGACGCCCGCGCCCACCCTGCTCGGGAGACAACGCTTCCTTTGTCATTCAGCTGGGCTAAGCAGGCCCCCGGGACTTTCATCTGGCGCCTTCTCCATCGCCAGCACGATGTCTGAGTGGCCGGTCGCATGAGGCTGGCGAGCAGAGCATCTTGCGCTTTGCTCCGAAGCAGGACTCAGCCGCAGCAGCAACAGGCTGCCGGGGAAACGGAACTTCCACACTTTCTGTTTAAATCTCTCTGAGGAAAGATGTTTACAAATAACACCAGACTGGTATGAGTCACTCAGAACAGAGCAGTCTCAGTTCCTTTTGAGAGAGAAACAAGTACACCCCTGTCACTGGGACGGACTGGAGTGTCTGCCCCTCGGGCGTCAGTGGGGTCTACCCTCCCTTCATCTCACCATCTCTGCAAGGAATAACTCCCTTGGCAGAGGGCGAATTCCAGCCCCTCTGGCCCAGGCCAGCTCTCCCACACCCCTCCCTCCACCTAACTCTCAGCATGTCCAGCTCGGCACCGAACGCCTGCACCTCCAACCAAGGGAAGCAGTGAATTATTTTCTCCTTCAAGAAACAAAACAGACTTTGCTGCTCCTCTTCCTTTAGAGCAGAAAATCCAGAGTTACTAGATAACCCCAAGAAGCCCAGTGTAAATTATTGACAGTTTCCACAGGAAGACAGAAAGTAGAATCACCCAAAACCAATGGAATTATTTTGTTCAAAGACCAGCTCTAAAATCATGAACCCGGGATGGAACTTTACATGTGCTGTGCTCAGTCGCTCAGTCGTGCCCGACTCTTTGCAACCCCAAGGACTGTAGCCCACCAGGCTACAGTGTCCTCTGTCCATGGGATTCCTACCAGGCTCCTCTGTCCATGGGATTCTCCAGGCAAGGATACTGGAGTGGGTTGCCGTTCCCTTCTTCAGGGAATCTTCCCGACTCTGGGGTCAAACCCAGGTCTCCCGCATTGCAGACAGCTTCTTTACCATCTGAGCCACCGGGAAGCCCAGAACTTCACGTATTCCCAGACACAGGGCAGCCCAAACCCAGCTAGTAAATACCCACTTCCAGAAGGGTGAGCCTTCCATTGGCAGGAAATTGTGTTTCTTGGAAGAAGAATCTTTGTTAGGGAAAGCTGTGGGTCTAAGGCAAGGTTCCCAGGCCTGGTCTGAGGTCATTCATGCCTTGGGAGCCCCATCTTGTTCCAAGACCACCCAAAGCTACAGAAGGACCCAGAAGCTTGAGGGTTTGCAAAGGACCCAGGCACATGCTTACAAACACTGACAGCATCTTTCTCATACTGCTTCTCCCTTGGACAAAACTACAGTTAAAAAGTCATGACTGTGCTTTTATAAGTACATATATATATATATATATACACACACACATACATATATATATACACACATGCGTGCATGCATGCTGTCTCTCAATGGTGTCTCTTTACGACCCCATGGACTGTAGCCCACCAAGCTCCTCTATCCATGGAATTCTCCAGGCAAGAGTACTGGAGTGGATTGCCATTCCCTTCTCCAGAGGATCTTCTCAACCCAGGGATCGAACCCAGGTCTCCTGCATTGCAGGCGGATTCTTTACCATCTGAGTCACCAGGGAGTTTGGCTCCCTCCAAACCTCGCAGCCTCTCTGTGCATGAAAACCCCGGTCCCTGTCACTCTCACCCGCCCAGGGCCTCATATCGCACCTGTAGGCAACTCAGGCTGGCCCTGCCACACCCCGGGCATGCATGCCTCAAGAACTGACAGGCCCGAGGTGGGTGGGACTCCACCCAACACAGGACAGAAAGATTCCCAAGTCCTCCTAGTCTTTGGGAGAAAGCTGGTCCCACACGGGGAGTTCTGCTCCAGCTCCCCGAGGGTGAAGCTTTCTCCCTCATGCAGACGTGTCTATACTCTCCCACTTATTTATTTTTGTTGTTCAGTCATTCAGTCAGGTCCAACACTTTGTGACCCCATGGAGAGCAGCACGCCAGGCTTCCCTGTCCTTCACCATCGCCCGGAATTTGCTCAAACCCACATCTATTGAGTCAGTGATGCCATCCAACCATCTCATCCTCTGTCGTCCCCTTCTCCTCCTGTCCTCAATCTTTCCCAGCGTCAGGGTCTTTTCAAATGAGTCAGTTCTTCGCATCAGGTGGCCGAAGTATTGGAGCTTCAGCATCAGTCCTTCCAAGGAGTATTCAGGGTTGATTTCCTTTAGGACTGACTGGTCTGATCCCCTTGCAGTCCAAGGGGCTTATTTATTCCATCACTATTTTCATCAGTGAGGACTCACGAACATTCATTTTCCACTTCGGGTTAGAAAATGGACTTTGCTTTGTTGCTCAAGTTGTTCCCGCTTTGGCCACTGGAGGCTCTCTGAGCTGTCCCCTGGGCCCCCTGACAAAGCCCAGGTGAGCACGCCTTACTCTCTGGCACCACGAGATGCTCCAGGCTCATTTCCTGCCCTGGCCTGAATCCTCCAAGGAGCTCTGCCTCTTTTACTGGAGGACTGTGGTGAGAACTCAAGATCCGGAATGAGGTGTGCGCTTTGGTACCAGGGTACCATTTTCTTTTTCCTTTTTTTTTAAGGCCCTGTTAACTGACAGAGGGGCTTCCCTGGGGACTCAGATGGTAAAGAATCCACCTGCAATGCAGGAGACCTGGGTTTGATCCCTGGGTCGAGAAGATCCCTTGGAGGAGGGCATGGCAACCCACTCCTGTGTTCTTGCCTGGAGAATCCCCATGGGCAGAGGAGCCTGGCGGGCTCACTTTCTTTAACTGACAGAAGAAATCTGTGGGTATAGAACCCTCATATATGCAAATATTAACACCTAGAAACACTGAATATGAATACGTGTTCCACCCAGTCGTCCCTCCTCACTCCCTGCTTCAACCACTGATGTGTTTATAGTCTCTCTAATGTTGCTTTTTACAGACGTCATACAACTGGAATTTAACAGTATGTCCCCTTGGCAAACCAGCTTCTTTAACTTAGCAATAGATATGTGTAGTTCCCCTATGTCTTTTCACATCTGGTGTGTTGTTCAGTCAACTCCAGGGAAGAAAGGCGAGCATGAATCTGTCACTTCAGCTACTTTTGTTCCCAACCTGAGCCTGGCTTGCTCACCTCCTACAGATCTGGATTCATGGCTCATCCAGGTCAGACCTCTATGGCCATGCCACATAAAAATGCAGCCCCCTACCTTCACTCTTTCCTGGCTTAATTTTATCCAAATGCCTTGACTGCGGTATAGTCATCTGTTTAGTGTGTGTCACTACGAAGCCAGGGATTTTTTTTTTCCTATTTCATTCTTTGCTGTTTTCTCAGCATCAGAAATAGTAACTAATACACAGGAGCCCTCAGTGTGGGCTATCTGATGGATGGATAAACCAAAAGGACATCCTCTCCCAAAAATGTGTGTGTACGTATGTATGTGTGCCTGACCCCATGCCTGTACACCCCTTGGCTTCACGGCAAATCAACGAATTAGCCTGGCGAGACGGAGTCAGGGGCTGTGAGCAAGTGGACCTGCCCTCAGCTCTCTCGCCAAATACAATCTCACCTGACATTTCTCTGCTAGAGATTAATTTAGCTGCTGTCTTTCCCCTGTTGGAGTTTTGGCTTTCAATTTCAAATGCTTAAGGGGGATACTTAAAAAAAATTTATTCTTTCTTTCTTCCTTTTTATTGAAGTATAGTTGATTTGCAATGTTCAGTTAGTATAAAGTGATTGTATATGTGTGTGTGCGTGTGTGTATGTGTATACACATATATGTATCCTTTTTCAGTTTTTTCCATTAAGGTTATTGCAAGTAACATGTTTTGTATGATTTTATTTATTTCTTTATTTATGGCTGTGCTGGGTCTTCATCGCTGCGTGTGGTCCTCCTCTAGCTGTGAGGAGCAGAGGTTCCTCTCGAGTTGTGATGCGTGGGCTTCTCATTGCAACGGCTTCTCTTACTGTGGAGCACAGGCCTCTAGGGCACTGGGGCTTCAGCAGTTCCCTCTTGCGGGCTTAGTTGCTCCGTGGCCTGAGGGATCTTCCCAGACCAGGGATCAAACTAGTGTCCTCCGCATTGCAAGGTGGACTCTTGATCAGTGGACCACCAAGGAAGCCCAAGTAACATGTTTTTTAATTCCTGTATATTTAGTGTAATGAGTTAGGGCATTTAGAAACATGTTAAGGAAGAATATTAACTGTCTTCCCCACTCCCCTGTACCTGCCCCCCTTAGACCTGGAACACTGAGCCCCCCTGCCCGAGCCCTCTGCTTTGAAGGCTTACCAGTGTGCCAAGGAGTCTCCAGGGCCAACAAAACATGTCTACCCACAGTCTGGGACTCTCCTCCCAGCTGGCACTCTAGGTACCAAGCATGCTAGAATCGCCTACCCAAGCGGCCCTGAGCCCTCTGTCTGGGCCAGCACTGGGCTCCTCTGGGGCTCACCCTCCCAGGCCCACTGGCCCAGGGCAGTGCACTTACCCCAGGGTCATCTGTGGGGAGTGGGCAGGTCTCCTCGGGGCGCCGGGGGCTGGGGCGGAGAGCAGGGAGCAGACAAGGCCAAGATCCCTCCGTCCCTCCGGAGGCCCCCCCCTCTCAGCGGGAAGAGCAGGTCTGCCTCCCCTGATGTGGTCCCACTGCCCTGGGTACCAATGTTAACAGTTTGGGCGTAACCCTCACACCTTTCTCCATGGGCTCCTAAACACATAGAAATATAAACACACATGGAAGAGGTTTTCTTCCCCCTTCTCTGTAGCTTTTTAATAAAAGTGCCTTTCCAATGTCTACTCTACACCACGGTCATTCCTCGCCGCACTTACAGAACTAGCTCGTTCTTCTTATTAGCTTCACGAGACGCCGCAGAACAAACGTGTGTTCCTTTATCGTGGAATAGTCCGTGTTTCCTTTTGCTTCCCCCACCTCAAACGAAGCTGAAATAATCTTTATACCTGTGGTAGTACATCCGGTTGCTCTCGCTTTGTGAACTACAGCTTGGATTCCTAGAAATATGATTAGCGATTCAATCAAAGCCTGTAAACATCATTTATTTTATAGATGTTTCTGAATGACTCTGGTAAATATTTACACCAATTCATGTTTACACTGGTAATGCATAAGATGCCAAATTCACCAGCACTCCCAGCTCTAGATTTTATGGATTGTTTCAAATTTTGCAGTTGGCTGGGAAAAGCTGACATCTGGTTTACTTCACTTCTGTTTCCCTGACCACAGTGAGACTCAGCTTCTTTTCAGAAACACTGGCCACTTGTGGCTCCTGTTCTGTGGGTCACCTATTTATATCCATTGCCCATTTTTATATTGGGATGTTTCAAAGATTTGTCAAATAGTAAACTCCTGTAGTTGCAGGCATTATCAAATTTTTCTCCTGTCATCTATCAATTTTGATTAAGGTATATTTTTCCATGCAGGTATCTCTCTTTTATTTTTAGTTGAATATATACACATCTTTTTTTCTTTTTTAATGCTATCTAGGTTTCCTATCTGGAGAAGGCAATGGCACCCCACTCCAGTACTCTTGCCTGGAAAATCCCATGGACGGAGGAGCCTGGTGGGCTGCAGTCCATGGGGTCACTGAGAGTCGGACACGACTGAGTGACTTCATTTTCACTTTTCACTTTCCTGCATTGGAGAAGGAAATGGCAACCCACTCCAGTGTTCTTGCCTGGAGAATCCCAGGGATGGGGGAGCCTGGTGGGATGCCGTCTATGGGGTCGCAGAGAGTCGGACACGACTGGAGCGACTTAGGAGCAGCAGCTGGTTTCCTATATTATTTGTAAAAAAATCCTTACCTGTCCTCCTAAATTTCTTTCTAATATATTTAATGCCATATCCTTCCGCCTTCACTTCTAGTGAAACCAATGCAGAAAAGAAGGCGCTCTGAGAAAGGAGACAGTCCCTGAATTCTGGGCCTTAGGTCTTTTCTTCTGTTTCTGTCCAACATTACCATTTAAAATTGCTTATCTTCCAAGAACCTCATCTCAAAAGGTTAGCAACCCTGCAGAAGTAACACCTCAAGTCCTTTTCAGCAAGTCAGGCTAGAATTTATCAGTTTCTCAAGGACAGACTTCTTAGGAGAGATAAGATGCCAGAGGCAGAGAGGAGAAGCAGGGGTGGGGGGGTGGGGGGGAGTGATTGCTTCGTTCACTCGTAATTTCATTCACAACTGCTTCATTCATTCATTCATTCGTACTTTGATCCAAACAGCAGGAACGGATTGAGGGCTTCCTATCACAAGACACAGTAGGAGGCTCGGGAGCCTCGAGACTCGAGGGTCTGCGCGACCTCTGTCCCTGAGGGTTTATCACTGTAAAAGGGACGCGAAACCCACATGGAAACACTCCGGGACAAGACAGCGTATCCACGGTCCCAACAGAGGGTAGAGAAGGAAGGAGGTCCCTTCTCCTGGGTGACCAGAGAAGACTTCAAAGAGGAAATTTAAGATGACTTTTTAATAACGGTTAGAACTGTGCCTGTAGACAATGAGGACTCTCAGAAGAAAATGGCATAAACAAAGTCAGGAAAGGAGGAAAGAGCATCTTTAGGTAAGAGACTAAGCCAGTCTGAAGGATAGAAAACGCACGTAGACAGACTGTAAGAGATGACCTGGAACGTCCCCACGAGTCTCAACCTCAGGAGGCTGAGAGGTCTGGGCTCCACCCGCAGGCTGTGGACGCAGGTGCAGGCACCCAGAGACTGGCCTATTTCACCTGCCTGCGGGAGCCGGCCCTGCCAAGAGCAGGGGTGCCTGAGGGTACCCAAGCCATTCGGTCTTCCAAATCTCCAGGGGTCATCTTGAAAAAGGACCAGATTTATCACAGTGGGTGATCACAGTGGCAGTGGGTCCCACACCAAATGTATAGACTCTAAATCCCGCAGGGATTTTAGTGATACGCCAGTGGGAAACATCTGTTTCCGCCTAAAGCTGCCCCCAAAGAAAGTACGATCACATTTGTAGGATTCTTTGGGAATTACCTTCCACCACTTCGTCTAGTCTGCCTTGTCTAAAACGGAGCTAGTGAGTAGCAGAGACCTGCAACTTGGGCTGTCCCATTTCTCTTTCCCCTGGCCACCATCCCCAGGTCCTCTATAGACAGATCCCCCAGTGCCCCATTCTCAGCCCATGGCCTTGTGTAGAGGTGACCGATGGAACGGAACTGGCTATACTTGCAATACTTTGGCCACCTGAAGAACCAACTCACTGGAAAAGATCCTGAGGCTGGAAAAGATTGAAGGGGGGAGGAGAAGGGGACAACAGAGGATGAGATGGTTGGATGGCATCACCAACACGATGGACATGAGCTTGAGCAAGCTCCGGGAGTTGGTGATGGACAGGGAGGCCTGGCAGGCAGCAGTCCATGGGGTCACTAAAAGTCGGACATAACTGACGGACTGAACTGAACTGGCTCTGGAGTGGATCTTGTGACCTGGGTCTAATCCAATCAGCATTGTATACATCCCCAGCCATATGATTGGTTCAGGGACAGTCTCTCAGCCCACTCAGAGGCCATGAGATGCAGCAAGAGGTTGCCTCGGAATGGCAAGTTGGCATGTCTTCCCCCCACCCCGCCCACCCCCCTCCTGGTATTTGAACCTAGCAGCCCCTCCCAGCCCCCTGCCCATGGTGCAGGAGGGTGACTTGGAAAGAAGGGACAATGACGGAGCTCAGGTTCTATCATCTGAGGCTTGCATAAAGCCTGGTCTGAAGCTGCACCCCATGTACTCTGGACTGCTTGGTTACACCAGCCAGCATATTTCCAGTTTTGCTTCTTTTTTGTAACTGAAAGAAAGATTGTTGATAGGAAGTACAAAGTCCTTCAAGTACAGGGAAAGCAAGCATCTTTTCTTAGCGGTCTTCTAAGGAAGATGTCCTCCCGAGACAGAGGCAGACCACTGGCAACTGAGTTCCTTCAGAAAATTCTTTCAGAAGTTTCTAGAAAGAGCAAAGAAAATGGTTTCTGTGTGAGGCCAAAGAACCGCTCTCTTGATGGTGTAATAATTCCATCTCCCTGCCTGCTTGCGTGCGTGGTTAAATGACACGTTGTAAAAATCTTCTTTATGTTATCTGAGTATAAAGAGTTTTGCACAAATCAGGGAGGATTGTGCTGGGCCGGGAGCTGCAGAGTCAGTTCCTCGGTGGTCCCTCATACGGGAAGGTCCCATGGGTCTGTGAATGTGTCTGTTTACATGAACGTCTTTCAGACATGGAATCTGCTAACAGAAGAGACATGTGTTGATTTTTCCCCTTGAGACCTTGAGAGGCAGCAAGCCTAGAAAAAACTTTTTAAATTTCCACGTCATAGGTGAAGAAAAGACGAAGGAAGAAAGCGAAAAAAATGAGAGAAAGAGGAGGACTCAATAAGAGCCTGGGGAATCATTTTCTGTGTTCTAACTTTCCTCTCTCTGTAGACCACCCTCAAGGAAAGTTCACCTGACGTGTAATAGGTGCAGATAAACATTCTATTCTGTGAAAAAGTCTTCTATTAAAATTACTTTCTTATTGTGTTTTAATTTTAGGGTTAAGAAGGTTGATGTTTTATTATGCTAAAAAAAGTCACCTGCCCCAACTTCATACTTGCTGATCAATGACCTAAGACAAACCCATGTTGTATGACTGTCTGGACTCTAAAAAATACTTTGAATTTCCTTAAAGTAGTGTCTGTACTCTAAGAAAATTACCAGTGGATGCTTATTATTCCCAGGCTACTGTTCAATAGTGACTTTCCCTTAAAGGTATTTGTAATGATGCATTAATATTTGTTGACATCCTGAAGGACCTCTTTGAAGGCTTGCAAATATCTGGGGTTCAATCAATGACACCCTAACAAACCTTGGAGACTGAGGATCATCTTTTCAGCCTGCTGAATGTTTCAAAAGCCTCTACCTCTTCCAAGGGACCAGGGGAGAAAAGAATTGACACCAGGATCAGAATCCAATGAGAGATTCTACAAACGCAGAACCCAATCATTTGTGCATCAATTCATTCATTCAGCAGAGACCCAGTTCTTCCTGCATACCAGCCACAGTCTAGGCACTGGAGACAAAGCAGTGAACAGTCCATTAAGTGTCTGCCTCCAAGGAACTTTCAAATCCTAGAGGAGACTGATAGAAACAAGTGACAAATACATATATAATATAATCGGAATAGCTCATCATTTTGCATGCATGCATGCTCAGTACCTCGGTCATGTCTGACTCTTTGTGACCCCGTGGACTGTAGCCCCCCAGGCTCCTCTGTCCATGGGATTCTCCAGGCAAGAATACTGGAGTGGGTTGCCATTTCCTCCTCCAGGGGATCTTCCTGACCCAGGGATTAAACCTGTACCGGCAAGCAGATTCTTTACCACTAAGCCCATGGGAAGCCCCAGCGGGTCATGTTAGGCAATGATAAATGCTATTAAGATAGATAAACAACATGGACCTAATATATACCACAGGGAACTATACTGAACACTTTGTAATAACCTATATTGGGAAAGAATCTGAAAAAGAGTATATGTGCTGGTTTGGCCAAAAAGTTTGTTTGGCTTTAGGTAAAAAATAAAAGACATTTTTATGTTCAAGGACTTTATTGACTATCGGAGTCACTAACCAAAAGAATTTTTTGGCCAATCCTATATATATATATATATATATATATATCTGAATCACTTTGCTATGTGCCTGAAACTAACAACATTGTAAATCAACTATACTTCATTTTAAACACATGAAATAAATAATAAATGCTATTAAGAAAACTACAGCAGCATGGGAGACAAGGATGACAGAGTGGAGTGCGGTTATAGGCAAGGAGGATCCAGACGCTGAGAAGGAAGGAGTGGGCCCTGGGGTCTGGAGAGAGCTTTCCGGGAGGAGGAAGGGGAAGAGCAAAGGTTCGCTGAGTGGGAATACAGATCCTTATAGACGTGGAAAAGAGTGTGGTTCTATTCTAAACATGACCAGAAGCCTCTAGATGGTTTTGAGCAGAGAAGTAAAGGGACGTGTTTTTAAATGTTCTCTGGGGTGGGGCGGGGATGCTGTGAGGACTGGATGGGTAAAGAGTAAAAGCGGAAGCAAGGAAACCAATGGGGAGACTTTGGGTGATGGCACCGGGGGCTGGGGGTGCTGGCGGTTGTCCTTGTTCTCCGCTGCGTCCCCAGACCCCAGAAAGGGCGGTCACAGCAGGCCCTTGGTTAAACAGCGGTCCAGGGGATGAATTAAATCCTGGCCTAGAGGGGAGCTTACCGCCTCCCAGGTAAGGCCGACGTGTGAATTCGTTAGCTAGGAAACACAGGATGGGGGCGCCAAGGGGAACGTTTGCTGGAGAAGTGGGGGGCGGGGGTGGAGCCCCAGAGGCCAGGGCGGCTGGAGCGGGCAGAGAGCTCCGCCCAGGGCTGTCGGGGGAGGGGGCGGGGCGAGAGAGCGTGATGCCAAGTTTGCGTCCTGAGAGCTGATCCCGCCCACGCCCTCCTCCCGGTTTACTACGGGATCCAACGCCCTCCCCTGCAGCGTCTGCTAAACTCTCCCGGGCGGGGTGCCCTCAGAAAGCCCCCCTCCGGCCCCCTCCGTGCCAGCTGCACTGGGGGCAGGGGTGTGTCCGCAGCCCCCGCCCCGGCCGGCCTGGCAGAAACGCTGAGTCAGCAGCCCTCTCCCAGCACCCGCGCGGCTTCCTCCCACAGGTGAGCCCAGGAGGCAGGATCACAAGCAGGCTCCCCGGGGCGGGGGCCTGTCCACACACATCGCCGGGGCCCAGGCCCAGCCGGCCCGATTGCCAAGGTCCAGGGTGGGGTTCGAGATTGGCCTCTGTCACGGGCTCCCGGGCACCTGGGAGGCTTCCCCAAGTGCCCCTTTGAGGCGCACTGCTCTATAGGAACCCAGGATGAGGCTGGCAGGGGAGAGATAATAAATATAGCCAGGGCTTACTGAGTGCCAGGCTCCGGGCTCAGGGCATTATGCAAATAATCTCTTTTAATCCTTACCCAGCCCTGTGAGCTGGCACCATTATTCTGCCTATTTAACAGCTGAGGTTGAGAAACAGTGGGTAACTCGCCCAAGGTCTCCTGGCTTAGGAGTGGGACCTGCCTCACTCCAGTGCCCAAACTAGGAAGAGAAATCTCAAGGGAATAAAGGTTAATAGGCCGACAGCTAGAGAAAAGGTCAAGAAACACAAAAGACACCCACGTGTCCCAGTGCTCCACCACAGAAGGAAGGGTGGGCACGCAGCTGTGACTGGTCCCCACAGAACAATCTCAAACAAAGCCACAACTTCTGAACCAATCAAGATTAAAAGCAGAAAGAAAAGAAGTCAACACGCATCTCCCTCTCGGCTCTGCATTGATTACAGAGCCCCAGAAAAATTTAATGTTTAATATTACAATCCCCCCAGAAAATAAAAAAAAGTTTTTCTTTTATTTCTGGCATATTCCCACCCCATCACACCCCTAGACTCTGTACTGTTCTCAAAATATACACTAATTTGCCTAAGGGCTTCCCTGGTGGCTGAGTGGTAAAGAATCCGTCTACCTATGCAGGAGATGCAGGTTCAATCCCAGGGTTGAGAAGATCCCCTGGAGGAGGAAATGGCAACCCACTCCAGTATTCTTGCCTGGGAAATCCCGTGGACAGAGGAGCCTGGTGGGCTCCATACAGTCCATGGGTCACAAGAGTCAGACATGACTTAGGGCTAGACAACAACAATAAATTTGTCTAAACCTTTTGTCTTTTTTACTTACAGAGTATAATAGGCAGCTAAAATGAGTTCACTCGGATTACTGCACAACTACGCACGCCAAGCAAGAGATGCTGAGATGAGATTGGGAAGCTGTGGAAAGATCTGGTCTGAACAGCGTTGCAATGTGGGACAGCAAGCCTGGGTGCTGTGCACACTGAGAAATGAAATTACTTTATGGGATGAAACAAAAAGGAAAAATACTGCAAGTATTTATAACCCGTGCCACTCAAGGAAGAGCAACCATCTGGCTTAAATCCTTCTCGAAAGTCAGCAATGGAGGAGATACTGGCCCCCAACTCTTTCTCTTCCAGAGGGAGAGCCCCTTACACGTGGCCCGGGGGTAAAGCTTAGAGATTCCCATTCCTGATGCTTTCTCGCGCATTTCTGTAGATTTCACGTCAGACCCAGACCACCTCGTGCCGTTCAGTAATCCCATGTCTGGAATCACGACTGAAATGAGAGCCAGGAGAGAACTTATTTTTCCCCCTCGGTTGCCCTAACTCTCAGCTTAGGAGTCCCCCAGACACCCATAAACATGATCTAGTGTGCTTCTGCTCATCACACCTTGCACAAGTGCCCTGAGGGGGGGATTTGACGCAAGCACTGTGGCGGGGGAGACAGCTGGGAACCGTCAGTCCCCGCAGGAGGACAGAGGTCTCCAGCTGCCATGAGGGCGCGTTCCCTGTGCGTGCCTCAGTGTTCCTTTCTTAACACATTGCCTAAACCAGTGACTCTCCTGCACAAAGGAGTCCAGGGACGTGATGTTCGGGGAATTCTATTTTCTTATGAAGTCTGAATAAAAACGCCCTTCTCTGGGACTTCACTGGTGGTCCAGTGGCTAAGACTCTGCCCTGCAATACAGAGGGCCTGGGTTCAATCCCCGGTCAGGGAACTAGATCCTGCACGCCACAGCTAAGTGTTTTCATGCTGCAGCTAAGACCTGGTGCAGCCACACAAATAAACAAATAAAAGTAAATTAAAAATAATATTTCTTTAAAAACAAATTTTCTCCTCCACCCTCCTGTCCCAGGGCTCGGAGACCATGCAGCCCCCAGGACTCCCATCTGCTCAGACAGCATTTACTCCCACTGGGCTTGTTCTCTGCAGCTCCTGTAAGTGGCAGAAGGACACAAAACACAGAGTCCCTGCTTTCGGCGGAGGCCCCACTGCACACACTCACTGTCCTGTGTTCACTCTGGAATCGCCGCCACAGTGACAGCCCCCCTCCATCTCAGCTCCTTCCGCAAACGCCTGCCGGCAACTTAAGTTTTACCTCTGGGAGCAAAAAAACCCCACCTTTCCAATGAAGAGCCTCAGATTGACAAACTCAAGTCTCCCCTGTACACAGAATATTATATCTTCACCAACTATATAAAAGTGTATATCCTCAATCTTCCCCAGAAAGTTGGAGGTGGAAAAGAGCTCTGAGGGGCTGACCCAGCCCTAAAATAGAATACAGATCAGGTATGTGGTTTGAATATTTCTACCAGTAACACTGAAGAAGCTGAAGTTGAACGGTTCTATGAAGACCTACAAGACCTTTTAGAACTAACACCCAAAAAAGATGTCCTTTTCATTACAGGGGACTGGAATGCAAAAGTAGAAAGTCAAGAAACACCTGGAGTAACAGGCAAATTTGGTCTTGGAATACAGAATGAAGCAGGGCAAAGACTAATAGAGTTTTGCCAAGAAAAATGCACTGGTCATAGCAAACACCCTCTTCCAACAACACAAGAGAAGACTTTACACATGGACATCACCAGATGGTCAACACTGAAATCAGATTGATTATATTCTTTGCAGCCAAAGATGGAGAAGCTCTATACAGTCAACAAAAACAAGACCAGGAGCTGACTGTGGCTCAGACCATGAGCTCCTTATTGCCAAATTCAGACTGAAATTGAAGAAAGTAGGGAAAACCACTAGACCATTCAGGTATGACCTAAATCAAATCCCTTATGATTATACAGTGGAAGTGAGAAATAGATTTAAGGGCCTAGATCTGATAGATAGAGTGCCTGATGGACTATGGAATGAGGTTTGTGACATTGTAAGGAGACAGGGATCAAGACCATCCCCATGGAAAAGAAATGCAAAAAAGCAAAATGGCTGTCTGGGGAGGCTTTACAAATAGCTGTGAAAAGAAGAGAAGCGAAAAGCAAAGGACAAAAGGAAAGATATAAGCATCTGAATGCAGAGTTCCAAAGAATAGCAAGAAGAGATAAGAAAGCCTTCCTCAGCGATCAATGCAAAGAAATAGAGGAGAACAACAGAATGGGAAAGACTAGAGATCTCTTCAAGAAAATTAGAGATACCAAGGGAACATTTCATGCATAGATGGGCTCGATAAAGGACAGAAATGGTATGGACCTAACAGAAGCAGAAGATACCAAGAAGAGGTGGCAAGAATACACAGAAGAACTGTACAAAAAAGATCTTCATGACCCAGATAATCACGATGGTGTGATCACTGACTTAGAGCCAGACATCCTGGAATGTGAAGTCAAGTGGGCCTTAGAAAGCATCACTACGAACAAAGCTAGTGGAGGTGATGGAATTCCAGTTGAGCTATTCCAAATTCTGAAAGATGATGCTGTGAAAGTGCTGCACTCAATATGCCAGCAAATTTGGAGAACTCAGCAGTGGCCACAGGACTGGAAAAGGGCAGTTTTCATTCCAATCCCAAAGAAAGGCAATGCCAAAGAATGCTCAAACTACCGCACAATTGCACTCATTTCACATGCTAGTAAAGTAATGCTCAAAATTCTCCAAGCCAGGCTTCAGCAATATGTGAACCGTGAACTTCCTGATGTTCAAGCTGGATTTAGAAAAGGCAGAGGAACCAGAGATCAAATTGCCAACATCTGCTGGATCATGGATAAAGCAAGAGAGTTCCAGAAAAACATTTCTGCTTTATTGACTATGCCAAAGCCTTTGACTGTGTGGATCACAATAAACTGTGGAAAATTCTGAAAGAGATGGGAATACCAGACCACCTGACCTGCCTCTTGAGAAATCTGTATGCAGATCAGGAAGCAACAGTTAGAACTGGACATGGAACAACAGACTGGATCTAAATAGGAAAAGGAGTACGTCAAGGCTATATATTGTCACCCTGCTTATTTAACTTCTATGCAGAGTACATCATGAGAAATGCTGGGCTGGAAGAAACACAAGCTGGAATCAAGATTGCCGGGAGAAATATCAATAACCTCAGATATGCAGATGACACCACCCTTATGGCAGAAAGTGAAGAGGAACTAAAAAGCCTCTTGATGAAAGTGAAAGCGGAGAGTGAAAAAGTTGGCTTAAAGCTCAACATTCAGAAAATGAAGATCATGGCATCTGGTCCCATCCCTTCATGTGAAATAGATGGGGAAACAGCATCAGACTTTATTTTTTGGGGGCTCCAAAATCACTGCAGATGGTGACTGCAGCCATGAAATTAAAAGACGCTTACTCCTTGGAAGGAAAGTTATGACCAACCTAGATAGCATATTCAAAAGCAGAGACATTACTTTGCCAACAAAGGTCCATCTAGTCAAGGCTATGGTTTTTCCAGTGGTCATGTATGGATGTGAGAGTTGGACTGTGAAGAAGGCTGAGTGCCGAAGAATTTATACTTTTGAACTGTGGTGTTGGAGAAGACTCTTGAGAGTCCTTTGGACTGCAAGGAGATCCAACCAGTCCATTCTGAAGGAGATCAGCCCTGGGATTTCTTTGGAAGGAATGATGCTGAAGCTGAAACTCCAGTACTTTGGCCACCTCATGCGAAGAGTTGATTCATTGGAAAAGACTCTGATGCTGGGAGGGATTGGGGGCAGGAGAAGAAGGGGATGACAGAGGATGAGATGGCTGGATGGCATCACTGACTCAATGGACGTGAGTCTGAGTGAACTCCGGGAGTTGGTGATGGACAGGGAGGCCTGGCATGCTTCGATTCATGGGGTCGCAGAGTCGGACACGACTGAGCGACTGAACTGAACTGAACTGAACTGAGGAACCACACTAAAGGAAAAGTGAGTGATAGTCGCTCAGTCATGTCCAACTCTTTGTGACCCCATAGCCCGCCAGGCTCCTCTGTCCATGGGATTCGTCAGGCAAGAATAGTGGAGTGGGTTGACATTTCCTTCTCCAGTTAAAAGAAAAGGAAATAGGCGAAATCCATTTTAGTAATATATTCAGCCCAATGGAACCAAAATATTTCCATTTGAATGTATACTCAATACCTAAAATGATCGATGAGACTTTCCGCGTGCTGTGTCCCAGGCTGGAGCCCCAGACCCCAGTGTATCTGTTACAAGGACGTCTCACCTTGGACATGGCACAGGTCAGGTCCCCGGGACCACCTGCGGCCAGTAGCTGCCAAATTGGACAGAGCAGGTCTGACCAAGTCTGGAGGGATCTTTGAGTCACCTGCTATCTGCCTGTTCTCTCAGCTTTATCTTCCTCGAAGGCAGGCCACTGGTTTACAGCTCTCTGGATACCCGACCTAATAGGCACTCAATACAATGAGTGAGTAAATTTCTAATTTACTTTCCTGGCCCTTAAATCACCCCTTCTAAAAATATCATTTAAATGTTAAAGCCTGCCAAGGGTAACATGTAATTTTTTTTGAAATCCAAAAATAAGTGCCCCCCCCCTTTTTTTTTAACATGCTGAGGAAGGCATACAGGTTTGGTTTGGCAGAAATTCCTGGATAACCTCGGTGCCAGGGGAGCTCCCCAGAAGCCAACACTATAAACTCCAACCCTGACTGTGAGAAGTGGATATGTCCTGGGCGGCAACCCCCCCGCGCCGAGGTGCTCGGTGGCGCTCAGGCGGAGGCCCCAGGGCACCAGGCACTAAAGCTGCCCGCTCCTCCCGAGGGGCTGGGGGCAGCCTGGGGGCGGCCGAGAAGCAGCGGGAAGAGACTCCTCCCAGCCCCTGTGCGCTGCTTTGGGGCACCCGCCTGAGCTGAGCAGAAGGGCCAGTCCAGGGATGTTTTGCCAGCTCCAGACCCTGCTGTTTACGTCCTCAGCTGCAGTGTGGCTTCTCTGGGCCATGCTGTGCTGGGGAGGGCTCCGGGTCCCTCCTCCCCTCCTCCTCCCTCCTTCCTCCTCCCTCCCCTCCTCCTCCCTCCTCCCTCCCTCCCTTTCATCTGATGGCATCTGGATCCATCCTAAAGGCTGAGCTGGGTGCTGCCCCACCTGACCCTTTTTCCTCCCTTGGTTCTGACTCACACTCCCTACTTCGTACTTTGAACTCAGGCTGGGTTATCTGCTGCCTGAGTCACTATACGTGATCCGAAGCCCCTCTCGTCCGGATAGCCCTGCCACCTCTCTCAAATCAGTCCTTAGGAATGCAGGCTTTCAGGGTCCCGCCAGCCATCCAAATAGGACAGAGGATGAACACAGAAGCCCAGAACCTCGGTCACTCATTCCGAAAGCCCTCACGGAGCTTCCGCCGCAGAAAGGATTGTGGGAAGGTCACAAGCCCTGAAAGAGGCAGCAAGATAGATACCAAGTGGGGGAGAAATTGTCACTGACCTCCGTTCTGCCCTCCAGGTCTGAAAGCAGGGAGCATGGGGACGTTTGAGGCCATTCACTCATTCATTCCTGAGTAATGTGCCGGACAGCAAACCGTGGGCTTGATATAAAGAAGAAAACAGACACGGAAGGTTAGATGTGAGATTACAAACAGGCAGACTTTTTTTTTTTAATGGAGCAAGATGTAACCAGAAGTGCTAGAATGGCTCTTATCAAAAGGACATTATAACACATGTTGGTGAGGATGTGGAGAAATAGCAGCATTCATGCATTGCTGGTGGGAAAGAAAAATGGTGCAGGTGTCTGCCCCTCAAAGATACAACAATGCTGCGTATACCCAAAATAAATGAAAACACATATCCACACCAAAAGTACCTGCAAATACTCACAGAACTTTTTGCATAATGGCCAAAAAATGGAAACAATCAAGTGTTCACTGGTGAATGGATAGATAAAATGTGCTATATCCATATAACAGACTACTTGGCAAAACAGAAAAAAGAAAAAGGAAGGAAGTGCTATACTCAGTACAACATGGATGAACCTTGGAACACAGTTAAATGAGGGAAACCAGTCATGTGCTGTCTGATTCCATTTGTAGGAAATGGCCAGAACAGGCAAATCTGTAGAAACAGAAGGTAAATAGTGGCTGCTGGGGGAAGAGGGGCTGGGCATGACTGCTAAGGGGAGCAGGGTTTCTGTTCAGGGGGATGAAAATGTTCTAAAGTTAACGGTGGTGACGGTTTCACAACTGGTGAGTGCACTAAAAACCATTGAACTGCACGCTTTGAAATGACAAAGTCGTGTGCTTTGTGAATTGTGTCTTCATGCATCTGCCCAGCCGTGTCTTCAGCATCCTTAGCAAATGGTGGTACTGTCACCCACGGACACACAGGGGTTCCCGCTGGCAGAGGAGCCGAGCAAAGTAACGGGGACGTCCGCGTGTGACCTCTGGGGCAGTGAACTTGGGTTACCAGGCAGCTGGCGTTAGGGACACGTGTGAAACGTGAAGCGTTCAGCCCAGGGTCTGGCACTCAGGAAGGACTCGAGAAACAGTAACGCTCATTAAGCATCTTCTTAATATATTCTATGTCATCTGTAATGGTTTTCCCCCCATCTTTCTAGCTCCCTTTGACCGTAACGCGTGAACACGGAGCCTCACACTATGGGAATCATGAAGAGCCTCGTAGCTCTATTTATGGTATGAAAAAAAATTGTGTCTTGTTAGAGGAGTTTTGAAACCACCAGGAAACACCTGTGGAGGGAGGCGGGGAGATAGGCAGAAACGACAGTACCCCTTTCTCTCCCCCCGCCCCCCGGCAGAAACGACACCAGCCCCACAGCAGGCTTTGGGGTTCGCAGCTGGGCAGTTCTTTGCTCTGGGGCTCCGCTGTGCCTTGAAGGCTCTGGGCAGTATCCCTGGTCTCTACCCATTAGAGACAGTACCTAACAGCTGACTCTCCATTCACAAAGACCGACCGATGTCGACGGGCTGGTTTCACAGCAAACAACGGTGATAATTAACAGGCATTTCTTAAAGACTAGAACAGATTCTGGGATATAGAGGACAAACCATGGGAGTAAGTACATCAGTAACACAACTGATGTGATAAAACATGGGTCTAAGCGGGGGGATATAAATTAGAGTAGAATAAGGTGCTCGAATGTAGATTTATTTGGAAGCAGGGGCTTATGAATATAATATGCAAATTTGTGCCACATATATGCAAATATATGCCCCCAGGATATGCAGATTTGTCTTCTAAGCCGAGACCTCTGGACACAAATATATGAGTATATGTACACACACATATTTTCCGTTTTGCCTAGGCTGTGATTCTGTCCTATGTCTGGGTTTCCCATACGTGACCTCGTCAGCTCGTCCTTTAGAGACAGCTAAAGACTGTGCAGGTACCTGCAAGACGCAGCATCTGAAGGCAGTGACGGGGCTCTGAGTGACCGGAAGATCCCACACTGCGTCTAGAAACTCTAGACAGTCCCGGTGGGGAAGCCTCTAAACTCGGAGATGAAAAGAAAGCAAGGTCGCAGAAGCAGCCCCGTTCATGGGCCTTCTCTGGAGGTAGATAGAGGGCTTCTCTCTGTCCAGGCGTGTTTGTGTGCTGTTGTTTGGGTTTCCCTGGTGGCTCAGCGGATTAAGAATCTGCCTGCAATGGAGGAGACACAGGAGATGTGGGTTTGATCCCTGGGTTGGGAAGATCCCCTGGAGGAGGGCACCGCAGCCCACTCCAGTATCCTTGCCTGGAGAATCCCATGGACAGAGGAGCCTGGTGGGCTACAGTCCATGGGGTTGCAAAGAATCAGACATGACTGAGCGACTAACCATGTTGTTTGCAGGAGAGAGAGGGGTGAGATAAGGGTTCCAAGTCCCTTGGCCTCTAATAGTGGCTGAACCTTCTGGATCGATCTGGTTTCACCGGTTGGTTAATGAGCCCAGGGCTGGTGTACACCCTGCTGGGTACAGAGGGTGGAGCAGGGCAGAAGAGGCGCAGGGGGGTGGTTTAAGGGTGGGGCAGAGGTGAGGGGAACATTTCTGTTTCCAGTTAACACTTGGGGTCTACTGTGTCATTACAGAAAAGAAATGCAAACTTAAAACCGCCTCAAGTAATTATGAGTGGGAATACGTCAGAGGATACGACGCCGCTTGTCCTCCAGGGAGCGCCCTGCTCTATTCCTGCTAGTGACGCGGCATAAATCCAGCCCAAACCAAACCCTAGTACTTGATGGGAAAACGGGGTCGGGGAGAAAACTGTTGTTCATCTCTAAAACCCATCCCGGTGCACGTGCAAAAGCCAGAGACCCGACTCAAAATCATCTCTCATCACGGAGATAGAAGAATGGTTTCCAGATGGCATCTGAGATACACAGCTTATCATTACATCAAGGAGCAGGCCCGCTCCAACCACATCCAAATGAACCACGGATCCACAAATCTGTGCCTGGGCAAGTTTGGCTTTTACGGTTTGCCTGGAACGCTCCTGGACCTGCCGCTGTGGTTTCTGGGCTCTCCCCAGGCTAGGCCTTGAGATTACGCTGATCATCTTGGAACCAGGCAATGTTTCAGGCGCGTGACAACTTCTAACCCCTTTCTGCCTCATCGTGTTTTCCCCAGGCTGGCCAGGTGGAACACGAAATTACATCAAAACATCATGATGGGATCTTCAAAGTGTTCCGTTTTCCTCTTCTTCTTTAAACTGAGTAGGGCTGGGCATTTCAAAGAGGTTGAGCATGGAGAGAATGTAAGGATATGGCTGCAAGGAACAGAAAGTTCAAAATGCCAGTGGCTCCACAAATGGGAGCTTACAGATCTCTCTCATTAAACCCCGATGGCGGGACGGCCTGCTGCTCACAGGGAGCCTTGACAAACCTGCCAGGAGCTCGAGATCTTTCCATTCAGCGGCAAGCTTCCCCACTCCCAGCACGTGGTCTCCAAACATATCCAGGATAGCTGCTTGGATTCTAGACATCACAACCACTTCCTAGGCAGCAAGTATGATAGGTGGTGGTATGTTTTGTGTTTTTTTAATGTTTCTTTTGGAAAAAAAAAAATTTGATTTATAGAAGATGAGATGGTTGGATGGCATCACCGACTCAATGGATGTGAGTTTGGATAAACTCCGGGAGTTGGTGATGGACAGGGAGGCCTGGCGTGCTGCAGTCCATGGGGCTGCAAAGAGTCAGACACAACTGAGCGACGGAACTGAACTGAATGGTTCTGCTGGGTCTTCGTTGCGGTTCACAGGCCATTCATTGCTGCACTCAGGCTTTCTTGAGTTGCATTGAGTGAGGGCTACTTTCTTGTTGAGGTGTGCAGGCTTCTCACGGCAGTGGCTTCTCCTGTTGTGGAGTATGGGCTCTAGGCAGGTGGGCTTCAGGGATTGTGGTTCATGGGCTTAGTGGCTTCATGGCATGTGGGATCTTAGTTCCTGGACCAGGGATCAAACCTGTATCTCCAGAATGGGCAGGTGGATTCCTAACCACTGGACCACCAGATAAGTCCCAATAGATGGTTCTTAATAATGGTCCCCAGTGATCCACCCTCCTGTGTCTACACACCTTTGCAATATCAAGGACACTGCCTCTCCTTCCATCAAGACGTGGGGTCTGTTTCCCCACCCTTGAATTCAGATTGACCAGTACAATGTGGCGGAAGTGACGTGTGCATTCCAGAGCCCAGGCCTTAAAAGGTCTTGAAGCTTCCTCTGTCTCCTTCTTGAAATTCTGATATCCATTTTGTGATAAAGTCCACCTAGCCTGTGGGAGAGCAAGACACCTTGAGAAGAACCGAGGAGCCTCAGCAACCAGACATGATCACCAGGCCAGCTCGGATCCCACAGCCAGATCAGCATAAGAAAGCTATCAGATTGCCAACCCATAGAATCAGAAACAATAATAAACTGTACTGGTTTTAGCCACTAACTCAGAGTGGATTGCTCCACAGCAATGGATGACAGTAAGCAGGAGAAGCAGAAGTAAAAACCATGTGTGGTGCCCTCTTTGATGGAACTTTCCATAAGCTTCCAGGTAGAGCACTGCTGTTTATGTCTTTTTGGCCACCATCAGCTTCAAGGGAGGTCGCATGAACTAAGTCATTTCAATCGTGTCCGACTCTTTGTGACCTGTGGATGTAGCCCACCAGGCTCCTCTGTCCATGGGACTCTCCAGGCAAGAATACTGGAGTGGATTGCCTTTTCCTTCTCCAGGGGATCTTCCCCACCCAGGGGTGGAACCTGGGTCTCTTACGTCTCCTGCATCAGCGGGCGGGTTCTCACCACTACTGCCACCTGGGAAGCAGGGGAGGTCGGGGGCGTGGTCTTTCTGTGGGCAGCCAGGGGCCCAGCTATCAGCAGGGGCATGGGTGGCTAAGGAAGAGCTGATATCGGGGTAAACAGCCAGCACTTTGAGACCAAGGAAAGATTAGGAAACCGAATGCACAGCATGTCCCGTGACTCTCAGCAGGTGTTCAAAAGTTAGAAAGGTAACTCAGGTTTATTTTCCTTTTCAACTTAAATTCTCCCCAGCTCAGAAGAAGAGAAGGGAAATGGGAACACCTGCCAAAGTACGCCAGATCTCCAAGACATAAACGGCCTTTAGGGCCTCGCCTGGGGGCCCGTGGTTAAGAGCCACCTTCCAATGCAGGGGACATGGGGTCGATCCCTGATGGGGGAACTAAGATCCCACACGAAAAGGGGCAGCTAAGCCCGCCCCACAACTAGAGAAACCCACACACTGCCACAAAACCCAGCACGGCCAAAAACGAAGTCTTAGTAATTAAAAAACAAAACAAAACAGGCCTTGAGACTCTCCAGCCTGAGGATTGGAAGATGGAGGAGCCCAAACCGCGCTGTGAAGGTTAAGGTTGCTACCGAGGGGAGCAGCTATTCCAGGTCCATGAGGGAAATCGAACGGGCACACATGTTACACGTGAGAAATGCCCCACGTGTTACCCGCGAGAAATGTCCCTCGCACCCCAGGCCCCTAGACCCGGATACAGGTCAACATGCAATGTTACTGCAATCCTTCTCTGGCGTTTAAAACTTGGATGAATTCTCAGCTGTCCTTGAGACTGAATTTCACTTCACGAGGGGCACGAGTGAGCTGAAGAATTCTAGCGCTGTCTTTGAGTCCCAGGCTCCCATGGCACAGAGGAGTCCGTGTGCTCTGTTCGTGCAGGTTGACCATCTGCCCCACACTGTCCTTGGCCCTTTGGGGGGAATAGTTAAAAAAAAAAAAGAGACGCATCTGTCATCAGAATACTTATGACCAACTTAGCAGAGCAATTTCTGGGACTTCCCTGGTGGTCCAGTGGCTAAGACTCCACCCTCCCAGTGCAGGGGCCTGGGTTCCATCACTGGCCAGGAACGAGATCCCATATGCCACAACCAAAGATCCCACGTGCCTTAACTAAGACCTGGCCAGTCAAATAAATACATCTAAAAAAAAAAAGATAAGTGATTTCTGTGGTCTCTCAGTACCGAACCCCGAAGAAGGTCCTCAGGTGAGCTGTCCCCAGTTCTCCCGCGCGTGATGGGAGGGCCTCTCCTTATAAGCACTGTCTGCCTTCTGCACAGCCCTTGCTCACTCTGAAAGCTAGTAGAGCCCCTGACTTACTGGGCACCCCAGCCTCAGGGGACGTGGGGGCTTCCAGGAGGTGCTGTGCATATGCTCTTCAGAGAACCCAGGACCAGACTCCCGTCCTCCATGTATGCACTTTCCTAAAGTGGTTGGAGTGACGAGCTGCTAGAGTTTGTGAAAGCTTTTCGCAGACTTTATATTTTTTAAAAACAAGTGTAGCCCTCAGCTCTCGTACATCTTCCCAAGGCTCGCTATCCTGTAATGGGACAGGGCAGCAAACCAGAGGGGGGCCTCCTTTGATGAATGGTTAAGGCCCTGCCGACTCACAGTGCTTTTGAGATTTCCCTGGTTTGTACACTTGCTTGTTTGTTAAGGGAAACCCCGTTATTCAGACTGGGAATTTTACCTGTGTGGTTGTTGTTGTTGAGTCACTAAGTCATGTCCAACTCTTTGAGACCCCATAGACCATATAGCACACCAGGCTCCTCTGGCCATGGGGATTTCCGGGCAAGAATACTGGAATGGGTAGCCATTCCCTTCTCCAGGGGATCTTCCCGACCCAGAGATCACGCCTGCATCTCCTGCATTGGCAGGCGGATTCTTTAACACTGAGCCACCAGGGAAGCCCTTTTGCCCTATGGTAGGATGTCTGCAGGGGAATTGGAATCAGAGCAACTTTTTATCAACAAAGTCACCTCCTCCACTTTCTCACCTTTGTCAAAGAAAGAGAGGAGGAACAAGAGGGCTGGGGAACAGAGAAAAGTCATCGTTCTTAGGGTGGTCCTATAGGAGCAAGTCAAGTAGAACCTCTGTAAGAATTTTTGATGCTAAAACATAGTTTCTTGCTTACCTTTTTAAATATAAGGAATTCTTTGCCGCTGTTCCTAAAATTCATCCCTAGGAGGTGTCATTAGCTGAGAAGAAAATCACATTCAAATAGCTAAAGCCATGTAGCTCTTGGAGTTTTATAATTTTAATCATAAGCTGGTCATTTTAACTGTAACTGGAATTATATTTGGATATTCAATTTTAGAAACTTAAACAATTTCTCAAATTTTTAATTGCTGTCCTATATATTAGCAATAAGGAGGTGAAATTTGAAATCAAAAACACAATGCCAGGGACTTCCCTGGCAGCCCAGTTGGTTAAGATTTCACCTTCCAAGGCAGGGTGTGCCGGTTCGATACCTGTTTGAGGAACTAGGATCCCTCGTGCCTCGTGGCCAAAGGACCAAAACAGAAGCAATGTTGTAACAGAGTCAATAAAGACTTTTAAAGAACACCATCTTTATTAGTATCCCAAAATAAAATATTTAGTATAAACCTAACAATCTTGCCCTTGTGATGTGACTTCGTGAATCTATTTCCCCACCCCTAAGACTGGACTGGCTTTATAGCTTGCTTTGCCCAGTGGAATATGACAGACGTGATAAGGAGTCAGTTTTGAAGCTGGGCGCAAGAAGCTTTTTTTGGTTACACCCACTCTCTTGGGACCATGCCCAGTGGCCCCAGGAAGAAGCCCAGGCGAGTCCACTGGAGAGCGAGACAGCAGGCTCAGCAGACACCAGGCCTCCCTGCTCACCAGATGCTGACTGCAGACGTCTGCACCAGCCCGGCCAGCCCTTCTGGACCTAAAGAACCACTCGGCCGGACCTCCCTGGTGGCCAGCGGAGAAGAACCTGCCTGCCCATGCAGCTGGGGAACATGGGTTTGATCCCTGGTCCGGGAAGACTCCACGTGCCGTGGAGCAACCAAGCCCTTGGGCCTAGATCCCATGCTCTGCAAGAAGAGAAGCCACCACAATGAAAAGTAGCCCCTGATCCCCGCAGCTAGAGAAAGCCCACACGCAGCGACAAAGCCGTGTTCTCGACTCAGCACAGCCAAAGGGAAAAAGAACCACTCGGTCAACACACAGATTACTGAGCTAGAAGAATACATACTTGGGGGGCTGTGATAGTTTGTGGGGCAGTATTCTTGAGGCAAGAGAAAACTCACTCAAGTAGCTCCTACTTAACAGGTGAAATGCGCTGCGTCCATTGTGTATTTCAGGTAGCTCTCTGTACATACATGTAAGACTAAGCTTCTATACACTCCTGGGTGTGCATGCATACAGATTTACATTCATGAGCAGCTTTACTCAGAGCAGTGGTTTGTATATAAATGTATAACTTCTCTGTGACCAGTCAGCCACAGTTTTCTGTTTTACTTGAAGAGAGATGGAATGACTCCTGGTCAGGGAAATTGAAGAGCATGCGCCCCCTGCTCAGAGGCAGAGCAAGGTTATGGAAAGAGAAGTGGGTTTTCCTTCAGAAAACACTCGAACACCTGAGGGGGAGAGGTCTCAGACGGTCCGTCCATAACACCATGCAGCAAACGTTAGTCTGCGTGTGGCTGTGGTGCTGGACAAGACTGAGAACATCCCCACTGCTCAGGAGCTTGGATTCCAATCTGCGTGTGTGTGCTCAGTCCTGTTCGACTCTTTGCGACCCCATGGACTGTAGCCCGCCAGTCTCCTCTGGCCATGGGATTCTTCAGTCAAGAATACTGGAATGGGTTGCCATTTCCTTCTCCAGGGAATCTTTCCGACCCGGGGATCAAACTCACGTATCCTGCATTGCAAGTGGATTCTTTACCATCTAAGCCCCCAGGGAAGGTGTCTAGAAATCACAGAGACATACCGGCAGCTCTGGAATGGCCAGAGGGGCTTCAGAAGGAGGTTACGGGGGCTCTGTTCTCTGGCTGTTCCTGCTTCACATGCTGGGCCCCTGCACACACTGTTCTCTCGGCCCAGGATGTCGTTCCCTTTTCTTATTACATTTCTTTTTAGCACATGGAGGAGATAATACGTCTACACGGTTTGAAAAATAAAGCGATAAAGAATGGCTGGGAAGACTGGGTCTCATTCTCACCTAGTCCTCTGCCTTCCTGCCCCCCACCTCCTCCTGGAGGGGTTCATTCCTATCAGTTCATTTATGTTGCCAGTCTATCTGCAAACACAAGGAAATATGGACAAATATGCCATCCCCCAGCCTTCCTTACACAAGATGTAGACCACTATATATGCTCACTGTTTCTTGATTTTTTTCTTTGCTTAACAGTGTATTCTGGAAAGCTTGCTCTATCAGAGCGCTGATGGATGACAACCCCTCTCTTTTTTACAGCAGTATAGTATTCTACCGAGGGGATGTCTGTGGATCACCCAGCCCTCTAGAGACGTGGATTCCAGACTTCCGCTATTACAAACAATGCATGCTAAATAACCATGTTCACACATCCTTCCACACAGGTGCAGACTCCTCTAGGGGAGAAATTCCCAGAAGTACTGCCCCACCTTTTCTTCCTGGCAAACTCTTACTCATCTTCTGACACCCACGACCCAGGGAGCCAGACATAAGAAGAGGCATGTCCAGAGAGTTGCAGGAAGCATGCCTGCCTTCTCCACAAAGCTGGGAGTCGCAGCTTAGGGCATGCACCCCTCCCTCCTCATTTGCCTCTAAATTCCCATGAGTAAATACATCAATAGATGATGTTTAGACACACGTTTCTTAGGAAACTCAGAAAGACAACTCCTAGAGGAGAAGTATATTCTTTCTTTAGGTACCAATTCCTACTCACCACTACAAAATCTGTATCTGTACACAGTCTAAACATTAGCAACCAGAACAGGGAAGGGACTCAGAACACATCAACGATCCGCTCTTCTAGAAACAATTTTCAGTCTCATGACTTAACACAGATTGTCTTAAGAAAAAAATCTTGAATATGTATGCATAATCTGCATTTTGACTGTTCTTAAATTGTTTCTTCTTGCCTTTCAGGAACATTAATGGAAGTTATCAAATGAGCAAGCAAATAAGGGAAAACATACCTAATACAACTCAGTAGTTGTCTCAGCATATAGAAAAGCAATGTATGAGCAAAAAATATGCAGACTTTGTCTATTGATAATAATGAGCAGCGTGTATCAAATATTTACTATGATTTTAAATGTATTCAATCAGTTAATCCTCTTCAAAAGCAAAAACCTCACAGTTGTTACTTTTAGTATTTCCAGTTTATACACCTAGAAACTGAGGCACAGAAGAGTTAAGAAATTTGTACAAGGCAGCTGGAATTTAAAGCAAAGGCAGTGGCAACCCACTCCAGTACTCCTGCCTGGAAAATCTCATGGACGGAGGAGCCTGGTGGGCTGCAGTCCATGGGGTCTCGAAGAGTCGGACACGACTGAGCGACTTCACTTTCACTTTTCACTTTCACTTTTCACTTTCACGCATTGGAAAAGGAAATGGCAACCCGCTCCAGTGTTCTTGCCTGGAGAATCCCAGGGACGGGGGGGCCTGGTGGGCTGCCGTCTATGGGGTCGCACAGAGTTGGACACGACTGAAGCAACTTAGCAGCAGCAATCCAACTGAAGAGTCCATGTCCTTCACATTTGTTCTTTACATAAATAAAGAATAAAGGTGACAATTCTGGGTGGCAGTAATGGAATGCAAATTTCTTGTCAAAACTGAGCTTCTACCTCATGGCCCAAAATCGCTGCTGAGCTCCAGCCACCACACCCACATTCCAGTTTGCATAAAGAAGGAAGGGGAAAGAAGAGTATATCTCCTCCCTTTACTACGGTAATACTTCCCAGAATTTGAATGTGATACTTCCTCTTTTAAAAATCTATTGGCCACAATCCACAATTTTGCTCCCTGGCCATACCAATTTCCAAGAAAGGTTGGGGAAAGTAGTCTTTGTTCTGGAAGAGCATGCTGGAAATACTGGGGTTTATTATTAAGGGAGTCATGAAAATGGATATTGAGGAATAACTGGCAGATTCTACCACATGCAGTAATAGCGAAGCATAAGTGTGTGGGTTCTTAAGTAAAAGTGCTTATCTGCTGGGTAAGCTTTCCTGCCCACTGGTTGTCCCCCACCCCCAGTGGCCAAGCACCTCATAAAAAGGTCTGGGCCAGCACACCTGATGTTTGGACATCTGATGTTTCCTGATCAGCACACCTGTTTTTCCCATCTGTTGCACTGATGTCCACAGGGCCTTCTTTCAACGCCTTAAGGTCATTCAGAATAACTAAACCTGAGCTCTTTTCCCCTAATATTTCAGATATTTGAAGCCACCAAGTGCCAGACTCCTATCCTCCCAGCACCCACTGTATTCTGCATCACCTCCCTGTGTGTTACCCGAGACAGGGCTTGAAGTCCTAGGAGTGGCCTTACCCAATCAGAAGAAGATGACCACGCTCAGACAATAGGCATCTGTTAGTACATGTCTCCAACAGCTTCCCAGATTGCTTTAGGATTTTTGACAATTGCTTTATACTTTAACTCAGATTAAAGCTTCCCTGGTGGCTCAGACTTAGTAAAGAGCCTTTGCACTGCTCTCGCCTGCAGTGCAGGAGACCTGGGTTCCATCCTGGTTTGGGAAGATCCCCTGGTGAAGGGAATGACAACTCACTCCAGTATTCTTGCTTGGAGAATCCCCATGGGCAGAGGAGCCTGGCGGGCTACAGCCTATGGGGTTGCAAAGAATCTAACACGACTGAGTGACTTCCACTCACTCACTCACTTAATTCAGATATCACCTCCTAAAGCTGTCTATCAGCAACTCCATTTGTTGCAACTGATTTTTTTGGCTTTGATATGAACCTTCCGTGGCTGCCTATTTTACCTTCTGTTCTGGATCAGGCCTCTTGGCTTGAACATGACAAAGACAGCTTAATTCATGAGTCTGCAGATCAACAAACCGTCCGCCCCTCCCACCCATGCCTGCAGTTGCAGGAACTCGGTGCTCCATTGGCGTCACTAAGCAGAACGTTGCACAAGGTGGGGCGGAGACGGATGGTGTGTCACACACCGTGAAACCCTCCCTCCAGGTGCCACGGGTCCATGGAGCAGCCCTTTCTGCAGCAACGAGGAGAACCAATTTGGATGTGTGTTGCTGCCATGGCAACACCCAAGCGGGCGGCTCGGAGCCCCGGAGAGATGCTCCTGGCGGCACCGGCTCCCAAAACTCTCCTTCAGCAGCGAGGAGATTCCAGAGCCCTGAGAGCCAGAAACTGGTTGTTGGGAGGCAGCATTCGTTCAGCATTCATTCATTCCTCGTTCGTTTTTGAAACCTACACCGAGGTCTTCTACAGGGCAGAAGGCTATGTCCTGAGCGTAAAGGTCACAAGATCTTGCCGCGTGGGGAGCAGCTGGGCCGACTCTGTACTCCGGCCGTGGCGCGCAGTCCTCTGCTCAGCACTCAGTGGCTCCCCAGCCCTTCCCACGGTCCCCAGGACCCTGCCCGCCCCAATTCCCCTGTCCCCTCTCTCCCTCCAGGCACACGGGCCTTCTTTCCGAACAAACAGATGCATGAGCTCGTGTCTTCCTATCTTCCTATTTCTCTCTCCTTTGTTTAGAACGCTCTTCCCCAGAAAGCGACATGACTCTCACCTCCCCTCCTTCAAACCTTTGCTCAGAGCCGCCTTGCAGGAGTCCCCTCTGGCCACCCTGCCCCAGTATCAGCTCTCCCAGCATATTTCACTCCTCCTTCCCGATTTATTTTTTTCTCCTTATCCTCTTCTGCAACATTCGCTATCTTAAGTTTTAATCCCATTTCATTTCTATTTCCCCCGCTAGGAATTAAGCCTGAGAGCAGCAGGGAGCTATGGATTTTTCCTTTTGGATTCAGAGCTCTTGAATAACTGTGAAATAGAATGAACGAAAGTGCAATTTCAATATACCATGACACATCCTGTAAAGGAAGAATTCTGGGGTGCCTTAGAAGCAGAAGAAAAAGAAAAAAATGTAAAAAGGCAAAATGGTTGTCTGAGGAAGACTTACAAATAGCTGAGAAAAGAAGAGACATGAAAAGCAAAGGAGAAAAGGAAAGATATACCCATCTGAATGCAGAGTTCCAAAGATAGCAAGGAGAGATTAAAAAAAAAAAAAAAAGCCTTCAATGATCAATGCAAAGAAATAGAGAAAAACAATAGAATGGGAAGGACTAGAGATCTCTTCAAGAAAATCAGAGATACCAAGGGAACATTTCACGCAAAGGTGGGCTCAATAAGGGACAGAAATGGTATGGACCTAACAAAAGAAAAATATATTATGAAGAGGTGGCAAGAATACACAGAAGAACTGTACAAAAAAGATCTTCACGACCCAGATAATCACGATGGTGTGATCACTCACCTAGAGCCAGACATCCTGGAGTCCAAAGTCAGGTGGGCCTTAGGAAGCATCACTACAAACGAAGCTAGTGGAGGTGATAGAATTCCAGTTGAGCTATTCCAAATCCTGAAAGATGATGCTGTGAAAGTGCTGTACTCAATATGCCAGCAAATTTGGAAAAGTCAGCAGTGGCCACAGGACTGGAAAAGATCAGTTTTCATTCCAGTCCCAAAGAAAGGCTATGCCAAAGAATGTTCAAACTACTGCACAATTGCACTCATCTCACACGGTAGCAAAGTAATTCTCAAAATTCTCCAAGGGAGGCTGCAACAGTACATGAACCAAGAACTTCCAGATGTTCAAGCTGGATTTAGAAAAGGCAGAGGAACCAGAGATCAAATTAACAACATCTGTTGAATCATAGAAAAAGCAAGAGAGTTCCAGAAAAACATCTGCTTCATTAACTATGCCTAAGCCTTTGACTGTGTGGGTCACAACAAACTGTGGAAAATTCTTCAAGAGATGGGAATACCAGACCATCTGACCTGCCTCCTAAGAAATCTGTATGCAGGTCAAGATGCAATAGTTAGAACTGGACATGGAACAACGGACTGGTTCCAAATAGGGAGAGGAGCACGTCAAGGCTGCATGTTGTGACCCTGCTTATTTAACTTCTATGCAGTGTGCTGCTGCTGCCGCCACTAGGTCGCTCCAGTTCTGTCCAACTCCGTGCGACCCCATAGACAGCAGCCCACCAGGCTCCCCCGTCCCTGGGATTCTTCAGGCAAGAATACTGGAGTGGGTTGCCATTTCCTTCTCCCTATATGCAGTGTACATCATGCATATCACCGGGCTGGATGAAGCACAAGCTGGAATCAAGATTGCCAAGAGAAATATCAATAACCTCAGATATGAAGATGACACCACCCTTATGGCAGAAAGCAGAGAGGAACTGAAGAGCCTCTTGATGAAAGTGAAAGAGGAGAGTGATGAAGCTGGCTTAAAACTCAACATTCAAAAAACGAAGATCATGGCATCCAGTCCCATCACTTCATGACAAATAGATGTGGAAACAATGGAAACAGTGAGAGACTTTATTTTGGGGGTATCCAAAATCACTGCAGATGGTGATTGCAGCCATGAAATTAAAAGACGCTTGTTCCTTGGAAGAAAAGCTATGACCAACCTAGACAGCATATTAAAAAGCAGAGACATTACTTTGCCAACAAAGGTCCACCGAGTCAAAGCTATGGTTTTTCCAGTAGTCATGGATGGATGTGAGAGTTGGAGTATTAAGAAAGCTGAGCACCAAAGAATTGATGCTTTTGAACTGTGGTGTTGGAGAAGACTCTTGAGAGTCCCTTGGCCTGCAAGGAGATCCAACCAGTCCATCCTAAAGGAGATCAGTCCTGGGTGTTCATTGGAAGGACTGATGCTGAAGCTGAAACTCCAATACTTTGGCCACCTGATGTGAAGAACTGACTCATTGGGAAAGACCCTGATGCTGGGTCTTCACTCTCCTCTTTCATCTTCATCAAGAGGCTCTTCAGTTCCTCTCTGGAGGAGAGTGCTAGAGAGTGCTCCTCTCTAGAGGAGGAGTGCTGGAGCCCCGTGGAGGAGCCACAAACCTGGAGATGGTGCCGAGAATCCACCCAGAGAGCACCAGGAGCCACAGTGAAGCAGCATCATCCAGTCTCTAGGTGAGCCGCTGTGCACGACCCCTCAGGCGTCTAGCTAAACCAAGGGTAGAAAGGGGAGTGTGGACAATGGACGGGAGGGGAGGCAAGCAGGAGAGGGGCAGCAGTGGGAATATGGCTCACTCGTCCCACTGGAAGGGGTTTCTGGTGAAGGAGGGCGGGGGCCAGCGAGCCCTGGGAAGGGGCAGGTGGGAAACGTGGGGCTGCTGTAGCAAGAAAGCAAGCAAGCATGTGATGGCGCATGGCTGCTCTCCCCTAAACCTTCATTTGGAAGATCGGCGGTCCAGATCCAGCCCAGGGATAGTAGTCCACTCTCCAGACCTAGGGAGCGGTGGACATCCTGATGGATGTGGAGGGACAGGAGCCAGCAGAGCGGGTGGTGGGTTGGCTCTGGCGGGGGGCAGCCAGGCCTCCTGCTGGGCGCTGGGCCATAAGGAGCTGAAACCATCGGCGCCCACAACCCTTAGTCGAGGATGCCACTGGAGAATCTCTGCATCCGTCTAACCCCAGTGTGAGATATTCCAAGGAACAGGAAAGAAACTGTCCGATGGTGCAGGGTGGAGCAGCCAAAACGGGAACGAGGGAGACAAGGTCTCCCAGGAGGGTCTGGGGGCTGAACTTGGGGGTTCCTCCCGCCAGGCTTAGACTGCCAGGCACCCTGACCTGTCCTCTGCAGGAATGGCCCCCTTTGGGGCCCCGCAGCACCCCTCAGCCTCCTCTGCCAGATTCCCCTCCACAACGCCTGTGCTTTCCCTTCCACCCAGATCCTCTGCAGGGGGATGAAGCTCAGTGAGCCCCACTGCGAATCAGAAAATGCCAGGGTGCTTGTGTGTGGTGGGGGCAGCTCCCTGGGGTGAGTGAGTGTGAGGGGGAGAAACAGGGCAAGGATGTTGGGTCTTCAGATGTGGATGAACGCCAGCGTCTCAGCAGCTGCACACAAGACAATAGGAGGAAAAACAATCAGGACAGGAGACAGAGAGACGAGATGCTGAGGGACGGATCCCAACAGGCTCCTCTCCGACCCCTCCCGCTGTGGGGCGGGCAGGGTGGGGGGTGTTCCTCCCAGCCCATGGCCCACATGCGGCTCCTGTTCAACAGTTTCAAAGGTCACACGCTGACCTGACAGCTGCTAAGTCTGTGATGAAAACACGTGGGTGGCGTTGTGCGAGGGGCACTGTGGACCCACGGGTTTCGGGTCACCGCTTCGCACCGGGCCTCAGCCCCGAGCCTGGCCAGAGCCGGGCCTGCGGTGGGGTGCCCGCAGCCAGGGGACCTGTCCAACCCAAGGCGGCCCCCGGGGGGTTGCAGGAAGCGGCCCGGCCTCCGCTGACCTCCCACTTCCCCCCACCCTACACACACACACACACGCACGCACGCACGCACGCACGCACACACAGAGTCTGCGTGCGGCTCAGATGCGGATGAGCACCAAGACTTTTCAATCCACCAGCGGAGGAGTGAAACCTTACTCTGCTTGTCTCAGACCTGCTCGGCACTACCCACAGGTCAGTAGGAACCCGGCTTCTCAGCGCAGAGGCCCTGCCCGAGCCCCAGCCTTGGGGACACGGCTTGGGACCGACTGTGGACCCGTTCCACGCACCGGCCCTGTGCCCCCAAGGGCAGCCCACCTGCCCACCAGCCCTTGCCGCCTGGCCTTCCCTCCTCTCCCTCACGCCGCCCCCCGAGCGGCTCAGGCTGCCTGTGAGCGCGTGAGCTCTGGGCCTGCCCGCCAGCAGCCTCCTGAACCAGCCATGCGGCCTGGGGGCTCCCAGGGAGGCTGCTTCCAGACACCTTTGGAAAGGCTGGCTACACAGCACTGCCCCCAGCATGCGTGCACACACGTTCCAGCACACACCGCCACCTCTGGCTGGTTTGGGGTGACTGATGGAGGTCAAGAGCGTGTCCGCTGGGAGCTCTAGTTTAGCCCGAGTCCAGGGGCCCTGGGCACATTCTAGGCTGAGGTCTTGCATCAGCAGTGCCCTGGCCCCGGGCCTCTGCTTGGTGGGCCTATCTGACCCCTTTCTGTTTCCCCGTGTTCATCAGGGGCTCCCGGGGCTCTGGCAGCAAGCAGAGAACTGTGCCCTGATGGAGACCCTGGGTGGCGGCCACACCTTCCCCTCCCCAGCCCCCTTGAGGCACTTCCCAGTCACGCAGGGGAAGCTTCTGGAATGGGCAGTGTCTGTGGTGTCCCAAGGGCGAAAGAACAGAAGGAAAACCAAGGAGGGTCTTGGAATGTAGGAGCGGAAAAGCCAGACCCTTACCATCCTTCCCTCGCCCTGGTAGTAACTGTTAACGGATTTCACGTCCTCCTGAGCAGTATAAGCTGTCTGCTCTCCTACCCCATAGGGAGAAGGTATTTGCCTGACTCTTCCCCGACCCAGTGTGCGTGCCTCACTCAATCAGCAAACAACCAGCAAGACCCCTCCCACTCCGTGTACCCTGGGTATAGACGTGGCCCAAGGAGCCCTGTTCAGTGTGGGCTCTCCCCTGAGCTGGGCGCTGCTCTGTCTCTCCCATTCCATGTACCCTGGGTGTAGACATGGCCCAAGGAGCCCTGTTCAGCATGGGCTCTCCCCTGAGCTGCTGCTGCTGTCTCTCCTGCTCTCACACACCTTGTTTCCCTCTCATTATGTCTCATGTCTGGAAATTCTCCACCATGCACACGGACACGGCCGTGTCCTTGGCTGTCGACTGAAGCTGACGGCCTCTGGGCCGCTGCAGCCGCGTGGGGGACTGTCAGGACCAGAGCCGCCCCATGTGGTCCGGGGTTGGCGGGGCTGGTTTTGGAACTACCAGGCGTAGCTAGGACCCCGGGCCAATCGCAGACCGGATGTCAGCGCCTCCTCCCGAGGCCCACAGGTTGACTGCAGACCCGCAGACTGGACATCAGCGCCTCCTCCCGAGGCCGACAGACAGGGCTCCTGCAGGTGGAGGACGGGTGCCCCCCGGCTGGGCGAGCCCAGTGGGGTCGGGGAGGAAAGCAGGCCGGGCGGGTGGGGGGCAGAACCCCACAGCCATCTGAAGACGCAGAGGTGAGTCGGACCTGGGCCCCCTGGATCAGGAGCTTTGGAGCCTATGACATCAGACTCAGGACAAGCCAAACCCTCTGTGATGCCCCCAGGCCTCGAGCCCCACCTCAGCCCCAGACTCCGTCCTGAGCGAATGCCGCCCACGAGGCCAGCCCATCTCTGCTTGAATCTGCAGTGTGACCACATGCACCGCGGTGACCTCTCTGTGCCCTGACTTCCACAGCACTAAAGCGGGGTGACAAACACCCTACCCTTGACGTAGGCTGTGAGCTGGGAGGGTACGGCTGGCCCCCCGGAGGCCTGGTTGGCGTCCCTGGAGGTACAGGGACAATCCCAGCCCTAAGGCAGCAGAGGCCTTCCCAGACCCAAGGGAGCCTTCCCCCTTCTTTGCATTGTTCTTTGATGAGAACATGTCTTCGCCTGCAAAGAGGAAGAGAAGCTCAGGGTTTTTTTTCTTCTTTCCATTTAGATGTCCAGTTTGGGTCGCAAACCTGGAGTTTAGTTGGCCTGTCATTTTTCTGAGCAGGAAACCAGGGAAGAGGGCAATCCCCAGGCTAGCCTGTCACTCAAAGTGGTCCCCACCCTCCTCACACCCACACACACGTGCACACACACACACTCACACACACTTCTGATTGAAGTGTGACACAGCTGCCGAACCGAGACGCAGTGCATAACGTCTGCTTTTTAACTAAATTATTAATTATTCATCATAATGATGAGTCGATTGTTCATCAACACCGAAACCTAAAGTGCTTGTGTGGCTTAGGTCCCCAGCCTCTGGGATCTGATACCTGATGATCTGAGAGGGAGCTTCCCTAATAGCTCAGCTGGTAAAGAATCCACCTGCAATGCAGGAGACCCTAGTTCGACCCCTGGGTCGGGAAGATCTGCTGGAGAAGGGATAGATTACCCACTCCATTGTTCTTGGGCTTCCCTTGTGACTCAGCTGGTAAAGAATCCTCCAGCAATGTGGGAGACCTGGGTTCGAGGCCTGGGTTGGAAAGATCTCCTGGAGAAGGGAAAGGCTACCCACTCCAGTATCCTAGCCTGGAGAATTCCATGCAGTGTATAGTCCATGGGGTCGCAAAGAGTAGGACACGACTGAGCGACTTTCACACACTGAGATGGAGTTGATGTAGTAAAAATGAAGCGCACAATAGGAGTCATGTGATTGAATCATTCCAAAATCACCCCCCCCTTCCTCAGTCGGTGGAAAAATTGTCTTCCACAAAACCGATCCCTGGAGCCAGAAAGGTTGGTGACCCCGGCTGAGAACACCAACGCCACGAGGGACCAGGCCACAGACGCCCAGGCCTGTCCGCGTGCCCGCCTCTTGCTTCTCTCCCGGGGCAGCTATGGGCCCCAACAATGTCTAACCTGCCCGTGACTTCCCACCGAGCAGTTGGGTACACAGTCACCCCATGTGAGACCCAAAAGACCACAGGAATGCCCTCCGCTTCCGGGCATCTGCACAAAACTCCACCAGAGCGACCAGCTGAGGCAGGAAGGACATCCTGGCACGGGCCACTCCCTGGAGGAACGCTGAGGACATCACAGGGAGTGAGACCGGCTGGTCCCACAAGGACGGGTCCTGCAGGATTCCCTGGACAGGAGGGCCGCGGAGCATCACGTCCATTGAGGCAGCAGGTAGGACGGTGAGTGTCCAGGGTTGTGAGGGAAACGGGAGTTTGCGTTTAACGGGGACAGAGGTTCAGGTTGGGATGATGAAAAACTTCAGGAGACGGACAGACGTGGCACAGCAACATGAATGAACGAAGGGCGCTGACCTATTCACTTAGAAAACGGTTAAAACAGTGCACTGCATGTTATGTGTACTTGGACACAATTTTTAAAAAATAAATTAGAGAGAACAAATTCTCCCACAAAATTAAGAGGTGAGCAGGGCAGCTTGGACCATGAGACACTCCAAGGTGGCAGAAATCAGGAAAGTCTTCATGGAAGAGGCAGCACTCGCTTGACCATCTGTACCCCAGCCCCGTCCCAGGTACTCGTCCTCAACGAGCTGTGAGGGGCTGGCTGAACGTGAGGACTGCCTGACCCTCTGATGACATGTACAGACCCGAGGGCCAGGTCTCAACTGCTGAGAAGGCCTAGTCACCAAGGCATAGCATGGTGTGGCTGGTGTGACCTATAAGACAAATTCTGAAACCCAGCTCTTTCGAAAGTGAAGGGCTGCTGATCATTACCCTCGACAAACAGCACATGTTCCCCCAGGGCCTCACGGGCAGAGCCCCAACTTGGGAATCAGGCAGGCCTGGGCCTCATCCTAGCTCAGGCTCTCACGGGGGCAAATGACGGGCAGTCTCTGAGCCTTGCTTTCCCTACCTGTAAAATTTCTATCTCGTGAGGTTATTGTATCAGAAATGAAATAAGCATAGCTCCAGTCCAGGATCTGTTATCCCTTAAGTATTAAAGCTCGGGAGCCCATCTCCATTATCTGCAATTCTGAGACCCCAAAAGCTCTGAAAACTGAAAGCTTCCTAAACTCGTTCCACAGTAAAACCTGACTGTGACCAATGCCTAGCTGTTTAGAATCTTGATCTCAGTTAGTATACTTCACTCCCGTTTCTCTGAAGAGGTAGTCCTGTCCCTGAGGAGAGAGGGCTGCTCCAGTACCCGCCGGGCGTGTCTGATCCTTCCTCAGCGCTAGAAGCCTCCTGTATGAGGCTGGAAGGATGAGGGCCCTGACCACAGCCCCAGTGTCTCATGCAGGTTTAAGTATCTTACCACCTATATAGATAGATGGGGTGTTAAGTGAAAAATGTCATGTCTAGCATAAGAAAGCAACATGTAAAATAATGTGTATTCTATGCTCCTCTTTGTTTTAAAACGATGTCTGCACACATAAGCTTATCTAAGCAGAGACCACCCAGAGAAGCACCCTTGAGGATGGAGACCGCGGTTGCCTCTGGAAACAGGAAAGCCAGGATCCAGGTAGAGGGAGACTCCTGTTGTGCACCCTCACATATGTTAGCATTTTTATTCCACGTACAGAATACATTTTAAGACATTGAAATAAGGCATTAAAAGCACTTTCATTAGGATGACTCTAATGAATGACTCTAATAAAGAAAAGAAAAAAACAGAAAACAGGGGCCTTCTGGTGGTCCAGTGGCTGAGACTCGGAGCTCCCAGTGCAGGAGGCCTGCATTCGATCCCTGGCCAGGGAACTAGATCCCACATGCTGAAACTAAGCGTTTGCCTGCTGTAGCTAACGTTCCCGCACGCCACAGCGAAAACCCGGCCCAGCCAAGTAAGTCAAATAAATAAATAGAAATAACCACTGTCGGCAAGGATGAGGAGGAAAGGGAACTCTCCTGCACTGCTGGTGGGAATGTAAAATGATGTGGCTATGGGAAGCCGTATGTATGGCAGTTCCTCAAAAAATTAAACTTAGAACAAAGCATCCAGCCGTCCCACTCCTGGGCATCTACCCAAAGGAACCGAAAGCAGAGTCTCAAGCAGATTCTTGTGGCCCCGGGCTCACAGCAGCATTGTTCAAAGGCAGAAGCAACCCGAGTGTCCATCAGTGGACGGATGGATGAACAACCCGAGTGTCCGTCAGTGGACGGATGGATGAACAACCCGAGTGTCCGTCAGTGGACGGATGGATGAACAACCCGAGTGTCCGTCAGTGGACGGATGGATGAACAACCCGAGTGTCCGTCAGTGGACGCATGGATGAACAACCCGAGTGTCCGTCAGTGGACGGATGGATGAACAACCCAAGTGTCCGTCGGTGGATGGATGGATGGACACTCGTCAGTGGATGGATGATGAACAACCCGAGTGTCCGTCAGTGGATGGATGCATGAACAAACCGAGTGTCCATCGGTGGATGGATGGATGAACTAAAGGTGGCACGGATGGACGATGGAACATTATTCAGCCTCTTCCAGTAAGGAGATTCCGACACAAGAATGAACCTTGAAGATATTATGCTCAGTGAGATAAGCCAGCCCTGAAGGACAGATACTGCATGGTCCCACTTATGTGAGGTCCCTAGAGTGTCAAATCCATACAGACAGGAATAGAGAGCAGAATGGGGCTTGCTGGGGGCTGGAGGGGTGGGCTGGGGAGTATTTAAGGGAGACAGAGGTTCAGTTTGGGAGGGTGAGAAAGTTCTAGAGATGGATGGTGGTGTTGGCTGACTACAGCATTAAGGTACTTCATGCCAGTAAACTGTCCACTTAAAAATGGTTAAGATAGTAAGCTTTATGTTGTGTGTATTTTACTACAGTTAAAGTTAAGAGAAACATCAGTCTCATCGTATATGCCTTTGGACGCTGAGTCGCTGGGGCGGGACTTCCCATGAGCTGGGCAGGTGGCAGGCCTGAATAATGGCTGAATAAGGCGTGAGTCAGAGGGCCGCGGTCAGGGAGGGCCCTCCCCTCCCCATGGGGCTCCTCGGCCCTGCTGGCCGCCGAGTGCCCTTCGGGAGGGCCAGTCTGGGCTGAGGCGGGGCAGGTGCTGGGCTCCAGGCTGCCATGGACCATGCAGGGGCCACCACAGTATCAGGGCAGGCTGCCCAGAGCCGGGGCCTGGTGGGACATGCCTGCAAGTCATGGCAAGACGCCCGGAGGAAGCCGTGCATGGCCCCCGGCCGCTCCAGTCCTGCCAAGGAAGAGATAAGGGCCCCGGCTTCCCTCAGAAGGAAGGCAGTTCCCCTGCCTAGACGCCTCCTCTAAAGTCTAAGGAGGCAAATAGAAGAAATAAGAATATTCACCTCTTTCCTTGATACTGGACACCTACATTTCTCTCTTCATCTTTTCCATCTTTTTTTCTTTTCTTTTCTGTTAAAGGAAGGGCCTTTCTGGCTGACTAGGGTATTTGGACCATGTCTATGCACCAGCTGGCAATTTCAGTGGCATTTCTGGGTTTCTTCTTACCAACAAAGCAAGGCCCCATGTGAGGCTCAGACTCCAGGAGCCCTGCAGGTCTCTCTCACCCACAGGCGTCCCCGTGGTGTCCCCGTGGTGTCCCGGGTCCCAGGTGCCTCAGAGGCTCTGTCCACTTGCTGTTGTTCAGTCGCTCAGTCGTGTCCAACTCTTTGCAATCCCATGGACTACAGCATGCCAGGCTTCCCTGTCCTTCACCCTCTCCCAGAGTTTGCTCAAACTCATGCCCACTGAGTCAGTAATGCCATCCAAACACCTCATCCTCTGCTGCCTTCTTCTCCTTTTGCCCTCAGACTTTCCCAGCATCAGGGTCTTTCCCAGTGAGTCAGCTCTTCACAGCATGTGTCCAAAGTACTGGAGTTTCAGCTTCAGCATCAGTCCTTCCAATGAACATTCAGGACTGATCTCCTTTAGGATGGATTGGCTGGATCGCCTTGCAGTCCAAGGGACTCTTAAGAGTCTGTCCCAACACCACAGTTCAGAAGCATCAATTCTTCAGCACTCAGCTTTCCTTATGGTCCAACTCTCACATCCATACATGACGACTGGAAAGACCATAGCTTTGACTAGACAGACCTTTGTCGGCAAAGCGGTGTCTCTGCTGTTTAATATGCTGTCTAGGTCTGTCACAGCTCTCTGACTGTTTACCAGTTAGGAAAACAGCGTCCTGGGAGCTTCTTGGGGCAAACTGGTCACAAAGATGTTGGAAGAGCTGAAACGTGAATCCTGCAGAAGTCACAGCTGGCCTCCCCACACACCAGGTTTGGAAAGGGAACACTGTCAGAACCTGAACCCTGGGCGGTCTGGACGAGGTGAGACCAGGGAGGGGCTGTCCAGCAGGAGGACCGCTGTCAGATCCCAACCAGCTCAGAGCCAGGCGGACAGGACATCCTGGCCTTTCCCTCCTCCAGCCCTCTGACTGCTCCTGCTGGGCTCCTCCCGGCTGAACCCCGCTGGATGGCACGTGGCAAGGGAGCCTGGGACATGTGCTTTGCAGAAGACAGACCACAGCCGTCCAGGGCAGGAAGGGAAATCGGACAAATGACCAGCAGGTCCAGCCATGGCTGTTACAGTCGTCCTAACCTCCAGGGGGATATTTCTTTTTTTTGTTTTTGTTTTTTACTTTTGGTTGCTGTTTTGTCCTGACTTTTCTGCTTTAGATGAAGGCATTAGTCGCTCAGTCATACCCGACTCTTTGCAACCCCACGGATACTGGAGTGGGTTGCCAATCTCAGGCGATCTTCTTGACCCAGGGATGGAACCAGGATCTCCTGCATTGCAGGCAGATTCCTTTACAGCCTGAGCCATCAGGGAAGCCCTGTTTTGGATGCCCCATGTGCAAAGGAATTGAAGTAAAGCTGGAAAGAATGGATACACTTCCCAGCGCACAGCATATAGGATCTTAGTTCCCCCACCAGGGACTGAACCCTGCCTGCTGCAGTGGAAGCACAGAGTCGTGACCAGTGGACCACCAGGGAAGTCCCTGGATACATTGTAAGTAGACTGTGAAGCTCACACTTGGCAGGCCAGTTCACCACTTTTGAATCCCCAAAATGGGTGTGTGTCCTGTAGGTCTCCCCTTCCCTGACTGAGCACCTCCTCAGCCCAGCCCCTCTGCCCAGTGCCCTCTGTCAGGAAGGAGCTGGCAGGGCCAGGCAGGTGTGAGACGTGGGCCAGACACAGACAGGGCCGGGCTGGAGCTGGCAGTGGGGCGGGGCAGGAGGCCTTGTAACTGTCTTCCGAGGCCCAGGGAGAAGCTGGGGCCGCTGCTCCCTGCGGGGCTGGGCTTCCAGGAGCAGGGAGCAGAGGGCACTGCGGTCCGCGGGGCTGAGCACAGATTAGGAGCTCAATGGCTCTTTGTTTAGGTTCAGCAAAGGCACCCAACTCCGTGTGACCTTGACCCAAACCCCGTTCTTAGGACACAACCTGCTTTACGAGACCAGGGAGTCAGGACTGAGAAGGTCAGCGGGAGGTTCTGGGAGGCAAGGGCACCGGGGCAGCCTTGGCCAGCATCCACAGCCTGCCCCTCCTCGCCGGCGTGCTCTCGGTGCGGGCATGCTCTCGGCGCCAATGGTTTCATTCGGCCTTGAGCCCAGCCTTGGAAGGAAGGGGCGGGACTTTCGGCCCACCTGACAGACAGAGAACCCCCTGCGCCTCAGAAACACAGGCTCCGGCACAGCGGGTGGGGCTGGACTCGAGGCCAGCGAGCAGCAGCCTCATCTGGTTGTGTGGGATCAAGGAGGACCAGTTACCCCTGGGCCCAGGGCTGCGGTGCAGTTAAGGAACAACTGTAGGGGGCACTCCTTACATTCGGCCTGGAAAGGGGAGAAGGCACACGTGGGAAGAAGGCGAGGGAGAAAAGAAACGGGAAGGGGAGAGAACGCAGAGGGGAAGAAAGGACCACGAGGCGTAAGGGGGACGGACACACAGACGTGGGGGTCCGCTCCCACCCCTCACCCCCCGCGGAACAGAGTCCACTCTGCAGGGCGCAACGCCTCCAACCTGCCCCCCACAGTAGCGGAAGCTCCGCCCGGGTGGTGTGTTAGTCACTTAGTTATATCTGATTCTTTGCGATCCCCTGAATTGCAGTCCGCCAGGCTCCTCCGTCCATGGGATTTCCCAGGCAAGGATACTGGAGTGGGTTGCCATACCCTCGGCCAGGGGATCTTCCCGACCCAGGGATCGAACCTGGATCTCCCATTTTGCAGGCGAATTCTTTACCGTCTGAGCCACCAGGGAAGGCAACCTCCAGGGAAGCCCCTCCCCCAGGTTTACTCATCGCAAAGAATAAAGAGGCACTGCCTCTGGTTTTTTAATCTGGGGTGGCCCCACCGTCATCGGGGGACCTTCTCCCTCCCACGGGGACCCAGTTTCCCACACTAAGAGTCCTGTTCCTCGCTGTAAAGTGACGTCATGTAAGGTGGGAGCACAGATACGCAGTCACTGTGTTTCTGATATGCAGATACGCAGACGTCGTGTATACGCAGACGTCGCAGATACGCAGTCGTCACAGATACGCAGTCGGCGTGTAAGGTGGGAGTCACAGAGACTCAGCTGGACTACGTGGCAGCTCCAACACAGTTAAATGCACCTGAACAGCAGACCGCCCTCACCTGGGTGGACAGAAGGGCCCGTCACCTTCCTTGCCGGTGGCGAGGGTCCTCTCCTTCCCACCCACAGCCCCGTAGCCAGGATGCTGTCGAGAAGTCAAGCCCCCATGGAGGCTGCGCAGGCATCGCTCATCAGGCACGTCCAGGGAGGGAAGATGAGACCGAGGCCTCTGTCTCAGACCCGGGGCAGTCACGCTCCCAGCCACACCGGAGCCCAGCCGTGTCTTTCGCTAAAAGGAGAATGATCATCTCTAGTCTGAACACCCAGACACACTCACCACATCTAGAAACACAAATCCCACTTTTGCTAATTTTCCACCCCAGGAGTTTTCCAGAAAAGTAGAGCTTTATAACAGAAAAGCTTCCTGGATTTCGGGCAGAGCTGTGCCAGCGAATCCAGGCCGTCATTCTGATGGCCTTCTGTCCATCTGTCTGTCCTAAGGCACTTCAGTCATGAACCATTCTTTGCGACCCCATGGACTGCAGCCCACCAGGCTCCTGTGTCCATGGGATGCTCAAAGCAAGGACACTGGAGTGGTTGGCATTTCCTCCTCCAGGGGATCTTCCTGACCCAGGGATTGAACCCCCGTCTCTAATGTCTCCAGCATTGACAGGCAGGTTCTTTACCACTAGCGCCACCTGGGAAGCCTTGCACCCTGTAAACCAGTAGAACTCGCTCCTCGGTCTGCCCACCTCCCCGTCTGCGTCACAGAAATCTGCTCAGGCCCTCAAGGCAGCTACAGCAGCGCTCTGTTCAGGGCGCGTTAGAAAATGACGTGCATTCTTGTATAAGGTGGTCTCTCTGCCCCAGAGGCAGTCCACAAACAAGCTGTCCTTGGAGCAGGGGCCTCCCCTGCGGGGTCTCCCCATTTCTGAGTGCAGCTCCCCTGGGCCGTGTGCAAAACAGCCACCCCCGTGCGCGTCCCACGCCGGCACTTTGGGGACGCCGAGTTATTGATGGGGACAGGTGCTCCTAATTCAACGTAACCCACCCGGCCTTAGTTCCCTTTCCCTGGAAACCTCTTGATTTAGGACTGAAAAGTCCTGGCTCCACTCAGACTGGCCTGGCGCTGCCGAGGTGGGTTGCTAAATTTAATCGCCAGTTTCCACGCCATGTGATGGTGTGTGACAGGCCAGCTCACCCTCTGAGTTAGCCAAGGGGTTTTAAATAAATGCTTTCTGACGGAAAGGATGATAAAGATCCCTGTTATTCAGCAGGGCGCCTGGGGAGTGAGCTGGTCCGGGTCTCACGACGGAGCAGCTGCGGGGTACAGTGCCCAAGCTCCGCCACCGGCTGCCGAGAGAGAGGCTGCAGGGCCAGTGGAAAGGGCCCCGCCAGACCAGGGGGCCTCTCCCAGCCCAGTCGGTCCCCGGTCTCTGTGACCTTGGGACGCAAATAGCGCTGCAGGCCAGCCTCAGCTTCCCCGTCTGAGAAGAGGAACTGTTGATGAAGGATTAGAAGTAGCAGTGGATGCTTGGAGCTTGGGGGAAGCTGGCTGTAGGTGATACAGCGCTGCTGGAGAACTCGCCACCTTTGAGACCAGCAGAAATCAAATGCTGGTGATCGAATGCTCTTCCCGCTGGTTATCCCCCTATGAAGCCCTCCCACCGCTGGTACCCACTCAGCCTTCCTTTGAAAGTTGCCCAGTGCAGTCCGAAGAACAGTAGCATCGGGCGCACCGGGAGCTTAGGGAAAAGCAGAGTCTCGGGCCCTCTCTCCTGGGGGAGCAGAATGAGAGGCTGATTAACACCCTCCCCAGGGATGCACACGGATTTTAAATGTCGAGACTCAGGGCTCTAAAAACAGTAGCTGTCAAACTTCAGTGAACGTCAGAAGTCTCTGGAAAGCTCACTTAAATTTTGCTCCCCACCCCCACCCCTCGCCTCCAGAATTTCTGATTCGCGCTAGGTGTGGGGTACAGTTAGATAATCCGGGGTGGGGTGAGATGAGTTTCATTTCTACCAGGCTCCCTGGTGACGATAAGGCTGCTGGTCTGAGGACTACACTTTGAGGACCGTTGGCGCTCCTTATGGCAGCTGTCCTGTGAGTCCTAACTTCCCAGGTCACTGAGGGCCCATGACATCTCTTTATGCGCTCTGGCCCCTGAAGTCTCTGACATTACTGCATTCTTCCCTTAATACGTTTTAATTCCTAACTCTTTAATCATTTTGGATCTCACGTTTCTTTTAAGAAGTTCCACACTAGACACATAAAACCAGAGAGCTGTGCTGTGCAAAAGTGGGAGGCTTTCATGAAAAGCCTACTTTTTTCCCCTTACAGTTGATCTAAAACTGCACATTTTTTTGACTAGAGTTATGCTGCTGGTACAGAAGGAGCTTGTTATGACGTGAGTGCCACGAGAGACCATGTTCATTTACTACAGTACAATTTTTGTTAATTTTTTTTCACATTGAAAACTTACAGTTTAATTTTTAAACAATCTAATTTGAACCAAAACACTGTTTCTAACTCTTCCTCATTTTTTAATCACATGAGCAGTATAGTAATATGCACAATTAAAACAATCAAGGCTAAAGAATAATAAATTAAAAGCTAAAGTTGGTTTTTATGCCTCCGTCATCCACACCTGCTCTTCCAATGTCCTCCCGGATCTAATGAAAGCTGGCAGCTATGTGTGTGTTCTAGGCCTTTCTTTACATGTGTGCACATACATACAAATATATATATGCATAATCATGCCATAGATATAGTTCTACAACTTTTTTTTATTAGTATTTCTTAGTGCTGTGCTGTGCTTAGTTGCTCAGTTGTGTCTGACTCTTTGCCACCCCATGAACTGTGGCCCGCCAGGCTCCTCTGTCCATGGAATCCTCCAGGCAAGAATACTACAGTGGGTTGCATGCTCTTTTCCTGGGGATCTTCCTGACCCAGGAATCAAACCAGGGTCTCCTGCATTGCGGGCAGATTCTTTAAAGATCCTTTCAAATCAATAAGTAGAATGTAGCTCATTCTTTTTAAATCTGCATGACTATGTTCCGTAAAATAAATATATCCTCATTTATTTAACCATTCTCTTGACAATCAATTATGTCTATTTCCAATGTTTTGCTATTTCCAATAATACTGGGTTCACATTCTCATTGAGAAGTGGCCTCCAAAAAGGTGACATCAATTTCACATCACCTAAGCCACTTGGAAAGTATTGATTTCAAACCTTCTCATCAATGTTGCCTATGATCAGTATTTTACATTTTTACCAATATATTGGGACTATCTCATTATCTAAATTTGCTTTTACCTGATTACTGTTTGAGATTAAACATCTTACCATAAAACTATTGGCCATTTTATTTCTTTTTCTGTGGGTTATTTATTCATATTTTCTCTCCCTTTTCTATTGGGTTTGGAGTTTTTTTGTTTGGTTTTTTAGGGGAAGCTGGGGGGCGAGTAGGAGCAGTAGCCTGTATTTTGGTCTTTGTTCTACTGAAAATGCTGAAATAGTCACATCAGCGGAAACCATAAACAAAACGAAAAGACAACCTACAGAATAGGAGCAAATATTTGCAAGCAATGCAACTGACAAGAGATTAGTTTACAAAATATACAAAGCTCATACAACTCAACATTCAAAAAAAATCAAAAAATGGGCAGAAGATCTAAATAGACATTTCTCCAAAAAAGACATACAAAAAATGAACATGGACGTGAAAAAATGTTCAATATCACTAATTATTAGAGAAATGCAAATCGAAACTACACAGAAGCATCCCCTGACTCTAGTCAGAACGGCCACCATCAAATAATAATCTGCTGAAGAGGGTGTGGAGGAAAGGGAGCTCTGCCACACTGTTGGTGGGAAGGTAAAATGCTGCAAACATTCTGAGGACCAGTATGGAGGTTCTTTAAAAAGCTAAAAGTAGAGTTACCACATGACCCTGCAACCCTGCTCCTAGGCACGTATCCAGAGAAACCTATGATTGGAAACGTTACACGCCCCCCGTGTTCACTGCAGTGCTATTTACAAACGCCAAGACACGGGGACAAACTAAGAGCTGAGTGTCCCCCAACAGACGGACGGATAAAGAAGATGCGGCGTGTATATATATGTGCATGTGCAGTGGAATATTACTCGGCCATAAAAAAGAATGAAATCATGCCATTTGCAGCAACATGGATGGACCTAGAGATGATCATCCTAAGTGAAGACAGAGAATGACAAATACCATATCACATCACTCATATGTGGAATCTAAAAAAATCAAAAGGACAAATGAACTTATTTACCAAACAGAAACTCACAGAAACAGAAAACAAACTTATGGTTACCAAAGGGGAAAGGGAGGAGAGGGATAATTTAGGAATTTGGGATTAACAGATACACATCACCATATATAAAACAGATAACCAGCAAGGACCTACTGTATAGCACAAGGAACTATACTCAATATTTTGTAATAACTTGGAAGGGCATCTGAAAAGAATAGTATATATACATATATATTTTTTTTTTCACCTATACACCTGAAGCTAACATGACATTGTAAATCAACTATATTTCAATTAAAAAAAAAGTTGCAGTGTTTCATCCAAGTCTCTCCCTAGACTTTTCATAACTTTATCTTTTGTCGTATATAAGTTCTAATTGCCATATAAACTATAATACTATTTCTGCTGAATGCGTGCATTGCTAGACATCTGATTTTTCTAATCTGCCTTCTTCTGAGGGAAACCGTCCAAATTTCTGGACATGAATAAAAGGAAGGCGGGAAAAAAGTTGTAAATGAAACAGCACAAAAAAAGGGACTCTGCACCTCCCATCTTCCTGTCTTCCCCTTGTATCTTTCTGCCTGGTTTTGGTCTGGTGAGAGGTTTAGGAAACTTTGGAGATCTGTGTGCAGGAGTTGAAGTCAGAGGAAGCCGCTGCCAGAAGGCCATCCCACAGGGTCTGTCCTGTTTCTTCAGGCAGAGGCAGTGACAGGCTTTGCTCCAGCTTATCTTTTCAAGGATGTTTGCCCTGAGAACAAGCTTGGAAGACAGAGGTGGGGTCTCCCTCCAGAGCTCAGGGCTGGTTTGTCTGCTGTCCAGAGTGAAAAAGATAAAGGCTTCCCCCAGGCAAAGTTTTCAGGTTTGTGTACAGCCCACTATAAAAGCTTGGGTTTCCCTAGGCCTGGCTCCTCTCCTGTGGCGTGCCCTACCGCGGGGGGAGGTGTCATCTGGCCCCGTTTGGCCATTCTGTGGAACTGGGACTTGGGGAACAAGCACAGGACAATGACGATACTCCAGCTACTGCTATTACTAAGACATGTGTGTGTGTGTGTGCGTGCACATGTGTGTGTGCGCGCACGTGTGTGTGTGCGCACACAGGCACGCATGAGCACTCGTGCTCTGTTGCTCAGTCATGTCCAAATCTTTGCAGCCCCATGGACTGTAGCCTACCAGGCTCCTCTGTCCGTGGGATTTTCCAGGCAAGAATACTGGAGTGGGTTGCCATTTCCTACTCCAGGGAATCTTCCCAATAAAGGAATCGAATGCTCGTCCCTTGTGTTACCTTCATTGGCAGGTGGATTCTTTGCCACTGAGCCATCTGGGAATCTCCTTTGTCTCTAATCCAGGTGTCGCCTAGGTCTTGTTGGCGTCTCTGAAGCTGTCGTAGGCTAACTTACTAACTTTGCAAGGAGGTAAATCTACAGACCTTCGCAGCTCTCTACAGTCACCGTGTAATGAACGATTAAACCACTTCATAATTGTATTCCAGACAAGCTGGTCTGCCTACAATCCTGAAGCACCCAATCTCGTTCTTTTCTCAAATTAAACAGTCCTCAAATGGTTGAAGAGAGGAGACGTGTTGTTAAAAACATTTGCATTCTATATATAATTGCCGCCATTCTAATATTCAAAAGTTTTCACGTAGAAGAAGTAGATTAATTATGTGCAGCTCTAGAGAAATGAACACAGGGTACAGAAGAATGCCAGCTTGATTTAGAAAGGGAAAGACAAATTCCAGCCATGAGAGCTATCCAAACATGAGTAAATTTCGAGGAACTCAACTCACTGTGGGCTCAGATGACCACTTATGGGACCTCTACATGGAGAGGAGAATGGACCAGATGATGAAGGAGCTGGAGAAGAATGTAGTTTCAGTGGACTATCTAAGCAGACTTTCATACTAAGTGATGGAGAAGGTGAACCGGCAGACCCAGCGGGGACCCAGCTGCACTTGGTGTGAACGTCATGGGCTTTGTCTCCCAGAAGCTCAGTCTAGTTCACCCAGAAGTGAGTTGGTGCTGGAGAACGGGTTCATGCTAGCCACTCACCAAGAGCCTGATCCACAAGAGCAGGGAGCCAGCTCCTTCATCTCAAGGCAAAAGATGAATTTCCCAATGACTATGATCATCTCCCCAGCGCCTAGGTTCCAATGAAACAGAATTAATAGCCAGCCCACCTAACCTGGCGAAAGGGAACAAATGGCCCTGGACCTCGCTTCACTTGAGGGGATACGTTAGGTCATCGCATCAGAGCTCAGAAATACCTCCTCCTCAGTAAAGAACACGCTGTGTAGTGACCAGAATGTTCCCGCTCACTCAATGCAACGCCTTTTACCTTGACAGAGCTGGAGGTACTCAACAATAATTAATGCATTCGTCCCTTTTTAGACCCCGAGAGGCTCATCAGCATATCGCCTGTGTTTTTAGCAAGTTTGTGCATTGTAACAAGTTTACAGAGTATTTGTTGTTAATACCCTTTTAAATTGGCTGCTTTCTAAAGATGCCTAAGGACATACCTTCATTTCATCAGCAGTGAAAGTATGAGGCATCTGACGGTTTAGTTCCCCAGTCTCAGCTCTGCCAGCTACTAGCTGTATATCTTGTGCAAAATCATTTAACTCCTACAAGCCTCAGTTTCCTCATTTGTAAAAGATGGCAATACCTACTTATGGTTTAAAATCAACAGTCATGTACCTGAACACTTCGTAAGAGCTAAAACTGTAAAGTCATCATCGCAATAGCCTTAGATGACAACAGCCTACAGGTCATGTTGCAATTGGTGGCTTTCTTGCATCCAGCTCATCCTATCCATGAAGGTTTCCTAGCTTCCATTCCAGCGGGTAGGAGGGTCTCCTTAGCCTTTATCTTTCTATCTCAATTAGCACTTTATCTTGCCCTACAGTCTGGTTCCCATCTTATTTTTGAGCCTTAGAGCCGGCTCTGTAATGGTCTGTGTCTAGAGGCTTCTTTTTCCCGCACTGCCAAGGGTGAGCGTAGGAAAACCTGGGCTCAGATAGTTGTTCTCAGCAGAAGCGCTGCCGTGGGAGGGGCCTGGTGCAGCCAGCAGTTTCGGTGAGTCCATCCCCGACCTTTCACCCTGAACAGGATGTTTTGTCCAGATGGGCAGCGAGCGTGGTGAGGAGACAACGGGACGCGAAGGTTGGCAGCACAGCCCCGTGGGCAGTGGAGTTGGCGGCAGGGCAGCCAAGGCACCATTGAACTCCATGGACAAGAGCGTGGTGAGATCAGCCTTTCAGGTCCCAGATGATGAAAACACCTTCAACCACACCAGGAAAGCCTCTCAGCCCGTTCACCCTCCCTTGGACCCCCGTGTCCTGGCTGGGAGTGGAGACACTCAGGAGTAGATCAGGGGTGAAAAATGACCTCAGTTAAAATGAGAAGCTTTTAACCCCGAGGAAGACAAAGGGCGTGCCTTTTAGCTTTCCCACATCAGCTCCTCCATTTTCTTTTCTTTCCTTTTTAAATAATTTATTTATTTGGGGCCATGCTGGGTCTTTGCGGCTGCAATGGGCTTTTCTCTACTTGCGGCGAGGGGGGCTTCTTCTTGCAGCGGTTCCTCGTGTTGTGCAACAGACTCGAAGCACGTGGGCTCAGTAGGTGCGGTCCCGGGCTCTAGAGCACGGCCGCAGCAGCTGTGGTGTGCTCGGGCTTAATCGCTCTGCAGCACGTGGGATCTTCCTCGATCAGCGATCGAACCCATGTCTCCTGCCCTGGCAGGCGGATTCTTCACCATTGAGCCGCCAGCGAGGCCCAGCTCATCCATTCTCAGTGCTGAAAACCGACACCGGCCTGACACAGAAATCTGCTCGCTGGGTTGAAATCCGAGGTGTGAAAAGCTCTTGTTGACAAAGGTTTTGTCTCAGCTGCTGCTGCTGAACAACATGTAAAAACATGTCGTTTAATTTTAGCTTTATAATAAATAAGTTCTCTCCCAAAGTCGCTCGGGAGCGCAGGCTGTCACCAGGCCTCCAGGTGTGCTCTGAAATCAGACCCAACCGACAGATCCATCCTGCTGGGACGTGCAGCCAGGCCATCCATCATCTGCTGCGGGCCCGTGGACAGGCGACACAAGTGCGGGCGTCCCCGCTAAACCTTCTCCTCGGCCTCTGCTGTGCTACGCGAAGTCAGTGTGTGTGTGCCTGTGTGTGTGTGTGTGTGTGTGTGTGCCTGTGTGTGTGTGTGTGTGTGTGTGTGTGTGGCAGGGGGTGCATGTTCCCATGTGTATATTAAACTCTACTGAAAGGTGTCAGGAAAGAGTGATAAATGAAGTGAGGAGATAAGGCAATAAAGATTGTAATTCAAAAAGCTGGTGACCCCATTCCATCCCTGGGTTGGGAAGATCCCCTGGAGAAGGGAAAGGCTACCCACTCCAGTATTCTGGCCTGGAGAATCCCATGGACTATACAGTGTCCAAAGAGTCGGACACGACTGAGCGGCTTCCACTTTCACTTTCACGTTGGGAGCAATGAGCTGGTATTCGCTCATTCATTCAACCGTCCCGCTTCACTGTGCTCCTCCTCGGAACCAGGTGCTGCGCTGGGTCCTGGGGTGGGGGTTGGGGGGGACACAGAGGTGGGACAGGTAGGAAGCCGCTCTCGGGAATTTCTCAGTCTAATGAATACACGAACGGGGCTTCCCTGGTGGTCCAGTGGTTAAGAACTTGCCTGCCAATGCAGGGGACACGGGACAATCCCACATGCCACAGGGCAACTAAGTCCGTGCACCAAAACTACCAAAGCCCTCGAGCCTAGAGCCCGCACTCCACGACAAGAGAAGCCACCGCAATGAGGCCGGCACATCCCAACTAGAGCGGCCCTGCTCGCCACAGCTAGAGAAAATACGAGCACAGCAATGAAACGCCACCGCAGCCAAAAGCGAATAACACGCACAGTGGTGGCATCGAGTCATCACTCGGGGCAGGTGAAGCAGCCTATTGATAGGGGTCTCTCTGGATGCGAGTTATTGACATGCGTCATCCTCCAGGGGTCTCGGAACCCCCTAAGAAGGGGCTTCTTGAACGAGTCTTTCTTTCCAGGGCTGTTAAATCTCTTACAGCAAAGCAACATGAGGAATTTCTGAAATGTAAGGAGAGGAGAAATATTACTGATATGTCGACATAAGAAAGGCACAAGGACTTCTCATTTTTAGCTGTGAAATTTAGAATGCAAACGGAAGCACTGTCCTTGGGAATAAGAACACATGTAAGGCAGGCATGGCCCCGCCTGTGTTTCTCTTTTCCACCAGTGTATGTTCTGCCATCCTAAGAGGGGGCTCTCTTGGAAACACCGTTTCACCTGAGTCTCTCTTTCTTGGCAACCTCGACCACAGCCTCGCCATGGTAGTCGAGGTGAAGTGGGCAATCAAAGCCTCCACCGCCCATGTACTGGACTCTCCATTAAGAAAGCAACACTGAGTCAGATTGATTCCTGCAGTGTTGGAGTCCCGCCGTCAAGAGGGCAGCTGGTGGCCTGGGTGAAAGGAGACTCCCTCGGGGCTCACAGCTGCCCCCTCGGCTCCAGACTCCCATGCAGCTGAGGCTCAGCTGCCCCCATCCTCTTCTCTGATTCTTGGGCTGTCATCTGAACCCCTGCTCCTGTGTGAAGTCTTCAGGCGGGGACACTGACTTCTGTCTTTGTATTCCCGAAGCTTGGTGCCTTCTAACCAGAAAGAGAAGCGGCTCACCTTACAGACATCTTTTTTCTTGTTTATTCCAGCGTTTTATTCTACATGCTTGCACACATACACACCTCACCCTTGGCCTGTTGCGTAATATTTTATTAATGCATTCCTTTATTTTTTATTCTTATTTGAGTTATTTCTTTTTACTGATGAATGTATTTAAATCTCCCCATTCACCTTAACATTGTGCAAAGACCATTTATGCTGAAAATGACCGCACAGAAGAAAAGGAGAAGATAGGGTAAAGACCATTTCAAATGCCAACACAAGGGCATTCAACTTAGAATCAATGAAACTATACAACTGGTGTTTTATAGTTCGTAGACGCATACATATTTTGTTCTGATCTACATATTTTATTCTTATCTAAACAGTGGAAACACTAAATAAAACTAACCAAATTGTGTTTATTTCACCTCTTGACATGTGCACATTTGATCAAGGTTTTCTAGCTTCTGCTTACTGATAGGTAAGGAAGAACCCAAGGAAAAGGAATTGTGAGTTACCCTGTCTTTTTCTTCTACGTTGTCATTTTCAGAATAAGTGGTTGACTAATTCAGAGAAATAACACAAGTGAAAAAGGCTGGGACAGGGCTCCTTGGCAGGCAGCGTCTATTAGGACTCCACTGGTGTGGTCTCCCTGGCAGCTCATACAGTAAGGAGTCTGTCTGTGATGCAGGAGACCTGGGTTCGATCCCTGGGTCAGGAAGATCCCCTGGAGAAGGGAATGGCTACCCACTCCAGTATTCTTGCCTGGAGAATTACAAGGACAGAGGAGCCTGCTGGGCTACAGTCCATGAGGTCACAGAGAATCTTGACAGTGACTGAACGACCCACACTCAAAACGCCAGTTTCTGCATTGGAAGCCCGTTCTGGTTCTGCTGGGAAGCATGGTCCCCTCCCCACTCCCCTCCTCTGGTTTGCTCAGTCACGCATGTGATACACTTTCCTGGGTTCACTTTGACTCTCCCTGGGGCTCCCACACGTTGTGGATCCACTGGGATCCTTGCTCATGGAGTGGAGTGGCCGGGAAGGCCAGATACTACCCCCAACCCTGCTCACGTGTCTGCTTCACTGCCTGACTTCACTCCCAGACCCAGCTTCATGAATAAAATTATTAACAATTTCAGAATAGCAACAGCCCAGCATTAAACCTTTAAAGCTTTAATAACCTTAACCTTCTGAACACAGAGCCCCAGGCCACTTCACGGATGCATGTCCATCACGCCAGCCCCAGGAGTGCTGAATGGCCACAATCCATCGCACTTTATGCCAAGCACCAACCGGATGGAGAATAGGTCAAAAAGAGAGCCTCATTGCTTCAAGACCATAATTTCAAAGAATACAATCCTCTAAAGTCAGGTGTGCTAAGAATATTACGATGTGACTTTAAAAACCATCAGTCAGTTCTCAGATGTGCTCTTCAATTCAACAGAAATTTGCTGTGCTCAGCACGATCCAGAACCCTCAGGGACAGGGGTGGAGGGGTTGGGGGAGTGTTCCTTACATGAACAGACACTGTCCCTGACCTCGGGAACACTAGTCCAGTGGGAAGACAGAGAACTACGGAACCGCAGTGCCAGACACACATGACCGCTGCTGTGAATGTAAGAAAAATAAGTGCATGGAAGCGCAAGCGAGAGCGCAACTGATTCTAACCGAGAGACAGAGGCTTACGAGTTAAAAGTGGAAAAGGTGAAACTGTGAGTCAGTCAGCCATGTCCGCGTCTTTGCAACCCCACGACTCTTTGCAACCCCATGGTCTGCAGCCCACCAGGCTCCTCTGTCCATGGGATTCTCCGGGCAAGAACACTGGAGTGGGTAGCCCTTCTCCCGACCCAGGGATTGAACTCCGGTCTCCTGCATTGCAGGCAGATTCTTTACCATCTGAGCCACCAGAGAAGCCCTGGTGAGCTAAAGGTGACATGCAAACTGATCCTTAAAGGTCAAACTGGTCCTTAAAGGTGAGCACAATATTGACAAAGGAGGGGTGATGGACGTTATCTTTGCTTGGATTCCTCTAAGACATAGAACCTCAGACAAGGGTCAGTGTGCAGAGTGTTTCTTTTGGAAAATGATCCTAGGAAACAAAAATGAAGAGAATGGGAAGAGGGAGAATCAACCCAAAGGTGTTATCACTGAGCGGACAAGTGCTTCGGACAGGGGGCGCTCAGTGCCACTGGAAGCCACCGAGGAGCCACCAAAACACACCTCCACCGCAAGATGGTGGGAGAGGGGTTGCTCCCCTGGCTCCCAACCTCCTCTGGTCCAGGGCTGCCCCCGGACTATGCACGAACTCCCCAGCAACTCCAGGTTTGCACACGCCCAAGGACAGCCGGGCAGGCTCCTCCAGTCATCCCACACTGTGATGGAAGAGAAGCCCGAGGCAGGGAAGAAACCCATGGAGCAGCTGGCGCGAGGTGTGGTCAGGCTACACCTGTGCACTGCTGGTTGCCACAGCAACGCCTGGAACAAGAAGGTGTGGTGTGAGAAGACCATCAGGGAGCATTCGCACAGCATCCCGCCCGAGCTCCTCAGACCGAGCCTGCGCCAGACTCCCCGGAGGGCTTGTGGATGCTGATCAGCGGTCTCCACCCCAGAGTTTCTGGCTCAGTGGATGCAGAGTCGGGGCTGGGAGCTAACATTTCTAGCACGTTCTCTGTATGGGCATTAAGGCTCTTAAAGACAGCTATCCACTCTGTAGAGGGACAAGAGAAGGATAAAGCAGGAGAAAGAGAAGTTGCTAAAAAGAAAAAAAAAAAAACATATATATACACACACACACATATACTCATCTCCAGGAAGAGCAGAAAATGATTTCATCACAAGAATAAAATTGGCATGCATTCTCTGACAATCTATGGAGAATTGCTCATCTATTGATAATCTAATGAGAATTTCAACAGGCAAATGTGAAGGAGGGCTGGTTTTGGTTATTCTGTCTGTGCCTCATCCCACCTCCATCCAAATGTATTATTCTCTGTCCTTTACTGTGCCTGGGAAGCTCACCTCTCCAGACTGGATCTCCCAGATCGGAGGATCGCAGACACCCTTAAGAAACCAAAAGGTGGGAGCAAAGAGGGAGTTTTCACCTCCGAGGTTCTCCGGGGCTGCCTGTTGTACATATCTCATCGGGCTCACGGCCCCTCGCTTGGGCGTCAGGGCGGTCACAGTTCCTCACTGTTCTTGGTCCCAGGGCCATACCATCCCCGGTTGATCCTTTAACTCAGCCCAAAGTGCTTAATATATTCTTTTCAGTTCAGTCATCTTCTTTCTACCAGGATCCTGATTAATAATGGTGTCTCAGGGCAAAAACAAAAATTAGAGCCCGGTAAAGCTGCAGATACAGATCAGTATTTCTAAGTCTTCTGCCATGAAGAATAACCCTGGTAACGCTCAAGGGATACTGAAATTTTAAGACTTAAATGAATAAATGAAAGACTTAAATGAAATGCAAAATGCAAAAAAAAAAAAAAAAAAAGATGAATAACATGTAAAAGTAAACCAAGGTCTTAAAACGATTGCCCTGATTAAAGATACACCAAAAAAACCCAAGAGAACTTGATAGATTTTTCTTTCAAACCATAAGGAATTTGCTGAAGGCAAGGGAGAGGTCCCAAAATTGTTAAGTTGTACTGTGTAAAACATGTCCCCATCTATGCACGCTCTGGGAACATGGACCCCTGGCAAGAGAAAAAAAAAAGGTGATTTAGGCTGTGGACATGAAAGCCTTCTGAAGCATCCTGGGAAACAGGAGATAAGATCAGACCAGAAATTAAATAATCTGAGCACACACTGATAACGCGACGTGTTGCAATCAATTCAAAGTTCACATCTCGCTTGATTTATGCATCCATAATAAAATCAATCAAAAATTGGTGCTTCTTCAGTGTAATTTTAAGCCTATTCCATGGCCTCTCCAGCCCCAGGCAGGGGTGTTCCTGCTTCTATCTTCAGGGAGCCCGAGCAGGTCGGGTGGCCTGGGGGAGTCACCATGTAGCTCGGATTTCAAGGGGACTTTCTAAGTGAGGCGCTTACGAGAGACAGTGGGTATCACAATGAGGGAGGGCTGGGTTTGAGCCTTAGCGCTCCTCTAAATGGCCCTCTGTTCTTTTTTTCCACTCTGTTTACACTGTGCCCTCTTGTTTCCCAGATTTCCAAGGTTAAAACTGGCACCTCCATTAAGGCTATTTGAGTCCTTCAGGCTTTCCCGAGCTTCTCTGCTAATCCGATGTGTGTAGCACTTTTCTTATAGCTGGTTGTGAGTATGGGTGGGGAAGCGTGGCTTCTCTTCACAACTGCAGAATCGTTCCCCGTGTGACCATCTACGATGTCTTCTGTGTCTTTAATCTTATCGGTGAGTCATCCCCGTTTATGGGTTACAGTATTTCACTTCAGGTGAGAGGTTGTCATTATCATCCTAAACGTAGCTAATGTTTATTGAACACTTACTATGTGCCAGATGGTGTACACTTACCCCCTTAATCTTACAGTGATCCTGTGACGTATCCCCCTTTTTACAGATGAAGCAATTGAGCTCAGGGGATACCTGGAGATTTAAATCCAAGATTTGGGGCAAGTAGCTGGCAGAGCGGGGCTGTGAATCCAGCTAGCCCATTAGTTACTCTCACCCAGTTGTTCTTGGCCCAAGGTGATGGTACCTCCCAGAGGGCTGTGTGGCAATGACTGGAGACAGTTCACGTTATCACAGCTGAGGGACTGGGACTGGCATCTGGTAAGGAGAGCCCAGGGATGCTTCTAAATGCCCTAGGGTGAACAGGAGTTCGTGCTGTGCTGTGCTGTGCTTAGTCGCTCAGTCGTGTCCAGTTCTTTATAACGCCATGGACTGCAGCCCGCCAGGCTTCCAGCCCCAAACATCTAGCGCTGCCCTTGAGAGACCTGGCTTTAACCTCTGTGTCCATCATATTCTAATCCCTTTTCGTTTGTGTTTAGGTCTTTGCATTCGGCAGGATGTCTTTGTTGGAATAGGTCCTAATGGTGACTCTTTCAGATGTACCCTTGATAAATTAGGGTAAGAAAGTGCTGCTCTCCCCGCCCAGGTTCCTTGGTCCAAGTTCTCTCCCCTGAGTTGGAACGAAGGTCCAATTAACTGCTCAGCAGAGCGTTCACTCTGCGGGAACAGTGTGTCAAAGTTGGATGTTCTGAGACCGGTTATCTGGTTCCAGGGTTGACTTGGTAAGATGCACCCAGACAGCTCTGCTGCTAAGTTGCTTCAGTCGTGTCCAACTCCTAGCAACCCCATGGACTGCAGCCTGCCAGGCTCCTCTGTCCACGGGATTCTCCAGGCAAGAATACTGGAGTGGGTTGCCATTTCCTTCTCCAGGGGATCTTCCCAACCCAGGAATCGAACCTGCGTCTCTTTCATCTCCTGCATTGGCAGGTAGATTCTTTACTACTGAGCCATCTGGAAAGGCCCCATAGGAAGGTGAAAGGAGAAAAGAATTCTCTTCTCATTTCCCTATATTTTCCCATACTTTGAAATATCACTAATTCTGCAGTAGCTTGAAAAACTGCAGGGGCAGAGCTGAAAAGTTATGCTTTCAAACTTTTTCATTAAAAAAAAACAAAAAAAAACCAAAACACCTCTCTGGTGCCTAGAGTCTAATTTATTTTGGGCTCATATGCATGTGCCTTTGGACAAGCCCCTGAAAGTGGCACCCAAGTCTCAGGATGTGGTTCTTCCTTTCTCCCAGAGCATGGTCCCATTTCTTTGAAGTTAATACATCCTGAAAAAGGAGAAAGGCTTCCTTCCCATTCTGCTTATGAACACAGGGGATGCTGGTAGGTTAAGGAATTATTTGAAAAGACGCCGCCACTGCCCTCCAAAATACGAGACCCAGAAACAAGTTCGGAAACTTCTAGAAGGGAAAAGTGGAAGAAGGTTTGAAGAATAAAGGTCACAAACAGGGCTGTTGATGTGATGTAGGAGAAAGCCTGACCCAGAAGTATGGGAACAGCCTATAACCTCCAATGTGACATTAGGCTGCACTTAAAAATCTGATAGCAGTAAGTTTTAAGCACTTGATGTGGGCTTTCCTGGTGGCTCAGATGGTAAAGAATCCACCTCCAATGCAGGTGACCCAGGTTCGATCCCCGGGTCAGGAATATTTCTTCTTCTCCTGGAGAAGAGAAAGGCGACCCACTCCAATATTCTTGCTTCGGAAATCCCATGGGCAGAGCAGCCTGGTGGGCTACAGTCCATGGGGTTGCAAAGAATCGGACACAACTCAGAGACTAACCCTTTTCTCTTTTAAGCACTTCATGGGCAGAAACATCTAGAAATCTGTTTGTGTTCTTGCTGCCAAGTGCAAACATCCTGAGAGAAGCCCTGGGGGACACAGACGACCAGCCCTGGCATTCCTCATTGAACTCCACTTTACAGCAACAGAACGAGGGCGCAGACAGCGTTTTCAGGGTGAACACCCCGAGTCTACGACACAGTGTGGTCCAAACCTTGATGGTCTCCAGGTTTACTCTGCAAACCAGTCACCTGGGGGCCCAGCTGAAATGCTGGTTTCAGTGGCTTCAGGGTGGAGCCTGAGACCTACATTTCTGACGGGCTCCCAGGCCACACCAGGCCTGCTGCTCCTCAGACTTCACCTCCATCTTGCCTCCCACAGCACCTTCTGCATACACTCAGTTCAATTCAGTTGCTCAATCGTGTCCAATTCTTTGCAACCCCATGGACTGCAGCACGTCAGGCCTCCCTGTCCATCACCAACTCCGGGAGTTTACTCAAACTCATGTCCATTGGGTTAGTGATGCCATCCAATCATCTCATCCTCTGTCGTCCCCTTCTCCTCCTCTCGACTTCAATCTTTCCCAGCATTAGGGTGCTTTCCAATAAGTCATTTCTTCACATCAGGTGGCTAAAGGATTGGAGTTTCAGCTTCAGCATCAGTCCTTCCAATGAACATTCAGGACTGATTTCCTTTAGGATGGACTGATTGGATCTCCTTGCAGTCCAAGGGACTGTCAGGAGTCTTTTCCAACACCACAGTTCAACAGCATCAGTTCTTCAGTGCTCAGCTTTCTTTATAGTCCACCTCTCACATCCGTACATGATCACTGGAAAAACCATAGCTTTGACTAGATGGACCTTTGTTGGCAAAATAATGTCTCTGCTTTTTAACATGATGTCTAGGTTGGTCATAGCTTTTCTCCCAAGGAGCAAGCGTCTCTTAATTTCACGGCTGCAGTCACCATCTGCAGTGATTTCAGATCCCAAAAAAGTAAAGTTTCTCTCTGTTTCTGCATACACTACTATAACATTAATTATATGCTTCTGGTCTCACGGAGCTGTGAGACTCTTGAGAGTGGATTCCATTTCGTGTGCATCTTTCTAGCTCTAGCTCTTGGGACACAGTCAGAGGACAGTGTTTGTTCCATTGAATACATTTGAATTTGTGATGCTAGATGGACTTCCTTCTGTGAACGGCTGGTTCACTCAGAGCCCTCCTGACCCCCACTCCCATGACAAGGGCTCCACAACAGCACGGGTCCGTGTGAGCACACACAGACGGCCACTCAGCCTCAAGAGACAGCTCGAGCCTGCTCTCTCTCAGCATGCGCACACGAGGCACACGAGGGTGTACCCACACCCCGAGACCAAGCTCGAGTCAGGAACCAGAGACTCGGCTCTGTGTGCCAATGGCTGCGCTCTTCCTCGCCCACTCCTGATGGTGACCAGGGGCCATCCTCTCTCCTCTGCCTCATGTCACTTCTTCCTTTTCCACAGCACGGCATGGCCGTGGCCTACTCCCACACCTGTATCTTCCTCTGTGACTTTGTGGAGGGAGCGCTGGCTGGACCACAGAGAATGTCCATGTTTCCTGGTTCCTGAGCAAATACCATCACAAGCTCCCCAAGTTCGTGACCAACCCTGTCAAGTCATGCAGAAACAAGGTCAGAAGGCCTCAGGACAGACCTGGGAACCCTAGGGGAGATGACCTCGAAAGGCAGGCGGAGTTGCTTCTGGAATGTGGGTGTAGCGGGGGGAGTAGCGGAGGGGGGAGGGCAGGGAAAGGCTGAAAGAGACTTACAGTAACTGGCTTGTTCCTTGAAAAGGAGATTTAGAGGATGTTTATAGTTAAACGTATCCATTTGAAGATTCATGAGGTACATACCCGCAACCAGGGTGGTGGTGACTTATTCAACAAGTCCTTCCTAGGTGCCCCACACTTACTAATACAAGGGCCTGACGATCTCAAGCAGTCTTCTAGGGGACAATCCACAAGCTGGTGGCCCCGTCTTGCTCCAGTTAAACACTAGCTCAATGTCCAAAAATATAGAGTTCTTTACTGCTGATTCTCATACAAACACCAAAGAGGGAGGGTCCATTCACCGCACATGAAACAATCAAGTCCCCCTTCCCGGTGTCCCTACTCCACACCCTCACACGGGACTGCCACCCCGAAGCCCTGTCTTCCCCACTCCAAGTTCCCAAGTCCCTCACACCCGGCTCACCCCTCCTTCAGTGCCGAAGCAAGAGGCTGAGGGGACGGTTCAAGAAAAAATATTAAACTGTTACCCAAACTTGTGCTCCAAACAGGAAAGGGGACCCTCAGGCCCCAGCCAGGCCCGAAGACAGGGAGCCCCTTCAGTTACCTTTAAAAAAAGTTTTAAGAGGGCAAAGATAAATCTTCAGGAGGCCATGACATCACCCTGCATCACGGCCGTGATCTGCCTCCCAGGCGAGAGCCAGGTCCAGATGGTGCTTATCAAGGAAGCTGGTGAGAAGCAGCGGCCGTGTTTATTGTGAGAATATACAAGATCCTTTGTCATTGTTTATTGACCACTCCTGACACATCAAATGACCAATGTGTACTTCATCATCTTGTTGGATGGATATTAGTGTAAAAACTCACTCATCAAGTCCTGAAGAACTGCCTCTGCTTGAGGCATTCTGCAAAGACTTAAAGTTGATCATAAATTCAAGCTGACGTTTTCATCCCTTCCAGCCCCATGAGCTGGACGCTCTACATTTGCCAACTGACCCAAGTCTTGCAGGAAGTGGAAAGGCCTTTGTTCGAATCCCCACCACCAACAAATGGCTGCTTTTCCTCACTTGGAGCCACCTCACCACCCAGGATACTAAGAATGGCTAACGTCTATTGAAAGAGGGCTGCATACCGGGCACCCTTTGTTAGCTCTTTTCCGTGGATTTTTCTGCTCAGTATTTGCAGATGCATGAAGTAAGGTTGACCGTCATCCCCCTTCGGAGACAAGGAAGTTGAGAGGCAGCAGGATTAAGGGGCTGCCCAAGGTCCTGCTGTTAATACCCAGAGGAGCCAGGCCACCAGCCCTGGAACTGGTACCCTCGCCCCCTGGGAGCTCATGGCCCAGGTCACTCAGGAAAGGGGGGGGAGGCCCACTTCCTGTGTGAAGCTGGTTCACGGCTCTGAGTGAGCATGCATCCACACAGCAAACGCCACCAGTTCAGGCAAACAGATGGTCACCTTCTCAGGGAAAGAACATCCCTAGGAACATACCAAATACACAGATACTGCGTGGACCTGGAAGCTTCCTGGAGAGTGACTATTAGAAAATAGGAAAACCCAAGACCTGATGTTTCTAAGTTACCCTGCCTTCGGAATTCTGCACGCTGCCCTCGGAACCTCTCATGAAAAACTTCAACTCTTAAAGTTGAAAAACTTCAACCAGATCCAAAGCTGATTCAACCCCATTTCAAATGTTCATTTTTCTCCCCAACTTTCTGAATGAGTCCAAGTTTAAATAAGTAGAGTAACTTGTACTCCAGTAAATGAGTAGAGCTTTGCTTTCCTGTTGAACACTGAAGTAAAAGATGAACTACCTCATGGGTGAGAGGTTATCCTAATATTATTGTGACAAAGCCCATAAATCATGGCTATTTTAATTTTTCTAAAATTATATTTTTTTCCTAATATGTAACTCTTCCTTTTCGTTATTTGGGACAGCTTTGCCTGAGACAACTTTGTATATTCAGACAACTAGGTCTCATCCATGAGAGGTCAACATTCACTTTGGAAAAAAAAACTTTTGAAACACTGAAATAAGGACTTCCCTGGTGGTCCAGTGGTAAGGAATCTGTCTTCCAACGCGGGGAACACCACTTCCATCCCTGGTCGGGGAACTAAGACCCCACACGCCACGGGGCAATCAAGCCTGCTCACCGCAACTAGAGAAGCCTGCATGACAGAGTGAAGAAGCAGCCCAGCCAAATAAATAAACAAAATAATTTAAAACACTGAAATGAAGTTGGGTGGGTACTTACCCTCTTATTCATTTTAAAACAGAATTATAATGGGGTGGGAGGTGGGAGGGAGGTTCGAGAAGAAGGGGATATATGTATACCTCCGGCTGATTCATGTTGATGTATGGCGGAAACCAACACAATATCATAAAGCAATTATCTTTCAATCCAAAATAAATTGACTTTATTTTTTTTAATAAATTGACTTTAAAAAACAGAATTGCAACAGTAGCTTAAATAATTGAAGCATAAGAGCTCACCTAGAATTACACCAGCCTATCGATCGAGCTCTTATTTTCCCTCCCAGATTCACACGTAACCTTACACATCTACAAACCTGTTCAACCCTCGTTCAGCCATGCTGATTGGAACTAGAATTGTCTTTGTACAACTGTCAGTCAGGGTCTGTCCCTTTTCCGTCCAGCCGCCCTCTGAGCTGGGTTTTTATGCACTTGACGTCCTTTATCAGCATTGCTGTGTGCACAGTCTTTCAGTCGTGTCCGATTCTTTGTGACCCCCTGGACTGTAGCCCACCAGGCTCCTCTGTCCAGGGGATTTCCCAGGCAGGAATACTGGAGTGGGTTGTCATTTCCTTCTCCAGGGAATCTTCCTGACCCAGGGATCAAACCCACATCTCCTATACTGGCAGGTGGATTCTTTACCACTGAGCCATCAGGGAAGTCCTCTTTATCAACACTAATGGAATCGTGAATATTTACATATGTTTTTGACTTCCTCAAAATGCCTTTTCATCCATCATCTCTTTTAATCCTTATAGCTCCATTTTTTTTTTTTTTTTTTTTTTTTTGGACAGTTGCTGTACAGCATGTGGGATCTTAGTTCCCCGACCAGGGATCAAATTCATGCTTCCTTCAGTGAAATCACCGAGTCTTAACCACTGGACCACCAGGGAATCCTTGCAGTAACTCGCGAGACAGCATCGCTTTCCTAAATGCAAGAAGCAGATTACATGTTGTGCTGTGGCAAACAGGTAGGGCCACAGCAAACCATCTGCAGAGGGCCAGGTAGCAGGCGTGTCAGGTTTTGTGGGCACATGGTCTGTCTCAGCTGCAGCCCCTCAGGTCTGCGCCCGCTGTGCCAAGGCGGCTGCGGGCGCCACGCACGTGGATGGGCGTGTGCGTTCCCATGAGACTTCCCTGACGGACGCTGGAAGGCCTGTCACTGTCGCAGGTCACAAAACTGGCTTCTTCTTCTGACTCCAGCATTAAAAACGTAAAAGCCACTTTCAGCTCGTAGACACCCAGGTGGTGGGCCAAAATGACGCGCCTGTGGACCATGGTTTGCCAACCCCGGGTCGAGCACAGAGGCTCTTGGAATCAGGAAGGACCTTGAGAGAGCTCTGAGATGTTTAATTGACTCTCCTCTGGAGAGAGTAAAGAAGCAAATCCCTCCCGAAGGTGACAGTCCACCGTGCCCTGCTAAGATGAGACCCCAGATACTCTGACTCCTAGTTCAGTGCACTTCCTACCAGAAGCCACTGCTTAAAATAAAGACAAATAGGAGACCAATTAAAGAGAGAACTGTAACCACTGCTCAGCACAGCGCCCGGAGACGAGAACGCCCAGTGCCGGCCGTGCGGCCCCGCGGCCCCTGCAGACAGCGCCTGGCACACGTTCAGAGAGCTTGAGAAACATAACTGGTTGAGCAGAAATCGTTCCAAGAAATAGCACCGTGACTTTTGCTCCACTGCTGCCTCGCTCTGCTGCAAGTTAACTCCTCCTCGGCCTGAGTTGTGAAACCTGTAAAATAAAGCAAATCGACAGTTGCCATTTTAACTTTTATGATAGTTTCACTTTTTATACCCGCTTCAGCAGTCCCCAGACAGAATGCCACCACCAGGCAAGGCGGACAGTTCTGCAGGTAATTGCTGACAAAGTGCTCGGTTGTGTAACTGCCAGGACAAAGCAGTTTAGCTCTCTCCCTTCTTCTGTTGCTTGAAATCCATGTTGTGTCGCCTCCGTTCATTAATTTTCTGCTGCTCCAATAAGAACATACCCTCACTAGCTGGGGTGCAGGGCGGCTGCCCCAGAAGCAGCGGCTGAGACAGAATCAGCCGTCCTGAGAGCTGGAGCAGAGACCACCGTGGGAGTTGCGTGTGTGTGTGTGTGTTGGGGAGGTCTGTGCATGTGAGTGTGTGTGTGTATGTATGTGTGTTGGGGAGGTCTGTGTATATGGGTGTGTGTGGGTGGGTCTGCGTTTGTGTGTAGTCTGTTTGTGTCTGTGTCTGAGGGTCTGTGTGTGTGTTTCTCTTTCTGTGTGTCTGTGGGCGGGGGTCTGTGTATGTGTGGCTGTGTTTGTGTTTGTACGTGGGGGGGTCTGTGTGTGTCTGGTATGTGTCTGTGTATGTGCGTCTGTGTGTGTGTGTGCATGCACAGAAACTGGAGACAGGGTTAAACTCTTCGGGGAAGGGGAGCAGAATGACCCAAGAACAATGGAACAGAAAGCTACCTGAGCGCACGTGGGCAGAGGAGAGGACATTGCGCGTATTTCCTCTTCTCTGAAGCGTTTCCTCCCCCCGCTCCTCCTGGCTTCCTCCTGTCTCTGGGGCCTGGAGGCTCTGAGTCATCCCGTCTGGACAAAGGGCCCTGGTGGCCAAGCCCCTCCAGCCCAGCCCCCGCCCCCCACTCTGGGGCCCTGAGCACTTTGCGCCCCTCCACTGTGCGCAATCCTCGTGTGCGGTGGTCAAGTGTGGGGCTCTGCCAGCCCCACTGCTGGCCTGGGAGCCCCCGAGACAGGGTTGGGTTCACCTTACCCATCATTGGATGCCAGCGCCTCGCAGAACGTCTGACACACAGGGGCGGAAAGTCTGTTCAGTGTCGCTGAGTGAGTGAATGACCCTGATTCTAAACGTGAAAAAGAAAAAAAAAAAAAAAATCCACAGAAATATGATGCTTTTAAATGAAGCTTCAACGCTGGTCACGTAAATACCTATTGCCTGATGGGAAAGCTGGACTGAACCCAGAGCCCGCTTTGATTTCCAGAGGAGCTGTGGATCCCAGAGAGCCACTGACCTTCTCGGGGAGGGGCTGCGAGAGGTGCTGGGGGTTCTTTACACAGCGATGTGCTCAGCTGGCGAGAGTCCTTGGCTCTTCCAGGTCCTAAGACTTCTGGAAGAAGGGTCAGCAAGGAATGCTGTGATGTGAACCCAGTTCTTCGGCATCATTTCAGCTGAGACTTCCAGAAGTGTCCAAAGAAGCAAAGCAGTAATAAATGTCAAAGAGCTGTGCCTGTGTTTCCCTGGTGGCTCAGTGGTAAAGAATCTGCCTGCCAATGCAGGAGACACAGGTTTGATCCCTGGTCCGGGAAAACCCCACATGCTGCGGAGCAACTAAGCCCATGTGCCCCAACTACTGAGTCCGTGCTCATCAACAAAGAGAAGCCTGCGATTAGAAGCCCAGACTCCACACTAAGAGCAGCTCCCGGTCTCTGCAACTGGAGAAAAGCCCACACAGCAATGAAGACCCAGCACAACCATAAATATATGTATTAAATAAAATAAAAAGAGCTGTCCCCACAATATACCCTCTGTGTTCTACAGCTTCTTCATCCAAAAAATTGGCAGCGTTAACTGTATTTCTCCCACCTTACTCCTAACCTGAAATATTACCAGGCAATTTGCATTTTGCTTTATTCAGCCTTCTTTTTAATACATGTTACACTTTCAACATCTACTTAGCATCTACTATGTGACAGGCGCTGAGCTGAGTTCCATGGGGAAACAGAAGAACAGAATGGTGCTTCCGAGAAGCTCATGGTCAACTGGAGGAAATAGGGAAGTTGAGCTATCCATTTATATTCAACAGACTTTTATTTAAGCATCTATCAAATGCCAGGTGTTAAAAGAGACAGTAGGTTAAATGAATTAATTAGACCAATATGTCAATGGAAAAGGCCAGCAAAGACATAAATCACTGTCATACATGGTAAGTGGTATAGCAGGTTGGAATACACGGCATTAAGCACAGAAACCTGGCTTTGCGAGGCGGTCAGAGATGCTGCCACAGTCTAAGTTTTTAACTGGACCTCAAAGAATGAATAGAAATCCACAGAAGCAGTGCAAAGGAGGAGGGGCAGGCGAAGGAGAAAACTTATGGACCGAGCGTAGAGGTTAGGTGCGGAGCAGGCCCCAAGCATCATGATCTAGAGAACAGCAAGTATGCAGGCAGTTGGAGGGAAGCCAGCTGGAAAGGGAAGTGGGTACCATGCTAAAAATAAAATGGGTGATATGCCCCTTGGAGCAATGGTGAGCCATGGAAGCCAAGGAGCCAAGGAAGGGAACCCACGCTCGGATTTAAGAAAAGCTACAGGTGACTGAAAGGAGCAGGAAAGGAAACACTCGAGCCGGCAGCCGCAGGCTGGTGTTTTGACTCCCATGCAAGTGCACGTCTGTCCACACGTCCAGTAGGACCATGCCCCCGAGGAGGCCACTGCAGGGTGGCGGGATCTGCTGAGCATGGAGAAGCAGTTTTCGTGATGTAGGAACAGCAGATGCGGGACCCAGCGAGGCGGTAACTGACGCGGGTCCCAGACAGTGTCGTCCCACTGAGGGGAACGTGGCTCAGTGACCCACGTGTTGCCAGAGTCTCGCAGAGGAGGGAGGCGGGCTCGTGGGAAGGCTCACGCTGCAGCTTTCAGAAGGCGAGCCAGCAGGGGCTGAGAAGGAGCACGTGCAGTGGGCATGAGTGCAGGGTTAGCCTCAGCTTGGGTCCTCTCCGCGGGGTGGCCGAGATCTCCCCCACATAGCAACCCTTTTCAACTTTCAAAGCACCGTCCCCCTTCCTCGAACACACAGCTGGCTTCTGGAGTAGATACTGAGAGGGACACCCTGCCGAAATGACTCATGGCTTGAGAGCATGCCGGAAAGAGGAGTCACGCTAGAAGAAGGCAAAGGGACATCACAGCCGCTCGAGAAAGAAAGGGCCATTCAAGGCTGACAGGTGTGTGACATCTGCAACTCAGAGGTTTATTCACAACCACTTAGTCTCAAAGCATTCCCACTTGCCCATCAAATAAAATCTAAAAGCAAACACATTCCACAAGCCTTATCAGAGCCACACAGACACAAACCGATCATGGTGGTTTAGAAAGTCAGGATTTATATTTTATATTCAGTCCTATTCCTAAATTGGGAAAGGTTTCCATATCATTTTTGTGCTCACTATAGGCTCCACTGTTTTTTGAAACTGCTGTACCATAAAACCCAGGTTATGAGTGTTAAAATAATAAAAGCAATAATGCAAATGCCAGGTCACCAGGCATTCATCCAGAAGTCGAGCATGGTAAAGCACTTTGGTCAAAAGATTACAATGTAACTGAAGCCCTGTAATATATTATACTGAATATAAATTATTAATGTGATTTAATTTTAAGTGCTAGCTAAATGCTTACTAGAGTATTTTAAAAGAAAAACAATCTTGAGACATGCAAAAGCGAGTTGGTAAAATATTATAAAATATGATAGGGAATAATTTGGTCTTAGCTCTGGGTTCACTAATACTTAACTGACAATTGGTCTTCTGGGGTTTTTTTGGTTGTTTCATTCTACATCAAAGAAAAGCAAAGCCCACAGTTCTTGCCATATGGCAAGGAACATTTTCTAGATTATCCATTTCTACTTGCCTTAACACCTCGCTGTTTCTACAACCAATAGCTTCTCCTCAATGCCCACTGTGGCTTCATCTCAAATACCCACCTTTAGTGGGGAAATTCAGTATCGTGGGTTGGACTTGGTCCGAGACTGAGCCATACAGTTATAATCAGAATCTTACTGAGTCAACAAATATGAGTACTTCTACAATTTGCTATACACATTGACAAGTGGCTTTTAGTAAGAATTCTACCTAATCACAGGGGCTTCTCTGGTGGCTCAGTGGTCAAGAATCTGCCTGCCAATGCAGGAGACATGGGTTTGCTTCCTGGGTTGGGACGATCCCCTGGAGGAGGAAATGGCAACCCACTCCAGTATTCTTGCCTGGAGAATCCCATGGACAGAAGAGCCTGGCAGGCTGTAGTCCATGGTGTCGCAAAGAGTTGGACACGACTGAGCACACACACACACACACCCCCCCATGATTCACTGCCAAGATGGGTGTGATTGGCCTTCTCTTTAAACCCCAGCACTGCTTCTAGGCCAATAAATGACCCTCTCCCCCATATGCCATCTGTGTTCGTCTGCTCAGGCTGCCATAACTGAGGAGCCCAGACCAGGGTAAACAGCAGAAGTGTATCTGCCCAGTTCTGGAGCCTGGAAGGCCAAGATCAAGGTGCCAGCACATCTGGTTCCTTCGGAGGCCTCTCTCCTCTTTTTACAGACGCCGCCTCCTCCCTGAGCCCTCACACGGCCATCCTGTGTGTGTGTCTGGGTCCTGAGTCCCACTTCGTATAAGGAAACCAGTCCCGTTGGACTAGGGTCCAGCTTCATGACCTCCTTTTACCTAAACAACCTCTTTAAAGACCCCACCTCCTCCAAGTACAGACACATTCTGAGGTCCTGGGGGCTAGGGCTTCCCCGCATGAATTTCAGCCCCTCACACCACCCACAAATGTAACACTTATGAAAGCATCTCCAGCACACTCAGCGTGGCCACCACCCAGACGTCACCTACACCAACCCAGTGCCCACGCCTCGCTCCCGACTGCAGCCTCTCTGAGGGCCATCTCCCCCAGACTCCTGGTCTCGGTTCTCACCAGGACCTTCAGGGGACCCAGCTCCTCTACCTGCTTGGCAGCCCTCCAGCCCCTCCTGATTTACCACCTCCCCATCTGCTCTAGAACCCATAGGACAGCCTGTGCCCCCATCACGGCGTCAGCACCCAGGCAGGAAGGTCGGGCCCAGCGACACTGTTGATTATGTGCAGCGGCCATTCCAACCCATCCAGGTTTGCCAGTGCCCAGGACAAGCCTTCATTCTGCAACTATCTGTCACTTCCTCCACCTCCTGTTTCTCCCTTCAGGTCTACCTCTTTCTCTGAGAAACTTCCCCCACCCACTCGGCCAGAGAGGAGAAACCCTGCTCTGAACTCTCCCTCCGGCCAGAGATGATGATGAGACCAGTGGCAGATGCTGCCTGCAGATCCTCTCAAGGCAGACCTGTTGCTGAGCGCTGGGGCTCTGCCGGAGGGGCCACACTGAGTCAGAGCCCCCCACCCCGGGTACCACGGCGGCCCCCAGCCCACATCGGGCCCCGTGATGGCAGTGAGGCCTTGCAAAGACTCGGTCGGGGAGAGGAATGAAGCAGGCATGCCCCGGAGACGAGAGGGCGGAGGCCAGAGTGTGAGGCTGCGAGGAGGACTTCCCAGCTCCCATGACGTCAGCCTGCCGTCCCCGCCGGCTTCCAGACCCTGACATGGTCCAACAAGCCCTCTTCACCCAGGCTGAGTCGCTTCTTGTTTCTTGCCACCGAACCATCCTTGACTAAGACACCTTACAACACAGCTGCTATCTCGCCCCCGCCACCCACCCCCTCGTTCTTTTCTTCGCCCGGAATCTGTTTTCCCGTTTCTATTGAGACAGCCACGCTGCACACACAGGGCCTGAATTTTCACTTGAACAAACGCTGCCTGGCCTGGGCCCAAAGAGGACAAGCAGCAACCCCGTGACTTAGCCACACAACAGGTGAGCCATGCCGTGCCAGCATTCACACCGACTTGCCTCGGACCTGCTGGGCTGACTGTGAGAGCCTCCTGACAACAAGCCGGACTGCCTGGGCTGGAATTCCTCTGGACGTTTGCAGCAGCCGTGGCCTGAGAGCCGCGGGAGGCGCTGGGCAGCCAGGGCGGAGCTGTGTGGGGGGAGACAGGTCGGGGGTAGGCTGTGTTCAAGGGAACATTCTTCATCCCAAATCACTCCAAACTTCAGCCGTGAGATTAATGGTTGCCGTGGCAACTGATCAGCCCAGGAGGCTTCTCACAGCTCCTCAGAACGAGTGTGTTAGTCGCTCGGTCGTGCCTGACTCTCTGTGACCCCCATGGACTGTGGCCCGCCAGGTTCCCCTGTCCATGGGGATTCTCCAGGCAAGAATACTGGGGTGGGTTGCCATTTCCATCTCCAGGTCACCTGCCCGACCCAGGGACTGCACCCACGTCTCCCGTGTCTCCTGCACTGGCAGGCAGGCACCTTACCACTAGCGCCGCCTGGAAAGTGGCCTCAGGATGAGGGGACCCTCTCTAACATGCCAAGATCTGCCACGGGCCAAAGTTGTCTCTTGCGCTTTGGCCAAAAATAAACTTTCTTTTGCACATTTTATGGGACTTTTTGGAAAATTTTCTCTCCTGAGGAAACTCCACGTTTTTCTCTTGGTGTTTATCTGACACTACACTATTCGGCTATTCCCTCAAAGAAGAAGTTCCTACCGCTTTGGGGGCATTTTTCTCTCGTGCTGTAGTTCGGGGGGCATGGATCTGTTTCAGTTACTTCTCTTCACTCGGTCTTCCTCCCCCGGCGCCCCTCCCTCTCCTCCAGCCCTCACTCACTCCCAGATGAGACACTGGGCGTCACGTGGTTCGCAGATTCGAGGGCATCCTTTCAGGAGCACCTCCAAACGAAAGGATGCCCTCTGGAAACATTCTGCTCTAACAAGTGGCAGGTCCCCCTCCCCTGTGGACAACACATAGCCGTGAGAACCATGGGTCACGAGACTCGGTGAATCCAGGGCACCTCCTTCCCTGCAGCCTGCTCTTCGAGGGACCGCCTCTGAAATAAAGACTGGTCCTCCACGTGAGAAAGGGTACAGACGTGTTCTTTTAGTTCATTTGCTTCTTTCACTTGGTTTTTCGGTTGATTTGCCGAAGTGGTAGTGACTGTATTATACAGACCTAACTCCTACAAGCACATGTCTCCATCAGCGTGAATAAGCGAAGGACTTCCCTGGTGGTCCAGTGGTTAAGAACCCACCTTCCAGGACAGGGGAGGCAGGTTCAATCCTGGTCGAAGAACTGAGGTCCCACATGCCACCAGGAAGCTCAGCCTACACTCCGTGACTGGAGAAGTCCAAGTACCACGGCTGAGACCCAACACAGCCAGATACATAGAGACTTCTTAAAAGAAATAAAACAATAATTATGGGCACATGATTAGAACTGCACCTATCATGCTTGTTTTCGACATGATGACTACAGAAACTGGCACCACGGGAGGAGGAGAGAAAGCTGACTGGGGATCACAGACACCCTTGGCTTAAGGGGCCCTAGACCGGCACCACCATGCCCCTGTCCTTACCGCTGGTAATTGGTATAAATAAATCGGCTGTGATTTATTTTGCTGATGTATAAATGCATGGATTTTATGTTCCATCTTGTATGCCATATAGGCATTCCTCGGTGATATGTAGAATTGCTTTTGTCAGCTTTGATTAAATAGCTCATGGTTTTATGTTTCCAATAAGAAAATATATCTGTGAAATACCTTTATTATTGAAAATACTGCAATAAAAAACAATCATGGTGCCTGTAAAAGTTTCTAGCTATTTTTTTCAACTATTAAAGCAATTATTTTTTCATTCAGTTTTTTGATAAGCCAAAGTTTCTTAGAAATGCAAGTATGATCTTAATAGAAAATAGAGTGTACTGTGAAATATCGGTTAACCAGAACACCCTTTCTGGTTAAGCAAGCATTAGATACAGCAGGAGCACAGGGGACTCGGCTATGGGGAGGGTGCCTGCCATCCATCAGGGCACCACTGCCTGAGGGAAGTGTTTCTTGCAGAGACTCTGGTCCTTCTGTTCTGACTCTGTGAACCAAGTCACCACCTGCCTTCTCTCTGGTGTAGCATGAGGAACAGCCCTCCAGGAAGAAAGGCCCTGGGTTCGGATGCTCAAGCCACATTCCTTCAGTGTGAAGTCACTAATAATTTCACCCGTATAGAAAGATGGTTCCCATATATTGTTAACTAAAGCATCAGTTTGGAAAACAGTAAGAATTCAGTTTTGTAAAGGGTACACCCCAGGATTGGGCTAGAGAAAGGGGTTGGGCGACAAAGGCAGACTTAGGAGAAAGCACAAGGAGATGGTTGCAACGATGCAAAAATGAAAGTGGTTTGGACCAGCACACAGGAGAGGGCTAAGTGCAAAAATTAGTTACATTTTGATTCGTTGCATCGCAGGTCACTGAGATTTTCATGGAGGTTACCTTAAAAACATTATTTGGGCTCAAGCGCAGCTCTCATTCACTGGAACTGGATTTCAGCCATTGCTGTATAAGAGGAACTGGCCAGTCTGTTTTATCAGTCAGGAGAGGCTGGGCTATATGCATAACAAGCATGGCCGCCACCTCTGTTGATAAACCGCAAGCTTATTTCCCCCTCCCTCTACTGCCCAGGGACTTCCCCAGTGGCTCAGATGGTAAAGCATCTGCCTACGACGCAGGAGACCTGGGTTCAATCCCTGGGTTGGGAAGATCTCCTGGAGAAGGAAATGGCAACCCACTCCAGTATTCTTGCCTGGAAAATCCCATGGACAGACGACCCTGGTAGGCTACAGTCCATGGGGTCGCAGAGTCGGACATGATGAGCAACATTTACTTTTTATTTACTACTGCCCAGTGCAGATGGGCTCAGTATAGTCTCTGGAACACAGACTGACAGAGGCTCCATGCAACACACGCTCCGCAGTCACCACCTCGGCCAGGAGGAAGCGTGGTGAGTTTATCGCTTCTGCTCACATGTAATTGGCAAAGCAATACTTGTTTCCTTAGTCGGTTTGGTTAGCAGGAGTCATTGCCCCAGATAACACTTAACTGACAAAATCCAGTTTCAGAACCGAAGAATTTGACGTCTCCATTAAGAAAATGCCCCTAGAAAGACTCAGACAGATCTACTCTGATAGATATATAGAAAGCGTATATATGTGAATACACACGCATAGATGTGCTTGTAGAAAATACAGATGATGGAGTTAAACGTTTATGGAGCCTGGAGGGACCTTGCAGGAGAATTTTCTGAGTAAATACTTCACAGAGGCAGAGCTGAGCACAAGAAATGTGGCTTTGAAACCAGATAGTCTTGCCTGTTACTCTATCTGAGACTTGCCAAGCTAAGTTCTCAGCCACTCAGCCTCAGGGTCCTCATATGTGAAGTGGATACAAAATCTACCACGCGGCTCTTGTAAAATAAAGTACCCAGGGACATAATAGGGAGTCAGTGAATGTTAGTTGCTGTTTATTTTGCTTTGTTCAGTAAAAAACAAACAAAAAAAAAACTTTGTGATTATTTGCTTTGTCTTTTTCTGCCCCTAGGTCACACCCTATGGCATGTGGGATCTTAGTTCCCTGACCAAGGATCAAACCCCTGTCCCCTGCAGCAGAAGCAGAGTCTCAACCACTGGACCACCAGTGAAGTCCCTGCCTTGTCTCCTATAAAAGGGCATATATGAACATCCCTACTAATCGACATTTCTCATTAAAAGGGTACTGATTACTAAACATTTCATTTAAAATGTACATTAGCATTAAAGACAACTTCTAGCTGTGTTCTCTCAGAGGAAATGATTCTATTGAAAGGTTGGGAGAGCAAGTCTGCCTTCATCAACGAAGCCTTGGAATCGTGAATGAGTTTTACCTTCAAGAACTTTTTGTTTACACACTGAAATATTTCACTTTGGAAACTGAGTGCTGAATCTGAAGATCAGTCAGCAGTGTGCTGATTTTCTACTCTAAGTTGTCCCAGGTGTTACAAGATGTTGTATGGTCTTATACCTGCAGCTAATATCTTCATTCCATTTCAATTAGTCCTTTTGTGCATGTTAACACCCATTCGTTCTTTCACACAAGCTGATCCTTCAGGCCCTGAACACCCCCTCCCCTACAATTTTTTAAGCAACGAGTTTCAATTGCCTGTTGCAGTTTCAACCCGTTCCCTGCCTTGTGGGTGGTTGCTGCTGCTGCTGCTAAGTCACTTCAGTCGTGTCCGACTCTGTGCGACCCCACAGACGGCAGCCCACCAGGCTCCCCCGTCCCTGGGATTCTCCAGGCAAGAACACTGGAGTGGGTTGCCATTTCCTTCTCCAATGCGTGAAAGTGAAGTCGCTCAGTTGTGTCCAACTCTTTGCGATCCCATAGACTACAGCCCACCAGGCTCCTCCGTCCATGGGATTTTCCAGGCAAGAGTAAGGATATGATATCCACCTGTAGGAAGATGGATTCCTTGGTTCTTGAGATGATACATGAGAAGCAGATCCAAATGAAAATACTTTCTGCCCTGGGTCTCTTACAGTCTTGGAGATGCTCGCTTCAGTTCCTGAAAATGCACACCTGAATCTAGAAGGAGCATCTGTCTCAGTCAAGACCCACAGGGATCCGCCTGGAGCCATGGTCAACAGGCCAGCACCTTCCTCCTGCCAGCTTACAGGACATCCCAGATTTTCTCTGCAAGTGGTCCATGGCTAATCTTAGTCTCTGATGTTGTTGAGAAGCAGAACATGTGTTACATGCATATTTAGTTTATGAGAGAGATAGCAGAAAACATCTCTTTTCTGCCCTCAAGTAGTAGAATTATGGCTATGTTTTTATTTCCATCCAAAAATTCACATAACATTAAAAAGGAAATGTAACACAGTAATTGAAACAAATTGGAAATTTCTATGGCCATAACATTTATGAGTTCAAATTTCATGTGAGCACATGGAAATAGTTAGTGAGCATACGATGGCAGCATCCAAATTACACCTAATAAAATGGCCACAGAGAGAAAAGTAATGTAAGATGATTTACTTATCCTACCTAATTCGCTGTTTTATTTCAATCCATAACTATTCCCAGTCAACCAAATGCAACCAGCCTGCTCACCCTGAATTGTTGATAATGGCTGCTGGTGCTATCTGTTTGGTCATTGGTAATGTTTTCTTTGGCTGGTCAGAAATTTAGCAGGTGTGAAACGGAGTCCTGTTCCCTTTGCAAGCTTGTTGGTCATCAGGGCCGAGCTAAGAAAGATTCGAAAGATAGAGAGCAGTTGTACTCAGCTAAGCAGCACTCCTGTCTACACCCCAGATTAAATCTGCGGGTTTGCAGGGGTGGGAGGAGGTATGGGCCAGCTGCTCCCTTAAGGAATGAGAGAAATGCCCTGGCTCCCTGTGCTGTGCGATGACCCCCTGGAGCAACGGCGAGGCTCACGACCTCTCAGTGGGCCCTAGGCTCCTCTCGCTCCTCTGTCCCCAGGCTGCATCCATGACAACCTGGGCTTGTCACTGTTCTCTGTAAAAACTAGATGTTCCATCTGCGTGTGGGCAGACACACTGAAGTGCACACTGATGATCCCCTCACTTCACAGACACCATGCGATGAAGAAGAGTGAAGTGTCTGGGGGACCAGTGACATCTGTAGAGTTCTATCATGACAAGAGACCTGAGCCTTTAATCTGTCATTTCTAAACCGGGGTGAGTAATACCCATCCTGCCCACCATGCGCAGGAGGCGTGAGGATCCAATCCAAGGAGAACAAGAGGAAATACGCACAGGTTCGGGGAACGGTCCGATCTCACCCAGATTTTATCCAGGAGTACTGAAGCCTGGGATGTGCAGTGAGCTTCAGATGACTGTTTAGCCGAATTCACTACAAACAGAAAAGATCTACTTGGTGGTGGTGGGGTGGCGATGATGCTTTGATGAAGCAAAGTAACTGGACAATGGGATGCAGGCCTCAGGGTCCCTCCTCTTGGGATCACCCCGACCAAGAGCCAGAAACTCCATCTGTGAAAGCTCACAGGGGCGCGTCCCTGGCGCTCCAGTGGTTAAGACTCTACACTTCCCCTGCAGGGGGCATGGTTCCATCCCAGGGCAGGGAACTAAGATCTCACATGAAGCACAAAATGACCACGAAAAAAATAAAGAAGAAAAGAAAACAAGCTTACTAGGCAGTGCGCCTGGGTGTCCCGCCCACTGCCCCCCGACGACTGCTCTGCCCCCCTCCCATTCTTTTCCCCCCTTCCACTCCCCAACTCCCGCTGCCCCCTCCCAACACTTGCACAGAAGCCGTCAGGACCACAGCCCCTCCCCATCCTCTACTTTGTCTATAAGCTCTTTCAACATGGAGAGCTAAGCGGGGAACTTGGGTCTCCTCAACAGACTCTGACAGGGGGCCCACAACTGAGGGGGAAGGCCAGCAGGAGAGAGGAAAGGGCTCAGAAGCTCCCCCAAGTCACCGAAGCCAAGCTGGAGAAAACTCCCCATGTCTCCTTCCAGCCACAGGCCCCAGATGGCCTTATGGGCACGTCCCTGCCCATAGGGCAGTCTGGATTCCTCATGAGCCGACCACCCACGCATCAAGCCCAGCAGATAGGTGGGCGGGTGTGGGGGGCACATGGCCTGGACAGCCTCCTCGCCCACCTGTCCTGTGTTAAACCTCTAGCACCCAGAAGAATCTGAAGCCTCAGCGTCTGGGCTGTGAGGACAATAAGCTCATTTCAACCCTGCCATTCCTCGGCCGAGAGTGCTTGGCCCTCCGTAATAGATGATCTTTTGTTTCCTTGAGGGTCGGTCAGTGGCATCACAAGAGTCCAAGAGTTGGACGCAACTTAGCGACTAAACCACCACCAGGCTTCCCTGGTGGCTCAGATGGTAAAGAATCTGCCAGCAATGCAGGAGACCTGGATTCGATCTCTGGGTCAGGAAGATCCCCTGGGGAAGGGAACGGCTACCCACTCTGCTGTCTTGCCCGGAGAATCCCGTGGTTGAGGAGCCTGGAGGGCTACAGTCCATGGGGTCGTACAGAGTCAGACACGACTGAATGACTAATGAGACAGGATTCAGGTCCTTGTGCCCCATTGTAGAATGCCGGCAGCTCACCACCAGCCAAGAGCTGGTGTGAATTAACGCTGACCCCAGATGAAACGATGGGCCCAAATCTCTGAAACCTCAGCCCTCAGAGGGAAGGAAGCTTCACCCGGAGAAGATGACACATAAAATGGGTCCCTGCCCAGAAGAGCTTACACGGTAACACGTCCACGGGCAGGAGAAAAACATGTTTTCCCCATGCGGCATGTTGCTGAGATCTTGCTCTTAATGGCATAGATCTTTGTAAATCCTCCAGATTGAAAGATGAAGCCAGGGAAGCAAGCGGGTGAGGCAGGAGGCATTTCAGGCTGCCTGTGGGGAACGCGACAAGCCTCGGGGCAGGAGGCACCATGGAGGAGGGCCCACGAGGGGCAGCTGCTGCTGGTGCTGCTGCAGAACCCTCCTTCTGCCAGCCCCTCTGAGAGCCACCAGGCTGTCCAGCCTGGCTTGGCCCACCTCTGGGTACCTCCCTTTTTCAAAAAGAGCTGCCAGCCCTCTGATGAGCCGGGGGCTTGGGTCAGCACTCTTCCCGGCACCTAACCCCAAACCAGGCACACGGAATTCGTGCACAATAAACACGGATTGCGAGAACAGATCAATTCATTAACACGCCTGCAGCATACAGCCCTCCCCAAGGAACTTTCATTCCAGGACAGACATGAGATGCATCCCTTGGTCACTTCTAAATGTGAATGTCTTAACTATGTCACACGCCCAGCATGTGATCACTGAGTTATGGTTCCGTTCAAGCTGAAAGGAATCTTAGATATCGGCTAGTCTGACCATTTCCTCTTCCACATGAGAAATCTGATTGATTCTGTCAAGTGGGGGAATATCTTAATTACTTGCGAAAACAAAACCTTAGTAACCTGTAAGCAGATCATTTCCCCCAGGGCCAGCATAAGGACCACAAACATCTAGCCCGACCTGTTGATGGTTTTCATTAGGAGGGTTTCTCTGGGTGTTTACATTGGAAATTCTACAAGGTCAGGGAGTATATTCTGAGTGAGAAAGAAATCAGCTTAATTTTTTTTTTTAAGGTTATAAGGATATACCTAGCAGTAGGAGCACCACCCTTATGGCAGAAAGTGAAGAGGAACTCAAAAGCCTCTTGATGAAAGTGAAAGTGGAGAGTGAAAAAGTTGGCTTAAAGCTCAACATTCAGAAAACGAAGATCATGGCATCCGGTCCCACCACTTCATGGGAAATAGATGGGGAAACAGTGGAAACAGTGTCAGACTTTATTTTTCTGGGCTCCAAAATCACTACAGATGGTGACTGCAGCCATGAAATTAAAAGATGCTTACTCCTTGGAAGGAAAGTTATGACCAACCTAGATAGCATATTCAAAAGCAGAGACATTACTTTGCCAACAAAGGTTCGTCTAGTCAAGGCTATGGTTTTTCCTGTGGTCATGTATGGATGTGAGAGTAGGACTGTGAAGAAGGCTGAGCACCGAAGAATTGATGCTTTTGAACTGTGGTGTTGGAGAAGACTCTTGAGAGTCCCTTGGACTGCAAGGAGATCCAACCAGTCCATTCTGAAGGACATCAGCCCTGGGATTTCTTTGGAAGGAATGATGCTAAAGCTGAAACTCCAGTACTTTGGCTACCTCATGCGAAGAGTTGACTAATTGGAAAAGACTCTGATGCTGGGAGGGATTGGGGGGAGGAGGAGAAGGGGATGACAGAGGATGAGATGGCTGGATGGCATCACTGACTCGTTGGACGTGAGTCTGAGTGAACTCCGGGAGTTGGTGATGAACAGGGAGGCCTGGCGTGCTGCAATTCATGGGGTCGCAAAGAGTCGGACACGACTGAGCAACTGATCTGATCTGATCTGAGCAGTAGGAGTGAAGGTCACTCAGTTGTGTCCAACTCTTTGCAACTCTATGGACTATATAGTCCGTGGAATTCTCCAGGCCAGAATACTGGAGTGGGTAGCCTTTCCCTTCTCCAGGGGATCTACCCAACCCAGGGATCAAACCCATGTCTCCCACATTGCAGGCAGATTCTTTACCAGCTGAGCCACCAGGGAAGCCCAAGGATGTACCTACCAGCAAGCACGTCTTTAAAAATTCTTCTAGGGCCTTCCTTCATTGTCCAGTGGTTAAGACTCCACACTTCCAATGCAGAGGGTGAGGGTTCAATCCCTGGTAGAGGAACTAAGATCCCACATACACAGCCCCACGGCATAGCCAAAAAGAAAATTTTTAAAAATTCTTCTAAATTTAACATTTACTGAGTAACACCTGTAAGGTGCCCCAATATGTACCCTGTGTGTGCGCGACATTGCTCCAGTCGTGTCCGATTCTTCGCGACCCCAGTGACTGTGCAGCCCACCTGCACAGTCCAGGGATTCTCCAGGCAAGGACACTGGAGCAGGTTCAGGGGATATACTCCCTGGGATCGAACCCACATCTCTTACATCTCCTGTGTGGGCAGGTGGGTTCTTTACCACTGGCGCCACCTGGGAAGCCCCTAGCAGAAGCCAAAGGTAAATTCAGTATCCCTGCCTGCTGCAGAGGCTCCCCATTTTGTGAAACCCGACAAACACATACAAATGGTCCCAACAGAGCCTGATGCGGGGGAGACTGAAGCACCCACTCCAGCAGGGAAACGAGGCTCAGAGAGAAAGCAGACTGGAGGCCCTGGGCCCGGCAGATGGAGAGGCAGGACGCGAGCAGGCCGTGAAGGGGGACGAAGGGTCTCCAGGCAGACGGACAGAGCGAGCACCGGCCACAGGAAGGACTCGGCATGGGCTACACCAGGGATGCACAGGAATAGTTTTTATTTTGTACCAAGGGTGTGTCAGGCACTTTTAAAAAACAGAATCGTTCAAGACTCATAGCACCCAGTGAATCAGGCGCCTCCATTTTCCAGAGAAGGAAGCGGAACCTTGGAAAGATTAATAACGGGTCGAGTGAGGGTCAAGATGACATAATGCACACGGGGCACAGCCGGGCAGAAAGCCCCGAGGGGCTGGCTCCAGGGTCCTGCTTTAGCCAGCCCACGAGGCCGCCTTTCAGGGTGGAGGGAGACCACAAACCATGTCTCAGGGCAGCAGGGCTGGGCCTGGGGACCAGGGAGGAAACAGGGCCACTGGAGAAAGAGGAAGAGGACAGAGGAGGGAGGGAGGGAGCACAGAGCAAGGGCTGTGACCCCGCTTGCTTCTAAGGTGGAGATGACAGTGAGCGTCAGGGTCGGAGCAAGCAGGCGTTGGCTAGGAGATCACGGGACGGGGACTGAGGGGCGAAGAGCAGAGGGGGAGGCCCGGGCTAGGAAAGAGTAAGGGCCATCCCTTCCCCAAGACAGGATGAGAGGGAAGGAGAAGGAGGCGGAAAGGAGGGCGGAAGTGAGAAAGAGAGGGTCCCAGCAGCGCCGGGGGCTGCCCTCCTCAGCCAACCCCGGGAGCACGTCCACTCCCAGCCAGGAGGCGAGCAGGGTCAGCGCGGGCCTGAGCAGAGTGGAAACGATGTGCAGCAGCTGTCGTGGGAATCTGATAGGGAGCTAAAAATGGAGCTCAGGAGGACGGCCACGGCGCGGCGGAGCCCGACGGCAGGACCGCAGGGGGTCCGGTTACTGCGGGCGCCCCAGTCCCTTCATCAGAACCCAGCAGAGGGGGGTCGGGAGGGGACGAGAGGGCAGAAAGACGCGGCAGAAGGCCGAGAGGGAAAGGGAATCCGAAACTTTTGAGGACTTTGCCAAAACAGCTAACATGGACTCCAAAACACCACGGGGAGGGAGGCAACACGCGGCCAGGAGGGTCCAAGACGCGCAAAGCTGGGAGGGCTCAGGGGCCACCGGGAGGGCACAGAACAGGCTTGCTGGGAAGGCGGGAACAGGGCGATGGAAGGACAGCTCTAGAGGGCATTTCAGAGATGACGAGCTCACAGGAGGCAAGATAAGGCCCAGGTGTGGCCGTGTGCGAGGAGAGAGCCCTGACGGAGGAGGGGAGGAGAGCAGGGTGGGCGTGGGGCCTGGGGAGGACCGGAGCTTGTGCAGACACCACCTGCCGAACGCACAGCAAGAGAGAAGGTCAGGCTGAACCAGAGAGCAGGGAGCAGCTGACATTATTGGGGACGCACACTCCATTTCTACTGCAGCAGCATCACAAGCAGAGCTGTTCCCCACCCAGCCCGCGCCTAGAATGAAAAAGCAAGTAAAACAGGCTTCCTGGAGTTCTCCAGACGCTGGGACCGGGAGGAGAGAAGGGAAGCCAGGATGAGCGAACGTTATAAATGGAGGAATGGTCCACGGGTGTCGGGGGTGGGAGAGCCTCAGATGTAGGGAGCGTCTACTTCTCTGACCTTCTGCCTTACACAAAGCCGACCCACTCCTCTCTCCTGTGTCCAAAGCTCAAGATAAAAGGGCCTCCGATCATCCCACCCGCTAACCACAGCACGAGCTCCAGACTCCGCGGCTAGCTTCTTCATCAGCTGCTCCAGGCCTGTGGGGACCATCTCCCGCCCAGCCTAAGTTCACCCTTTTGACTTGTTGTTGTCCAGCCACGAGGTCATGTCCAACCCTTTGCAACCCCATGGACTGCAGCAGGCCAGGCTTCCCTGTCCTTTATCTCCTGGAGTTTGCTCAAGCTCATGTCCATCGAGTCGCTGATGCCGTCCAACCATCATCCTCTGTTGTCCCCTTCTCCTCCTGTCTTCAGTCTTTCCCAGCATCAGGATCTTTTCTAATGAGATCAGCTCTTCACATCAGGTGGCCAAAATATTGAGGCTTCAGCTTCAGGATCAGTCCTTCCGATGAATAGTCAGGGTTGATTTCCTTTAGAATGGACTGGTTGGATCTCCTTGCAATCCAAGGGACTCTCAAGAGTCTTCTCCAACACCACAGTTTAAAAGCATCAATTGTTTGGTGCTCAGCCTTCTTTACAGTCCAACTGTCACATCCATACCTAACTACTGGAAAAACCATACCTTTGACTAGACGGACCTAGTCAAAGTCAGGTTGTGTCAGCAAACTGATGCCTCTGCTTTTGACCTGGAAACGGGTTTCGCTCACCTGATTTGACCCTGGTCCTCTCTTGAGCACAGCTTTAGACTCACTATGGCAAGAACCTTCAGCCGCACCGCCCTTGCCTGCTTCAAGAGAACATTTAATAAACGTTTGGCAGTGCTTAGCACCTGCAGGGCATGGGCTGAAGAAGCCCGTGGAAGTCATTCAGTTCCTGGGTGACTCCTCTTATAACATTTCCACCCAGCAACGTCCCCCTGCTGCTTGAGTACATAGAGCCAGGAAACCCACTCTGTGTGACACCGTCCGTCTTGCCACTGGGTGGCTGTATTGAAAAGTTTCCATTCCCTAATCTTCCTTTCCGTCATAGCCAAGTACCTGGATTTTTTAAAAAATATTTATTTATTTGGCTGATTTGGCTGCACCAGGTCTCAGTCGCCATTTAGTTGCAGAGTGTGAACTCTTAGTTGTGACATGTGAGACATAGTTCCCTGACCAGGGCTTGAATCCCAGCCCCCTGCATTGAGAGTGTGGGGTCTTAGCCACTGGACCACCTGGGAAGTCTTGTCCCTTCACAGTCATGCAAAACAAGCCACATTCCTTTCCCATCTGATAGCAATCTGAAGACAAGGAGAACATCCCAACGGAGCCTCCTGCTTCCAGGAGAAATAGCTGCAATTCCGGACACCTCTTCTCATAAGACTCGGCTCCGGCCAGCTTCCCGCCTGTGTGCCCCGCGTGACCAACGGCAACACTGCGAGGGGTCTGCCGGGGGGCAGCCAGCTCCCCAGCGCCAGCCACGCGGTAACCTGCTGAGACACCTCTGCAGTCCTGTGTGTGGTGTCGGTACCATTCTCATCCCCACCACACACCTGAAAACTGACGCAGGGAGCAGTAAGCACCCTGCCCAGTGCTACCATCAGCAACGGAGCCAAGACTCAAGTCCAGGCAACTGGATGTACCCACACCCCTGTGCCAGCCGCTCTCAAACTTGGCAGCCGCTGGAATCGCCCTGGGAAGTTCTAAAAACTACTGAGACCGGGATCCACCCCAGAAGCTGACTTTACTGGACACCCCAACATTCCAAAGGTGTCCGGGTGACAGCAACATGCAGGCGAGGTGGATGCCGACTCTGTCGTGAGAGCACAGCACCCCCAGGGCAGTCTGGCTGGTGCTGGCAGGGCTGGACTAGAGAGAGGGGAGCAGTGGAAATTTCCAAGCTTCCCCAGTGGAGGATAACTCAGGGACAGGCCCAGACGTGGGTGACGAGAGCCAGCCTTGCAGGGAGGCTAAGTGAACACTCAGCTGGGGTGAGTTCAGAGGCACTGCAAGGCCCTCATTCTCAACAACGACAACAAAAAGACAAGAGCAACAAGACGCAGACCCTCTCCTGACGGGACTCGCAGCCTCAAGGGGTTCCTCCGGAAAGGACTCCTGCGGGTAACGAGGCCCACCTTGGGCCCAGAGCCACCGTCTCCTCCTCTTTGCGACCCCACGGACTGTAGCCTGCCAGGCTCCTCTGTCCATGGGGATTCTCCAGGCAAGAATACTGGAGTCGCTTGCCGTGTTCTCATCCAGGGGATCTTCCTGACCCAGGGATCGAACCCACGTCTCTTAAGTTTCGTGCTTTGGCAGGCAGGTTCTTTACCACTAGCACCACCTGGATATTTCTTGTTCAAGCAGGAGGGTGCTTCATGGGTTAGAGATTGCCCATCAGGTGTTGGTTCCCTGGCTGTTGCTGGAAGCTCCCACATCTGTCCATTCCTTGGACTTGCTCTTCCCTGGACCACAGCACAGCGCCGGGACACAGGGCGGTGCTGACCCTGAGCTGCCCGCCGGGAATGGGGGCCCTTTTCCTCCACCCCCTCCCCTCCTCCCAGAGCCCGCCCCATGCGCCCCGGGGCGGGGACTCCCCCACCCCCAAGGCCATTCATATTTAATGCAAACATCTGGATGCAAATTGATTCACTTTTGTTTTACTCCCTTTCCTCTCAGACCCTGTCTAACGTAAGCCGCCTTTCATCCTAGACAGACAGGTGTTTCCCTGGGCTAGAAACGCACAAAACAAAGACGGCACTGCGTGCAGCTTGGAGCAGATCCTACAGCTCCAAACTCCGTATTTTTTAGGATATTTCCAAATGGGAATGTGCCTCGGGGGCATTTACCCTCTCTCGAGGTCACAGTGACTTGTGGGAGTCTCAACCCGGGAGAGGAATTTTGCAAATGGGGATAGGATATTAGTAGCCTGAAAGCCCCTAAATATAATCTGTTCCCAAACCTGTAAATCCTCTTTTTCTAAAGATGAGAAAAAGTGGATGGTTTGGCAGACAACTTTGTTCCCGTCCCTCCGCAGTCTATGAACCTGGCTATTTTTTGGTCTGTGTTGCCAAGACTGAGGTTCTGAGGATTTAAAGAAAAGGGGAGTGGGAGAAAAGAGAGCAAGAAAGGCAAATGCTGATATATTTATATATCTATTTGTTTGGGATGACAAAAGAATTGGTAGGTGCTTGAGGAATAAAAAAATTGAGCAGATGTGGGATATTTATTAATGACCTAGTCACATTTCAGGTAAGGACCGTGAGGCTAATGTAGAGTTCATTCACTATAAAAGGTATAGAAAACAGAGGGGCTGACTAGGGCTGCATTTTTGCAAAGGAAAGAGTAATGACTAAGACGCCACCCCAGGCAGATGTCTGTCTACTGCTGATTGCATTTCATTTCTTGCCTCTTTGTAAGTGTGTGTACACACACATGCACACTCAAATTCAGGAGCTATGAGCATAGATTCTCTATTGTGCGAATGGTGTGTGTGTGTGTGTGTGCGCGCGTGTGTATAAACAATGTCAGTAACTGGGGCCAGAGAACAATTCTGTTGACGTGTTTCTTCCTAAATCCTCACAAAACATCTGCAAGGACAAAGACACCATAAATCTTTAAGAATTGCTTTTGAAATAACAACACTAATTCAAAAAGATACACACATGCCTATGTTCACTGTACTGCAGCATTTACAATAGCCAAGATATGGAGACAACGTAAATACCCATCAAAAGCTGAATGGATAAAGATGTGGGATGTATCTTACAATGGAATACTACTCAGCCATAAAAAAGATGTAATCTTGCCACAGGCAGCCACATGGATGGACCTTCAGCATATTATGCCAAGTGAAATAAGTCAGATGGAGAAAGATACTTACCATACAATTTTACTATATGTGGAATCTAAAAAACTAATAAACAAAAAGCTCGAAACAAATAAAAAAAATAAACAAAAACCCAGCAACATGTATTATGCCTGAAAGGAGGATATATGCTGGTATCAATAGTTACAGAAGACAGAGCAGTGGTCACCAGAGGAGGAGAAAGGGGAAGGACAGAACGGATGGAGGGGATCAACTGTATATGAAGGATAAGGGCAGTTCAGGGGAAATGAAATGATGCCTGAAGGAAGGATGTATAATGACATCAACGAGCATGGATGACACTTCCCTCCACAGGAGGTTCCTTCTACAGCAAGACTTGGCTCAAGTGGTACCCAGCTCGTGCTGCGGGACTCACAGAAACCAACAGAAACGCTAACCTTGCATAAGGATCTCTTTTTGCTACAGTTTAGTGGGATCACACTAGATCACTATGTTGTTTGAAAACACGAGCAAAGCCTTGTATCACCCCCATAGGGCCGTCAAGAAGAACCCATGATGCTGAAAAGACTCATGGAGAATCTTAACTCCCTCATATGGAAGCTAGTGTGAGAGATACAAGATGATGATCATAAAAATCACTGTGGCTAGGAAAAGAAAGGATGGCCATCATATGCAGTTTGAAAAACCCTTCTAAATGTGACGTATCAGAAACATTAAAGGTATCATTTTGGGTATATTTACTCTAAGAGGTAAAATTCAGCCAGTTCTTTTGGACTGATGGAGTGGCCCAGAGGATATTTGATTCTCAGCTACAGGCATATCTGAATCTAGATGTGTAATTTGTATATTTATCAACAGAAAATACAAGTTTTAGAACAGCGGTCCCCAACTATTTGGGCACCAGGGTCAAGTTTCATGGAAGAAAATTTTTCCATGGACCTGGTTGGGGTTGGGGAGGGTGGATGGTTTCGAGATGCTTTGCGTGCATTGCATGTATCATGCACTTTATTTCTGTTATTATTACATCAGCTGCACCTCAGATCATCAGGCATTAGATCCCAGAGGTTGGGGATCCCTGCTTCAGCAGGTTAAAGCGAACACTGATTTAAACCCTGACTACCCAGTCGGTGGTGAGCACCAGCAACAGCAGCATCTCCTGGGACTCTGTTCAAAATGAGGAATCTCTGATCCCACCCAGACCTAAAGAATCAGAATCCGCATTTTTTTTTTTTTTCCCCAAGATCCCCTGGGGATTCAAACACACATGAAAGTTGAAGATTTTTTTGCAGCGTATCGGCCAAAAATTCACCCCAGGGGACGTCCCTGGTGGTCCAGTGGCTAAGACTCCATGCTCCCAAAGCAGGAGGTCCGGGTTTGATCTTTGGTCAAGGAACTGGGATCCTACATCCCGCAACTATGACCCCGTGTGCCACAATTAAGACCCGGCGCCGCCAACATACATGAATATTGAAAAAAAAACCTTACCCCAAATCTATCACGGGGTGTTGGAAAAAAGTCTCAGAGCCAACGAGCGTATTAGAGGTTGGATGAACAGTTGACAAAAGCCAAGTGACTTTTCCAGCTAACCTCCTAAAATAAGTCATTAGTCCCATTTCTTATATGGTGTATCATCCTAACACTTCTAGCTACTTTGCACTAACTTTTGTGATGAATTCTTTCAGAAGTTTGCTATTTTCTCCTAAATTATGCAATGTGATATTTGGCCACTGTTTCTTGCTTCCCTGGTGACTCAGATGGTAAAGAATCTGCCTGCAGTACAGGCAACCCAGGTTGGATTCCTGGGTCAGAAGATCCCCTGGAGAAGGCCATGGTAACCCACCCCAGTATTCTTGCCTGGGAAAATCCCATAGACAGAGGAGCCTGGTGGACTGCAGTCCACGGGGTTGGAAACAGACACAAGTGAGCAACTAACATTTATGAACATATACTGAACATACATGCCTCTAAGTTCGTTCTATACAGACACATGTACACTTTTTGAGAACCATGTACTTGGCAGGCTTCCCTTTTGCCGTTTGCTGTCCGTGTCTCACTGGTGTGTGTTAACACGGCCACTGAAACTCCTTTTCAGGGCTGGATAACAACACATCCCAGCTGCTGGGCTGGACCCCTTCCCTGTTTGGGGCATTTCTAATCCTCACTGTTATCAACAGAGGTGTTGTGGATCTTTCTGTGCACATCACTGATTTCCCCCTTCTGAGTTGTTTCTTGGGGGGTTCTTGTTGTTTAGTCGAGGTCATGTCTGACTCTCTTGTGACCCTGTGGACTGTAGCCTGCCAGGCTCCTCTGTCTGTGGGATTTCCCAGCAAGAACACTGGAGTGGGTTGTCATTAAGACCCAGTTCCTAACCTTGAGGATCTTTCAGGAGTTGTGGGATGCAAAGATGGCAACACCCATCTTTGGGTGTTGAGGGTCACAGAGCTGGGCAGGTGCCGGGCAGAGGTGCCCCAACATGCTGGGCTCTCCCTTCCAGAGCACTGCCCTCCCCTGGCCGTCCTGCTCACAGCTCGGGGGCTGGCCTTCATGAGCTGTCTCTCCAGGCCCCTGCCTCCTGGCTTCCCAGAGGGCTGACTGGTGTGGGACTCCAGGAGGAAGTGGGCAAAGGGAAGGCAGGAAGGAGGGGTCTGTCCCTGGAGGCCACAGGCTGTCAGTTCACGTGCTCCTGACCAAAGCTTCTGTCTGGTGTCTTCTCCCGGCTCCCGGAGCCCCGTGTCCATCTCGCCCCTCCAGGCTCAGAGCCGGCCACGGTTTCCCCATTCTCCCCCAGGCTGCTTCACCTTCCACCTTTGATTTCCTATAACCCTGCCTGCACCTCTGTCAACAGTCTGTCATTCTCCTCAATGACCTATTTAGGATGCACCTTCTGTTTGCTGCCAGGAGGCTGAGCGGTGTTCCCAAGGGCTAGGGACAAGGGACGGGGACAGGAGATTCTAACCAATGGGGGTGGTGTGTGACAGTCTAGCCACAAGTGTCTGCTGAGCTGCAACCCAGAAGGCAAGGACATGTGACACAGGCATGGGGTGGGGGATGGGGGGTGATGGATGGGGAGGCATTTTTTTTAAAGGATTATTTAAAAATTTTTTGGCTTAAGATAATCGCCCCTTTGTAAAAGATGACAGCATCCAATAATAACTGGGGAAGATTGCTGCATGTCTTGCTCAGTTTCACCCAGCATTTTACTCACAGATGCCTATCAAACTCTGTCTTCAAGACAACCGAAGAGGAGACGAGGAAGCGAGCTCCAGGTCCTTAAGCAGGAGCCCTAAGCTGTAGGGATGGCACTGGGCCACCCACACACCTGCTCACTCTGTTCACCAGCGAGCCTGCGACCTCAGCTGCAGGTCACAGCCAGACTAGTATCTGCCTGTCCCACAGGTTCCTGGAGTTTTCTTACCGGACACACGAGAGGGAATCTTCCTGACTTCCACTCTCAACCCCACCCTTGCCTCCCAGGCTCACCTTGACATCTTGATTGATGACAGCTGGTAATTGGCTCCTCACCCTGCCTGTGCTTCCTGGTCTTTACGAATTCTCCCCCGGCTCCCTTAGGAGGGACACAATCTCCTCCACCCTGAGCTCTGGCTGCGCCCCGCCCCACATCTCCAAGCTGGCACCCTACAGGGCCCCCGGAGGGTACACCGGGTTTGACGCCCAAGGCCAACTGTAAATTTTCATTATCAGCTAAAAGCAACCATTTTAAAAGTTTTTAGGGGGAGAAGTTTATTTGTAAAGGGGAAGGCAATAAAAACCATCATTTGATAAAATTCAGGAGTCAATTCTAATTTTTTTTAAATATGGTAAAAACCTATATATCAAAAACCAACAACAAACATGATATTAAATGATGAAATACTAAAGTTATTCCATTAAAATCTGGACTGTGACACAGATGCCTCCCTTTCCAAAATTATTCAATCTACTTTTACAAGTTCTCACTAAAGCAGTAAGACAAGAAAATTAGCTAAAGAGTATAAATACTAGAAAAAGATATGGATATAGGTATATATGACTGTACACCGAGAAAACTAGAGATTCTATTTTTAAAACCTATTCTAAATATTGAGAGAATTTCATGAGGTAGCAACACAAAACAAATGTATAAGATTCAAAAGCTCTTATCCATGCTAGCAATAACTAGTTCTAAAAGGAATGGAGGGAAGTCCCCAGTGGTCCAGGGGTGAAGAATTCACCTTGTGGGTTTGATTCCTAGTCAGGGAATGAAGACTTCCCATAAGCCTCATGGTACAGCAATAAGTAAGTAAATAAATAAAAGGAAAGGAAAGGAAATGGAGTTGCAGGATGTTAATACACAAAAGTCAGTAGTTTTCCTTTTTTTTTTAATTGTTTGCTCAGCTTGCAGGATCTTAGCTCCCTAACCAGGGATGGCACACTCACCCCATGAGTCTTATGTGAGAATCACCGCTAGGGAATTCCCAATAGTCTTCCAATATACTGCCAATGAACAAATGTAATATGACATTAAAAACATGGTGCAATTTACATCAGTATATCAAAATGATATACTTAGGCAAATCAGATGAAATATGTACAAGATCTATAGGGAAAGCTATACAACTCAGCTGAAAATATCAAAATAGGACTAAATAAATGGAAAGATATTTTATGTTCATGGATAAGAAGAATCAATATTGCTAAGATGTTGGCTTGTCTCAACTTGATCTATAGGTTCAATGCAATCTCAAACAAAATCCCAGTGAGTTATGCTATGGATATCAACAAACCAATTCTAAAGTTTTCACAGAGAAGTAAAATATCCAGAATATCCAGCACAATAAGTAAGAAGAACAAAGTTGGAAGGCTGACACTACCTGATGTCAAGACTTACTACAAAGTTACAGTAATTAAGAGAGTGTGGCACTGACCAAAGGATAGGAACTAATGGAAAAAAGGAACAGTATAGAGAGCCCAGAACAGAAACAGAACCACATAAATATAGTCAAGCAATCTTTGACAAAGGAGCAAAGGTGATATAATGGCGCAAAGACAGTCTTTTCAACACATGGTGCTGGAACAACTGGACATCTACATGTAAAAAATAAATAAACAAATAATGTAGACACAGACCTTATGCCCTTCACAAAAATTAACTCAAAATGGATCCCAGACTTAAATGTAAGACACACAACTATGAAACTCCTAAAAGACAACAGGGGGGAAAATCTACATGATCTTGGGTGTGGCAATGATACAACACCAAAGACACATCCATGAAAGGAAGAATTGATAAGCTGGACTTCATTAAAATTAAAAACTTCTGCTCCATAAAAGCAATGTCAAGAGAATGATAAGATAAGCCACAGACTGGGAGAAAATATTTGCAAAAGACATATCTGATAAAGGACTGTTTCCAAAATAAACAAAGAACTCACAACTCAACAGTAAGAAAATAAACAACCTGATTCAAAAGGGGGACAACTTACCAAGGGAAATATACACATGGCAAACAAGCACAGGAAAACATGCTCTGCATCACATCCTCAGGGAAGCACAAATGAAAGCAACAAAGACGCCACTACACCCCTCCTAGAGCAGTCAAAACCCAGAACACCGACACCGCCAACTGCTGATGAGCACAGGGAGCAAGAGGAACTCTTGTTCATTACTAATGGGAACGCAAAATGGTACAGCTACTCTGGAAAACAGTTTGGCGGTTTCCTACAAAAGGAAACATATTCTTTCCATTCAACCCAGAAGTCACACTCCATGGTGTTACCCAAAGGAAAGAAAAACCTAGGTGCACACAAGAGGCTATATGAGGTTGTTTGTATCACCTTTATCCACAACTGCGAAGACATGGAAGAAACCAAGATGTCCTTCAGTGTGTGAAAGATTCAGACGATGGAATATCGTTCAGCACTAAAAGGGAAGGAGGGCTTCCCTGATGGCTCAGACAGTAAAGTGTCTGCCCGCAAGGTGGGAGACATAGGTTCAATCCCTGGGTCATGAAGATCTCCTGGAGGAGGGAATGGCGACCCACTCCAGTACTCTTGCCTGGAAGGTCTCATGGATGGAGGAGCCTGGTAGGCTTACAGCCCATGGGGCTGCAAAAAGTCAGACATGACTGAGTGACTTGTCATCACTTGTCAAACGGAAATGAGCTATCATGCCATGAAAAGATATTGGAAGAACTTAAATACATATTGCTAAGTGAAAGAAGCTGATCTGAAAACGCTACACCCTACCCAATTCCAACTATAGAGCATTCTGGAAAACACAGAAATAGAGTGACAACACTTTGGCCACCTGATGTGAAGAGCCAACTCATTTGAAAAGACCCTGATGCTGGGATAGATTGAGGGCATGAAGAGAAGAGGGCGACAAAGGATGAGATGATTGGAGGGCATCACGGCCTCAATAGACACGAACTTCAGCAAACTCCAGGAGATGGTAAAGGACACGGAAGCCTGGTGTGCTGCAGTCCACGAGGACACAAAGAGTCACACACGACTTGGTGACTGAACAACAACAATGGAGACGTAAAAAAGATTAGTGGTTGGCCCACTAGTGAGGGAGGGATGAACCAGGGGCACATGGCATTTAAAGGCAGTGAAAATACTCTGTATGATACCCTAATAGCAGATACATATCATTACCTCACCAGCCAAGCCCACTAACAATCCCCAGGAAATAAAATACAGACTCTGGTAATAAAGTGTAATCTTTTCTTTCCCTCCATGTTGGTGTAGCTTCACTGCTCACAGCGGGCTGCACGCAGGGAAATGGCGGCACACAACACAGCGATTCAAGATGGCTGCCGAGGGGCGGCGGGAGCCCGCGCAGTGGAAGTGCGCCTGCGCCTCAGGAGCCGCGCCTGCGCCTCAGGAGCCCCGCCCCGCCCCGCTGACAAGTGCCTGAGAAGCCGCCCCGCCCGCAGCCTGGCGGGAAAGTGAGTGCCCTGGAGCCCTGGCTTGAACCTCCCCACCCTCTGAATGCGAGCAGGACACCTTCCTTTGCTCTGAACCAGGCTTGGTCTTGTCCTGTTGGTGTGAGTGACACTGGGCAGGAAGGCCCTTGTTGGAGCCCAACTCCAAAGGGTGGCTGAGAGTTTGTACATTTGTCTAAACCCATAGAATATACTCGCCAGTGGAAAAGAATCCGCCTGCCAATGCAGGAGACACAAGAGACGGGGGGAGAGCGGGGTATGACCCCTGGGTCGGGAAGATCCCTTGGAGGAAGAAACGGCAAACACTCCAGTATTCTTGCCTGGAAAAATCCCATGGACAGAGGAGCCTGGTGGGCTACAGGCCATGGGGTTGCAGAGAGTTGGACCCAACTGAGCACGTCTGTGCGCATAGAACACGCAACACCAAGCTCAGTGAACCCTAACGTAAACCATGGACTTTGGGTGATTATCATGTGTCAGTGTGTATCCATCGATTGTAACAAATGTACCGCTCAGTTAGGCAGTGTTGACAATGGAGGAAGTTATGTGCAGGTGGGGGCAGGGGAACCACCGTAAATCTCTGAACCTTCCACTGAATTTTGTTGTGAACCCAGAACAGCCTTAAAAACATTGTCTTAACAATTAAAAAAATAACAAGTAATCTTATTCATAACAGAGGAAAAAACAAAATACCTATGAATTAATATAACAAGAAATACAAAACTTTAAGCTATAGAATTTTATTAAAGGACCTAAAACAAAATGATCCTGGTTGGGAAAACATCCTCAAAGGTAATATAGTGATTTATTAAGAATTCAAATCCAAACGCCAAGAAAATGTTTACATGCTGGGTAAGTCATCTTAATATTCCTATGGAAGAATAAATGTGCAAAAATTGCCAAAAACATTTTAAAACAAAACTGGTGAGAGAGCTGCCTTTCCGTGTATTAAACCTAATTTTTTAAAGCATAATACACTCTACAGAATTGGCACAGGAACATACATATGGGGCAAAGAAAGAGAGCAGAGAGCCCAGAAGCAGAACAAAACGGGTACAGGAACCCAGAGTGTGATAAAGGAAGCACACCAATTCAAGGGTGGGGGAGACGAATTATTTCATAAATAATGTTGGGACGACTAAGGAGCATCTGGAAAAAGTTCAAACACCCTGTTACCATACCACATTAAAAAATAAATTTCAAAAGAAATTGAGTTTCAAGAGTAATTGAGTTTTACTGTCAAAAACAAACAGTGAAAAATTAAGAAGAAAACACTGGGGAAAATATTTGCTTAAAATAGAGACAGTCTTAAGCCAAACAAAAGTCTCAGAAGCAGGGCATTTCTAGTGACTCAGTGGTAAAGAATCTGCCTGCCAATGTGGGAGACACAGGTTCTATGCCTGGTCCAGGAAGATCCCACGTGCCATAGAGCAACTCAGCCCATGCACAACAGCTACTGAGCCTGCCTCTGGGGCCCGAGAACTGCAGCTAGTGAGCCCAAACATGGAAACTCCCGAAGGCCACGTGCCCTAGAGCCGTGCTCTGCAACCCAGGAAGCCACGAGGAGCAGCCCCCTCTCGTAGTGGCTACAGAAAAGCCCAAGTGCAATAATGAAGATCGAGCACAGCCAAAAATAAATGAACAAAATTGTATGTAAAAAAGATCTCAGAAGCTGAAAAAGAAAGACTGAGAGATTTAACTACATGAAAATTTTGCTATGGTGTCGTGGTATCATCCTGACAAAAGACACCACAAAGTCAAAAACTAAACCATAGGCTGGAAGAAAATACTTGTATCATTATGACAGCCTCAGGGTGACTATCCCTAACAATTTTAATCCTGTAAATTAGCAATGAAAGGAGAAACAACCCCAAAAGTATACAAACAATAACATATAGATAGGCAATTCACACAAGAGGAAATGTAAATGGCCAGTACGTTTATGAAAAAAAATGTTCAGACTCCCTGGTGCTGCTAAGTCGATTCAGTTGTGTCCGACTCTGCGCCTCCCCATAGACGGCAGCCCACGAGGCTCTGCTGTCCCTGGGATTCTCCAGCCAAGAACACTGGAGTGGGTTGCCATTTCCTTCTCCAATGCAAGAAAGTGAAACGTGAAAGTGAAGTTGCTCAAGTCGTGTCCGACTCTTAGCAACCCCATGGACTGCAGCCCACCAGGCTCCTCCGTCCATGGGATTTTCGAGGCAAGAGTACTGGAGTGGGAAATGAGGTATCTTTTGACAAAGTTTACAAAATCCAACCTCTGTGAGAATGTGGAGAAATGGTCACTCTCTGGCGATGGTGTGATTTGTGTATTTTTTGCAAATTAGAGTGTTGCAGTAAAAACTAAAATTAAAATTGGGCATACTTAGTAATCCCACTTTATCTTTTCTACAGAAGTAAAAGCTTCAATGCTCATATACATGGGGTTTTTGGTTGAAGTATTATTTATAATAGTAAAAAACTAGACATCGTTGGAAAGACTATCCATAGAACTGAATAAAGTACAGCAAAGTTTTGTGTACAATATTTGCATGGGTGCTGGGTTGTTGCTTTAGTCCTGTCTGACTCTTTGTGACCCTATGGACTGTAACCCACCAGGCTCCTCTATCCATGGGATTCTCCAGGCAAGAATACTGGAGTGCGTTGCCATGCCCTCCTCCAGGGGATCTTCCCAACCCAGGGATCAAACCTGTGTCTCTTATGTCTCCTGTGTTGGCAGGCGGTTCTTTACCGCTAGCACCATCTGCACCTCAAATGATTTCGGTCTTGATATAGTGATCTGGGAAGACAGCCATGCTATATTGTTAAGAGAAAGGGAAAAACGAATTGCAAAATAATAGGTATAATATGACACCTCTTCTTTAATATAAAACAATATGACATATGATTTGCATTTCTATGCAGTAGGAAATCAAAAAGTTCACATCCAGTTCTGCAAAGATGGAGAAGAAAGGGAGAAGATTAAATGTTTGGTTTTTTTAATGGCTGAACTATATAGTTTAAAATTGTTTCGATCCACATGTGGTACTTTTATAATTTTAAAAAAATCATAGCAGGCCAAGAGAATCGTGTGCCAGGCAGAAAGAGGGCTGCCTGTTTCTTATACACGAGATGTAGGCAGCGGCATCAGCTGCCCGGGTGGGGAGGGGGCAGTGAACGCCGTGGGCCGCTTCCAGGCTTCGGATTCAGGGGGCGTCCAGACTTGCCATCCTGCTTGGTGTCAGCAGTCAGTGTCCTGTGGGGTCCCTCAGCACCAGGCCACCAGCCCTGACTCACCAGGGCAGTGCCCGAGGGCCTGTTTTTCATCCAAGGTCATCATCTTCACTCCCAAGGTCGCCCTGTGGACGCAGGGCCTTGGGCCTCCGGGTCTCCCTTTGCCTTAATGTTCCTCTTTAAAGAAAAAGTCAGCCCTTATAAATGGCTCCAGCAAACTCAAACTCATGTTATGAAATTCCTCTTAAGAAATAAATAATTGAAATGTTGAGACTCAGTGACATTTGCTTACTCAAAGCTGCGTGTTGGTGAATGGCCTTCGGCGTACCCTTGACTTCCGTTTCTGAGGAATCGCAGGTCAACCTGCCACAAACGTGGCTCCTCGTAAACGAAGGCAAGAGGTCAGAACTCACAACCGCACTCGTTTTTTAAAACACTAATTTTTTTCCCTCCGTGTTGCAATTTACTTCATCCCTGTGATTATTCACTTGTTGGATTTAAGGAGAAGGGAAATCTGAGACGCACACAAAGAGAGGAGCCTTTTATGGAGACTTCCATCTGGGGAACAGATTTATGAGGTTTTCTGAGACCCAGAATAACTTTACTGTGATGAAGCACCAGGCAAGGCCACCCCGCCCAGCTCCGCACCAGCCTCCACCCCAGCCCCCCACCCTGAACGTGGGGGGCTTGGGGAAAATGAATGCAGAAAGATGCCCAGATGGAAGGATTCAGGAGGCATTACGGTCGAGACCTGAATAAAGCCGTCCTTTCTATGTAGAGTGAGTGAAATAGAACTGAGCTATTCTTTAAGGGCTGATCTTTTTTTTTTTTCTAATGACTTCTCAACCATGTGGCTGCTCGATCTGAAATACAGGGAAGGAAGTGACAGGGCGCTGCGGCTGGGCAGCTGCCCATCTCGAGCAAACATGTGCAGGATGTCAGAGGGCACAGCAGTGCCAGGAGCCAGTATCACACCCGCCCGGGTCGTCCCCCTGCAAACCACACATTGGCCAGTAACAGAAGAGCAACAGCTCGGCGGGATTCGACATGGAATTAAAAGTGGCCAATTTCACAGCAAGATTCAAAGCAGGAAGCAAAGTAGCTTTGCCAAAAGTTTATTGTCAGAAACAGCTTTCCAATGTTTTGGGGGTTTTTTGGCTTCACAATACCGTATTGAAAGGGGACCCCAAAGTGCTCTTCTGGGAGAAACTAGAAAACCTATTAACCCTGCCTGCTGAAGACCACAAGCAAAGTGAAGTGAAAGTCACTCAGCCGTGTCTGACTCTTTGTGACCCGCCAGAACGCTGGAGTGGGTAGCCGTTCCCTTCTCCAGGGGATTTTCCCAACCCAGGGATTGAACCCAGGTCTCCCACATTGCAGGTGGATTCTTTACCAGCTTAGCCACCAGGAAAGCCCAAAGATGCCAAAGAATAGGAGAAAACGCAGACAAAACTGAAACCAGGGCCTCAAACAGAAACAACAGAGGCCTGGGAATTCCCTGGCAGTCTAGTGGTTAGGACTCCACGTTCTCACTGCCGAGGGCCTAGGTTCAAACCCCGGTTAGGGAACTAGGATCCCACAAGCCACAAACACAAAAACACAGCCAAAAAAAAACAAAAACAAACAAACAAAATAGAAACAACAGAGGCCTGATCCCTAAGCTGGAAGTGGTGATAGCAGAACTATTCCCAGCAGCCAGAGGGTGGGCTCAACTTGAGTTGTCCATCCACTGGTGAGTCAACAGATAAAATGAGATGGATTCATACAGCGGAAAATGAGTCAGCCCAAAAAAGGAAGGGGGTTCTGACACACACCACACCATGGATGAACCCAGAGGACACTAAGGTCGGTGAACTAAGTCATCCCCAAAGGGCAAACGCTGTATTACTCAACCGACACGAGGTCCCTCCAGGTAATCAGATCCATAGAGACAGAAAGGAGAAGGGTGCTTGCCAGGGCGTGGGAGGAGGGAGGCTGGGGAGTGACTGTTTACTGGGGACAGAGGTTCAGTTTGAGAAGATGAAAAAGCTCTGGAGATGGATGGGGGTGATCGTTCTGCAACAACCGAATCCACTTAATCCCTCTGAACTGTACACTAAAAAATGGTTAAAATGGTAAACTTAATGTTATGCAGATTTTAGCAGCAGAGAAAAGCAAACAAAGCTACCTGTATTTAACAAGCACAATTTGAAAATCTTCCACACTAAGGACACGTGTGCAAGCAAAGCCACACATTGAAAAAACAGGACTAATAATCCAGTTCAGGTTTGGCTCACAAACATCTCACTGAAAATGAAAGTAAGTCCACTCAACTCTTGCAATATTTTCACCCAAAGTTTGGAAGTTCCTAAACAGTACATGTTCCCCCAAATCTGAATTTCTTCCCTGCTCATTTCATTTCCCAATTCTCATCCTGTTTGCTTGTGACCAGAGGTATGTTTGCCAACCATCGATTCACATGTTTTCAGGGCAGCGCACTCACTCTGTATCAGATGTAACCTTGACCCCAAGCTCCTTCCGAAGACCTGAATCCAGTCTCCCTTCAGACGGAGGGGCTGGCCTCGTGAAGACAGGCTTCCTTAGGGTGGGAGACAGAGGCACACTAGGCAACAGCAAGTTAAAAATAAATCCAGTTCTCTGTAAGTTTCAGTTCATGAAACAGCACACGGCAGTGAATGCTGGTGGGAAATGCTAGATCAGCGTGCATTTCAATCCTGACTCTGCCCCGAAACTCATTCTGTGATCTTGGGCAACAGCAAGTTTCTGAACCTTGTCCTCTGACTGCCAGTGGGGGAAATCATTGTAATTTCAGAGGGCAGAGTTCTCAACAGGAGGGGCCGGGGAGAGGGAGAGAGAGTCCTGCTGAGCATGGCAGGACAGATCATAGGTGGTACCATGTCCAGCAGTTATAACATACTCCACACCAAAGACGGTCATTGTAATCAGAGCTTTGAGAGCATTTGATAAGGACTGGTGCTGAAGGCATCTGGCAGAACACCTAATAAGTAGTCAATATTAATAATATCAGCTCCCTTCAGTTCTCTAAGCAAAAGGCTTTTGCAAAGTTCCTTCTGGTCCGAGTCTATAATTCTTTTTGCATTCCTTCAAATCTTCCCTTAAAAACGACATGGTTGTTTTTTGTTCAGGCACTCAGTCATGTCTGACCCTTTGTGACCCCCTGGACTGCAGCGCAACAGGCTCCTCTGTCCTCCACTATCTCCTGGAGTTTGCTCAGACTCATGTCCACTGAGTCAGTGATGTCATCCAACCATCTCATCCTCTGTCACCCCCATCTCCTCTTGCCCTCAATCTTTCCCAGCATCAGAGTCTTTTCCAATGAGTCAGCTCTTCACATCAGGTGGCCAAACTATTGGAGCTTCAGCTTCAGCATCAGTCGTTCCAATGAATATTCAGGGTTGATTTCCTTTAGGATTGACTGACTTGATTTCCTTGCAGGCTAAGGGACTCTCAAGAGTCTTCTGCAGCCCCACAGTCTGACAGCATCAGATCAGCATACAGTGCACATGAAACGTGGGGCTTAGCCTTCATCACGCAGGTTTTCACTCATCATGCAGGTGGCATTTCTTGAGCATCTTCTGTGCGCAGGGAACCTGGGTCTGGCGGAGGCAACAGAAACCAGACCAGGAACAGAGGACTTGCTTTACAGGAGGTGGGCAGCCCCAGGTGTACAGACAGCCCAAGCCATGGAGGCGGGCTCACTTGCTGAGGGCTGAGATGACTGCAGGTCTCAGGGCAGGAAGCTTGGGAGCTTGTCTGCTGCTAAGTCGCTTCAGTCGTGTCTGACTCTGTGCGACCCCATAGACTGCAGCCCACCAGGCTCCCCCGTCCCTGGGATTCTCCAGGCAAGAACACTGGAGTGGGTTGCCATTTCCTTCTCCAATGCATCAAAGTGAAAGTGAAAGTGAAGTCGCTCAGTCATGTCTGACTCCCAGCGACCCCATGGACTGCAGCCTACCAGGCTCCTCTGTCTGTGGGATTTTCCAGGCAAGAGTACTGGAGTGGGGTGCCATTGCCTTCTCCAGGGAGCTTGTCTGCTGACCCTCATAGTTGTAATGCACACTCTTCTGTACTTCTGGGTGGCTTGCAAGCAAACCAGACTGGCAGGGCTAGCCCAAGTCACTAGGGCAGAGCCCAGATGTCGTTCTTGCCTCGTTTTAAACCCAGAACTGAGCTCGGGCCTTGCAGACAGGCAACCTCACACGATGGCAACAAACAGAAACATTAGCGGATTTAAATATTGGCTGAAGCATCTCACAGTGGGGTGACCTCAGTTAAGAACTTCACCTCTCTGGGCCACCATTTCCTCATCTACAAAATAGGAAGGAAAAAAAAATATTTGCCCTTTTGTGAAGATTAACTAGGGCAGAGCCCATAACACAAGACTGGTTGCTGTTAAGTCGCATCTGACTTCGTGACCCCATGGACTGCAGCACATCAGGCTGCCCTGTCCCTTACCATCTCCAGGAGTTTGCTCAAGTTCATATCCATTGAATCAGTGATGCCATCCAACCATCTCATCCTTTGAACACAAGGGTCAGCACATAGTAACTGCTCAATAAATAATAATGAATAAACTCACAGCCTGGAGCAAGACCCAGGCTTTCTGCTTGCAGTAATAATACCCAAATTCGTTAGCTTTTGCTACGTGACAGGTACTGTGTTAAAAGTCATGCATGTATATGGGGACTTCCCTGGTAGTCCAGTGGCTAAGACTCCTCACTCCCAACGCAGGGGGCCGAAGTCTGATCTCTAGTCAGGGAACTAGATCCCGCACGCCGAAACTAAGGGTTTACATGCTGCAACTAGATTCCGCAAGCCACACTGAAGATGGAAGATTCCACATACCACAGCTAAGACCTGGCCCAGCCAGATTAATAAACTTTTTTTATTTTTTAAGTCTTACATATAGAACAAGTGTCTCAAATTTCATTCTAATTTTATGAGGTGAATCATATCTTTTCCTAGATGGAAAAAACAAAGCTTGGAAAATGAAACCTCCTGCGTATGACCACAGAGCCAGGATTCGAAGCCCAGCTGTAGTATTGGAAACCACCACCGCATCTCACGTAAAGCAAGGTGGTAATCCCACTCACCAAGTGAGTGTGTCAGAGTAAGGCCCACTCACCTCCCTGCGAGTAGGGTGCGCCAGGGTCCGTGTCACCATGGCACAGTCTGTGTGAAGAGGCAGACAATGCTAAGTGAAGCCTTCTGCAAAGGCACGGGTCCTGCTCAGACAACCGCAGGAAAGGCAGGCACGGCACACAGAACTAATCAGCTTAGAAATGTGTTTGCAGTATTACTCAGCCATCACAAAGAATGAAATAAAGCCATTTGCAGCAACACGGATGGACCCAGAGATGACCATACTAAGGGAACTAAGTCAGAAAAGCAAATGTTATACAATAACACTTATATGTGGGATCTAAAATACAATACAAACAAATACAATCTACGAACCAAAAACAGACTCACAGACCCTAGTTGCCAAAGGAGTGGGGGTGGGGAGCAAAGGACTGAGAATTTGGGATGCACAGAGGTGAACTGCTACATACAGGAAGGATAAACAGCAAGGTCCTACTATACAGCACAGGGAACTATACTCAAATCCTGTGATAAACCATAATGGAAAAGAAAATGAAAAAGAATATATTAATACATGTGTAACTGAGTCACTTTGCTGTATACAAGAAATTAACACAACATTGTAAATCAACTATACTTTAATAACATTTTTTTAAAAAGCAAAAACCAAAGTGAAGTAATGAAGACTGTGTTGGGAATTTCCTGGCGGTCCAGTGGTTAGGGCTCAGTGCTTTCCCTGCCGGGGGCCTAGGTTCAATCCCTGGGGAACTAAGATCCTGCAAGCCCCACGGCACAGCCAAAAAATAGAAAAATGTTCACAGATTAAGTGCTTTTGCCAGCGCTTAGGAGTTTACAAATGAGTACGGAAAGCTCTTCGTTTGAGAACAGGTCTCGACCATGTGCGTGGCGTGCAAAGTCCCCTTTCCGTGTAGACACGGTGTTTCCCTGGTTCTCTGCACGTGGGTCCATCTGTGCGCATCCACCGTGGTCTTGGCCAGTCCATCACGGCCCCAGTCCTCCAAGTCCAGACTGACTTCCGTGTCCAGGATCAGGACCGACCCCAGGAAGTGGGGTTTACGGACCATCAACTCAACCCACAGGTACTTTTCATCTTCCTTGACCTCATCCAACGCTGCCCACTCTGTCACCCACCTGCGGTCTCGTGGGTTGCTCCAGACACCACAGCCCTGCCCGACACTTCAGGCCCAGAAAATGCAATCTCTTATTCGCCTCATCTGGAAATCCTGGAGCTTCTGGGGATGTGCTTACGATCCCAGTTCTTCTCAAATCCCCCAGAACGGGGGCCCAGCTTTGCAAGGTCTGGGGCTTCCCCTCTGAGGGCTGCCATGCCCCCGGGCAGCTCAGGCACCTGCTCTGAGTCATCCATCTCCTCCTGCCACCTTGACCTCGGCCGACTGGACCCCAAAGTGGCCACCTAGAGACCAGCCTGAGATGGGCACTGTGAACCCAACTCCAGGCCCATCCTCAAACTAGACCTTTCCTGCTAAGGATTTTTGAATATAATGCACACAGATGGTCACAGGAGTTGGTCACAGGAAGCAGGGAGCCGGACAAGTAATGGCAGAAAAGGAGTCTCCAGGCAGCAGGGAGAAGAGCAAAGAAGCAGCAGGGCAAGAGGGAAGAGAGAGGAAGTTCCGCAGTGGCAGGTACCACCGTTTCTAGGGGGAGAAGAACTGGTTGCCAGGGAAACGCTCAACCTTTAACATCCTTTCCATCCCTGAGAGCCCTGTGTCAACATCGCCCACCTCCCCTCTTTCTCCGGGTGTCCCTCCACCACACCCCATCACTTGCAGCAACTGACCTTGGTCTCCACTCTTCACCTTCTGAAATAGCCCAGCTGACTCAGCCAGCAGCCTCCAGGGACTGCAGTCTATCCGTGAGCCCTCGCATTCCACTGAGCCACATACCCAGGCCTGTCCTCAGAGCAGGCGGCCTGAGGACCTCACCGGCCCCCAGGACCGGCTCAGGCCCCAGAGCAGGAAGACCTGAGCTCTGCGCTGTCCTCTGAGGCCAGTAGACTGGACCTGACCTGCAGCCATTTCTCGTCCATGAGCTGATGAAAGTGGCTCTGCACTCAAAGGCCCACCAGACATCACTGCCTGGGGCCACCCTCTGCTCCTCTGCCTGCCCCTCTCTGACCTCCTTCCCCCACCTGTACAGTTTCAGGACCATAAGACCTACGTCATGTACGCCAGATCATGTCTGATGCAAAACAAGTGGGTCGACATGAAACCCTCTGTCAACGTTAAGACCAACCAAAGCAGTGGGCTTCCCAGGTGGCCCAGTGGTAGAGAGTCCACCTTCCAGTGCAGGAGTCGCAGGAGACCTGGGTGCAGTCCCTGGTTTGTGAAGATCCCTTGGAGGAGGAAATGGCAATCCACCTCAGTACTCTTGCTTGGAAAGTCCCATGGACAGAAGAGCCTGGCAGGTTAGAGTCCATGGGGTCACAGCGAGTCAGAGCAGGCTCCTGCTGCAGCGGCAGCCCAGGAGCGAGTCACAAATGCAGCGTCTCAGGCCCCGCCCAGCCCTGCCAACCAGAATCTGCGTTTCAGCAAGACCCACAGGGGATTCATCTGCAACCAGAGACTGAGAAGTGTGATTGAAAGAAATAGGAAAACGCGCCTTACTACCCTCAAGTCCCCACCAGCTTTCATCTCCTCCTCCCCACCCCCAGGAGAGGCACTGCCTCCTTTCTGAAGTCTAGGGCTGGTGTTCCTAACCAGCTGGCTCATCAGAGCCCCTTGGGCCAAACTCCAGGCCAATTAGGTTAGACTGTCTTGGGAAAAGGCCCAGCATCAGTGTATTTTTCATTCCCCAGGTGCCTCTGATGCAGACCCCGGGGAAGCACACCCTACCCGCCAACTGCACTGTGGCTCCATAACCTGGATTCTGTCATCCCCTGGGGATTTTGCTCCCACACCACGTGCCCCGTCTCTCTCTCCAGAGTGGACCCTCGCTGCCCCTCTGCTCACTCCCTGCCTCCGCTTTATCCACTGAGCCACCTTCATGTCTCCACCCCCAGCTTGCTTTTCCCTTGGGCTCCCATCACTGTGCCCTGTGGCTCTCCCTTGACCAGAGTCCAATAAATATTCACGGACGTGAGGTTTTAAGCTTGTGCTCCTGTGCTCGGTTGCTCAGTGATGTCCAACTCTTTGTGGCCCCATGGACTGTAGCCAAGCCAGTTTCTCCGTCCGTGGGATTTTTCAGACAAGAATACTGGAGCGGGTTTCCATTTCCTTCTCCAGGAGATCTTCTCCACCCAGGGATCAGACCTTCATCTCCTATTTTCTCTCTTGCATTGGCAGGCAGATTCTTTACCACCGAGCTGCCTGGGGAGCGCATTTTTAACCTTGCACATGGACGGAGCCCTCTTCTGGAGGCGAACCTCCCCTTGATTGCGCCCTTTTCCCAGCTACCGCCCTGCTTTCCTCCGGAGCCAATGACGAGCCAGCCTCCACATCCTCGTTAGGGGACGCTGCCCTCGCTGAGCCAGCTCACCTCTGCCACTGCCTCTGCAGCCACACCCCAGCCTTCAGACCCTCGGCCAGGCCAGAGGACTCTGCAAAATGTGGTTCGTTGTTAAGAGTTCACTGCTTGGGGTAAACAAGGGAGGATTCTTCAAGGGGCCTCCAGTTTCCAGGGAACAATAGGTCAAGGAGGAGCCCAAAGAAAGAAGGCAGGGTGGTTTGGGTCCCACCTGGGGAATGCCTGCCCTGGACTGAGGCTCTGAAGACAGCTTTTTCCTCCCGTGGAAGTGAGCTGGGAGGGAGTTCTGCCTGGACCCGAAGTAGGAGCCATACGGGACCGGGAGAACACACACGGGCGGACCTCGCAGACTCCGCAGGCTGGGTTCCAGACCACACAATAAAGCGGGTGTCCTGAAAGGGCAAGTCACATGAGGGCTTTGGTTTCCCAGGCGTATGAGTTATGTCTGCACTCCACTTGTAGTCTATAAAGTGCACAAGAGCATGATGTCTAGAAAACCAGTGTACATACTTCAATTTAAAATACTTTATTCCCTGGTGGTCCAGTGGTTAAGTCCTCACCTTCCAGTGCAAGGGGCACGGGTTCGATCCCTGGTTAGGAGGCTAAGATCCCACATACCTCGCAGCCAAACAATCAAAACATAAAGCAGAAGCAACATTGTTACAAACTCAATAAAGACTTAAAAAAATACTTTAATGCTAAAAGAAAGCTAATCATCATCTGACATCACAGGGTTGACACAAACCTTCAATTAAAAAAAAAATAATCACAGTAATAGAAGCCCCATGGCTCCATCCCGTAGCTGAACAAAGGAATCAGAAGCTCATTGGTCTGGGAGTCAGTGAGGGACACTGCGAGGGCTCTGTGACAGTCTCCTCCCTGCCACGTACGCCCATCGCCTGCAGGAACTGCCGGTCTGGAAGATAAGCCATTGCTCACGACCTAACCTTCAGCCACTTTACTCACCTAGGACGTCATCAGTGCCGCCTCCCTGCAAGGAGAGAGGAACACAAAAGGTCACTAGAGAAACACACAAGGTCGTGACACAGCCCCTGACCCGAGGACCCCCAAAATGTAGAGGGGAAGAACAGACCACAAACAGATTACACAGTGATTGCTGTTGTTCAGCTGCTACGTCGTGTCCAACTCTTTGCAACCTCATGGACTGCAGCTTGCCAGGTCCCTCTGTTCTCCACTGTCTCCTGGAGCTGGCTCAAATTCATGTCCATTGAGTCAGTGATGCCATCTAACCATCATGCGCTCTAACCTACAAAGTGCGGCCAGTGGTTTAACATAAAAAGGTAAGTAAGTAACCAACCTCTGGGACACAGAGGAGGGACCTACCCGGCGGCCAGGAGATAAAGTGAGGTTTTTGATCCTGAGGCCACCAAAGCCCCAAGGACAAAAGCAGGGACTCACAAGGACTGCTGATCCCTTTCATCTTTTTTTTTTCTTTCCACTCCCCATACATTAATTTACTGCAGTGAGGAAATCAAAGACCACTGTTTTTAAGGTTTTTTGTCAAAACTCTGAAATGGTTGTACCGTTCCCACCTGTGACTATGAGAAGGTCCTCTTCTGCAGACCGCCTCCTCCTCCTGCTCTGACTCCTCCTCCTCCTGCTCTGACTCCGCCTCCTCCTGCTCTGACTCCTCCTCCTCCTGCTCTGACTCCTCCTCCTCCTGCTCTGACTCCGCCTCCTCCTGCTCTGACTCCTCCTCCTCCTGCTCTGACTCCGCCTCCTCCTGCTCTGACTCCGCCTCCTCCTGCTCTGACTCCGCCTCCTCCTGCTCTGACTCCTCCTCCTCCTCCTAATCCTCCTCCTCCTCCTCCTCTGACTCCTCCGTGAACTTTTTCCTAGTTGCTGCATAGGAAATGGACAGCTCACCTTCTTACACTGCAGGGTAGGTAGCCAGCTGTGACCGAGAATCCAGTTTCCTACAGAGACATGTTAAATGTGGCTAGGCTGCCTCACCCAGGCAGCTGAAACCCAGAGCAGAGGCAGGGTGTGGATGGTACTTTCCCAGATTCAGGGCTCTGGGAGGCATGTGGTGCTTCTGGAAACAGCACATCTCACCGGAGAGACCAGAACCCTGTCAAATTCCTCCTCTGCCAGCACTGCACTGGGACACTGGGAAGCTTAGCTCACTTTCTGAGATTCTGCCTCCTTGGGGTCACAAGTTGGGGTTTCCAGGATATAGATGCGGAGAGATGGAGTTTGGCTTGTGGAGCATTTATTAGGCTCCCCAGGTGGTGCAGTGGTAAAGAATCCACCTGCTAATGCAGTAGACTCGGGTTCCATCCCTGGGTCAGGAAGGTCCCCGGAGAAGGAAATGGCACCCCACTCCAGTACTCTTGCCTGGGAAATCCCACGGACAGAGGAGCCTGGTGGGCTACAGTCCGTGGGGTCGCCAAGAGTAGGACACGACTGAGCACGCGTGCTGAACACTGACACCTGCAGAGAGTGGGGTGGAGCAGTCAAGTTCGGGCAGAAAGAGAAGCTGAACTTGGACAAAGGCTGAGCTGGTCCCGTGGGGATTTGGGAAGCATATGTTGGTCCGTCAGGGCTGGGGCTCGGTGGCCAGGCTTCTGTCCTCCTGCTGGGAGCCACCCGTGTCCACGGCCCAGGCTACACGGGGCTCTGAACAAGAAGCTGATGGCTGCAGGCTCTGCTGACTGCGTTCCTCACGGCAGGAGCTACAAGCCTTTCCTCGGAGGCCCTGGGCAGGGCACCTCCATGCCCACCAGTCTCGTTTGCAGGAGGATGATCATGTGGGACCCACCCTATGCAGTAGTGATGGTGAGGTCAGCCCGCACTCAGTACACAGCACACCTGGGACAGTGGTACCTGGCCCCTAGGGACACTCGCTGTGATTGGCAGTGGCATCAGAAGCACAGTAAGATGGGAGGAAAGTGGTTCCCTTTCGTTAACTCATCCAGCACATACGAAAGGACCACGTCACATGCCAGGCACTGCTCTGTGACCGGAAGTGCTGGTCTAAGCTCCCATGCAGTTAACAGGTGGCCAGGGCCGCCCTCATCAAGAAGAGGGCATTTGAGCCAAGACTTGAAGGAGGCGAGAGGTGGGTGGGGGAGCTGTGCGTGCCCTTTGGAGAGAGCGTGCCTAGTGTTCAAGACTAGGGGCAGAAACAGCATGAGCAAGAGGAAGGCAGAGCTGAGGTCAGGGAGGTGATGAGACCACTTCCGGGTGGGGTTTTGTGCTGAACGAAATCATTCGGATGAAGTCAGATCTCACTGCCAACTCAGAGGTTCAGAAATGCAGGTGACACAGCCCAGTGATAAACAACACCCTGGGCTTTAATCAGCAAAACGAAGACCGTGGGAAACTCCATGGGGAAAATGGCCTGGTTTCTTCAAAAACAAGCAAAAATCAAAAAATGGCAAGGAAAAAAAGGAAAAGGGTAGCTATAGATTAAACGCCAACCCTTTGGCCACCTGATGAGAAGAGCCAACTCTTTGGAAAAGGCCCTGATGCTGGGAAAGATTGAGGGCAGGAGGAGAAGGCGCTGACAGAAGATGAGGATGGTTGGATGGCATCTCTGACTCAGTGGACATGAGTTTGAATAAACTCTGGCAGATAGTGAAGGACAGGGAAGTGTGGCGTGCTGCAGCCCATGAGGTTTCAGAGAGTCAGACATGACTTAACAACTGAACAACAACAAATAGATTAAAGAAGGCAGGCATGTAAGTCAACCCTGCAATAGAAACCTTATTTGGATCCCAGTTCAAGCAAGCAAACTGTCTTGTCATCAGCATCACCAAAAGCCCCATCTTATGACTGAGAAACGTCAGTGCTGAGCAGAAAAGTACTGATAATAAGGAATTACCCTGGAATCCAACCAGTCCACCCTAAAGGAGATCAGTCCTGGGTGTTCATTGGAAGGACTGACGATGAAGCTGAAACTCCAATACTTTGGCCACCTGACGCAAAGAGCTGACTCATTTGAAAAGACCCTGATGCTGGGAAAGATTGAGGGCAGGAGGGAAGGACAACAGAGGATGAGATGGTTGGATGGCATCACTGAGTCAATGGACATGTTGGTGATGGACAGGGAGGCCTGGCATGCTGCAGTCCATGGGGTCGAAAAGAGTTGGACACAACTGAGCGACTGAACTGAACTGAACTGAACTGAACCCTGGAATGATTCAAGTGGCCACGTGATCTAGGAAAGGGGGATGATGCATCTGGAATCTGCTGTGGGTTCAGGGCAGCCTCCATTCCCAGAGCTGCAGACAAGTATTCAGATAATAACTCTGCTTCACTTTCCCAAATTCCTATCTGAGGTGAGCAAGGAGGCACAGCCGCAGGCTACTCTGGTCAGTACGGCCAGCAGGCCCGGGAACATTCCTGATCTGGGCCGTCTCGCCTCCCTTCCTTGTTTTGCGTGAGAATCGAGAACTCATCCACTCAGCCTCCGGCCGTGTACGGGGCATGAGACGTGGTCATCGCTCCCTGCCGTCCTCTCCCGGCTCTGAGGAAACGCTTTGTCATCTGCTCAGGTCTGGGATGGGGAAGTCCCAGCGTGGCCTCTAACTAGACCTGAAGACTGACTCTTCTCTTGACCCCTTTATCCTTTTACTTTCCTTGAAAGAAGGTTTATTCACTGTCTCCCCTGCAAGCCGAATGCTCTGTGTGTTGGAAGGCGTGCCCTAGATCACAGGCCAGATTTTCTTAAACGTAGTAGGTAGGAAGGCAGTCTCTGAATTAGATGGTTTCCACTGGGCGTCCCCGATGGCTCCAGTGGTAGAGAAACCACCTGCAATGCACGAGATGCAGGAGATGCAGGTTCGATCCCTGGGTCAGGAAAATCCTGGAGAAGGAAATGGCAACCCACTCCAGTATTCTTGCCTGGAGAATTCCATGGGCAGAGGAGCAGGCTACAGTCCGTGGGGTTGCAAAGAATCAGACACAACTGAGGAACTGAGCGCACGCGCGCGCACACACACACACACACATTGAACTTGCAATGCTCTTCCATTTGAAGCCAAGTTTGGATTTTAAGAGAATACAAAAATGTACCAAATGTTACCTTTTTTTGAATTTTGTAACATATGCTTTTTCCTTTTTAAATTAATTTCATTTTACTTTGTGTTATTTAAACCTAAATTCAAGCTGATAGAAAAGTATATCTAATAACGTGAATGATAATTATTATTCCTGGAGCTTACCATCAGTGAGAGCTTGCAGTCTCAGAAGATGCAGGAATATCACTCTGCTTTCTTTAAATCCTTAAGGTGGTTAATCTGGAACTATATTTATATTTAACCTAAATTATACCTACAACTTCTCTGCTGTTGAACAGGTAGCCACAAATGGCTAGCGGCTATTGAGTATTTGAAATACAGATGGTCAAAGCTGAGATGTGCGGTAACTGTGAAAGGCACAATGAGTCTCCAGCATTTTGCAAGAAAAAAATGTAAATTGCTTCAATAATTTTAAACGTATTACATGTTAAAATGACAATGTTTTATGTATATTTGGTTAAATAAAATGTCATTAAATTTTTTAAAATGCAATAGATAACCGATACTGGATAAACTCTAATTTTCATCCATCAGAGGGAAAAAAGAGAGAGACTATAGAAATTTAGCTCCAATTCCAATTATGCTGCCTTAAGACATTTACAGAAGAACAGGAATTGGCGAGAATGTGCTTCATCCAAAAGCTCATTAAAGGCACTTAGTTTCCCTTTAGGAATCTGCTGGTTGGACCTCAGGGTTTAAAAAGTGAGTTTATTTTGCTCAGCCACGAACTGTAATTTGCATTTGGCATTAGCCTGTTAGAATGAGTAACTTCCCACTTTCTTGCACCAAGCACATGGCTCACATTTTAACATGAAAGTTCTTTTCTCCACCGTCCATACCATTCTTCAAAATGGTAGAGAGAAATGGGAAGGAAATCAGGCATGGAAAAAAGAAAAACCCCGTGAAAAGACTGTCTCCGTGTCCAGAGTGGAGAGTTCCTTTTCATGCCTGCAAAATGAACGTGGGAGCAAGCCCAAGAAACAGAACATCCTGAACAATTAGAAAATGCTGCATGCCTCTCCCCTCCAGGTAACGCCCATCTGAACCTCAGTATTTCTTGGGGTCAAAAAAAAAGCCCAAGTGGAAGAGAGAAAATCCAGGTCAGCTGCAGCAGAAGAAAGCCTGGCCGGAAAACAAGTCCATCGGGACAGAGGGAGTTATTCAATCTGCAAGTCTGAACAAGACCCGAGTTCTTCAAAAGGGGGTGCAGCCTGCTGGAGACAGCAGTGGGGTGCCCTGGGGAATCTCAATCACCTTTTCTGAAAGGACAGCAAGGGCTCCAAAGAGTTTCTGAGACGATGCAAACTTCTCACACAAAACACAAACTTCTCGCTGCAAATCCACAGCTTTTCCAAGTGTATCAAAAATTAATTGGAAAAGTTGTACCTGGCCCCTTCTCTTTCTTTTGGGGATGTTTTATTAACCTGAAGTTTCTGAACATACTAGCCTCTGAATAAATAAAATAGGAGAAAGTCTATATAAAAGCAAGGAGAAAGTATTTTTACGGAAATAAATCAGATACAGATTCTGGGCTGCATACTTAACTGTTAAGGACACCCAGACACACAGAAGAAGTAGTGACCATTGCCACATCAACTAAACTAAACGCCTCTAACAGCCCATGCCCTGGACTCTTGATGTTGTCCAGAAAGAGTCCAGTGTTTTCACAATCGCCGTCTCATTCCTATACACAACATCCCCTGACCTTCTATTTTGTAACTATAAAAAAGTTGGGTGCCGAAAGACTAACTAATTTGCCCCAGGTCACAGGGTCATTAGCCAGGACCTACACACCAGGCGAGCAGACAGAGCCCACGGGAAGGCAGCTACGCTTCACTGGGCACAAAAATCATATTTTAGTCTTTCAGCTACCATTCTGGACACGATCTTTCACCCCCAAACCACATTATCATAGAGTTGCCACTTCTCTTCCAAGAAGGCTCTTTGAAGGTGCAGAGTTCAACAAGCTCTTCCTTCACCCAAACAGGTTTGCCCAGCCCTCCCCGTCCAACAGGTGGGAGGAAGTGGAGGCTGGGAACCAGGACCTTCAAACACAGCCAACTCAAAACAGAGTCCAGCTAGCACTGCCGCACGTTTCCCCACCCCGGGTATTTGACTGATTCCCACTGGGTATGTAAGGCGGGACCTTTGTGCTTGGTGTAAATGGCAACAAGCCAATGAGGCCCCTAAGACGCGTCCTCCACATGCCGTAACACTGGCCCCTCGCTACAGGGCCCTTTGGGATCGTGCCCCAGTTCTCAGCCCCAGCTGTCCTGAGCTGATGCTAGTCAGGGAGTGTGCCTCCCACCTCCAGGCCTGAGCAGACGCACACTCCTGCTTATCCAGAGCACGCATCCTCCATGTTATCTGCTGCTTCTTCCAGGAAGCCTTCCCGGCCTCCCTAGACCACACGTTTCCATAGTGCCCTGTCTCACTCCTACTTTGGACTTTAAGACAGCGCCTTACACAGTAGTGTGGGTGAAAGTGCTAGTCACTTAGTCATATCTGACTCTTTGTGACCCTATGAGGCTCCCTGTCCATGGAATTCTCCAGTCAAGAATACTGGAGTGGGTAGCCATTCCCTTCTCCAGGGGATCTTCTCGACTCCCAGGATCAAACCTGGGTCTCCCCCATGGCAGGCAGAGTCTTTACAGTCTGAGCCATCAGGGAAGACTGTTAATTTGTCTGTATCCCTGACCTAGACCGTGAACTCCATGAGAGCAGGGACCAGGTCTGCCTTGGTTTTTATACTCCAGCACCTAGTGTAGTGCCTGGTTGTGAATAAATCATTGATTGAATATTTGCAATCAACAAGCAGGCATGGCTTACTGTTAGGGCAGGCTTGCTACTAGATTCTGAGGATAAAGAGATGAAGAAGTTATATCTTCTGTCTTCAGGTCAATTATAATCTTTTAATCTGTGATGCTTGTTATCTTTATTTTACAAAAACACAACTACCAGACTTCACTGGTGGTCCAGTGGCTAAGACTCCATCCTCCCAAAGCAGGGGGGCCGGGTTCCATCCCGGGTCAGAAAACTAGATCCCACATGCCGCAACCTGATATGGTGCAGCCAAATAAATAAAGGAAAAGGTCAGTTTTCATTCCAATCCCAAAGAAAGGCAATGCCAAAGAATGCTCAAACTACCGCACAATTGCACACATCTCACACGCTAGTAAAGTAATGCTCAAAATTCTCCAAGCCAGGCTTCAGCAATATGTGAACTGTGAACTTCCTGATGTTCAAGCTGGTTTTAGAAAAGGCAGAGGAACCAGAGATCAAATTGCCAACATCTGCTGGATCATGGAAAAAGCAAGAGAGTTCCAGAAAAACATCTATTTCTGCTCTATTGACTATGCCAAAGCCTTTGACTGTGTGGATCACATTAAACTGTGGAAAATTCTGAAAGAGATGGGAATACCAGACCACCTGATCTGCCTCTTGAGAAATTTGTATGCAGGTCAGGAAGCAACAGTTAGAACTGGACGTGGAACAACAGACTGGTTCCAAAGAGGAAAAGGAGTACGTCAAGGCTGTATATTGTCATCCTGTTTATTTAACTTCTATGCAGAGTACATCATGAGAAACGCTGGACTGGAAGAAACACAAGCTGGAATCAAGATTGCCAGGAGAAATATCAATAACCTCAGATATGCAGATGACACCACCCTTATGGCAGAAAGTGAAGAGGAACTCAAAAGCCTCTTGATGAAAGTGAAAGAGGAGAGTGAAAAAGTTGGCTTAAAGCTCAACATTCAGAAAACGAAGATCATGGCATCCGGTCCCACCACTTCATGAGAAATAGATGGGGAAACAGAGGAAACAGTGTCAGAATTTATTTTTTGGGCTCCAAAATCACTGCAGATGGTGACTGCAGCCATGAAATTAAAAGACGCTTACTCCTTGGAAGGAAAGTTATGACCAACCTAGATAGCATATTCAAAAGCAGAGACATTACTTTGCCAACAAAGATTCGTCTAGTCAAGGCTATGATTTTTCCTGTGGTCATGTATGGATGTGAGAGTTGGACTGTGAAGAAGGCTGAGCGCCAAAGAACTGATGCTTTTGAACTGTGGTGTTGGAGAACTCTTGAGAGTCCCTTGGACTGCAAGGAGATCCAACCAGTCCAATCTGAAGATCAGCCCTGGGATTTCTTTGGAAGGAATGATGCTAAAGCTGAAACTCCAGTACTTTGGCCACCTCATGCAAAGAGTTGACTCATTGGAAAAGACTCTGATGCTGGGAGGGATTGGGGGCAGGAGGAGAAGGGGATGACAGAGGATGAGATGGCTGGATGGCATCATTGACTTGATGGACGTGAGTCTGAGTGAACTCCGGGAGTTGGTGATGGACAGGGAGGCCTGGCCTGCTGCGATTCATGGGGTCACAAAGAGTCAGACACGACTGAGCGACTGATCTGATATATATATATATATATATATATATATATATATAAAACACACAGAAGAAGGAAATGGCAACCCACTCCAGTATTCTTGCCAGGAGAACCCCATGGACAGAGGAGCCAAGCGGGCTACAATCCATGGGGTTGCAAACAGTCGGACATGACTTAATTAAACAACAACAGCAACAATTATATAGCACAGGGAACTATATTTACTACTCTGTGATAAACCGTAAGAGAAAAGAATAATATATGTATATATGTATGTATCTGAATTGCTTGGCTGTACAGCAGAAATTAACGCATATAAATCAACTATATTTCAATAACTTTAAAAAAGAAAACACACACATACACACACCACTACCCAATGGGTAACTGAGGAGACTGGACCCAGGGAGCCCTGGAGCTGGTTACAACCCTAACGAGGACCTCCTTCCCTTTGGTATCAGGGATGTTCCTGAAATGGTTAGACTCAGATTGGCTTTAAACTGCTGCTTCGTGAGAACTAACAAATAGATGGGAATATTCTAGGCCACAAAGTAGCACCATGCCTTGAGGCCAGCTACATGGCCAGCTCCGCAGAACAATGAGATTCCAAATGCTCATCTGAATAGGGACGAAAGTGGAGTGAGAGAGAGATGAGAGGAACACTCTGTTTTCCTTTCTTTGCAGCTGTCCGTTCCAAAAAGGCTGTAACATACAGCAAATAACATACAGCCTCCAGCCCTGCCACTTCAGCCATCAGAAAAGTGAACAGCTCTAACATTCTTGATCCTTCCTGAGTGGTTTTCTAAACTTGCCCCCACCCACCCCCTTATCCTGAGACCCTACTCAGTTGCTCTCAAAGTATGGTCCAGGGACCAGGATCAACGCATCACCTGAGATCTTGTGAGAAAGGCAAATTATCTGGGCCCTCCCTGGATACACTGGACCAGAAACGCTGTGGGGGGTTGCCAGGCCATCTGTGTTCTAAATGCCCCCCCGCCCCCGTGTGAGTGTGATGGGTCTCACATTTGAGAGCCACCACCTGGCTCTCTGTCTTCAGGGCGCTGGCTGCTCGCAGATTCTCTTGTTTGTTTATTTGGATGCCTAATCTATGTCTTGTCCTCTCTCCCTGGAGTGGACACGGCGGGACGACCGGGAACTTGCCAGTCTTGCTCGGAGCTTGTGCATCTTCCGAGGCTGAGAACAGGCTGTCACGTCACGGAGCTCGGTAAATATTTGTTGAGCAAACAAACAAACCTTCCTCTTTCTGCTTGTTTTTCCCCCAATTTCCCAGGAACTGGCCATGAACAATCCCAGAAGGAGTTAAGCCACTCTCGTGAGTCATGTGGACCAAGTCTGCTTATCTGTCGGCTGGTGATAAGCCTCCAAGGACAAGAGCTGTGACCCCATTCGGCCCCCTTCAGCACCCTTTCCCCCAAATCTCCAGAACTTGCTCACGGCCATCAGAATTCACTTTTCCGAACGGCAGAGTCGAGACATCGCGGGCCCAGCGACGGGGTGCGGGCTGGCAAAGGCAAGCCCTTCTACAGGGGAATCGACCCTCTGCAGCGCCGGCAACACCGCCCGGCACAGCACCCCCGGGTGGCCCCGCCCTCTGTGCACACGGCCACCCTCCCCTCCCACCCATCTAGGGAAGGGAACCCAGCCACTCACTACCGGGCATAAAATCTACCTACAACTTTCACGGCAGAATTGTTGAGAAGGTCCCCTGTTAGGTCAAAGTAGCAAGAAGGCCAGACCTTGGAGAAAAAGGCAAGGAAACAGCCTCATGAAAGGAAGGTACCAGCTGCTCGCTACTCGTGGGGCACTGCTGTACATGCAGTGAAGTGGGTTTTCCTCGTCTGAGGCTCAGAGAAGAGCCCTCACAAGGCCTCTGAGCCATCAGCCATGGACCTTGACCTCTCACCCAGCTCTGGCCCGAAGCCCTTCCTTCTTTCTAAACTAGCTATTTTGTACTGGGGTATAGCCCGTTAACAATGTTAAGATAGTTTCAGGTGAACCGCAAAGGGAGTCAGCCAAGTGCTGTGCTGTGCTCGGTCACTCAGTCATGTCTGACTCTTCTGCAACCCCCTGGACTGTAGCCCACCAGGCTCCTCTGTCCATGGGATTTCCCAGGCAAGAAGACTGGAGTGGGTTGCCATTTCCTCTCCAGGGAATCTTCCCGACCCAGGGATCAAACCTGAGTCTCCTGCTTTTTCTTTACCTCTGGGCCGCCGGGAAGTCATTCATGTACATGTATCCATTCTCCCCTAAAAACTCCCTCCCATCCAGGCTGCCACGTAACAGAGCCGAGTCCCCTGTGCCAAGCCTTTCTGGAAATTCACAAATGCACCGTGGGTCTTAGGCCCCTCCCCAGCATGGGTCAGGCCAATGGCAGCATTTCACTCAAACACCTGGCAGCAGGGAAGGAGAAAATCAATCTCAGGAGAGGGAAGCTGAGCGAGCCGAAGGGCCAGGTTAAGAGGAATCTGGGCTCCTGGCTTCCCCAGCCTCCTGCCCTGGGTCGCCACGCCCCACTTCCTGGGTTTGCCTGGGGCCCGCCTGGGCGGTTAATATTAACCCAGGGGGATGAGCACCCTTGCAGGTTCATGGGGCCTCCGAGGCAGGTGGGATGCTGACTCATTACCTCTGTAGCAGCCACGTGTCTCCACAGCTCTTGGCAGGCTAGTGGGCTGGCTCCATGCTGAGCAAAGCAGGGTGCGGGCGGGAGGCCTTGGTTTTGCGTCTCCATCAGAGGGAGCAAGAAGGAAGTTCCCGAAGCGTCCCTTGATCGGCCCCCTGTGGCCCCCTCTACCTTCTGCATCTCCAAAGGTTTATCCAATTTTCCCCAATCGTGTCAGCTCCCACACAAGGGAGGTGGGTGCTGTGGAAGGAAGACATAAAAAGCTCCCTGGCGCAAACTAGAAAGCATTAACGTCTCCTGGATTGTAACGTGTCTGCAGAAGGCTGAGCCCCTCCAGCTAGCTCCTGCAGGTTCCAGAAGCGAAGTCCAGTCTGCTCGACCCCCACCCTCAGCCCTAGCCCAGCCAGCCCCGGGGAAAGGACCCGAGGCTGGCTTTACACCAGGTGTGTCTGCGGATCTCTGACAAGGATGGAGAAGCTGGGCACCAGGCACCTTTCTTACTGCTCCCGTGTAGCTCCCACTGCAAACTGAGTTAAATAAAATGAAAAGGCTGTGTGCGCTTGAGGTTATGGAAACTGACAACTTTATAAACTTGGCACAAGTGGAAATAACAGGAGAGCGTGGGGGACCTATCAATGTAAAATCACGTTATTCTGAATGGAAGCACTCACTCCCAAGGTGGGGGGTCTGCCCTCCTGCTTCTCCAGATGATTTAAAGCCCCCCAGATCCTGGCCAGGCTGACAGCTCTGGGGACACTGGCATGAACACACGCATCCTCAGCTCTGACACTCCCACCCCAAAGGAGCTTTGAAACCTCACTTCTAAGAAGGCCACTCTCCACCCTGACCTGTCAGTCATGGGGGCTGGGCACGTGGCCAGGTAAGGGCAGGGGGTGGGGCGTGTGAGCATGAAGGCAACACACAGCCAGAACGAATGCAGCTCGAGCCTCAGCCTTGAAACAGAGGCTGAGATGCCACTGCTCCTGCTGAGCTGAAACACACCCGGGTGCGGCCTGTGGGTGCAAGCTGCTCTTGCCTTCTGATTCATGCCATTATTAAATCAGCAAGTTGGACAAGAAGCAAAATCAGCCAGGGCCCAGCACTTGGGCAAAAGCTAAAGAGTGCATGGCAGAATGGATGGGAGGGGAGTTTTGGGGAGAACAGATCCATGTAGGTGTGTGGCTGAGTCCCTTTGCGGCACACCTGAAACCATCACCACACTGGTAACCAGCTACGTGTGTGTGCATGCTTAGTCCCTCCGTCGGGTCTGACTCTTTGCAACCACATGGGCTTTAGCCCACCAGGCTCCTCTGTCCATGGGATTCTCCAGGCAAGAATACTGGAATGGCTTGCCATTCCCTCCTCCAGGGGATCTTCCTGACCAGGGATCGAACCCATGTCTCCTGAGTGCCTTACCTGGGCAGGTGGATTCTTCACTACTAAGCCACCTGGGAAAGTCATTAATCAGCCATACTCAAATATAAAATTAAAAATGCTTTTAAAAAAAATAAAACCAAAAAAAATTTTTTTAAACCTGAAGAATGCGTGACCCAGAACACGTGGACAGACTGGATGGGTAAGTAGAAGGGGTGAGCAGCCCAGACAATGCTGCAAGTCCCTCCAGAGCCGGGACGCCCTGATGGCAGAAGCCTCGCTCCCTCTGGGCCACACTCGCCTCTCCGGGGAGACTCCGCTTCCCCCTGCATCACACCATTTCCATGCGCCAAAGCCAGCCAGCGGGGGCATTGACACCTCTCACCAGCTCGGACGGAGCAGGCCGCTGACACCTGGCCCGCAGCCGGGTGAGCTGCACGGGGGCCTGGGGCCTGCCCTTTCTGCCGTGACCCCTGTTGCAACAGTGGGTCAAAGTTCAGAAGCAGCCAGGTGAAAACGTCGGTCACACGCTGCCCATCTCCCAGCAGATAAGCCCAGCAGGAGAGAAAACAGTTCACAGCACCCCTGTCCTCCCAGCAGCTTCGCCTAGGAAACCCTCGAACCAGACTTCCCCATGCTGAGCCCCAGTTACAACAGGATTCACGGAATTTTAATGTTTTTTCCAAAATAAACAGTGAGCAGGTGCTTCATTTTTTAACACATTGCTTCAACATCCAGCTAAATTTTTTTATTGAAGTATACTTGATTTAAAATGATACGTTAATTTCTGCTGTACAGCAAAGTGATTGTTACATACATACACATTTTTAATATCCTTTTCCATTATGGTTTATCACAGGATATATAGTTTTATGTGCTGTGCAGTAGGACCTTGCTGTTTATCCATTTCCAGCTGACTTTTTTTGTTTGTTTTTATTCAATTTATTTAAATAGTAACCCCCCCCCAAAAAAAGTGTTCACCCATTTCTTATTTTTAGTAAAATAAACCACTGGTCTGCCAAGGGGTGTTTTCAGAGATAAGGCCACAGAGGTTCTCCTTTGAGGCTGCTCATGGATCAGGGCTCGGGGTCACCAAACAAATCCTGTTGGATCACTGAGTCACCCCGAGCACCGGGCGCTGGCAGGAAGGACATGGATGTCAGGCTCTTCTGAGGGGAACTGAACTTTGTCCCCCAGTCAAAATGTTCAGCTGAGCCCAGAATCGTCAGCTAAGCCTCCCACAGCCCTCAGAGGAGGAGTTGTAACTGGGTTTACCTGGTTGAGAAAAAAGAGCAAGAGGGCACAGAAATGGCGCCCCAGACTTAATGAGCTTACAGTGGGGTTCCCCAGAAAAGTTAACAGAAATACAGAGCGGTCAGACTTGAAAGGTCTCCAGGATGGTCATCATTTAGGTGCAACAGGGGTGCTTTGGATTTTAAAAGACAGAAACAGGAGAAAATTCCGATGTCCTGTGGGTTTGGGACCGGCTCGTGAGAGACGGGACTGCATAGTAATGGGACCCAGCTGCCACTCTCCAGACCCATCCCACCCACCTCACGCTTCCCCTTTCCACAGCCCCCGGCCCCCGGGCCATCTCACCCACAGTGTCCACAACCAACACCCGCAAATCTCTGTCTTCGGCCCAGGCCTTTGGGATCTGTTCCCAAGCACAGCACGGCCCCCAGGACAAAGAATCATCTGGTCCAAAATGCCAACAATTCTGGAAACCCTGTTGAGACACAGCTCTGCCAACCCTCCCTCTCTCTGCTCCCCAAAAGCTCCTCTTTTCTCCACGAAAGATGGAGAAGCAGTCTCTCTCCATGAGGGGCAAGAGTCCACAGTAGCATCTGCACAGCTTGCTGCAGTGTCGCCCCAGGCTTCTGGAGGCCAGGGCATCTGTCTTCTCCTTATACCACTGGAACATGGTGCATAGCGAGGTCTCGGGGACTGATGTGCAAAGAGAAAAGTGTGAGCCTCACTCTGGCCAGAAAACATTATTACATTGAGAATAATACCGCCGCCGCCGCCGCCGCCCTCATCGCCAATTCACAGCATCTCTATTTGTACTGCAATTAGTGGAGTTTCATATATAAAGAGCACAGCGTGCCCAGTGTCACAGAGGACACGGAGTTTTACATGGATTGTTTTTCTGCTTCAGCTTACACAATAAGGATTGCTGCCAAGCCAGCACATCAAGGTCAAAAGAGTATTTCAAATACCAACAATAGCTCTTAACCAATCACACATGCACAAAAAAATCTACCCACTCTCAGTACATGTTCTGCCTTGTGAAAAGTGAGGAAATAAAACATCAGCCAGAAGAAAAATTGTTGGAGAAATTGTTAAAAAAAAAAAAAAAAAAAGAGAGAGAGAGAGAGAATCCCAGGAGCTCTCACCCTTTCTCTTGGCGAGGATGAGATGGCTGGATGATCACCAACTCAATGGACGTGAGTTTGAGCAAACTCCAGGAGATAGTGGACAGGGAAACCCGGCATGCTGCAGTCCACGGGGTCACAGAGAGTCGGACATGACTGAGCGACTGAACAACGGCAGCAACTCAGCCACAAAGCAGTGAAAACTTGGTGTAAACGTGTGGAAAGAAAAAGGTGAAACCTCCCTAAACTTCCTCAGCTCAGCTGACTTACTCATCCAGATTCCAGGAGGCTAATGAACGTCAGCAGTAGGAAAGCAAATATGTAAAAAAGTGAGAAAAACATTTAAAAAATCTGCTTTGGTCTCACCCAGCTCAACCTAATGGCTCCTTTGTACCTCCCAAAAGGATGCTCAGGATGCAGATGCCCGGGAATTCTCCCCATGGACCCGTCCTGCCAGAAAGCTCTTTATCCGGGAGCCTGACAATTACCCAGCCAGAGAAATAAGACCCACAATGAGGCTGCTGCCTCATTAAAGACGCTAAAGCCGAATGTGAAGTGGACATAAGAAAAAAGAAAAATAGATTCAACACCAAAGAAACTAATACAGATCATGGACCTCCCGCTTTGTTACGTGTGGATTTCTGTTCTATTTGCAAAGGGATCAGGAGGTCCATGCCAAAGGCATGCAGGTGGAGAACCTCAGGGTCACTGCTGACCCCCGGCAGCCCATACAGGAGCCACACTGAAGGGCCAGCTATGGGGCCACCTGCTGCCCCCAGCCACTCTTGAGGGTGCAGCTCCATCTCAGGAATCTGCCCAGGTGCTAAGGTCACACGTACATCCCTTGAGTTTATTCACTAGAAGAGAAGGTCACTTTCAGTAGATGACGAGGAGTTTGGTTTATCTTGACCAAATATTTTTATGTATTGAACCCCTCAACCCAATCTGTTGCCCTTCCCACCCAGTTGGATGGGAAAAGATGAAGAAAACACATCTTTACATGGTGAATAATGACCCATGTGCCATTGTGCTTTGTAGAATGTGTATCTGCATTTATAGCTTTAATAGAGCATCGGAAGGTATCCAGTAAATCACTGGTGTAGACCCATAACAAAGACGCTGCCATCCCTGGCAAGAGTGTAAGATGGTGCAGTCACTGTGGAACACAGATTGGCAGTTCCTCAAAAAGCTACACACAGAATTCCCATACGATCCAGCCATCCCACTTTTAGGCAGGTGCCCAAAGCAGTCACCTGTCAGTGAGGGCGATGGTTTTGATGGTCTGGGTGGGATCAGAGTCGCTAAGGGTTTGGTGGGTTGGTCTCAGTGGGAGGAGTAGCTTCAAGCAGATACCACTTGTCCTTTCTTTTTCTTTATTTTGGCAAAATATATGTATGTGAAATTTACCATTTTAACTCCTGAAGCATCCATTTCAGTGGCTTTAGGTACATTCGCCTTGTTTTGCCACCATCTCCACCACTTGTCTCCAGAGTTTTGCGTCCTCCCCAGCTGACGTGTCAAACATTAACTCTCTGCCCCACCGCCTTCACCCCCTGGAACCACCATTCTCCTCTCTGTCTCTGTGAACCTGACTGTGCTGGACACTTCACAGAAGCGGTCAAAGGCAGTACCCTTTGTATCTGGCTTATTCACAGAGCATAATGTCTTTAAGGTTCATCCACGGTGCAGCCTGTGTCAGAATTTCTTTTCTTTTTTAGGCCAAATAATTTTCCATTGAATGTGTATACCTCACTTTGTTTATCCATTCATCTGTGGATGGACACTTGGGTTATTTCCACCTTTAGGCTGCTGTGCAAAATGCTGCTATGAATGTTGATGCACAAATCTCTATTTGAATATATCTCATAAATGGAAGAGAAAAGACCAGGAAAGCCCTTATTTTCCCTCCCTGAGTTGGTAATCCAAAGAGTGTCAATATAAGCCAAGTGCTGGAGTGCCCAGCGCACTTACCGACGGGACAAGCTGACTCTTTCAGTGCTCCAGGGCCCTCCTGGGTGAGCGTAGGAGGTGGTCCCTCTGAACTGTGTGTTCTACAGTTCTCACTATAATTAAGAGGGAGACCCAGGTGCTGGTGTCAGTGGGAGAGGATAGGAATTAGTACAGAGCAAACAAGGCGTGGGGGAAAGGCACAAAAAGTCCCATCGACCACTTGGAGCAGCAAATTGGACTGTAATCCGAGTGTCCTTACTTACTAGTCCACAGAGTCAGGGTTGCAGGCATTTTTGTGTTTCTAAAAACTCTTGCCACCAAATCGTAGCCTCTTTCTTATCTTAGCAGCGGCTTCCCTTGTAGCTCATTTGGTAAGGAATCTTCCTGCAATGCAGAAGACCAGGTTTGATTCCTGAGTTGGGAAGATCCCCTGGAGAAGGAAATGGCAACCCACTCCACTATTCTTGCCTGGAGAATCCCATGGACAGAGGAGCCTGGAGGGCTATAGTCCATGGGGTCGCAAGAGTCGGACATAACTTAGCGACTAAACCACCACCACGATCTTAAACCAGCAATGTACAGCATTTATCACAGCTGCAAAAAAAAAAAAAAAAAAAAAAATTACATCAGCCCTAGAAGCTCTAACAACATGCCAGAGGGGGAGGGGGAAGGATTTAGGGTCAAATCTTAAGGCGCTTCTTCTGAAGAATAGCAGTTGTTCTCTGCTTTTAGCTGTGTGTTTATGGTCAGAATTTCCACCTGCTTCATAGATGGCAAGGCAGCAGGCAGACAAGGCACAAACCCACTCTCAATGCTTCGTGATGCAAAAAATACGAGCACTTGAAAAAACAAGTTTCTACACACTACTTGATAATGCTTTCCTATCTCCTTCAACAAAAAGTTTGAAGTTAAAAAGATATACAGAAAAACGTTCTGTGAGATTTAAATGGCTGGGTAAACACTGGTTTTCTTCTGTACTGGTCAGCTTGGAATGCCATAACAAAAAAACCACAGACTGGGGGCTTAAACAACAGATGTTTATGTTCTGACAGGTCTGGAAGCCCGAGCTCAAGGTCCCAGCAGGGTTGGCTCCCAGGGAGGCCTCTCTTCCGGGCTTGCAGACAGCCACCTTTTTGCTCAGTCCTCACACAGCCTTGCCTCTGCATTCAGAGAGAGTCCTGCGGCCTCTTCCTCGTCTTACGAGGACACCGGTGCTATCTCCTTAGGGCTGCCTTGTGACCTCAGTCGACCTTAGTTACTTCCTCAAAGGCCATATCTTCAAATGCAGCCATATTGGGGGTCCAGGCTTCCACATATGAACAGGGAAGTGGGGAGGGACACAATTCAGACCATAATAATTTGCTAGCCTGTTTGCATAGAAATCTACAGTTTTCCAAGCACTCTCATGTACATCCTCATCTTTCATCCTCCCGATAAATTTGGAGATGGACCAGACAGGTGTTACCCCCACTGAACAGAGGAGGGGCCTGAGGGTCGGGCGGTCCACGACTCGCCCAGGGACACAAAACTGACAAGAGGCAGAGTTAGGGCTCAGATCCAGGGCTGAGAGACTTTAGGGTCTTCAGCAAAAACAAATGATTCACTGGTTCAATTAAAAGAAGATATATTTAGCACTTGCTAGGCAATGGCACCCCACTCCAGTGCTCTTGCCTGGAAAATCCCGTGGATGGAGAAGCCTGGTGGGCTGCAGTCCATGGGGTCGCTAAGAGTCGGACACGACTGAGCGACTTCACTTTCACTTTTCACTTTCACACATTGGAGAAGGACATGGCAACCCACTCCAGTGTCCTTGCCTGGAGAATCCCAGGGACAGGGGAGCCTGGTGGGCTGCTGTCTATGGGGTCGCACAGAGTCGGACACGACTGAAGTGACTTAGCAACATGATACTTCATGGGGCAAGTCCAAAAAATGAGAGGCCCCACGCAAGTTGAACAGCATCACCAACTCAATGGACATGAATTTGAGCAAATTCCAGGAGACAGTGAAGGACGTGGAAGCCTGCAGTCCATGGCGTCACAAAGAGCTGGACATGGCCTAGCAACACAGGGTAAAAAGCACGTGGTCTTAAGACCCAGATACCTGCACATATGTGCACTTGTGTCCAGGACATGTGTCCAGTCCCCTGACACTCCTTTCACCTTTCTGGACCTGGTTTAGGTAACCTCTTATCCCCTAAAGCCTTGTAGCCCAGGAAGAACTTCTTTTCTGGGATTCTGGTCTCCATCACTCTTTTGAAAACGAATATCTTTCTGCCTGGAAAATGATTTCAGCTTTCATGTATTTACACCCTGTTTCCCCAGCTGAAGCCATTCCCACCTCTATACAAGTCCAATTGTGCCCTGCAGCAGTTCCAGATTTTTTTTTTTTAAGTTTTCCCTGAATCTCAGATATCTGCCAAGAAAGAATTATTTCACTGATAACAGCCTGAATCTCAGTGACATTACAATGCCCTTCTCCCAAGGCTGAAAAAGCATGAACTATGAATCTCCTGGTCCTCGAGTCAGACGCTCCATTCTCCATCATCCAGGGCTTGCATGCCTGCAGAAAAAGTGCTATGAACATTTCTTGCCTTGACTTTTGCTTTCTTCTAGGAGATTTTCCAAAATAAAGAGCTCCTGCTAGCTGGCACTTCTTGGGTGTGGGGAGAGGGAGAAAATGTCCCTCCCCAAAGTGTAGTGCTGTGCAGTTACAGATATCTAGAAACAGAGGACTTGGTGATCCGAGTGTGTGTTAGTCACTGAGTCGTGTCCACCTCTGCGATCACGTGGACTGTAGCCCGCCAGGCTCCTCTGTCTATAGGCTTCTCCAGGCAAGAATTCTGGAGTGAGTAGCCATTCCCTTCTCCAGGGGATCTGCCCAACCCAAGGATCAAAACTGGGTCTCCTGCATTGCAAGAGGATGCCTCACTCTCTGAGCCACCAGGGAAGCCTTTAGCGATCTGACCATGTGTTAAATTTCAAGCGAACACCTGGACTTGCCAGGGAGGTAAGCCCTGTGTGCTGGCCCTCCGTCTGGCCAATACCAGCCCTAAAGCATTGAAAAATCAGACACACAACTAGCTAATACCAGAGATGGGCAGGCTCTGTAAAATCTGGACTCTGGAAGTTATTCTCTTTGGGGCTGGTAAACACATATTGAGATTTACAATATCATGGCTTCATCAGGTAAACTAAATATTAATATGTGTGTTCACTCACTCAGTTGTGTCCAGCTCTATGTGAACCCATGGACTGTGGCCCACCAGGTTCCTCTGTCCATGGGCTTCTCCAGGCAAGAATACTGGAGTAGGTTGCCATGCCCTCCTCCAGGGCATCTTCCCGACCCAGGGACTGAACCCGTGTTTCTTGCATCTCCTGCAATAGCAGGTGTATTCTTTACCACGTATTTCAAGACGGGCATGATAGAGCATCAGACCCAAGGCAGGGCCCTTCTAAGCTGGGGACCAGCGCAACAACACAGATTGCACGCTCGTGAGTCTGCTTCATTTCATCTCCCTGAATTGTAAACTCTCCTCTGTAAAGTGAAAATGGTAGTCCTTACTTCCTAATGTTCTCTGGAGGATGAAATGATAAACACGTGTGTGATAAGCCTGACACACAGCAAGAGCTCTGGGCCTGCGAGATTTTTTTCCTGGCTGCTCACCTCCTTTTGCTCTCAGAATTCATGGTGATCCCCACTCCGCAGGCTCTACCGCAGGCAATCAACAAGTCCTTAGAAAAGGTCAGGGGTAGTCCCGGCTTGGCTGGTAAAATTGGTTTCAGACTAGGCACTCATTAAATGATATGCTTCAGACACACTCAGCAAATATAGCTGCAAAAACAGGAAACAAGGCAAAGTTAAAGGAGACTTTCCTTCCCGAGGAGTCAACCTCCATGTGTCACGCTGGCCCACATTCACTGCTGGCACTGGTATGGCATGCTATAAATAGCATGTTCTACCAGGAACCCTCAGTCGGTACAGAAATGAAGAGTCTGAAAAGATCAGACAGATGCTGTGTGTCGCAAATGTGTCAGCTTTGTCTATTGCGTGTTTATTCAATCCCTGTGCAACTGGGGCCATTGTGATGAAAGAATTAAAGAAAACTGTTCTTTTTATTCCCCCTTCTCTCTTTTTTTAAAGAAAGTTCATCACATTTAAATAATCTTTACACTTTATTTTGAACACTTAGGATAACTGGAACTAATTTTTGCACATGATGAAGCAAGGGTCTAAACTGCTTTTTCTTTTCCATAAAGATATCCTGCAGACTCAGCACCATTTATTAAAAGTACAGTCCTCTCTCCCTGCACTTCAGGAATTCTATTTTTTTTTTTAATTTGAGTATCATTTGAATCATGGGTTTGATGTGCATGCCCAAGATGAGATAAAATGAATGGATAATTATAAGATATCATCTTGACGGATACAGGATCCAAAGGGTTGATGAACGTGTGTGTGTGTGTGTGTGTGTGTGTGTATCTGAGTGTGTATGTGTGCACAGGCTTAAGTTAATGAGTCTCCAAAATGCTATTAATTTCTCCAAATTTATTTTAAAAGCTTAGATTGGCTGACAAAAGGAACTATTTGCTTGGATCGGGGTTTGCCCCTGAAAGTCTTCAATTATAATTATATCATCACTTGTATTTTTTTCAGATCAGTATTTTCAGTATGAAAGGATAGATCAATTTAATATAGAAAATGCGAGCTGAAAAATACTCATCATACTAGTCATAAATTTGAATTAGAAGTACCAGTTATAAACTCATGATACTTTTATCTTATTTTTATCTTAAAAATGTATATATCGCCTTATATTATGTAATATATAATACATAATATTATACTATATATAATTATACTGTATTATGTAAATGTTATATATAATATATGTAATATATTATATTACATTATATATATATATATATATATATATATATATATATATATATCCTAGCTCTGTTCACTGAAGAGACCTAAAAAAAATGTCCAATCAGTAGCAATCAACATTATTAGCGGCCAGATCATGGTCTTGAAATGCTAGTTCTCACTAAAAGAAACCAGCGCTTCTTGGAGGAATGACCGATTCTGGTCTGAGGCACAAAATGTAGAAAATGAGCCTGAAACTTTGGTCACAGAAGATAGTGAGGAAACAGACCACAAAGATCCTATCCAGAGGACTCAGGAACCAAACTGAAGAGGCTCCCACCAGCACAAGGTAAAGGAATTGGAGCTTCAAAAATAACTTCGATTGATTGAAACTCACCAAATACATTTTAATTCATGGGGTCGTGATGATATAGACACATTTTAAAGCTAGTGGATCATCTTCAGAGAATGACAAGGTCAAAAGGAACCAACTCATGATCTTGAAAACTAATGAATAAAAGGAAGAAATCAAAATCAAACACTTATCCTGCCTTTCTATTATGAGCTGAACAACTGGGCAACCCAACAGCAGGTAAGGCGAAGAGTATCTTTTTTAAATTTTTGAAACTAAAAAACTTTTTAAAAATAGTAAAATTAGAAGATCATCGTTTTGCAACCCCCAACAAATTAATGCATTTAGACAACAATTGCCAATGGCTGCAATCATCACACAAATAGACACGCTGTGCATCCCGATAAAAGAGCACCTCATAGGTGATGTTGTATGTGTCATGCATCTCAGAGGCCTGCTGTCTCAGATTTTCTCGTGATTAGGATGCAAACTCTGATCACTTGGTTAAGGTGGTGAGTGCATGAGATTTTGATTTGGAAAAGCTAAAACTGGAGAACTTCCGTGATGGCCCAGTGGCTGAGACTACCGATGCAGCAGCCTGGGTTCCATCACTGGTCAGGGAACGAGAGCCCACATGCCCCAACTAAAGATCCCGTGTGCCTTAACTAAGACCTGGTGCAGTCAAATAAACAACTTTTTGTTTGTTTGTTTAAGTTAAAATTGAAGAAAGAGGAGAAAGTCACCCAGAACCCCGTGCGGAAAGAGGCAGAGTGCAGACAAGGAGGCGTCTGGGTTTCAGGGGCAACTTGGCGGAAGTTCTAGCCACAACACCCCGTCCTCAGCGTTGGAGCAGTTCATTCTCCCTTGGAACAGTCAGGCACTGCAATCAACGTAATTCAGCCATTGTTTCCAAGGACAAAACTCTCCTGGACATTTTCTGAGCAATCTAATTGCCATTACTCGATTTCCCCCCAAGAATAGTTTCTGTTGTTTGTGACTGAAAGACCCTGATGGATATAGGATCCAAAGGGTTGACAATCGTGTGTGTGTGTGTATCTGAGTGTGTATGTGTGCACAGGCTTAAGTTAATGAGTCTCCAAAATGCTATTAATTTCTCCAAATTTATTTTAAAAGCTTAGATTGGCTGACAAAGGAACCATTTGCTTTGATCAGGGTTTGCCCCTGAAAGTCTTCAAGATAAACAGAAGCCTGGCTTGCATAGAACTCTGTGTATTTGAGAACTGTTGGGAGTGTATGTACAGTCTTCTTTGGTTTTATATAAACCTGCCAAGAAACTGACAATGACAAGCCTTTCTCAGAAAATTCTTAAAGAAGCAATTAAGTCCGAAAGCACACTCCACATTCATGTTTATTCAGCACTCACATGTCTTTTCTGAAGCACACTCTTGTGCTTCCAAAGGTTATTTTGCAGATACATTGTGCTAAACAGTAACAGTGTTCAAAAATATTCACTGTCTCTGCCTAGGAGAGATTTCTTTTTCCTCTTCCAAATCTCATCAGGTCATGTGACCCAATTTGGCCAACTGAGTTCAGTTCAGTTCAGTCGCTCGTTGCGACCCCATGAACCGCAGCACACCAGGCCTCCCTGTCCATCACCAACTCCCGGAGTCCACCCAAACCCGTGTCCATTGAGTCAGTGATGCCATCCAGCCATCTCATCCTCTGTTGTCCCCTTCTCCTCCTGCCCCCAATCCCTCCAGCATCAGGGTCTTTTCCAATGAGTCAATGAGAAGTCCAATCCCTCTTCACATCAGGTGGCCAAAGTATTGGAGTTTCAGCTTCAGCATCAGTCCTTCCAATGAACACCCAGGACTGATCTCCTTTAGGATGGACTAGGTTGGATCTCCTTGCAGTCCAAGGGACTCTCAAGAGTCTTCTCCAACACCACAGTTCAAAAGTGTCAATTCTTTGGTGCTCATCTTTCTTTATAGCCCAACTCTCACATCCATCCATGACTACTAGAAAAACCATAGCCTTGACTAGACGGACCTTTGTTGACAAAGTAATGTCTCTGCTTTTTAATATGCTGTCTAGGTTGGTCATAACTTTCCTTCCAAGGAGTAAGCATCTTTTAATTTCATGGCTGCAATCACCATCTGCAGTGATTTTCGAGCCCAGAAAAATAAAGTCAGCCACTGTTTCCTCTGTTTCCCCATCTATTTGCCATGAAGTGATGGGACCGAATGCCATGATCTTCGTTTTCTGAATGTTGAGCTTTAAGTCAACTTTTTCACTCTCCTCTTTCACTTTCATCAAGAGGCTCTTTAGTTCTTCTCCACTTTCTGCCATAAGGATGGTGTCATCTGCACATCTGAGGTTATTGATATTTCTCCCGGCAGTCTTGATTCTAGCTTGTGTTTCCTGCAGCCCAGCGTTTCTCATGATGTACTCTGCATATAAGTTAAATAAGCAGGGAGACGATATACAGCCTTGAAGTACTCCTTTTCCTATTTGGAACTAGTCTGTTGTTCCATGTCCAGTTCTAACTGTTGCTTCCTGACCTGCATAAGATTTCTCAAGAGGCAGGTCAGGTGGTCTGGTATTCCCATCTCTTTCAGAATTTTCCACAGTGTATTGTGATCCACATAGTCAAAGGCTTTGGCATAGTCAATAAAGCAGAAATAGATGTTTTTCTGGAACTCTCTTGCTTTTTCAATGACCCAGCGAATGTTGGCAATTTGATCTCTGGTTCCTCTGCCATGTGGGGCCACCCAAGACGGACAGGTCATGGTGGACAGGTCTGACAGAATGGCCAACTGAAGGTGAGAGGTAAAGTCATGGCCAAGGTTAAGAGCCAGCAGACTCCAGGAGACAGTGAAGGACAGTGAAAGCTGGTGTGCTGCAGTCCATGGGGTCACAAAGAGTTGGACACGACCTAGCAATTGAACAAGAGCCAGTTAGGGTTCTTCCAGGCTATCTTCCCTCTGTCCTGGTGGAAACATGGAGATTTCTCCATCAGCTTGAGTCCCAAGAAAAGAGAATTTGGATCAGAGCCATAGCTCATCCATGACGGACATGAATAAGTAGGAAGAAAAGTGCTAAGCTGCTGGGATCTGGAGCCCTTTTGACCAAAATGTAGCTTCACTTGACTATTAATTCCATGTTATTGATCATAGCTACTGTTTTCTAGGGGCTTCCCTGGTGACTTCGTGATAAAGAATCTGCCTGTAATGCAGGAGATGCAGGCTTGAATCCTGGGTCAGGAAGATCCCCTGGAGGAGGAAATGGCAACCCACTCCAGTATTCTTGCCTGGAGAATCCCAGAGACAGAGGAGCCTGGCTGGCTACAGTCCATGGGGTCACAAAGAGCTGGATATGACTGAGGGACTAAACAAGAACAACTGTTTTCTAAACACTGTTCACAAGCCAAGCAGTCGCATCCTTACATCACCGTGAACTAGGTACTCACCTCTTCACCTGACAGGTACGGGGAGACCAACCCATAGAGGGCAAGGGACTGCTCAAGCCAGCCCTGAGACCTGGACCTGGCCAGCTGTTTTGTTTTGTTTTTTGAAGTCTAGTTGATTTCCAATCTTGTGTTAGTTTCAAGTGTAGAGCAAAGTGATTCCGTGATTCAGTCATACGTATATATATATTGATGTATATGATTCTTTTCCTTTATAGGTTATTACAAGATATGGAATATAGTTAGCTCCCTGTGCTATACAATAGGTCCTTGTTGGTTATTTATATTATATACAGAAGTACATATATGTTAATCCCCAAATCCTAATTAATCTCCCCCACACTTTCCCCTGTTGCAATCACCAGTCTATTCTCCATGACTGTGAATCTGTTTCTGTTTCATGGATAAATTCATTTGTATACTATTTAGATTCCACGTGTAAGTGATATCATATGGTATTTGTTTTTCTCTGCCTGGCTTACTTCATGTAGCATGATAATCTCAAAATCCATCCATGTTGCTGCCAGTGACACTATTTTGTTCCTTTTACGGCTGAGCAGTATTCCATTATCACCACATCTTCTTTATCTATTCTTTATCCATTCATCTGTCAATGGACATTTGAATTGCTTCCATGTCTTAGCTATTGTAAATAGAGCTGCTATGTACATTGGGGTGAATGCATCTTTTTGAATTGCAGTTTTCTCCAGATACATGTCCAGGAGTGGGATTGCAGGATCATATGGTAGCTATATTTTTAGACTTTTTAAGGACCCTCCATAGCGGCTGCACCAATCTCCATTCCCATCAACAGTGCGGGAGGGTTCCCTTTCCTCCACACCCTCTCCAGCATTTATTGTTTGTAGACTTTTTGATGATGGCCATTCCGGCTGGTGGGAGGTACTACCTCAGTGTAATTTTGATTTGCATTTCTCTAATAGTTAGCAATGTTGAGCCTTTTTTTTTTTCATGTATCTGTTGACCATATGTATTTCTTCTTCAGAGAAACTGGACCAAGCTGGTTTAACGCCAGAGGCTCCTGCTCTTAAAACTACGTTCTGCCAGATTGAGAAAGTCCTGACAGACACAGCATTTCTGATACCACCCCCGTGATCACAGAAGCCCTCAACAAATGTTCATAGCCCCTGCCTGGAGGACAATGATTAAATGGCACTTCCTAAATGTCTGAATCAGTGAATGATATATATTGGACACCCATTGACGAATCACATTTACAACCTTGTTTAGGGTCTCTCAGAACACACACAAACTATGTAGACTGCAAGTCCCAAAACTATGTCCTGAAGGAGCAGAACAGACCAAATGCCAGCTTTAGAAGGAGTGTTGGATATGGGCTGTGCAGCAGCCAGAGGCCCAGACCCAGGGGCTGAGGGCCTGCTCCTGGTCTCTTTCCCCTGCTGTGTGACACTGGCCATCACCTTAACCTCTAAGAGCCTATTTCATCAGGTAAAAAAGTTACTAATAAAATCGGTCTTCAGTGTCAATTGAAATAACCCACGTAAATCGTTTTAGAGTCTCTGAGCTGAAATGTCCAAGCACAGAGCCCGGCTGGACAGAAGGGAGTCAGTGCAGGAGAGTCGGGACAGTAACCTCCAGAATTTTGTGCCAGGGCACTTGAGGATAATGGGAGTTTTGACTTACTGAAATTTCTCTTTTATACAATATATAAAACACATAGACTTTTAAAAATTTATTGAAACTTTCTGATTTTTAAAAAACAAGAAAATCAACCCTGAATATTCATGGAAAGGATGATGCTGAAGCTGAAGCTCTAATACTTGGGCCACCTGGCGCAAAGAGCCGACTCATTGGAAAAGACCCCGATGCTGGGAAACATTGAGGGCAGGAGGAGAAGAGGGCAACAGAGGATGAGATGGTTGGATGGCATCACTGACTCAATGGACATGAATTTGAGCAAACTCTGAGAGATGGTGAGGGACAGGGAAGCCTGGCGTGCTGCAGTCCATGGGGTCACAAAAAGTAGGACATGACATACCGAATGAACAACAACAATAAAATATTAAAAGATTAAGGAATTGCTAAATGGAGACATTTCATAAGCAATCTAAAATTCAGGGACTTCCTTGGTGGCCCAGTGGCTAAGACTTTGAGCTCCCAGTGCAGGGGACCCTGATTCCATTCCTGGTCAGGGAACCAGATCTCACATACTACAGCTAAAGATCTCTCGAGCCACAGTGAAGATGGAAGGTCCCACGTGCTGCAACGAAGACCTGGCAAAGCCTGATAAATAAACAAATAAATGTTTTTGAAAATTAATTTTAAAAATAAAATAAACTTCAGAACCTCTTATAGATGGACATGGTGCAAGCTCATTTTCTCCCTGCTGTCATGAAGACACATGGAACCCATATGTAAATATAAGAGCTCTATACACCCACATGTACATTTGCAATAAGGGCAGAGAGTGTGCTGAAGGCAGCCTAGAAGGATTGGGACAGAACTCGGCTTTGTGCTCTGGGTTGCTGAATTCCAGTTCTGGAAAGATCCTCAAGGGAAAGAAAGGAACTGGCACTTACTCTGTGTCCTCTGTATGTCAGAAAACACATCAGTTATCCCTAATTTTCATAGCAACTCTGCCAGGTCTGAAGTTTCAGAAGACTATAACCTGAACAGGTCACACAGCCAGCAAGCAACAGGAGCAACTCAAATCCTTATCTGTCTGACCCCAAGGTTCAGTCTCTTTCCGCTGGACCACCAGCGGACAAACCACAGTCCATGGCCAGCTCCAGCTGACCACCTTTATTTTTATCCCACCTGTGCGTCAAGAATAACTTTTACATTTTTAAACAGTCAAAAATAAATAAATAAAGAGGATATTGTGTGACATGCAAATATGGTGTGAAATTCACATTTCAGTGTCCATAAATAAATGTTTACTGGAACATAGCCACCCATGTTTATTTACATATTGTCTATGGCTGCTTTTGTGCATGTTGCTGTTGGCAGAGTTGGGTGGCTAGGCGGGAAATCATATAGCCACCAGAGTGTACAATACTTTTTACCTGGTCCTTTTCAGAAAAACTCTGTCCCACCTCTGCTCTAGACCATGTAGCCTTGAAGGTGACTGAGGCTTCTACTTCTATAGGTGAGGAAACACAAGTCTGTAAAGATTGAATAGATTTGCCCCAAATTAATAATATTGGGAGCGACACCAGACCAGCAAGTGAGAAGCACCATGTGGCCCACAAGGCAGGTTGAGAAGGAAGGTCAGCTCTGGTCCGGCCACGCGTCTGGCTGCGATGGAGAAGGGGAGCAGGCGGGGTAGGGGAGCAGGGAGGCCAGCAGGCATGGGGGCCCCAGAGCGCACACTGGAAATGGAGTCCCATCTGGAGGAGACGGCAAGGAGGTAGCGTATTCAGAGAAGTCCATCTCATCCACAGCCCGGACGCTGGGTTCAAGGACAGGGTCAAGGTGGGGGGACCCAGCAAGGAGGCCGGAAGAAGTCACAAGCAGAACCTTACCTTTCACTCAGTGAAGTAGATATTAAATATAATAAAAACACTTATTAAAAAAGAGTACTTGCTGGCAAGGAAACATTCCTGAAGTATCACAAAGTGAAAAAGGTTTACAAAGCTATTTATGTGGCCTGGTCTTAACTTTACTTTCTGAATATACATTTATACATGTTTACATAAATTAAATGATTTGAAATGATATGTACCAATACACCAAGGTAAAATGGTGGTTATGACTGGATGCAATCACAGGTGCTTTTTTGTTTCTTTGTATCTGGGTATTTTCTGATCTTTCTGTAGTAAACTTTCATAGCTTTTCTAGCAATACATAGTCATTTTGTAGTATCGGTCTCGGAATAGACTGATCAATAGATTCTGATCAATAGAACAGAATATAAAACTGAAAAAGAGATTGAATAGATATAAGAATCAGATGTGTGATAAATGTGGAATTTGGAATCAAGGGGGGAAAGATGGGTAATTCAGTACATTGCTGCTGCTGCTGCTGCTAAGTCGCTTCAGTCGTGTCCGACTCTGTGCAACCCCAAAGACAGCAGCCTACTAGGCACCCCTGTCCCTGGGATTCTCCAGGCAAGAATACTGGAGTGGGTTGCCATTTCCTTCCCCAGTGCATGAAAGTGAAAAGTGAAAGTGAAGTCGCTCAGTCGTGCCCGACTCTTAGTGACCCCATGGACTGCAGCCCACCAGGCTCCTCTGTCCATGGGATTTTCCAGGCAAGAGTATTGGAGTGGGGTGCCATTGCCTTCTCCAATTCAGTACCTTGCATTAGTTCAATTGGCTAAAAGTTTGGAAGATAAAGTTGAGCTCTAAATACATGTAGACGTGGTACAAATGAAGAATGCTTACAAAGTATGATTTTTCAAAAGAAGCTACATATGTATATGCATGTATATAAATCTTGCATGGATAGATGCTGGGAAAGATTGAGGTCAGGAGGAGAAGAAAGTGACAGAGGATGAGATGGTTGGATGGCATCATCAACTCAATGGACATGAGTTTGAGCAAGCTCCAGGAGATAGCGAAGGACAGGGAAGCCTGGTGCGCTGCTACTCATGGGGTCACAAACAGTCGGACACAACTGAGCAACTGAACAACATACATGAATAGATAGATAGATGATAGAGATAGATTAAAAATACAGATATCAGCTCAGCTCAGTAGCTCAGTCATGTATGACTCTTTGTGACCCCATGGATTGCAGCACGCCAGGCTTCCCTGTCCATCAACAACTCCCAGAGCTTACTCAAACTCATGTCCATAGAGTTGGTAATGCCAGATATATATACAGTATATATCCATACAAGAAACTTAAAGAAAGATTCACATCAAACTTGTACCCATGGTTACTTCTACCGAGTGAGAGAGAAAAGAGGATGCTTTCACACCCTACACAATTACACACATTATATTGTTTGAATTTTTGTCTTGAGAATGTAATATGTGCAAAACTATAAAAATAGAGATGAAAGCCCTATAATCTCTAAAATAAGCATAGCCTAGAAGGTTCTTCAGTGTGCCACCATGGAAGTGACTAGAACAGCCCTCGAAATCCGTTAGGTTGGTAAGGTTCAAGTTTGGCCTGAAGCTAGCCGATGGTACGGTGCTAGGATCAATTTCCTGATTTTGACAGTGAACCATATTATGGAAGATGCTGCCCCTGGGGGAGTCTGGGTGATGGGTCCAGGGGAACTTCTATGTTTGTAACTTCTGGCTCATCTATAAACTATAATTAAAAGTTTTAAATTTTTTTAGGTTGAATTCTACGAATATGTCTATCCCGGACTGTTTTTGACCTACAAAAATGGTAATCTCATATAGCTGACTATATAATTAAAGAAAAGGCTTAACCTAATCAATTGCGTGTGAACCTGGGTGAGGAATTTCGGTAACAGAAGTAGAGTGATTTGCACAGGGATGAGGATTCAGTGGTTCCGTGGGGCAGGGGTGGTCCTGGGGCGTCCTGGGGGTACCAGTCCACTTTGTTCTGACCCACCTCCACCAGGCAACATCTGCACCCCGATGCCCAGAAAGGCACACACCTCTTGACGTGTGGCTTTCCACCCGGCTCCCCTCTCAGTTTCCATCTCACGAAGCCATCAGGATAGTTCAGTGTGGACAGATGGAGTTACAAAGCCAAGGGTGGCCCCCAAGCCTTTGACGGTCACCTGCCAGGCCAGCCCTGTGAGGCCCTGACTGCAGAGGGGCCTCGCCACTCCGTCTGAGACAGGGCTCCCCAGTGACCAGCTCAAGTCGAAGATGCAGCCAGCAGAGTGGGCCTCAGAGGGACAGAGCACAAGAAGAGGAGCCTTGTGGCAATTGCTGCACAGAATCAAGGACCCCTGAGGCTCTGAGCCACCAGGGAAGCCCAAACGGAGGTTCAAATAATAAAAAAAATAAGTTTAAAATATAAAATGTATTAAAACTGCAATATCTGGAACATCAGGAACACTTCCAAGAGAGTACAGATAAGTTGATGGCTCCTCACTGAAATTAAATTATTTCAGGTAATACAAGGTGTCCTGGCCTGGACACCAAGACAAGTGGGCTGCAGAGCAGTCAACTGGAGAGATGTGGGCGGTCGCCGGCCAAGCTGCAGTTTTGTGCTCCGTGAGCTGGAGGGGCCGCCCAGGCTGGACTGAGGGCCGCCCCACCGGTGGTACCACATCCCGGACTACGGCCCGCATCTCTCTTCGCCTGGAGGTCTCCACTCTGCCTGTATCTCTCTGAGCTTCTAGGCCCCGTCTCTTGAACTCTTGAGATTTCCAACCTAGTCTTTTCCCCTCTAACTACATGCTTTGAAATCTAACCTTCCCTCAAAACCCCTGACCCACCTAGAGATCAGTAAGTCACCCCGTAATCTTTCCCGAAGGCCCGGTGGCTGGGCAGCCTATAATTTCCTCGCCTCGCGTCGGCAGCCCCACAGAGCACAGGACTGTTCTCGGCAGCACAATTGCTGGTATTTAGCAGCCTCTGGACCTGCTCGTCTCAGCACACGATTTTCTACGGTCACGGTCCACAGAGCGCCGTCTGGACCTCTCACGCTGAAACCAAGTTTGGGCAGAGGTCCAGGTTTGCAGAAAGTCAGAACCAAAGTTTGGTGGCTCCACCCCAAAACCCAGCAAGGAATCTCCAGGGAGGGCGCCACACATCTGAAAATGGAAAAGACACCAAAACTTCAGCCATTCACCTTCTTTCCCCCACCCCGTCCCTCGCCACAACTGGCTCCTCTTTTCCGCTCCCAAATAGCATAAGAAGCCCTTTTCTTTCCACGAGGGCAGTCTGAAGACAGTTAACACAGATTGCTAGTTAGTGCTAACCACAGCGAGGGAAAATGTCAGATATTAATGCTGCTTTTTTTATATGGCAGGGTGAGCATTTGGGGATAAGAATAAACTCTTATTGACAGGGTCAAACACCACAATATGTACATATCACTAAAGTGTGTTTGCAAAATAGGCAATAATGACTCTAAATAGACTGTCTCAGAATGACTAATAAATAATAAGCATCTTGCCTTCAAAATTAACAACGGAGAAGAAGCGTATTATTTAGAGCACTGCAGCAAGAAGTGACTTTCACTGGGGTGCCGGGGCCAAGGCAGGAGGGGCCCAGACCCTATCCCTGTCCTCATGTTCCTTCCCACGCAGCGGGCCATGCGACACGGTAACAAGAGCAGAGCCGCCCAAAGAGGTGACGTCAGAGAACCTCAGAGGCTGCCCCTGGAGAGCACCTTCCTCCCTTGAGCTGCGGTGTCCCTGGTCCTCCACTGGCCGTCACTGGCACAGGTTCACACAAGGTAAATAAGGAAGCGCCCACAGAACCATCCCATCCAAGGACACTCAGCCTCTGGGGTTAGGATGGATACACAGCCCTTGAATGCAAGAGTCCAGCACCTCAGCCCCTCTTCTCTGTGACCTGGGATGACACCAGAGCTTGTAGGAAGCCCGTTCCTCTGTCTTAGACGTGGTAGCAGCCCTTCAGAGTCTCACCACAGGGATTAAAGGAGATAAGTAACAGACTTGGGTCAATGTAAAATGATATTCCATGAAACACACGAAGCAATAATATGAGTAATAAAGGCTGTGTTCCTTTTATTTTATTTTTGCTATTCGTCGTTGCTGTTCAGTCACCAAGTCGGGTCCAGCTCTTTGTGACTCCATGGCCTGCAGCACGCCAGGCCTCCCTGTCCTTCACTCCCTCCCTGAGTTTACTCAAGTTCATGTACCTTCACTCCCTCCCTGAGTTTACTCAAGTTCATGTACCTTGGATCAGTGATGACATCCAACCATCTCATCCTCTGTTGCCCTCTTTTCCTTCTGCCTTCAATCTTTCCCAGCATCAGGATCCCCATATTCCTCTTAAAATGATACTGTTATGATGCTAATAAAATCTATGAGAAACAGCTACTCTCAAAGGTAAAAAGCACCGCCATCTTTGCAGGACTGAATAGTTACCCTCGGACTAATATGAACACCAAATATGTATATTTATTCTTAGAGCTTGTCTGGTTTCCAAGTCCTTTGAATACAGCTGTCTGAACTGATGCTCAGTAAGGAAACCAGTGCAGAAACCCAAACTCAAGGAAGCCAGCAGCTTCCCCAGGGTCACCAAGGTAACGGACACTATGGTTGGACTTTCAGTGCTCCGTTGCTCTGTCGACAAAACCACGGTGGCTCTGGAAAGAAGCCAGCACGTCTGGGCAGACCAGTATCAGTCGGTGGTTGTCCACTGTGGACAAAGATTCATCAGGACAAGGACTGTTGCTGGGCTTGCTTGTAACATCACATGGAGAGTTCCCGAGGGTGGGGTTGAGTGCCCAGACTCCCCACCACACAGCACGGAACTCAGACCAGTCATTCGAGTGGGAGCCGCTCCATCTTCACTTTATTCTCAGGGCTGCAGGAAGGCAGGTTAGACCCAGAGCCCGTGATATCCCAGAGCTCACATCCTCCCCCTGGCTGTCACCATCTCATGTAAATCCGCAAAAACCCCTGAGCCCTTTCCAGATTCTGATCCCACATCCCGAGCAGATGCAATGATGGGGGGAAAGAAATCAGTCAAGTCGCCAGATATTTTATTTATTTGATACCAAGAGTAGGCGCATGTGAAATTGCTCAGTTGACTGTATAAACTCAGTTTTTAATCAGAATATTTTTTCACTGGAAAGGCAGCCATAGAGACACAAAAGGAGCCTTTCTGCTCCCCTGTTTCCTCATGTTAAAATTAGAGTTATTTCTGGAAGGCATTTTGGCATTATTCATTAAGTGCTTTAAAAATGTTTACACCCTTTGGCCAAGTAATTCCCTTTCTAAGAAACATGAGCAGAAACTCAGACAAAGAGACACACGTGGAGATACCGCCCCTTACAACAGGGAAGAGTTAGCCATACATGTCCGTGTTCATCACTAAGGGAAAGTGTGAACAGTGGTGGCTTCTTGGCAGTGCGTTTACCATAGAACTTTATTTTTTTCTTTGTCTCAGTATTTTCCAAAATTCTCTATAATAAGAAACAACTGAAATATCCATTGACAGGTGAATGGATAGACAGAATGTGGTAGGTACGTACAATAGTATATGGGATATCCTTGGAAAGGGAGGAAATTCTGATACAGGCTACAATATGGATGAATCTTAAAGATACTAGGCAAAGTGAAGTAAATCAGTCACAGAAAGACAAATGCTGTGTGACTCCACTTATATGCTGCTGCTGCTAAGTCGCTTCAGTCGTGTCCGACTCTGTGCGACCCCGTAGATGGCAGCCCACCAGGCTCCCCTGTCCCTGGGATTCTCCGGGCAAGAACACTGGAGTGGGTTGCCATTTCCTTCTCCAATGCATGAAAGTGAAAAGTGAAAGTGAAGTCGCTCAGTCGTGTCCGACTCTTAGTGACCCCATGGACTGCAGCCTACCAGGCTCCTCCATCCATGGGATTTTCCAGGCAAGAGTACTGGAGTGGGGTGCCATTGCCTTCTCCACTTGTATGAGGGCCCTTGAATAATCAAGTTCAAAGAGACAGAACGGAGGGAGGTGGGTGCCAGAGGTTTGGGGGAGCAGATGGGGAGTTAGTGTTTCATGGGGACAAGAGTTTCAGTTTGGGAAGATGAGAAAGTTCTGGAGATGACGGTGGGGATGGTTGCCCAACAATGGGAAGAAGGGAGAGGCTCTTATTTAGGTGGAAAGAATGAAGTCGAATCATTTCCTTTTGATGAGTCGATTTACATTTTGTACTAAGTATGAACCAAAGAGAGACAGCAAAGGAACAAAGGAAATTCCATATTTAAACTCAGGGTTAAAGTTACAAGTATAAGATACACTTGCCTTTGTAAAAAAAATTCTGTTTTGCATAACGACAAGAAAGAGAAATTGAGGATCGTGTCGCGTTGCCTGGGAGTTTTCTGGATGGCCGCACTTGTTCCCTTGAGATGAGTGATGAGAGCTGGCAAAACCATGCCCTCCTTTCCAGTTCCACCGTCATCAAATGGAGGATGCGGCAGTCACCACTGCGTTCATCCCCAGGCCTTCCTAAGTCCACCTTGGCTGAGAAGCTGCTGTTTAAAAACCAACTGAAGGGCTTCCCTGGGGGGCCAGTGGGTGAGATTCAGGGGACGTGGGTTCAGTCCCTGGGCGGGGAACTAAGATTCCATACACCTCGGGGCAACTAAACCCGAGCGCCCCAACAGGGAAGCCTTTGGGCCCAGCAGAGTCAAAACGAAAAGCAATAACAAACAAACAAGAACAGCTGAAGAGTTGCGGCAACATGGTTCAGCCGTGTTCAGCAGGTATAAACCAACTGGAAACTGTAGCACAGATTCCACTCGTGTTCACATATTGATCAAGTATCAGGTATTGAGCTCTCTGGAGTTAGTCCCTTAGTCATGACCCAGTGGACCGTAGCCTGCCAGGCTCCTCTGTCTATGGAATTCTCCAGGCAGGCATACTGGAGTGGGTAGGCATTCCCTTCTCCAGGGGATCTTCCCGAACCAAGGGGTCGGAACTGGGTCTCCCACATTGCAGGCAGATTCTCACCACCTGAGCCACCAGGGAAGCCCACTATAAGGTCGACACAAATGTTTTATTGTGGCAAAATGCAGACAACATGAAATTTACCTTCTTAACCATTTTTAAGGGCACAGTCCAGGGGCATTAAGTACATTCATACTGCCTTCCACCTCCAGAGCTTTTTCATCTTCACCATTAAACCCTCCCTTCCTCCCACTCCCAGCCTTGTCTCTGCGAGTCTCACTGATTTAGAAACCTCATGTAAGAAGAATCGCAGAGCATTTGTCCTTTTGTGACTGGCTTATTTACTTAGCATAATGTCTTCAAGGGTCATCCATGTGGTAGCAGGTGTCAGAATTTCCTTCCTTTTTAAGGCTGAATCATCTACTGCATTTGTGTAACACTTTCTGTTTAACCGTTTATCCATTGATGGACACTTGGATCGCTTCCACCTTTGGGCTGTTGTGAATAATGCTGCGATGAACTCAGGTATACAAACGTTGGATGCAAATTTTAGGAACTGCTGAGCTGTTTGTGTTCAGGAAAATTAAGTAGGTGACTTCTGTCTCATTGGTGCCAAGAAATCACTCATTTCATGGAATCAGAAAATGGCAAAGCAGGAAACTTATAAAACCATCATTTATATCTATCCATAGATGAGGAAAGGGACATGAAGTGACTTAACGAGAATGGTTTGGGAAATGTTCACTTCCTACATGTAGGGAGGGTGGAATCCCTCTCCCAGGCAAAAATATCCACCCAACTTGTCATACCACATACCTCAAATTCCTGACACTGGAGATTTATTTACTTAGATGAAGGTACTGGTCCTTTTACCAGGAATCTCCTAATAAAATAAAAATAGCTCTGAGGGAAAGTCATTACTGACCCCTAGGCCTTGTCTTGAAAGACTGGTTTTCCACGGAAGAGTAGACTTAGAGTCAGGTTCTCAGGGAAGAGAGTCCTCCCTAGGGGAGAGTCAATGCAGAAGCTGGGAGGCAGTGTGGCGAGGGGTTTTAAGCGTAGGTGTTCCACAAAGAGACGTCATCTCCCGAGGAGCTCCAGGCACCCAGCACCAGTCAGTACCAGTGCTGAGAGTCTGAAGACCCGGAAGTGGGAAGTGAGAAGAGACCAACTAAAGCCCAACTCGGGCAACAGGCCAATTTTCTCTCTGACTAGCTGGTTCCTAAATATTATACTTCAAGCCAAAGTACAGGTCTTCTTTAGATGACCTGGGGGCCATGAGTAAGTTCTGGATAATAACAAAATACTTTGTTAGGTTTCCTCAGCTATATAAAGATTTTTTTTTTCTTTCAAGAAGAATGGAAAATACTCACATGGATCACCAACTGACGGACTCATTACTCATTTCTCTTCAACAGGTTTCATCCTCTCCAGTGGTCAGACACATTTCACGATGGAGTTGAGGTAATTCTGTCAGTCAAAAGAGGTGTTTGAAGACCAGGAGAACCCCAGCATAACACACCCCACGGGCACAAGCAGCTGAACACTCCTCAGGTCAGAAAGTGCTTTCCACAAACACGGTAACCATATTGGTCCCGTAAAAACAAGGTTGGGTTCTTACAGGGAGTGTTATTTCTGCATCCAATTCCAAAGTCGTGAGGTGGTTCTATGGGATCTCTGGAAGAACAAGGGGTTAGAAAAGAGGACTATGGGAGCCCAAGGAAAACCAATACCTACCGATGAACTTGACAAGAAACACAGGCAAGGTACAGACATTTTTGCAATCCTCTTTCAGAGGACACCAGAAACCCTTTTATTTGTTAAAATGACAGAAACAACTAACTGGGCAATAGCATGTGTAAATGTACTGTTTTATATGCAGAAAATTTGAGAGGATATGGAAATTGAGTCATTAAAACAGAGCCAGGGCATCCCTGCAGCTAAGACTCCAGGCTTCCACAGTAAAGGGTACGGTTTAACCCCTGGTCAGGGGAGTTCCATATGACACGTGATGCAGCCAAAAAAATTTTTTTTAATAAAAGAGAGTCAGATACTAGTAGTGATGCAGCCATGAAATTAAAAGACGCTTACTCCTTGGAAGGAAAGTTATGACCAACCTAGACAGCATATTCAAAAGCAGAGACATTATTTTGCCAACAAAGGTCCGTCTAGTCAAGGCTATGGTTTTTCCTGTGGTCACGTATGGATGTGAGGGTTGGACTGTGAAGAAAGCTGAGCGCCGAAGAATTGATGCTTTTGAACTGTGGTGTTGGAGAAGACTCTTGAGAGTCCCTTGGACCGCAAGGAGATCCAACCAGTCCATTCTGAAGGAGATCAGCCCTGGGATTTCTTTGGAGGGAATGATGCTGAAGCTGAAACTCCAGTACTTTGGCCACCTCATGCGAAGAGCTGACTCATTGGAAAAGACTCTGATGCTGGGAGGGATTGGGGGCAGGCGGAGAAGGGGACAACAGAGGATGAGATGGCTGGATGGCATCACTGACTCGATGGACGTGAGTCTGAGTGAACTCCAGGAGTTGGTGATGGACAGGGAGGCCTGGCGTGCTGCGATTCATGGGGTCGCAAAGAGTCGGACACGACTGAGCAACTGAACTGAACTGAACTGATACTCATTAGGTATATAGGTTATGAAACTAGGAATCTACCACGCTCTGATGAAAATCCAGAAAACAGTATTTCCACATTCCTGCTATGGTGATGTATATAGTATCTGATAAGTAAAGTCCACACTTACAAAATCGATTCACATCAAATTAGCCTAAGCAATAAAAATAAAACAGTGACGTTAATCCAACTCCCAAGGTGGTAATGTTTGATTTGCTTCACCGGCAAGTTAACTGAGTCCCCATCTGCTTTATTCTCTCACACTTCCCAGGAGGCCAAGCTCACGATATGTCTTAAAGTGGTTCCCAGAGGCCTCCTTATCCTCCGTGTCGTACAGCCTAAGAGGCACGCTGGCCAGTTTTCAGCCAACCCCACTCTGACAGAGCCAGAGAAGAGTCCTTTCTCTGGGTCCTATAGCAGTGTTTGCGGCCACTGAGGACCAAGATACGATTGCCAGAGACGCTGGTATAAGCGCTAGAAGGCTGGGCTTTATTTTCCATTAAAAATTAATATATACAAAACAGACTTCTATGTGCTTTCTTGTTATAAAACACTATACAAAAGAAAGCATAAGGTACTTCTCTTATCAGTGTATAGATTCTTCTAGCATCTTTTCTAAGCATTTCTACACCTCTTCTGTACCTTTCTACAAGGAATGTGTTCTGTTTAACAGGCATGGCTCAGATCCTAGGTCTGCCATAAATTCCCTGTAAGCTTTTGTGCAAAAATGTGAGATGGGGGTTTGGCCCCTACAGCGTCCCTGCATCCTGGTCTTTCAGTCTAGCCCCTCTCATTTGAGTCAAAAGTCATATCAAAGTAAAGGAACTGTCTGTCTCTACAAAAGGTTGTGTCGGGAGGGGTGGGCTCTGGCCAGGCCAGAAACCAGGCTGGTGAGCAGAGGGCCAGTGAAGGTGGCAGGTGAGAGAAAGTGCATCCAGGAAGCCGAAGGAGGATGGTGCTGAGCACCCTGAAGAGCCAAGGGCTCAGGACCAATCGACCGATGGGGACGGGGTGTGATGTGCAGGCTGGCCTCAAAAGTTAGAGTCCAGGAGGGGGTGCGCCAGGAGGAGGCCATGGGAGGAAGGGCACAGTGAGTGGGGAGAAAGCAGAAAAGTGAGGCGGAAGAGGGAAGCCTTGAGGGAGAGCCTCCTGGGCGCATTCTTGGGGCATGAGAGTGGCAGGGCCCCCAGGGACCCACAGTGGGGAGAAGGCGGCACAGCTGCAGAGATAGGCTTGGCGGGCATGGACGGGACAAACACACTTCATGGAAAAGACAATGGTCGACTTTTCCTCCTGGTGACTATGGTGTGTCCATGAAGGAGAAGGGTGTCTAGGTGAGAAAGTCAATTCCTAACACTCCCCTTCCTTTGGGTCATCTAACTTGTTTAACTTCCCGCTAGGCTCTGTGCCCCCTAAGGGAAGCCCATTGGTCTTTGTCATCCTGTAGCACTTTACAGGGTATTCAAAAGGCTATCAGGTTTGGGAAAACAGCCAGCTCCAGCTTTCGTAGCCAACCCAGAGTTCCAGCTACAGCAGAGACCAGATCAGCAGAGGCGCTGAGGTCAGTCCAGGATCCCTGAGGGCCACCTGCTCAGGGAAGGCAAGGCTGCTGAGAGAAGCATCTAAAATGGTCAGAGAGATGGTGTCTGTCCAAGATGCCCTGGGAACAACTGAGACACAGAAAGGAGGAAGGAACAAGTGAGGAAAGATGGAGCAAAGCTATGCACCTTAGCCCAAAACAGGAAATTCTGGGCCATCTCATGGAGAGCATTTATAACAATACGCGTGCACACGCGCTAAGTCGCTTCAGTCATGTCCAACTACCGAGTCTTTGTGACCCTGTGGACTGTGGCCCGCCAGGCTCCTCTGTCCATGCGGACTCTCCAGGCAAGAATACTGGAGTGGGCTGCCGTGCTCTTCTCCAAGGGATCTTCCCAACCCAGGGATCGAACCCAGGGATCGAACCCACGTTTCTTACATCTCCTGAATTGGCAGGTGGATTCTTTATCACTAGTGCCACCTGGGAAGCCCTATAAAAATGTAAATGGAGCTTATGCCTCAGGGAGGAAGGAACAAGGGAACAAAATCCCTGTAACTTAGCAGTCAGTAAAAGCCTCATAAAAGCACCTGGAGACACCATGACTCCTTCTCCGCGTGGGAGCAAATACGAAAACCAGAGGATTAAATTAGAGTCTCACGTGGCATGATGCAGGCTCTACTCTGGAAGAAGCTTCCACGAGTGTCCCTGGAAGGATCTGGGCTCGAGGTTGACCAGGTGGCCCGTCTGATCAGCTAGGCTGATTTGTTGGCTGAGAGTGGTGAAGACATCCATTTCAACCAAGGTCAGGGACAACAGAAGTCAAGAGCAAAGGTGGACCGAAGGTTTTTGTCCAGGAAAAGCAGATTCTGCCAGGGATGGGGGCTGGCGCCTCTGCCCAATCTGCCCCCAAAGCAGCAGGAATACAAGTCTCTCAAAAGGCAGACAAACAGGGGCCTCCCTTGTGGTCCAGCAGGTAGGACTCCACACTTCCACTGCAGGGGGCATGGATTCGATCCCTGGTTGGGGAACTAAGATCCTGCATGCCATGGGGTGAGGTCAAAAAAACAACAACAACACAAAAACACAGATGGATGGGAAGGACAATGCTGTATGTGTTTTCAATGTAAAATAACGATCATAAAGTCACCTGTGCCAACCACACTTTTGGAAGTGCCTTGAGGAGTCCACCAAGCGAAGGTCCTCTGGAGTGGCAGCACGTGGAGACCAGGGGACCGAGTCTGGGGGGCACCCTGTCCCTCCAGGCACGTCAGCAGAAGCCCCGCGGGAGGGCCGTGCGGGTCTCAGGCTCAGTCTGTCTCCGGGCTGCTGTGGCCTGTAGCCAACACTAGATACATAATAAATCTGTTTTATTCTATCCTTTTTCTCTCCCAAGGCTCCAGTCTGCCACCCATTTTCTTCCCCCTGCTGTTGTCACGCCAGATTCACAATCTGAATTCCTTCCAGCTTTCTGAGGTGAGGCCTGTGGCTCTCATCTTGAACAAGGAAGTGTGACTTGGCATCAGACTTTTTTTTGAGGAGTTGGAGCTAAGAATTGGTGGAGGAGGGGTGAGGAGAAGGGCTCCGCAAGTTCAGAAATGAGAAGGACGTGGAAGGAGAAGCACAAAGGGACATTCATTTAACTGGATTTCCTTCTCTTTATTTCCTGTTTCCACGCACTCTGCTGCATCGTATTTCCTCTTAGCAGTAAGAACCAAACATCTCCCAGCTCGTGTTATTTAACCAATTTCACCACCTCAATCTTAGCCCCACACTTATAAAATGGTAATAAGGGTAATGTCTACGGGTACCATTTTTTAAAAAAAAAGAAAAGCTAAATGTTAGTGATACTAATTCTGAAATAGTGTTTGGCACTTAAACTCCAAGCATTTGATTTTTCAAGTTTTCATGATTACTTCACCAAAATCAGGTGGCATAAAAACTGCTTTTGCGTAAAACGATTTTTGGTTTTTCTTTTTTTAATTCCTTTGTAAATGGAAAATAATTGGTTTGCAATGTTGTGTTGGTTTCTGCCATGCAACAATGTGAATCAGCCACAGGTACACATATATTCCCTCCATCTTGAACCTCCCTCCCACCTCTTCTCCCACAACCCCTCTAGGTTGTCACGGAGCGCGGGGTTGAGCTCCCTGTTTCTAAAATTCTTTTGCAGACAGTGATTGTTAAGCAATTGCATTGTTACATTTCGTGCCATTCAATTTCACTGAAAGGCAGATTGATAAAAATCAGCCTGGCCGGTTTCGGAACACTATCCTCTCTGCCATGGGACAGGCCTCCAGGGCAGACTGCACCTTTTGACCCATCCCACCCAGAGGCCCTCCAGCTACCTGCCTCCCCCAGGAAGATTCACTGGGACAGATACATGGGGAAATGACATGCCCAGGGCGCGGGAGGGGCCTTTGCTTTGGGAGAATAGCTGTGGAGACTTGGGGAACAGCATGCTGTCCTGGAGTCACAAGGAGAAAGGACTTTTCCTTCTTTCAACATCCAACAAATACCGTGTACAGGACAGACCGTGCCGAGCGAGGAACTCTGCCACAACTGGGAACACCATGATGAGCCATCCTGGGCCTCCAGGCTCCCTGGGCAGGGAGGTATCAGGCAGGAAGGCAGTTACAACCCAATGTAGAAGCTACTGAACCCAAAATAAGCCCAGACTCCATGTGAGCACATCAGAGCAGAGCCTATACCAGGCTGGGGTAGAGCAGGAATCAGGGAAGACTGCCTGGAGGAGGTGAACTTTGGCACCTCCATCCATTCAACTGAAATTGAGTACACTGCTCTGAGAGCTGAGATAGAGCAGCGGACCCAAGACTTGAGATCCTCCTCTCTAGAAACTCACATCCCTCTAGAGGGTAGTGGATTGTGCCAGAGAGTTACCTTGTGGCCAGAGAGGCCTAAGGAAGCTGAGATCCGATGATAGGATGGAGGGAAGGGCTTCTCAGGCAGAGGAAATGGCCTGTAGCAACAAGCATCAGGTGCTTCTGGGGATGCAAAGAAGAGCCCAGAATGGGGCAAGGTGCAGCATGAAGGGACTGAGGCCAGAGGCAAGAACCAGATCACACAAAGCTGCACAGACGATGGTCACAAGTTTGGCTTTTACCGTAGTCATTGTGGAAAGGAAGGTGATGCGATCAGATCTGTGTTTTAAAGTGACCATCTCAGCTGCCTGGTGAGGCAACGGCACAGAGAGAGCACTTGAAACAAGCAGTTCATGCAAAGGCCCTGGCAGAGGCGGCTCCTGCGAGGGGGAGTGAGGCCCCCTGTGTGGCCAGGGGCAGAGCTGTGGGCCGGGGCCAGACCACCAAGGTTCCCACGGGCCACTGGAGGCCTCCAGGGAGGGCTGATGCCACCCAGACTGACTCAACTCACTCAAAGATTTTTGGATTGGTGGGTGGGATTAAGTCATCAACGACCATGCATGTGGAATAAATTCTATCTTCAAAGACTGAAAATATACAATCTTTCAGAGTTACTAAAATTCATGAATAGCTTTCACTTCCTTACACAAGAGTTTCCTCATTCTCTAGAGTTCACTGGGTAAAGAAGGGGAATGCTGCTGCTGCTAAGTCGCTTCAGTCGTGTCTGACTCTGTGCTACCCGATAGACGGCAGCCCACCAGGCTCCCCCGTCCCTGGGATTCTCCAGGCAAGAACACTGGAATGGGTTGCCATTTCCTTCTCCAATGCATGAAAGTGAAAAGTGAAAGTGAAGTTGCTCAGTCGTGTCTGACTCTTAGCGACCCCATGGACTGCAGCCTACCAGGCTCCTCCATCCATGGGATTTTCCAGGCAAGAGTACTGGAGTGGGGTGCCATCACTTTCTCCAAAGAAGGGGAATAGTGACCCACTATGTAATTAATGCCATCATTTTATTGTTGTTATTCAATATTTATTTACTTATTTGGCTGCACTGGGTCTAGCTGTGGCACCCAGGATCTTTTAGTTCTGGCACGTGGGATCTAGTTCCCTGAACAGGGATTGAACCTCTGCCCCCTGCATTGGGAGCGCAGAGTCTTAGCCACTGGGCCACCAGCGAAGTTCCTGTTGTTATTTTATTTGCATTTCACGCTGATCACTCACCGTCACGTGCGCATCTTGGCCCCATGAAGTCAGACTGCTCACAGTCTTCCCCAAGCCATCTCCTTCTAAAGTTCTCCATGACCGCATTCACCCAGACTGCATCATCCATCATTCTCAACTCTTCTCTGGTTAGTTAAGCCCCTTCTCTGGTGTCCTTGGCATCTCTTCCCTCCTCCCCGTCTCCACGATCACTGTCCAAATTATAGCTCTCACTCATCTCCTCTATGGCAGATGACTGACCACCAGTCTGCTCCTCGTTTTATTTCTTTATTCTCTCTTTGCGCTCATTTCAGGTCCCAACCTCCACTTGTAAGCTGAACCCATGCTGCTCAAAGTAAAAAGAGCCGCTAGATTAGAGTTTTCTCAACTTCCTAAAATATGAAGCCAGTGAAAAGGTGGAATTGAAGAAAGAGCAACAGGCAAAGCAGGAGTCTTCCCTGTTATAAACCTTAAGGTAAAATCTAAACAAGAATCATCTACAGGGTAGACGATTCCACCTGACTTACTGAGCACTTGAAATGCGAGTGTTCTAAACCAACGCGTGCTAAGGGCTGATGCTGACGCTGAAGCTCCAATACTTTGGCCAAGCTCATGTGAAGCTTTGGACACACATTGGAAAAGACCCTGATGCTCGGAAAGACTGAGGGCAGAAGGGGAAGGAGGCAACAGAGAATGACATTGTTGGACATGAGTTTGAACAACACTGGGAGATAGTGAAGGACAGGGAATCCGGTGTGCTGCAGTCCATGGGTTCGAAGAGTTGGACATGACTGAGTGACTGAACAACACAAGCATAAAATTTACCCTTAAAAGATTTTATACAAGAAAAAGGGATGTAAATAATTTTTGCATAGAGGGTACATTGAAATGCTAATACTCCGGATACTTGGGTTGAGTAATACATATTCTTAAAATTAATTTTATTTGTTTCATCTTGCCTGTTTTTAATGTGGCGACAAGACAAATTTACATATTCGGCTTGTATTTTGACTACCATTATATTTCAATTAAACTGTGGTGGCCTAAAATAATTGGAGATCCGTGGCAATAAAACTTAATGTCATTGTTAAGAAATTATTCCTACGAGAGCAATGGAAGGCAGCAATGAAAAGACAAAGAGCTCAATGGAAAAAAATGGCAAACGATTTGGACGTATGTTTCTCCAAACAAGATGCACACTAGCCAGCACTTAATATCATTACTTACTGGGGAAATGCAAATCAAAATCAATGAAACACCACTTCATACCCACCAGGATGGCCGTCATTTTTCTTACGGGAAAATTTAAAGTGTTGGAGAGGATGTGAAGAAATAGGAACCCTGTGCACGATTGGTGAAAGAGCACAATGGCACAGGCCCTGTGGGAGACGGTTCAGCAGGTCCCTGAAATGCTACACAGGGAGTTATCATGTGACCCGGCAATTCTTCTCCTAGAGAGATGAAAACATATGCACAGAAAAGGTTGTGTAAGATAGATTCTCTGGAGGTCCAGGGCTTAGGGTTCCATGCCCTATTGCAGGAGGCACAGGTTCAATCCCTGGTTAGGGAACTAAGATCCCACGGGTAGTGGGATCCCACGGCCAAAAAAAAATTTTTTTAAGTTGAACAAGGATATTCACAGCAGTGTCATTCATTATAGCCAATTAGTAGAAACAACCAAATATCCCTCAACTGTTGAGTGGATAAACAAAGCATGATGTATCCAAACAAAAGAACATTACATGGTTATAAATAAAAATGATACTGATACAGCATGGATGAACCTTGAAAACGTTGTGTTCAGTGAAAGAAACTCATTATAGAAGACCACAGATTTATCATACTTTTTATATGAAATGTCCAGAAAGGGAAAATCTAGAAACAAAAAGTAGATCTGTGCCTGCCTAGGGCTGGAGGAGTTTGGGGGGAAATAGGGCTGACAGCTAATGGGCCCAGATTTTCTTTGAGGGATGATGAAAATGTTTTAGAATTGATTGTGGTGGATTCTAGAACAGTTTTAGATTACAGTCGCATCTTCTGGGAAGGGGAACTTAACAGCTGGGGGACAAGGCTGTCCCTGTGTGTGAGTGTCTGTGTGTATACATACACAGACACACACACACATATATATATTACAATATGTGCTGTGTGCATATTGGGTTTTGTACCACACCTATAATAACCTTTTCACAAACATATAAGTGAAATAATATTTTCAAAGAAATTACATTAGGAATAACAAAAGGGTCATAACTATAAGAGATCAAAATGTATTCAAGAACATCACCAAAACATTTATACCAATCCATAAGCAAATCTAAAGGAAAAGGGTAATGTTTAAGAAAATAAACATGTCAAAAAACTGACTTGTAAAAAAGGTAGAAAACCAGACCATGGTAGATAAGAAATTTAAAAGTTAACAAAAAATAAACTTCAACGCCATCCACCTCCAAAAAAGAGCATCAAAGGCAGATAAGATTATAAGTGAGTTTTCTAATCCTCCAAAGACAGATTATTCTTATTCACAGATGTTTCTAGGCATAGGAAGATAGACAAGGCTTTCTCCTTCATCTCATGAGGATACACATCACTGTCCTAGGAAGCGGCTGAGGAGCAAAAGGAAGGAAGAGGAGAGGAGGGAGGGAGAGCAGAAATGGAGGGTTTGTCAGACCCACACGATTGGCTTTATCTCTGAGTTTTTATTGGCTGAATTTGCTGCCAAAATCCAAAAACTGGGATATTTTTAAGGAATCCCCTGGCAATCCAGTGGTTAGAATTCAGTGCTTTCCCAGCTGAGGGCCCTAGTTCAATCCCTGGTCAGGGAATTAAGATCTCAGAAGCCACGTGGTCTGGCCAAAAAATAAAACTAAAAATTGGGATATTTTTTCATAAAAGTCAGACTGAAATAAGATACATGTAACAACTGTGCAAAAGAACTAAGAGGGTAGTTATGTGTTTAATTCTTATAAATCAGTAATGATGGTGATGATTATAAGTAACGTTTATCAAGCACTTATCACTTGCCAGGATCTTTCTATACTTTTTTCTCCACAGAAGAAAAAGATAATACAATAAAAAGCAAAGGATATCAATAGGCAAGGATAGCTATCCAAAGAGACTCACCTTCCATAACAATGTATTGTTGTTAAGTCGCTAAGTCGTGTCCAACTCTTCAAAGACCCCATGGACTGTAGTCCAGTAGGTCCCTCGGCCCATGGGATTTCCCAGGCAAGAATACCTGGAGTGGGCAGCCATTTCCTCCGCCAGGGGATCTTCCCCACCCAGGAGTCGAGCCCACATCTCCTGCATCTCCTGCATTGGCAGGTGGCCTCTGCCACTGAGCCACCAGGGAAGCTGATACGGCAGTTAAAAACAGAAACAAAAACGGGATGTTTACCTGTCAGATGAACAAAACTTAAAAATCAGTAATAGTGAGTAAGAGTCCAGGGAAATATTTTTATTCTCCACTGGAGGGAATGTTAAACTGGTGTGACCTTTGGGGGAACAGTTATTTAAAATGTCAGCATGCATACCTGTGAGCCCCAGGAACTCCATCTCCTAGAGAGAACGTGTTCAAACAGTCACGGAACTAGTCTTCTGCGGCTACATAACAAATCACCACAAACGTAGCCGCTTAAAACAACACAAAACACAAAATTGTTATCTCACAATTTCTGAGGGTCAAGAGTCAAGCACGTTTTAGCTGGGTCCTCTGCCCAGGATCTCCCAAGACTGGAGTCAAGAGGAGGGGGTGTTGGCAGAATTCATTTCCTTGCAGCTGTGTGAGCGGAGACCCTGATCCCCTGCTGGCTGTTGCTCTCAGCCCTTCAGTCCCTCACTCTTCCAATCTCCCCTGTAAGGGGTCCCATTTACACCAGGCTCGCCCTGCAGAATCCAAATCCATTAAGCAAATCGCAGGCGTTCCTGTTTTATGCATAGGTTCCTGCATCCACTTTCTGCATCCATTTTATGCATCTACCCTATTTCATGCATGGGCGAGGGAAGCAGGGGTGGGCACCTTGGGGCAATCTCAGAATTCCACCTGTCCTGGGTGGCACTAGTGGTAAAGCACCTGCCTGCCAATGCAGAGGATGCCAGAGACGCTTGTTCGATCCCTAGGCTGGGAAGATCGCCTGGAGTAGGGAATGGCAACCCACTCCAGTATTCTTGCCTGGAAAATCCCACGGACAGAGGATCCTGGTGGGCTACAGTCCACAGGGCCACAAAGAGTTGGACACGACTGAACACACACAGACACACATCGGTGGTCAAGAACGTTCCTGCCAGTAGAGTTTGTAAAAGTAGAAAATTAGAAGCAACTCAAAAAGAGTCACAAAGAGTAGAACACAACTGAGAGACTGAACAACAACAGAAATAGTTCAGTAAACCATGAATGGTTACAAAGACTATACATTCACACACCATGGAAACTGGACGGCAGTGTTAGTTCAATGAGATAAATCAATGTGACATAATAACCTAAAAAACAAAGAAAAGGGCAGGTTACAGAACAATACATACAATAGGACTCCATTATGTATAAATAAAGGGCTTCCCTGGTAGCTCAGCTGGTGAAGAATCCACCTGCAATACAGGAGACCCTGGTTCGACTCCTGGGTTGAGAAGATCCGCTGGAGGATGGATAGGTTACCCCCTCCAGTATTCTTGGGCTTCCCTTGTGGCTCAGCTGGTAAAGAATCCGCCTGCAATGTGGGAGACCTGGGTTTGATCCCTGGGTTGGGAAGATCCCCTGGAGAAGGGAAAGGCTAGCCACGCCAGTATTCTGGCTTGGAGAATTCCATGGATTGTATTGTATTTAATCAGATTATACTTTTGTCTTTCGGGGCTTCCCTCATAGCTCAACTGGTAAAGAATCCACCCACCTGGGTTTGATCCCTGGGTTGGGAAGATCCTCTGGAGAAGGGAAAGGCTGCCCACTCCAATACTCTGGCCTGGAGAATTTCGTAGACTGTGTAGTCCATGGGGTTGCAAAGAGCTGGACACAACTGAGTGACTTTCACTTCACCTCATGTATAAATAAATACTCAATTCCTACCTCCACTCTTGTTCTCTGTAATTCCGCCACCAGAGGCCTTTTCAAAATCTGATTCTGTCACCAGCCCTGCAGCCACTCTGCCCCCCAGCCTAACATCTGACCTTGAAATCCCATCATTCTTAGGAAAAAGCCTAAACAAATCCTTGTTGTTGTTGTTGCTGTGTGTGCTCAGTCATGTCCAACTCTTGGCGACCCCACAGACTGTAGCCCACCAGGCTCCTCTGTCCATGGGATTCTCCAGGCGAGAATACTGGAGTAGGTTGCCATTTCCTTCTCCAGGGGAAGTTCCTGATCAGGGATGGAACTCAGGTCTCTCTCCTGCATTTGCAGGCAGATTCTTTACCACTGAGCCACCTGGGAAGGCCCTGATGGGTGAACTCATGCGTTATGAATCTGCCCCTCCCCTCTCTTCATGTGCCCATCTCAGGTGTCCTGGGGGTTGACCTGAGCCCAAAGGCCCACTGCAGCAGGTGGGCGCTCTTTCCACGCAGCTCTGCGAGAGCCAGAGACCTGAGTGGCAGGGAGGGAGGAAGTCCCTCTCAGGAGGAAGAAGGTGGTCACCAGCAAGTGTGGCAACAGGAAGCCCTGCATGCAGGAGTCCACGCCAAGGACAGGGCATCTCACGGAGGGGAGACTCTGTCCTGAGGAAGAGGTCAGGGAAGCACCCCGTGGGGCCTGTCCCAAGCCAGGACTTTGCACTGCTGCCCACCTGGAGCGCTGGCCGGACGCCACTCCCCTCCCCACCTTTGGAAACGTCGTCTCAGCAGCTGAAGAGGTGTTGCCGCGCTCAGTCACTCAGCTGTGTCCGACTGTTTGTGACCCCAGGGACTGTAGCCCGCCAGGCTCCACTGTCCATGGGATTCTCCAGACAAGAATCCTGGAGTGGGTTGCCGTACCTTTCTCCAGGGGATCTTCCTGGCCCAGGAATCAAACTCTTGTCCCTTCTGTCTCTTGCATTGCAGGCGGATTGAAATGGCATTCCACATACTCAAACGGGTGACCTTGAGGAAGGTCTTTTGAGGCCAAGTCCAATCAAGGAGTCTTGTTTTCCCAAGACGGTCCAGAGGGAGAAGGAACCTGAGCCAGCTGGAGAGAGGACCAAGGTCAGAGCTCACATCTGAGTGGCTATCCCAAGGGCCAGGCTGGAATGCTGAGAGCAAGAAATCAGTGGAAGCAGACAGCTCAGAAGGACGCATGTGGACATAGCCATCGTGCTGGAGCTTTCCTATTATGTGGTGCCTGATGCTCAGAGGGGTGGCCCCCTGAGGGCCTGGTGCCGTGTTGCATTCAAGCCTTCCCCGATCCTCAGCTGGAAGCCTCTCTCTTCTCTTACAACCCCAGGTCAAACCTTATGAAACCACTGATGTTCTGCTGTGTTTGTCCTACAAGATTTCATGTGGTTCAGTCAAATAGACCAAGAGCTTTTGACAGCAGAGCCATCGGTTATTTTCATGTTTCTCTGCAAGTCTCAACCAGTCCATCCTAAAGGACATCAATCCTGAACACTCATTGGAAGGACTGATGCTGAAGCTGAAGCTCCAATACTTTGGCCACCTGATGTGAAGAACTGACTCATTGGAAAAGACCCTGATGATGGGAAAGATTGAAAGCAGGAGGAGAAGGGGATGACAGAGGATGAGATGGTTGGATGGCATCACCGACTCAATGGATATGAGTTTGAGCAAACTCAGGGAGATAGTAAAGGACAGGGAAGCCTGGCATGCTGCAGTCCAGGGGGTCAAAAAGAGCCAGACACGACTGAGTGACTGAACAACACCTGGAGTCTCACTAGGTAGTTTAGCTCAGTTCAATTCAGTCGCTCAGTCGTGTCCGACTCTTTGTGACCCCATGAACTGCAGCACGCCAGGCCTCCCTGTCCATCACCAACTCCCAGAGTTCACTCAAATTCATGTCCATCGAGTTGGTGATGCCATCCAGCCATCTCATCCTCTGTCGTCCCCTTCTCCTCCTGCCCCCAATCCCTCCCAGCATCAGGGTCTTTTCCAATGAGTCAACTCTTCACATGAGGTGGCCAAAGTACTGGAGTTTCAGCTTTAGCATCATTCTTTCCAAAGAACACCCAGGACTGATCTCCTTTAGGATGGGCTGGTTGGATCTCCTTGCAGTCCAAGGGCCTCTCAAGAGTCTTTTCCAACACCACAGTTCAAAAGCATCAATTCTTTGGCACTCAGCTTTCTTCACAGTCCAACTCTCACATCCATACATGACCCCTGGAAAAACCATAGCCTTGACTAGATGGACCTTTGTTGGCAAAGTAATGTCTCTGCTTTTGAATATGCTATCTAGGTTGGTCATAACTTTCCTTTCAAGGAGTAAGTGTCTTTTAATTTCATGGCTGCAATCACCATCTGCAGTGATTTGTAGATTAAATATATACAAACCAAAGCAGTTGTTGGGTTTTTTTTAATGAATTTAATTTTACTTTGACAAGCAATTCAGTAAGTCATTTCTTAGAAACTAATTCTAAAGTCCCAAAATAAAACTCGTGACGGGGGAATGTAGGGGGGACACACACATGCCATCAGGTGCATTCCCAGATGTCAAGAATCTATTGAACAACACACAGGTAGCTAACATGACAATTCCAATTTAGGTCTATACAGTTCTAAGGTCGGTGAGTTTTCAATCCCTCCAGTAAGGAAATTCGTTTCCAATGCATTTCATTCATACGTAGTAAATGAACATACCCTGCAAAAGACCAGTTTGTCCAGGGGAAAAGAAACAAAGTTTACAGGGAAGAAATCATGGAAAAGTAACAAAATGCCTCCTTAAAGATTCTGATAGTATGATACGTTTTTTGTTTTGGGGAGTTTTTTTTTTTTTTAAATGACCCATTCCCATGTAAACTATGCATGATCCCTATGACTTGTGTCAGGGTGTCATTGTTCCTTATCTGTCCTGTGTATTCCAATTCCATTTTGTGTGGTTTTCCTCCTCATTCTGTGGTACTCGGGAACCTCAAGATCAGATTGTGTTTCTGCAAAGAAGTTTCATTTCAGGGAGACACAGTCTAACCTGCAATGCACACAGAGGTGCTTTGAGCAATATTGATGAGCTTACACACCAGGGCCTTGCCTCTGAAGGCAGTCCACATTTGGGGATATGCTAATGTTGAAAAAGTGTCCCCTCGCAGCAGGCCGCTCTGCTGTGCTCTGTATCGGCCGTCTGTGAAGGACGAGAAACCCTGAATTCGAAGCCCTCTCGGCCAAGGTTGTCTGAGTCCTTTCCCCCCGCCCCCTCCCGGCTCCGTATCCTCTTCCTCTTTGGCTTCTGGAATCTGAGAAATGAAGAGCCACAGGCTGGGGCAGGACCTAAAGGAAATGATCAAGTTCGGGGAGAAAAACCAAGGACTGAGAAGGCGCCCTGAGAATTGGAGAGACCGGCCCCGTCTGGTGAGCAGAGGTGGTCCAAGGCAAAGGGCAGGAGGTCAAGGTCGTCGCTAGAGCCACGCCATCTCTTGGTGCCAAGCACGTGCTTGGCAGGGCCTCCCGCCCACATGGTGGGCCCTGGCTCACGTGTTCCTCTCTACTGTGATGTGGTGTGATGCGGTGAACTCAGGTTCACCTGACTTCTGGAATTTAGACCCAGAACTTACACAACAAAAGGAAGGCAAAAACTAGGAAAACACAATGAAAATTACTCAGTGGGACTCTCAACATAGAGACTCCTCCCAAACAAGTGCATTCAAGTTTCCAGAACAGCAGCCCTCACTCTTACTGGCTTTCTGGCTCAGAAGGGCGTGTGCAGCGCCCACGGGCGGCATCCCGAACAGCCAGGCTACGCCGATTGCAAAAGAGAAGTCATGCTGAGTGATAAAGGCGACAGAGAGGGCAAAGAGCAGTCCAGCACTTTAAAAGCAGGAAAACAAACCTCTGTTCCCACCCCCCTGCCACCATCTCTAAATTTCCTTAGTGAAATGCTGAAATTTCCTTAGTGAAATTAGTGTTAAAGAAAGCCAAGAGTTCTTCCTCTTGTTCATTTCATTTGCCGCCTGAGACTATATCTGAAGTTTCTATCTTATCTGCAGGGGGATAAGAGAATCGAAGGGAATTTAAAGCCTGTGTTAAAGTAACTGGGGTTAGGTAGGACTAGACTCCATTCCTACAAAATAATGTAGCTACGTTATTTTCTCTAATTTTTTTTTTTTTTTTTTGCTACACCATTGTCCAAAAAATTCCCTTTGGAAAAATTAGAAGAAAGAAACCCCAATGCTTTGGAAAATAATGAGGTATGAGAAAGAGCATCAGGAGGGGAAAGGTAGCAGGCGAGTCAGTGTGGGGGCCAGGCTGTCTCGCACTGGACACGGCGTCTGGGGGACAGAGGCGCCCAGGGATTCCTGGGCCTCACTTAAATAAATCTCATGATTTCCACCATCAGCTTGGGGACTTGTAATGTGTTCTATTCTCAGACAAAAATTTTCCTGAATTGGCTTCAGTTGAGGAAAAATATTGGTGGAGGTGGGCTCAGTAATAAACCAGAAAGCTTCGTGACAAAGCACTTTCACTGAAATGGGGAATTGTCCTAATCTGCGACTTCTTCCTCAGAAGCTGATATCCACCAAAGAAAATCCCCTTCTCCTGTCTCTCCTGATCTAAACAGTTCAGGAGAACAGGTCCCACCCTTTCACGGTTACTCTCTATGACTCATGCGCTAGTCCACTCTGTCCAAGCCTAGGTTTTCACGAGCGTCAGGCAGAATCTAAAAGAATCCACCTCTTTCCCCGCCCCACTCGGTTGTACGTGTATAGGCGAGGAGTCTCCACGATCTCATGGAAGCGGTTCCACCAACACAGTGTCACAATCTAAGGCTGACAGTAAGAATCTTTCTGCAAAATATCAAGAAATGGTGTGTACCTACACACACACACACCACCTTAAACTATCAGACTGTTCCAGCAAGTTTTCTCCCTTAGAGAAACAGATATATATATATATACATATATATATATATGTCTAGGTACAATGATAATTATTATATTTATAGATCACATTGTTATAATTATAATATATCATTATTAAATATATATTATATATGTATTCCCTTCTCCATTCCCTTCTTCAGGGGATCCCTTCTTCAGGGGATCTTCCCAACCCAGTAATCAAACCTAGATCTCCTGCTTTGCAGGCAGATTCTTTACTGTCTGAGCCACCTTGGAAGCCCATATACGTGTTTAATTATTTGGGATGGCTGATTTAGAGTATGTAAATGAGGAAATATGGATTCTCAGCTGACATGGGTAATAAGGAATCTTTTGATTTGCCTACTTCCCTACCCCAATAAAACAGAGGCCAGGATGGTGTAATAATTGCTCGTATTTACTGAGCACTTGTCATATGCCAAATTCCCAATGGATGACCTCATTCAGGCCTCACGGTAATCCCAGGAGGTAGGTGCCATTATTATTCCCTCCATCTAGTCAAGGCTATGGTTTTTCCAGTAGTCATGTATGGATGTGAGAGTTGGACTGTGAAGAAAGCTGAGCGCCGAAGAATCGATGCTTTTGAACTGTGGTGCTAGAGAAGACTCTTGAGAGTCCCTTGGACTGCAAGGAGATCCAACCAGTCAATCCTAAAGAAAATCAGTCCTGAATATTCATTGAAAGGACTGATGCTGAAGCTGAAACTCCAATACTTTGGCCACCTGATGTGAAGAAGTCACTCCTTGGGAAAGACCCCGATGCTGGGAAAGATTGAAGGCAGGAGGAGAAGGGGACGACAGAGGATGAGATGGTTGGATGGCATCACTGACTCAATGGACATGAGTTTGAGCAAGCTCCCGGAGTTGGTGATGGACAGGGAGGCCTGGAATGCTGCAGTTGATGGGATCGCAAAGAGTCGGACACGACTGAGCAACTGAACTGAAGTGCCATACATCAGCATGAATCGGCCATAGGCATACGCATGCCCCCTCCCTCTGGAACCTCCCTCCCTTCTCCCACCAGAGTCCTGCTTCTGCTCCTGGCTACCACCTTGTTCTAAGACACTGAGTAAACTGGCGGAAGGTCTGAAGATGTTTGGCCAAACAATGTTCCGCCACCATTTTCTCCTCTTCCATATGGATTTTCCAGAGACCTCTGACTTCCCGGACTCTTATGAATCGCTGGGGAAGGAAAAAAGGCAGTCTGTGCAAAGGAACATTACAAAGTACAAAGGGCTGTGTCAGAGGCTGGCCACCCATCAGAAAGTGAAGTGAAGAGAATTCTCCAGTGGTCCAGTGGTTGGGACTCTGTGCTTTCACTTCCAAGGGCCCAGGTTCGATCCCTGGCTGGGGAATTAGGATCCCTGAGGTTTGGCCAAAAAAAAAGAAAAGAAAAGTGAAGTCAAGGTTGTGAAGCTTTTCAGGGAAGCTGAGCAATAGGACCGGGGTGGAAGGAGGGCCAAGGTGATTTTCCGGCTCCCCCAGCCATGACAGCAGCCGCCCCTGTGCTATGTAAACTGAGGTGGCTATTAAGTGCACAGGCTTGTACGTGACACACCGACCTATACAGTCTGTTAACATTTATTCAGCGCCCACTGTGTACGAGGCTCAGCCCACATCACTCATCTCAGCTCTGTCTCCCAGGAGCTGGTGATCTGAGGACACGTGGGACAAATAATCGTGAAAGTGTTAGTCACTCAGTCATGTCTGACTCTGGTACTCCATGGAATGTAGCCCATCAGGCTCCTCTGTCCATGGGATTCTCCAGGCAAGAACACTGAAGTGGGTTTCCATTTCTTTCTCCAGGGGATCTTCCGAACCTGGGGATCAAACCTGGGTCTCAGGCATTGCAAGCAGATTCCTTACCTCTGAGCTGCCAGGAATTCCAAAACATACATCAGAGAATAAAAACAAGAACCAGCTGTTATTAAAAGCTGGGGGTGGAGAGGAGAGAAAGCAACGGTGGAGGGGGGCGGAGTTACACCAGGAATCCGACAGTTGGGGGGCAGCAGGGACAGGGCTCCCAGGGCAGGGTGGCCTTTGGTCTCCGCGACACACACTTCTGAGAGATGGAGCCCCGCTGCCGCCTCTGCTGTGCGTCTTGTGCTCTCCTGGGAGGATCTCAGCCTTCCTCCAGCCAGAGGCAGTAACGCAGTGCGGGGTGCTCGGGGAGAATCTGGCTGAATCCACGGATGGGGGAGTCTTGTCTCAGTGCATTGATTCCAAACCCTTTCATGTATTCAAAAATAGGTCCACATCTTACAATGATCTTTTACTTTTATCTGGTTAGTTTCACCTTTTCTATGTCATATATAGTGCTCCCATTTCATTTAGTTTATGTTTTCTAATTTTTCCATCTCTTCTTTTATTTTTTTGATGTTCTTTCTCAAACTTTTATCAAGTGTAGTAGAAAAGATTTTGTATCCATATATATATATAATAGTATGTATAATACATATATTTTAGAAAACTTATGAACTTTTGCCTAACTAAAAAATTTGACATTTTTGCTTCCACTTGTTCAACTTAGTATGAATAGAATGCTAGATTTCTAATTTTAAAAAAATAGATATGCAACAAGCAACAAAGGTTTACTGTATAGCACAGGGAACTATAGTCAGTATCTTGTAATAACCTATAATGGAAATAACCTGAAAAATAATGTACATGTAGAACTGAATCACCTTGCTGTACACCGGAAGCACTGGAACTCAACTACACTTCAGTCAAACACATATGTTAAGAAAAAAATAGATAAAATCATAGAATGAGAAACGAATATGTAAAAAATAATAATAATAAAGACCCAAAGGACTGTCCTATATAGTGATTTAAGTCATCTCTTCACTGCAGTCCTCCTCACTAAAGAGGATGCCCATGCCCTTTCCCTCTAGGTGTGTGTTTCTGCCTAGCTTTTTTGACATAAATACAACTGCTTCTCCGTGTGCTCTCCCATATCGCGCTATGTCTCTGACAATAACCTTTGTACCTGTTTTTACAGCCAGAAAAAAAAAAAGTCCCCAAATTCTTTGCTATTCTTCGTTTCCAAGCTGCTGCTGCTGCTGCTGCTAAGTCACTTTAGTCATGTCCGACTCTATGCGACCCCCTAGACGGCAGCCCACCAAGCTCTCCTGTCCCTGGGATTCTCCAGGCAAGAACACTGGAGTGGGTTGCCATTTCCTTCTCCAACGCATGAAAGTGAAAAGTGAAAATGAAGATGCTCAGTCGTTTCCGACTCTTAGCAACCCTGTGGACTGCAGCCTACCAGGCTCCTCCATCCATGCGATTTTCCAGGCAGGAGTACTGGAGTGGGGTGCCATTGCCTTCTCCATCACCTCCAAGAGGTGAGGCTAATTTCCCTCCCATCACAGGCAACTGTACTGACTCACTGCTAATGTCAGCAGTGTGGCCACCGTGGCTGAAATCACGGTCCCTCTGAGGTTAGGACACACACAGCTCTTTCTCCTGAGTCGCTCCCTCTGGAGAAATCCCATCCTGTCATGGGCTCTCAGACAGGCATACGGAGGAGCTTCTGGGACGGAGTCAGGGTGTACCAGAGGCCTCCTGCCAACAGCCACAAGACAGATCCAACCTGGAGGAAAAGCTGCAGCTTCATCAAGTCTTCAGATGACTGGGGACACCTTGACTTCAGCCTCCCAGGAGAACCACCCTGCGGAGCTGCTCCCCAATTCCTGACCACAAAACCTGTAACATAATAAATGTTCATTGTCTTAAGCCAGTAAGTTGGAGGGTCATTTGTTACACAGCAATTAATACCCGATACAGGCCTGTCCCCGTCATTGGCAAAGGTCCGATAGTTTGGAAGACAGTTCTCTGCCTCCCCTCGTAGGGCGCAGTCTAATAAGCAGCACAGACAAAAAAACAACTAGTAGAGAGGGAAACGGAGAAAGCGATGGCACCCCACTCCAGTACTCTTGCCTGGAAACTCCCATGGATGGAGAAGCTTGGTGGGCTGCAGTCCATGGGGTCGCTAAGAGTCGGACACAACTGAGCGACTTCACTCTCACTTTTCACTTTCATGTATTGGAGGAGGAAATGGCAACCCACTCCAGTGTTCTTGCCTGGAGAATCCCAGCGACGGCGGAGCCTGGTGGGCTGCCGTCTATGGGGTCGCACAGAGTTGGACACGACTGAAGCGACTTACCAGCAGCAGCAGAGAGGGAAACAGGCTCTGATAGAAAGAATGAGGCACCAGTGAGGGGGAGAAGCAGGGGAGCACAGAGGAGGCCCACCTAGCCGGTTCTAGGAGGTCAAGGCCAAGTGGTAACCAGGCTGCACGTCTATAAAAGATAAGCAGGAAGTATCCAGGTGTGTTAGCGGGCGGGGGCTGCTGTTACAAAGGACACAGATGGGGGAGGGGGCTTCATCAGGTCTGGAGGTTGGAAGCCTAAGACCAAGGTGTCCCCAGAGGGGGTTCCTTCTGAGGCAGTGATGGAAGGACCCGCTCCAGGCTCCTCTCCTTAGCTTATAGACACATCTCCTCCCTGGGTGTCCTCCCCTGTCTTCTCTCTGTGTGCATCTCTGTATGCAAACTTCCCCCTCTTGTAATGACACAGTCATATTGGATTTGTTGTGGTTGAGTCACTCAGTCCTATCTGACACTTTTGTGATCCCCATGGATGGTAGCTTGCCAAGTTCCTCTGCCCATGGGATTCTCCAGGCAAGAATGTTAGAGTGGGTTGCCATTTCCTCCTCTAGGGGATCTTCCCGACCCAGGGATCGAACCCACATCTCCTGCATTGGCAGGTGGGTTCTTCAAAACTGAGTCACTAGGGAAGTCCCAGAGTGGATTAGGGCCCACCCAAATGACCTCACTTTAGTGTGATTACCTCTGTAAAGGTCTGATCTCCAATCAGGTCACACTCTGAGGTACTGGGGGGTAGCACTTCAACATACAGATGGGGTGGGGGGGGGGCGGGGGGATGGAGGACACAACTGGACCCCTAACACCAGGTGGAGCTGGTCAGGCACACGGATCGGCACATACAAAAGACTATGCAGGCAAGGTGGAGCCCATTAAATTGGACAAGTATGATTGTAAACTCAGAGAAAACAGCAAAAGCTGGGGCCAGGTCATAGAAGGTCTTTCCAGCCCTGTCCAAGCATTTACCTTCGGTCTTAAGAGTGCTAGCAGCTGTTGGAGGGCCTTGAGAAGGGGAGTTGCATCGTGGGATTTGCAGTCTGGAAACTTGACTCCAGCTGCCCGACTGAGCATCGGTTGGCAGGAACAGGGGTTCACACAGGAAGACCACTAGCCCCTGAGCCAGCAGATGTCGATGGCGCATGAGCTAATGGGGCAGTGATGGGACGGCGGGAAGGAAAAGACTGGAGGAAGAGGAAGCAGCAACAGAGCTTATTGAAGGAAGAGCTGTTGTGGGAGAAGAAAAGGGAAGAATCAAAGATGCTGCCATGTCCCTGGCTCAGACTAAAGGATGGCCAGTGGTGACCTTCCCAGAGGAGGACGCAAGAAGAAGGCTCGGGATACAGAGGACAAGCCTGGCATTGGGCCTTCCGAGTTGGAAGTTACTGAGAACCACACAGATTGGATGGGTAGCTGTTCCAACGCCTTAGGAAAAAATGATCCAGTGCGCAGATAGAGACCTGAAGCCATTCCCATCAAGCTGATTACTGAGGCCCAGGGAAATGAACAAGCTCTGAAAACCACAGTGCCTGAACCAGACAGTCTGTCCTTGGACAGAACCCACCCTGAAGAGCAAGCAGACTGCCCGGAGAGAGGGGAAGAGGACAGGGAAATCGAGAGAAGAGATTCATTCTGAAGACAGCATCAGCAGCCAATTACGCTGCAGATCAAATAAGAACTGGGCCGTGTCCTCGAACATAGCAGAAGGACAGGGCTGATGACCTCGGCAAGCACATCTGAGTCAGGCGTGCTCATCTGGGGTCTAGGTACCCAGTCATCCTCATCGTCTTAGGTACTGGACTGGCCAACAAGTAAGTGCATTCCGGTTTTTCAGTAAGATGGTATGGAACACCGGAAAGAACTCTGTGGCCAACCCAAGATTTTTTTTCTTTATAAACAGATAAAGGGGGAGCATTCAGCCGCTGGTATCACGCCAGGAGTCCCTTTCTAAGCAGATTCCCCCTTGCTGGATTGGCAGAAAGGCCCGAAGTTTCCCTAAGACCAACAAGAGATCCCTGAGACACTGCTGAGCTGGGATGGCCCCAGAGGGGCCAGTTCTGAAGACACTGATGTGCTGCAAAGCACATCACCTGCCCAGAACACAGGGAGACGGGGGCAGGCTTCATCTGCGTGCTGCTCCGGGGGCAGGCAGGCTCCAGTCCTGAAGGACTCCCTGCGAGCTTCCCTTTCTCTGCGCCGCACATCCTCATCCTCGCACCTAAAGCTGAAATCAGCTAGTGACCCTGTGCTCAGAACTGAGCCTCCCGGGTCTCGGCTCCTTTCTTCTGGAAAATCAGGATGAGGTTACAGCTCCACACGAAGGGTGGAGTGGGGATTAGATGAGATTACATAGCACAGTGCTTGGCACACAGTAAGAGCCTAGGGAGAGTTTTTTTATATAATTTTTTTAATATATTGATTTATTAATTTGGCTGCACCAGGTCTTCATTGCGGCATGCGGGATCTTGAGTTGCCATACGTGGGCTCTAGTTTCCTGACCAGGGTTCAAATACAGGCCCTCTGCACCAGGAGTGCGGAGTCAGCCACTGGACTTCCAGGGAAGTCCTGAAATATTTCTGTTATAATAAATAATGATACCATGCTATCGATACGATATTAGAATACTATTAATAGTATTAGGCTCTAGCACTAATCATCTTTTGCCTCACACTGTCAGCTGGGAGTCTGCATGTCCTTCTCAACCCAGCCCATCATTACCTGCAACCGCGAGCCCACGGCCCTGCCCCCAACCCAGCTCTCAGAGAGCCCAGCTCAGTCTTAATTCCTGTCACAGGCCCAGCGTCTAGGGTGCCTGCCACGTGGTGGTAAGTAAATAAAGCTTGTGGAATGAGTTAATAAATTCCAAGTGTATCTACCAACACGTACTTATGAGAGCAGGGAAACACTGCCTCCAGGAATGGGAAAAGCCATCTGTGACAAACCACGGAAAGGCTGCTGCCTCTGAAGAGGAAAAGACCGGAGCTCTGACCTTGTTCTGGATGGCAGGCTTGGAGAGCCACCCTGCAACGAAGTTCAGAAAATGAGCAAAGCCCCAGAGCCGCCAGTCGGCACAGCAGGAAGAAGAGATAAGAGCCCTGTGGGCTTTGTTGGTCTTTCGCCCTCGCAGGGGAACTCCCTGTAGAGGCACCAACACCGGTAACAGAGAGAAACAGACACAGGTCTGTCTCTTGGTAAATGCTGCGGGCTGCAAACTGCCATCACCTCGCTCATCAGGAGGGAGACAGGGCGAGGGGCTGGGCCCAGGTGACAGTTTGGGAGTGAAAGGCGCTCAGTCGTGTCCAACTTTTCGAGGCCCCATGGACTATACAGTCAATGGAATTCTCCAGGCCAGAATATTGGAGTGGGTAGCTTTTCCCTTCTCCAGGGGGTCTTCCCAACCCAGGGATCGAACCCAGGTATCCTACATTGCAGGCAGGTTCTTTACCAGCTGAGCAGCGGGTTCTTTCCCTTACAAGGGAAGCCCGAGAATACTGGCGTGGATAGCCTATCCCTTCTCCAGTGGATCTTCCCAACCCAGGGATCAAACCGGGGTCTCCTGCATTGCAGGCATATTCTTTACCAACTGAGCTATTAGGGAAGCCCACAATTTGTGAATACCACCCAACAAAGAAGGGCTTCTCAGGTGGCGCTAGTGGTAAAGAATTCACCTGCAATGCAGGAGACACAAGAGACGAGGGTTCGATTCCTTGGTCAGGAAGATCCCCTGGAGAAGGAAATGGCAACCCACTCCAGCATTCTTGCCTGGAAAATTCCATGGACAGAGGAGCATGGTGGCTACAGTCCATGGGGTCACACAGAGTCAGACAAGACTGAGCACACCACAACAAATCACCCAACAAACAAACCCAACCTAATCCAGCAAAACACAACAAATTAGTGACATTTCAGACCCAGCAGGAGACAAAACAGACCCCCCTGAAGAGGAAGTGATGTATGCACCGTAGCCAAACAGTGAGGTCAACACTCTGAAAGGGGAAAAGGAAATCAAGTGCAAAGGGCCAGCCAAAATTTCTTAAAAGAACCTGGAGGGTTGTGCCTGAACGAGGTGCGCTTAGCAGCCTCCCAGCCCTTTCCTCTAAAACCTCTCTCGCCTATACTTATGGGCCAGCAGGATTCTGGAAAGAGCAAAGAGACACTGAAGTCTCCTTCCCTTTAGACACAGTGCTTCCTGCAGAGGACATGACTGGGAGTCAGGGGGGAAGAGGAGGGACGGGGGCGTCACAGAGTAGAGAGGTGGACCATCAGGAAGATGACCCCAGACTGAATGCCATTTATTCGGTGACTGCCTAGAGGAGACCATAAAGACGTAATCTCTCAGGGAGTGATGCTCCGTGGCCCGAGGACCTCTTGATCCCAGTTATCTCCAAGAAGCATAAACATGAATTAGGTGCTCCCAGCGCCCCTGGGGGAATTCCACTTCCACCCTTCATTTAACTGAGAAACTGAGGTACAGAGAAATGAAGGAAATGGCCCCAGAGATACCAGAGTGAGTCAGCAGCAGGACCAGGAAGCCCGGGCTGCGACTCCCCGCTTCCTGGTTTCCTCTATAAATATGAGAGCACATTCTCACCCACAGGCAGTTTTCCAGGAGCGCCGGCGTGGAGAGTCAGGTCTTTCTGGGGGGAGGGGCAAGATACCTGACCTCAGGCCCCCAGGTCTAAAGTTTCTTTTGAGATAGGGCTTCCCCCTTCCTTCAGCTGCGTCGTTTCACAGCCTGGAAAACCAATGTACTGAGATGCCCCGACTCCCTGCTCCTTAAGTGAGCGCACCCCCATCACTACGCTAAAGCAGGGTCTCTGCCCGAATCAGCCACACTCTGTCCCCGGGAGCCCGACCGTGCCCCCGTGTGCCAACCGCTTCTTCTGTGTGCCGTGCTTTGTAAAACGCCGGCACGCGCTTCAGAAAAGAACTGTGTCCTTCTTAACGGCCACCAGAAGGCTTGTGTGGGGCTCTGTCCCTCCAAAGCAAGAAAGGAGAAGAAAGAATAAGCGAGGGCTGGCTGCACACTGCTTATTATCAGCTTCCGAAGCGAGTGGAAGTTTAACCAACTTCAAGGAAAGTACACACAGTTCTGAGCCCCGAACTGTTTGAGGACTTTCCACTTTTTTTTTTTTCAGGCACTGGAGCTGGATTCTGGAGCAAAGGGCAGCAGTGATTATTCTAGAAGTTATGTCATAGACGGTGTAACATTACCTCTGCGCACTGGGATCTTATCGGCCATGTGCGTTGGCTCTATTTTGAGACCCATTGGAGCCTGCTACTTCGGACATGGGTAGTGTTAAACAGTCAGCACACGGTTGACAAGGGTTGAACCTGCCTCCTCCCGGCAAGAGCAATAGTCAGATCAGACTCTCAGCACCTGAATTCTCGGATTGAAATACTGCTTTTGCTTCAACATGAAAGACATCAGCACAGTGTAAAGTGCAACTGTAAACCAAGTGCAGGGGGAAAAACACAGACACATCTTCTGACTTCGATCTCTTTGCTATTCGGGCAAGAGGACAAACAGTATTAAAAACACTGAGCTCCTTCCACAGGGCAGGGCTGGGAGCTGGAATCCCAGGCAGGCCGGCAGGCAGGCATGTCAGGCCCCAGGGGGGTGCAAGAACCCAGCTCACTGTCTTAGTCTCCTGGATGGGAGACCCTGGCCTCACCCTGGCCACTGGCAGGCAGCCAGTTCTCAGGGTCTGACCTGATGCCATATTTTCAGCTATTTCCATAAAGGATGCAGCCATTCAGCTGGTTGAGGGATGCTAGCAGCTTTGAAAGTCAGGGTTCTGGTCTTCTCTTTGTCCAGTGCCTCCATCCCCACCCTACCCAACCTCCAGGGCCAGTTCAGGCCCTGCTGCCTGACACTTACCACTTGCTGTCTGCAAGGCTGTCTGCAAGGCTGTCTCACTGCCTCCTTGGACCTAGAAACCTAGGACCACGGTTTCGGGTCTTGCTAAGACACGCCCCTTCTTCCCAACTCCCAGATGTGAGTGGCTTCCTCTTATTTCTGTCCCAAAGGAGTGGTGACAACGTATACAGCGCATTGTTGTTGTTTAGTCCCTAGGTCGTGTTTCACCCTTTATAACCCCATGGACTGTAGCCCACAGGCTCTTCTGTCCATGGGATTTCCTGGGCAAGAATACTGGAGTGGGTTGCCATTTCCTTCTCTAATACAGCGCATGGGAGACATCATAGATGCCAGCTCATCCTGCCTACAAAGGGTTTTTGTCTTTCTAGTACAAAAACTGTAGTGCTGGAGAAGACTGAGAGGCCTTTAGACTGTAAGGAGATCAAACCAGTCCATCCCAAAGGAAATCAACCCTGACCACTCATTGGAAGAACTGATGCTGAAGCTCCAATACTTTGGCCACCTGATGCATAGAGCTGACTCTTTGGAAAAGACCCTGATGCTGGGAAAGAGTGAAGGCAGGAGGAGAAGGGGACAACAGAGGATGAGATGGTTAGTAGCACCACCAACTCAATGGATATAAATTTGTGCAAACTCCAGGAGATAGTGGAGGACAGGGAAGCCTAGCATCCTGCAGTCCACGGGGTTGCAGAGTTGAACACAACTTAGCAGCTGAACAACAACAACAATACAAGAAGGGGAAGAGTTTTTTTCTGGCAGACAATCCTATTGGATTTAAAGTAGGGTGGTTAGAAAGGTTTCATCTCCATCTGGCTCAAAATTAGAGCTACACTGAAAAAGACCCAAGTCTTCCACCGATGGTAAAACAGCGTGGGGTCCTGAGAAGAGTTTAGAAGGTGAGAGAGTGAGTTCCATATCCAGACACCCAAGAGAGCCTCGGGATGAAGTACAGCCAGGAAGATGGCCCATTTTTTTAGCCACCATATGTGTCGAACAGTGTGACCTTTCAGCCTCCACGGACCATTACTGTTAGTAGCTTTTATGTGTCAATTCTCCCAATTAACTTCTACTTAGACAAATAATAATCTCCCCTTCTTCGGGAAATCGAGGGCTCATTTGCCTCAAAAATAATTTCCCTCTCCCATAAGAGAGTAAGACCTAAATAAGTCTTTCAAAATCTTCCCCCTTTTAAGTGACTATTTCTAGAAGTGAAAAGTTAGAAAGGCCGGAATAATTAGGTTAAGTCATAACTAGCCCAGAGCCATCTGTGCGTAGAATGGGATGATCTTGGTAACAGTTAAGCCACTTACCAACCTACTATTCGCTGGGCAGGGATGAAGGAAGAAGTGACTAATGATGGATGGTCCAAGGAAACAGCTGTCGTTATTCTGGTTCAGTTTACAGCAATTCTTGCCCTTCTGGAGATAAGAAGAGGCAGGTGCTCGAGGCTTTAGACTAGAGAGCTGGTAAGGAGGCCCCACATGAGTTTCAACTCTTCCCTGAGGAGGAAAGTGAGTCATCCGAGCTGGTTAAGGGTTTGGAGTCACGGAGCAAGGTTCAAATCTTAATTCTGTCACTTAGATAAATTACTTACCTCTTTCAGTGTCAAATTCCTCATCTGCAAAATGGAAAAATAAGAGTATTTGCCTGGTAGGATTGTGAACATTACCATAACAGGCCAGGTGCAGCGTAAGGGCTTAGGAAGTGGCAAATAATTGTGGGAGAATAAATGAAATGAAGAGGATTTGCTAATAAATAAGACTCTCCCAACTAATCTCACCTCCAATTATGACTAGGGAGCTCGGTGTATCATCCTTTGCCCTGGAACCCCACTCGGCAATGATGCCATCTGCTTGCTTGTTGTAATAATCCAAGAATTAAAAGGAAAGAAAGAAAGAGGAAGAGGGGGAGAGATGGAAGGAGGGCAGGAGGGCAGGAAAGTGATAAACAGCAAGTAAAGAATAAAGCGTAGTATTAGTTGCTCAGTTCTGTCCGACTCTTTTGTGACCCCATGAACTGTAGCCCACCAGGATCCTCTGTCCATGAGATTCTCCAGGCAAGAATACTGGAGTGGGTTGCCATTCCCTTTTCCAGGGGATCTTCCTGACTCAGGGACTGAACCCTGGGTCTCCTGCATTGCATGTGGATTCTTTACCATCTGAGCCACCAGGGAAGCCCAAGTAAAGAAATGTAGATAATAAAATTTGACCCTGTATTAAGAGCCTTCCAAAACACTCTGGACAACATTTGTGTTTCTGACCATTTCCATGCCTATAAAGAGTTCCTGTAGAAAGCTACGCCTTGAAAAATTCAGATCCAGGAGTGCGCACAGATTGTGAAACTGTTTCTTGGCTTTGGACACTAAAGTGAGTCTATTCAGTTCAGTTCAGTTCAGTCACTCAGTTGTGTTCAACTCTTTGCGATCCCATGAATCACAGCACACCAGGCCTCCCTGTCCATCACCACCTCCTGGAGTTCACTCAGACTCATGTCCATCGAGTCAGTGATGCCATCCAGCCATCTCATCCTCTGTCATCCCCTTCTCCTCCTGCCCCCAATCCCTCCCAGCATCAGGGTCTTTTCCAATGAGTCAACTCTTCGCATGAGGTAGCCAAAGAATTGGAGTTTCAGCATCAGTCCTTCCAATGAACACCCAGGACTGATCTCCTTTAGGATGGACTGGTTGGACCTCCTTGCAGTCCAAGGGCCTCTCAAGAGTCTTCTCCAACACCACAGTTCAAAAGTATCAATTCTTCAGCGCTCAGCTGTCTTCACAGTCCAACTCTCACATCCATACATGACCACTGGAAAAACCATAGCCTTGACTAGACAGACCTTTGTTGGCAAAGTAATGTCTCTGCTCTTGAATATACTATCTAGGTTGGTCATAACTTTCCTTCCAAGGAGTAAGTGTCTTTTAATCTCATGGCTGCAATCACCATCTGCAGTGATTTTGGAGCCCAAAAAAATAAAGTCTGACACTGTTTCCACTGTTTCCCCATCTATTTGCCATGAAGTGATGGGACCAGATGCCATGATCTTCGTTTTCTGAATGTTGAGCTTTAAGCCAACGTTTTCACCCTCCTCTTTCACTCTCATCAAGAGGCTTTTTAGTTCCTCTTCACTTTCTGCCATAAGGGTGGTGTCATCTGCATATCTGAGGTTATTGACATTTCTCCCGGCAATCTTGATTCCAACTTGTGCTTCTTCCAGCCCAGCGTTTCTCATGATGTACTCTGCGTATAAGTTAAATAAGCAGGGTGACAATATACAGCCTTGACGTACTCCTTTTCCTCTTTGGAACCAGTCTGTTGTTCCATGTCCAGTTCTAACTGTTGCTTCCTGACCTGCATACAGGTTTCTCAAGAGGCAGGTCAGGTGGTCTGGTATTCCCATCTCTTTCAGAATTTTCCACAGTTTATTGTGATCCACACAGTCAAAGGCTTTGGCATAGTCAATAAAGCAGAAATAGATGTTTTTCTGGAACTCTCTTGCTTTTTCTATGATCCAGCGGATGTTGGCAATTTGATCTCTGGGTCCTCTGCCTTTTCTAAAACCAGCTTGAACATCAGGAAGTTCACGGTTCACGTATTGCTGAAGCCTGGCTTGGAGAATTTTGAGTATTACTTTACTAGTGTGTGAGATGAGTGCAATTGTGCAGTAGTTTGAGCATCCTTTGGCATTGCCTTTCTTTGGGATTGGAAAGTGAGTCTATTAGGTAGGTATAAAAAAGTGGCAGGTATATAAAGGACGGTATGCCTAGAACTTCCAGTTCTGATACCAAAGGACGAAACAACTCAGATCAGTGCATTGACTTATGCTCGGCACAGTGTCATATACTATGTAATTCAACAACAATGAAAGCGTAGTATGTGTTACGTAGAAAAAGGCTAGAGAGGGATTTGCTTTACAAAACTGACAAAGAGCCTCTCACTGAGAGAGCTGGTTCTTCTTTCTAGCCTCCTTCCAAATATAAGATAGTTTTATTTTTAGTACTCAGTAGTTTAAAAGATACATAAGAACAAAGTCATACTTTATCTTCAGGAAAACTTTAAATTTGCAGTTTATTAGGTAATTACAAACATGTGCTTTGGCCACCTGATGCCAAGACCCGACTCATTGGAAATGACCCTGATGTTGGGAAAGATGGACGGCAAAAGGAGAAGGGGGCGGTAGAGGATGAGATGGTTGGATAGCATCATCAACTCAATGGACATGAATTTGAGCAAACTCTGGGAGATGATGGAGAGCAGAGGAGCCCGGTGTGTTGTAATCCACAGGGTTGCAAAGCACTGGACACAGCAACTGAACAACTTTCCAACACTGGTCATTTTCTTAGTCTATGGAAAACACCTGATGCACATAAGGCAGCCCGTGCAGTGAGTCGGTGACCTCAGGGGCATCTTCAGCCGCCAGCTGGGGACCACTGATCTAGAGCAGAAGGCAGGATGGGGTGCTCAACATGTCCTCAGAGTGTTTTCTGTCATTCAGACAAAAAAATACTCCAATTAAAAAAAAATGTTTTTAAATAATAATTTAAGCAAGATGAGATGAAACTACTTTCCCCTAAACCTCTGAGCACAGGAAGGCAGTCTCGTTCTGCAATTAGTTTCATTTCTATGTGCTTGGCAATTCTACCCACCTTAGAGTATTTTCAGTTCAGTTCAGTTCAGTTGCTCAGTCGTGTCCGACTCTTTGCGACCCCATGAATCACAGCACGCCAGGCCTCCCTGTCCATCACCAAGTCCTGGAGTCCACCCAAACCCATGTCCATCGAGTTGGTGATGCCATCCAGCCATCTCATCCTCTGTCGTCCCCTTCTCCTCCTGCCCCAATCCCTCCCAGCATCAGGGTCCTCTCCAATGAGTCAACTCTTCCCATGAGGTGGTCAAAGTATTGGAGTTTCAGCTTTAGCATCAGTCCTTCCAGTGAACACCTAGGACTGATCTCCTTTAGGATGGATTGGTTGGGCCTCCTTGCAGTCCAAGGGACTCTCAAGAGTCTTCTCCAACACCACAGTTTAAAAGCATCAATTCTTTGGCGCTCAGCTTTCTTCACAGTCCAACTCACATTCATACATGACCACTGGTAGAGTTTTTTAGCTCTCTACAAAATAAGAAGTATTGCCAATAAAATATTTATTGAATGATAGTGAATTTAAATTTTAAATTCACCTTTAAATTCACCACATTCCTTGTGTTGTCTTTGTGATATTCTGATAATTTTCGGATAACAGGTATACCTTATTGAATAGAATGGGAAAAAAGCCCAAAGTCACTCAATAGGGAACACAAACTGCACTACCACATGTGTTTTAAGTATATTATGCACACGATTAAGAACACGGTATTGTAAACCAGCTCTATAAATCTTATAATAAAACAGTAACACACCAATGCTTCTTAGCCACAAAGAGGCCCTTAATAATACTATAGATTCCATGGTGATATGGCTTTGGGACTGACTTAATACTCCCTGGGAAGAATGTCAACCGGCTGAGATATATCAGAGCACATCGCCTTCTGAGTACCTAAAATAAAAAGGAAAAACGTCTTCTTGCAAGGCAGAAGCAGCTCAGCGTGTGCCCAGTTTCAGCATTTCTGAAAATCCTTCGGATTTTTACTACCATTTAAAAAGGCTAAGAAAATTTAATTTTCCGACAGGGCTTCAGGCCTTGTTCTGTGAAGAACACAACTGGGATGCTTTGCCTTTCAACTTCAGGCCTAAACTAATCAGAAAAATAAATCTTTTGAAAATTATAAGGTACTAGCCTATGCAAATGCCAGCAATTAAAATTAGCATCATACTTCTCCCTAACCTTGATTCCATTGTTAGGAAAATAACTTCATGAAACTTACAAGAAGGCATTTCAACTTTAAGAAGATATTTTTTTTTTCCTTGAGAGTGGAGGTTGGTGGGGGCGGGGGGCAGACTAATTAATTTTTCTTTTATCAGATCAGATCAGATCGTGTACGACTCTGCAACCCCATGAATCGCAGCACGCCAGGCCTCCCTGTCCATCACCAACTCCCGGAGTTCACTGACTCAGAAAAGTCTTTTTATTTTGGAAAATTTGGAAGACACACAGAAGTGGCATTTATATTACTATATATACTATATATAGTATATATATTATATATATATAATATATATATATTACTATATATACTATATATAGTAATATAAATGCTCACATATCTATTTCCCAGTTGCAGCACACGGACTTAAGAGTTTTCATTTTCTCTCCTCCCCTACTCTCCCCAAAAAGTGGATTATTTTAATCCCAGACATTGTATAATTTCAGTGCAAACATTTCACAATATACACCTAAGACATGAGAACTCCTTTTTTGAAATAGCACAATCACAAATCCACTCATGGTTAAACAAGTAACAATAATCCTTTAATAGTCTCTAATATGTAGTCAGCCAGTGTTCAAATTTCCCCAAATGTCCCATATTAACTTTTTATCAGATATATATCTTCAACTTTTAAGGATGGTGACTGTTTTTAAGGAACTCACATAGCTGAAATCCCCTTGCAGTTCCGCTTAGAAATATTTCTTTGAGTAAGTGCTTAGTCATGGGGTATTTTATCACAGATTCAACAGTCACCCTGGGCCTTTATTGAGATGGGCCCACACATCGCTGGATAGTAGAGACAGGCTCCGCTAAGACTTTTCTTACCACTTCTTACTGTAGGGCAGCTCTTCATAGTGCAGAGCTGGAAGTCAGGAAACCTTGATTCTAATCTTAATTCGGTCATTACATAACTGTACAACCCTGAGCAAATCCATGTTTCTTCTCTCTCTCAGTTTCTAAGCCTGTGGAATGAGTGGGTTAGCCTATATAATCTGTACATTTCTTTTTGGCTCTTAAGGTTCAACATACTTGATTTTATTTATTTCGAATACTCTATCTTCATGAGGGTATTTGCAAGGATGAGAGCATGTCTATCACAGGAGAGAGTGTGAAATCATAAGACCACTCAAATCCTTACTTTAGTTTCCTTAAGTCCTTAACCTTTCTAAGCCTCAATGCTATACTGTATTACAGTTATTTTATTAATACTTATCCATCTGTCCCACCAGATGTAAACTTCCACAGAGAGGGAATTTCTCATATTCATCTTTCTGTCATCAATGCCTAGTGTGCAGAACTTGGTACATGATTGTTACATAAATGAATGGTCGAGTTTGCAATCTGAGGGTGAATGACTGCTCCATCTACCTTGCAGGATTATTGTATGGTGAATACCCTAATATATGAAAATAAACGTTTTATGTTACATACTAAAAAATGTTAAATACTGTTATTTATATTAGAAACATTCCAAGTAGAATATTTAGCTACTTATGACAATCCAACCTTGACTCTAACCTTTATTAAGGGATGAATGACAAGCTTTTTTTTTTTCTTTCCTATACTAAATTTCATCTCTTTGGAAATTTTTTATGCCTCTTTTTTTTTTAATTAAAATTACACTTCTAGGTATTCATCACCATTTTTTATTTTTTCCATAATGATCTTTTGGGGGAATTTTTTGGAGTAATTGACTAGTAGCTTAGGCCAGTCTGATTTTAAAAAGTTCAAGTCAAAATAATGCAGGAGATAATGTAACAGTAACTGTATATATCAGATACATAAATTTGCCTTAAAAATTTTTTTTTTATTTGGCTGTGCTGGGTCTTAGTCGTGGAGTGAGAACTCTCAGTTGTGGCTGGTGGGATCTAGTTCCCTGAGCAGGGATCGAACTTGGGTCCCCTACATTGGGAACTCAAGAGGCTTACCCATTGGACCACCAGGGAAGTCCTAAGATACATGAATTTTCTGATGAACTAAATGTTCACTGAATTAATTCCCTAAAGCTGATCCTGATTCAGTTCCTACTAGAGCTGAGTGGGAAGAGTTTTGCCTGATTTCCTTAAATGGGCTCTTTCTTGTTAGGTCACTAAGTTTAGTTTATCATTTACAGATTCCTGATTATCCTCAAGCACAGTTTTGAAATGTGAACGTTTCCCTTCACTGTGTTCCAATCTGGGACAAGCCCTAGAGCAGCATTTCCTGAAAGGAATATAAGTCCTCAGCAGTGATGCTCACAAAACTAGTGACTGCACACACACATTTAGGAAACTGTGATGCGTAACCTCCTTGCGGTGATTCACAAGCACCTAAGCACACACAGGAACTCCAAAAGGCCTGGCTATGGGGCTGTTCGTTGCATTTCTTGGTTACAAATAAACTTGTTTAACTCAGCATTTCTCAAACTTCCTAATTTCATGTCCCGCTAAAAAAAAGAAAAGAAAAACAGTGCCAGTTAAACTAGGACCCAAGGATGCTATCAAATAGGACATTAAAGATGTCAAAGTTTGAAAATATGTGTATCTTGCAGTAGATGAAAGGACTTCCCTCATGGTCCAGTGGTTAAGACTCTGCAATTCCACTGCAGGAGGAACAGGTTCAACTCCTGGTCAGGGAACTAGGATCCCACATGCCTCTCCACACAGGCAAAAAACACAAAATAAATTAAAAAGAAGTCAAAGAACTAAATATATTCAATCTAAAAGAAAAGGATAATTGGCCCTGCTGTAACCTGTGGACTCAACCAACCTCGAACAGAAAACGTTTGAGAAAAAAAATTCCAGAAAGTTTGAAAAAGCAAAACTTAAGTTTGCTGAAGGCCAACAACTATCTACAGAACGCTTATTGTATTTATAACCATTTATCTTACATTAGGGTTATTAAGTAATCTAGAGGCGATCTGAAGCACAGGGGAGGATGTGCATAGATTATATGCAAATTCGACACCATCTTCCATGAGTCTTGAACATCCCTGGATTTTGGTACCTACAGGGGTTCCTGGAACCAACCTCCCTGACACCAAGGGACCACTGTACCGCTCCCTCGGGGGGTTTTTTGGTGCAAAACAGACTTTGTTCACTTAAAAAGTAACTTCCGGGTCCACCTCAGAATCTAACTGTCCAGCTGTCCTCAGTGAGCATGTGAAGCTCTTTAAATTCAGATGGCGTGTAATTAAATCATTCAGCTGGTCGACAGGTAGTTGACTTTCACTTGAAGCCACCCCTTTGCCTCTCAGAGAGCCCCACACCCTGAAATGACTCAAGTTCTTAACACCACCATTAAAAGCCTTAGCGCTTTCCAAGCAACAGGCTCGGGCGTAAAGCACAGTAAGTCTGCAGTGAGTCAGATGAACTTTGTGAGTCTTGCGGGGACGCTGGAGGATTCGTAAACCTGCTCCTAGCGGAAGGGTGCGGCGGCTGGGGCTCTCCAGGCCCCCCTGCAGGAGTGGAAGGGCCGGGCCCCGGTCAGCCGTCTACATCCTTCCCCATCTCGCCAATCCGCCCCCAGAGGGGCTGCAGGCCGGGCTTCGGCGTGTCCCACCTCAGACTGGCCCAGGCGTTCCATCCAGGTGCCCAAGTTGAGCCCCTCCGAATGTCTGAACTAGACCGCTCCATCTTTCCAAACACGAAGCTGGGGCTCTCGCTGGGTCTCCGGGCTGGTAGGCCAGAGCCTAGCGCTGTCCTTTGGGAGCGGAACAAACAGCCGCTGACCCCGGAGGTCCGGGTGGCCTTCGCCCTCGCCTTGCCGCCCACCTCGCAGCCCCCTCCGCTCCCGGGTCGGGGGAGGGGGGGCGGTGGTGGGCAATCTCCACCGCCGGCCTCGCTCCGGGGGGAAAGGACACTTGTCCACCCTTCCCCCGGGCGCCGTATCCGCCGCCGAGATGCCGGCAGCCCCCCCGGACGGCCCAGCCCTCTCCTCTGTATCCACCGGGCAGTCTCCATGGCTCCGCCGTCATCCTCCGCCCCCTTGCCCGCGCGGGGTCCAGTGGGGACGGTGCGGGGGCGGGGGGGTGGGGGGCGTGCGCGGGCACCCAGCGGTGCCCCCTTGTCTTACCCCCAGGGCGGCCGGGCCCCTCCTGCAGCCCAGGCCGGCCCCGGCCCGCTCGCCCGCACCCCGATCTGCGCCCCGCGAGGCCGGGCGCGGGGCCCCGGCGCCGCGCAGCCCCCAGCCCCGCCGGCGGCGCGGGGGAGGGGCGCGGCGCACGCAGAGTTGCTGAGTCGCTTCGCACGCTTAGAAGTTGCAGCTGAGACGGCAACTTCCCGCCCCCTTCCTGGACTTGGCGGCCCGGAACGCACACCCCACCCGTCACCACCCGCCACCTGCCCTCGCCCCCGCCGTCCCGGCCAGGACTCGCAGCACCCCCTCCCCGCGCCCGCGCGGAGCCCAGGTTTCCAGTGGAGTCGGGCTGGGGGCGGGGGCACCCCACCTAGCCGCTCCGCCCGGGAGAGGGGGGCACGTGGGGCGGGAGCGGGCGGGAGCGGGCGGGGGCGGGCAGGAGCCCCTCCTGCAGATCGCTGCGCAGGGCCAGCGCGCTTTTGCACTTTGCAAAGCTGCGTAGCTGGGCACGGGTCGCCCACTGGCCCCCTGCACCCTCCTGGGGCGAAGCGGGTTTGGCAGAGCGAGAACCGGGAGGCGTTCCCATCCCTTCCCGCTGGGGGTGGGGGGTGCGGGGTGGGGGTTGCCCGGGCCGGAGGGAGGGGCTCCGCTAGGGGCTGAGGTCGCCAACAGGTGCTCTGGAGCCCATGTGACGGGGGAGGGGCCGCGCAGGGGAAGCCGGGGTGGGGGTAGGGTGCGGGGCGAGGAGGGCACCCTCCCCCCGCCACCCCCCTCTGCCCTCCCCCTTCCTCCCGGTCCCCTGCAGAGCCCGACTGCGGGTGCCCCTCGCCGCCGGCGGCCTAGGGATTGCTGCTCGAGGGTGGCTCTCGGCGCGCCGGTGCCCTCGCGGCCTGCCCGGGAGGAGGAGGGGGAGGAGGAGGGAAGGATGCGAAAGTGGGTCAGGAATGTAACTGGACGCTGCGCACCCCCACGCACCGCCCTCCCCCACCACCCCCCCCACCCCCCCCCATGCGAGCCGCGCCAGCCTTGGAAAGCGAGTCTTTCGCTGTTGTGGCTCCCCGGCATTACCGGTGGACGGTTACCAGGGGATCCCGAGGGGTGTGCTTCTCTGTGACCCTGGGGGAAGAAAAACCCGGTTGCCTCAGTAACGGAGTTTGGCTCGGATGCGATGATGCGGTGGATGTTTTAGGTGAGCCTGACCGTGAGGAGGCCGCACTTGCCTGAGGGAGTGGACTCCCTTGTCTTACTACTGAACCAAGACGTGGAAGGAAAGCTGGAGAGGATGATGGGTTCTTTGCCCTGCTTCGTGTTTGTGGTTTTACCGTCTCAAGAGAACATAAATTCAGCGGTGTTTGCCTTCTCCCAAACACAGGCCTGGGCTGCCATAAATTCACCCAAGTTCTTAACAAACGCTCACTTAGTCGCTACAAAGGTTTGAAGTTGATATCTTAGACTTGGAAGGGGCAGGGGACACTGACAGTTTTGTATTTGGGGAAGGCCTGAGAAACAAACATGAAAAGGCCTTTATTAAAACTCCTCAAAGCAGAAGAAGTGAGAGCAGTCCAGTTAAGTTTCCTCTGGAGCTCAGGGGCTCCTCAAACCCCAAGCACGTGATCAGGAGATGGAGGACCCAGATTTTAAAGTGACGGGCTTTGCATGCTGGTAACACAAGCAGAGTCAAGAAGAAATAATAGTAAACGATGAGCCCGCAGAGATGAAGCTTAGTGTTGTAGAGTTTGCAGTCCAGAGTCTTCTTGAGCACCCTTCCAGGGAGTTGTTGCATTTTTTCCCTTCTGCCGGTTTTGTCCCGGGACCTCAATTACAGAGTGCAGGGTAGGGCTGAAGCAGAGCCCAAAGAGCCATGAAGCTTCAGACTCCCAACAAACTGCTGGAGTTTTATTCAGAAGCCCAAAGGGCGGGTTACCCTTTAAAGAGATCTTAAGGGCTATCTGAAAAGTTGACTTAGCAACCAATGTAAATTTCTGTTTCCCAGGGAACTAGTGATAAAGAAACCTAAAAATTGTGATGCAGTTTGCATTAAAGAATCCTTATTCATAGGAAGCAAAAACTGATCAGTTGAATTTCTGTAAATTGAATTGTACATTTATGTATAAAAGGGGTTATTTTGCAGTGAAAACTTATGGAGATCTAATCATCCCAACTCTGTTTTTCTTTTATATTTTTTTTAACTTCGCTGAGTTTTCTCATCAGTAAAATGGGATTAAGATAATAATAGGTGGTTTGCTCTGGGGTGACAGACTGGATTTTTTTCCATTGTTTTCTAGGTAGAGGATCTTCAGTTCCAAGGGTGAAAGTCTTTATTTTCACTTATGATGTTTTCCTGAACTGTAGAACAACTGAAGTTGGAAAGGAACCAATTCCATATGCTAAATAGTCTTGCGTTCTGGAAACTTGAAAAAATATGATCTTAGATCTTGTCACCCTCTTAGCATGATTTCCTTCTGTGTGAGATAATGAGACTTTCAAATCTTGGTGCAAACCGGCGTTGTTGCTATGGAACTGAATTGAAATTTTAAGTAGAAAATGAAGTAGCCAACTTCCTCTTTTCTCCCATCCCGTCTCCCCCCTCCCCCCCTTTCAATTTCTTCTGCATTCATTAAATGTTTCTGTACGGGGTGATCTTCATTTTAGCTATAACTCAGATTTATAAAGCAAGTTGAATTAATGAATATCAGTTAAGAAAGCAGCAACAATAGAGTCCTCAATATCGTGTCTTGGATATTTAAGATATTTGTTAAGTAATTTGAGGGGGGCCCAATTTTCAAGAAATTGCCTATGTGTAAGCAGATTTTCACATAGATTATTTTGGACAATGCATTTGTAGCAAATGCACCGGCAGAAGGTTTTTTTTTTTTTTCAATGAACATATGCTTTAAACATTTTAACTACCTACTTTGTTTAGAACCATAATTTAAGGCCTGTGAAGATTACAGAGAGTCATATCCATGTTCCTAAAAAGACTCAAGTCTAATATGTCCTATTAGGGGTGACAGCTAGATGACAAATATAAGAAGTGTAACTATTTAGGGGTTAAATTAAAACACCAGTAAAAAATTATGTGCCTATAGGGGTAAGAAGAGATGACAGATTCACAGATGAAAGTTAGGTGAGTTGAGAAGTGCAGTAATGAGAGACTTAAAAATTTTTTTCTTCTGTTTCTTCTCTACATGTTAGCAGTGAACGGGTCTTGCTTCTTCATAAGAATGAGGGTTTGCTTGTTTTCAGGGAAATGCGGCCAGACAGCTAGTGTACAACTGACTGTGGATGAGAAGTCAGTGGTTAAGTGCTAGGGAGGGGCAGAGAGCAGAGGGTGAGAGGGAAGGTAAAAAGGAGCAGACACACCTTTACTTAGCAGAGGCTCAGATGTGGCAGGGTGCTGGGTGTGCCCTGGGAGGGTCACTGTGAGGTGGCAGCCATCAGGAAGTGCTCCCAAGGGAGTGGGTAGAACTTGAACTTGGGCCTTACAGGATGTGTACGATTTTTATAGCTAGAGAGAGAAAGGCATTCCTAGTGGGAGAAGGGAGATAAAGCACGAGGCAGGAGGTTGCAAGGTACGTTGGGGGAATTTGACTCGATTAGCTTTGCTGCTGGAGGTTGATGGAGTATGAAATTGTCACTTGAATGATAGGTTAGTATTGTTAGTTCCTCAGTCGTGTCCCACTCTTTGTGACCCAATGGATTGTAGCTCACCAGGTTCCTCTGTCCATGGAATTCTCCAAGCAAGAATACTGGAGTGGGGTGCCATTCCCCTTTCCAGGGGATCTTCCTGACCCAGGAATCAAACCCAGGTCTCTCACACTGTGGGCAGATTCTCTACTGTCTGAGCCACCAGGGAAGCCCCAGTATGATAGAGGTTAAGGCCTTTGAATGCCTGGCCAGGTTTGGTGTTAGGACTGTATCTGCAAGTAGAGGGGAATTGAAACAGGATTTTGAGCAAGGGAAATACATGGTCAGAGTCATCACTGGGAGAAGATTAATCTTGTGAGTTCAGCTGCAGTGGGAGTTTAGGGACCATGAGGGTCCAGTGCCACGGGGACATGTGGGCCTGGGGAACAATGGTGTCCTGTGGGCCAGGTGGTAAGAGTCGTAAAAGGAACAGTGACAGTATTTTGTAGTGTTTGGATGTGAACTTGAAGCATCCAAGATGACCCAGGATTTAAATCTAGATGCCTTGGCGGGTCGTACTATCAACCGAAATTGGAACAGGAAGCCAGTGTTTCAGGTAATTGAAGGGTTGATTTCAGAAGTGGAGTTCGAGGCCATGATTGGCAGCTGGGTTTAGGTGACTTAGGCAGGGTGGATGGGTCTCCGCTGAAAGTAGAGGTGTGAGTCATCTACATAGAAGTAGGTGATTATTGGTCCTGAGTTTGAACATGGTGGCAAAAGACACATTTTAGGGAACATTCACCATTAGAACTTATTATATATATTGAGTTGGCCAAAAAGTTCATTCAGGTTTTCACATGCCCTCTTTATGGAAAAACCCAAATGAACTTTTTGGCCAACCCAGTATATATGCACATACGTATGTATACATTTCAAAATTCTCCTGGGAATTCCTGAGTGGTCCAGTGGTTAGGACTCTGTTAGGGGCACAATCAAGTTCGATCCCTGGGAGAACTAAAATCCTACAAGCCATGCAGCCCCCCAAAAAATTCTCCTTCCTTGTAAAGCATAAGAAGGCAGTCATTCCTGAGGCTTTTGGTTAGAGCCAGTCTACTGAATCAACATTGCTGTGACCCAAGGCCTTACCCAGCAGCTCCCAAACCCTGCTCAACAGACTCAGGGGTCCCAGCCCAGCCCAGTTCAGTTCAGTCGCTAAGTCGTGTCCTGGACTGCAGCACGCCAGGCTTCCCTGTCCATCACCAACTCCCGGAGCTTCCTCAAACCCATGTCCATTGAGTCGGTGATACCATCCAACCATCTTATCCTCTGTTGTCCCCTTCTCCTCCTGCCTTCAGTCTTTCCCAGCATCAGGGTCTTACCTCACAGGCACCCAATCAGAACCTCCTGGGCCAGCAGGCTGCGTTTTCTGCAGGGGTCATAGGCCACTCTGATGTGGATTCATCTTGGGGAACCAGTGCCAGGGCCGGTGTGTTCTTCAGTCTGAGACCTCCGCAGAGCCTCCCGTCTCTCTCCGGGAGAGCGGGAGTTCTTCCTTTTCAGGGGTTGGTTTCAACCTGTTCTTGTGCTTTGGTATCTGATGGACAACCAGTGATAGACAGTACTGGAGGTTTTTGATATCTACAGGACCTGCTGCTTTCCAAATTTAGCAGGGGGTCTGGAAGCCTGGATGGGTGTGTCAGAAGAACTCTGTCCTGCTGGGTAGGAAGGAGGTTGGGGGTGACGCGCTACGTATAGAGCTGACTCAAACTCCGTCCATCAAAGTGTGTTGAGATGAAGCAATAACCTGGGCCCCAGGCAGATCACTTCCTGTGCCTCTGGATACACAGACCCGGGGCGTGGTGTTTGGCAGTATTCTCAAGAGCAACTATTTGGCTGGTCCTTTTCAGGAAGCTGGGTAGTCAGAGGTAAGGCGAGGCAAGCTGTGGGCTCTCAACACCAGGCCAGAGTTTAGAGAGAAGCAATCTAGCGAGAAATGGATAGTCTGAAATTCGGGGTTGGACTTCTAAAAGGTGATGGCCGTTAACACGTTTTTCAAGGAATACCTGTCTATCTACATATCTGATTACTTTGAGTGCATGTGTGCTCAGCATATCCAGTTCTTCTGCGACCCCATGGACTGTAGCCAACCAGGCTTCTCTGTCATGGGATTCTCCAGGCAAAACTGGAGTGGGTTGCCATTTCCTTCTCCAGGGGATCTTCCTGACCCAGGAATCAAACCCAAGTCTCCTGCCGTGTGGGTGGACTCTTCACCACTGAGCCACCTTGGAAGCCCATCTCTTTACGTTATTGTCACAAAAAACAGTGTCTGCCCTTTTGAGCGGCAGCACTTTGTCACTTTCAGGTAATCAGGTGTTGATTATCTGGGTGCAAGTTGTCATTTGCTCTTTATTTTTTTTCCTTGTTTAAAAGCTATAAAGAGAAATTCTCACGTCCATATTGTTAGGTGTCTGGTGGACTAGCAGGCAGACGCTAATGATGAAAACTGATGGTGGAAACTGGGGGGTGGGCAGTGTCCCCTCCCCACTTCCCTCCATGTACAGAGCTTAAACTAGCCATATTTCTCATCCATATTTCTAATGTGTTTATTTTGGGCTACGCTAAGTCTTCATCGCTGCTCTCAGAGTTTCTCTAGTTGCGGCAAGTGAGGACTCCTCTCTAGTTGCGATGGGCAAGCTTCTTATCGCGGGGATTTCTCTTCTTGAGAGCACGGGCTCTGGGGCTTGTGGGCTTCAGTAGCTGTGGAGCACAGGCTTAGCTGCCCTGTGGCACGTGGGGTCCTCCGGGATCAAGGATCAAACCCGTGTCCCCTGCAGTGGCAAGCAGACTCCCGACCCTGGACCACCAGAGAAGTCCTTCTTCAGCATTTTTAAGTGTGCAGTTTAGTCACTGTTAAGTATATTCACATAGTTATGCAGTAAAACCTAGGTCTCAAACGTCATTTAGAATATAAGGGAGTGTTCTAAAAATGTCAGAAAAATGAAGCCCAGGGTACCCAGGAAACTGTGAGAGAGGATGGTGTACAACGCAGACCCTTAGAGCATTCGGGTGAGAGGAGAAAGGTGACAGGTAGATAGGTGGCCCTTGTGCAGGATGAGCTTGCCTGAGAGCATCCTATTCAGCAACTAAGTGTGAAGTTAGAGTGCAGGGGGGAAACGGCAGTTTTCTACTTGAGATTTCTTTAAGAAGCCAAAAATAGGGCTACCATCTTGATACACCGATTTTAAATTTTCCTTAAAGCTCTGAGTGTAGAACGAGAGAAAGAGCTCCAGTGAAAATTTACAGAATCTATTGATAATTTACACAATTTCCTCCAAACTTTGCCCCATACTCTGTGACATGTATAGAGTTTCGTATATGTTTTGTACTCTCTTGATTCACACGAGGAGCGGGTAATATTTACTGCTGTTACCCTAGTTTTCCAAGTGACCTGTATCTTATTATTATTTATGAAAATATGGGTATCAACCGCCAAAAAACTTCTTAGTGAGCAAGAAGCTCTAAGTGTTTGAGCGTGTCAGTGATTACATGGTTAAATGAAATTTTTAAGGTTAAATAGGTGAGATTTGCAAAAAGATTGGAAGTTCTTAGTCAACCCCAAACTAGTAACAGTTCACTGCTTTTTTTTTTCCTTTAGAAAATTTATTTTCACAACCCCTTACTGTTTGCACTCATTCATAATACCCACAAAACAGGTTTGAAGTTGCTCAGTCCAACAGGATGTCAGCTGCAGTTCCAAAGAAGCTATGGGTTCATGTTTTACCAAAGGAGAGATGCTTTCATTTCTAGCCTTGGAAATGTAGGACTTGTTTAACAGCCCTCCATTTAGAAAGTGCTGCTGAATTTGAGAAAACTTAGAGAATGGCTCTGAGTTTCTTATTCAAAACTGCTTTAGTAAACTTTTGCTTATCAGTCCTGAGAAGATGTGTTAAAACCAGCTTGGCAACTTTTTTTTTTTTTTTTTTTTTTTTTAATACAGCAAGCTGGAGGGCCTTGAGAAGAGAGTTTTCAAACAATATCAGTGTTGGAACCAAAACGGAATGCTTTTAAACAAGAATCCTCCTATATGTCTCTGGGTTTGGAGGACTCATCTGCTAAAAGTCAAGTTTTCATGGTAGGACTGAATTAGCAGCGGTAGGTTTTCCTGTGGTACCAGCAACAAGCAAAGGCAGGGTTTCACCAAGCACTCTGAAGGTGGTTTCTTTTGTGTGGATACCTACATATTTACAATCCTGTGCCCATGCCTGCCACCCCCCCCCCCCCCGTGATTTACTGAATTCGGTTTAGAAGCAATCTTTATAGAGATGCTTCACGACTTTGTGCTCTAATGGTATAGAAATACAGTTTTCAGATGAGAGCTGTCTCTAAGGATCACGTTGGGAGTCACGGAGTTATTACTCAAGTAGTAACAGTCAATAATAATAATAATAACAGTCACTCAAGTGACTTGAAGGTATGCGTTAATGATTTCATATTGCAGTTTTAGAAGATGTTTGTCTCTGAAGCCACGAGTTTCAGTTGAGTTGCCAAAGGAAAGCAGCAGTTAATTCATGTTGCTCCATCATTAATCTACAGAAAATAGAAGTTCAGATGGTCCTGGGAGTCCAGCATAGCTCAATTCTGAGTTTGCTTTGAAAGCTGAGTTCTTGCATTTTACTAGAAAAATACTCCAGCTCTTAAAGTGAATAATGCAGCCATCGGCAGGTGCCCGTCTCACGCTGAAAGCCTGCGATGGTGAGTGCAGGACAGCCCTGTGCTGCGTGTGAGTACAGAACGGTACTGTTCCACCGCTGTGCCCTCTGCTTTGTCGTTTCTCAGTTGAGCAGGGCCTCCAGCCTCCTGAAATGTCAGCCCAGCCCTCAAACTTGTGTGTGTTTTCCTTTTGATTACCTTGGTTGCCAGCCAGCCTCGTGTTTGACACGTCCAGCATAGGCAGTGGAGTTGCTTCTTGATGTCGAGCTGTTAATCTTTTTATTATTTCCTGTCACTTTCCCCCATGATTGATCCTCTTGAGCCAAAGGGTGGGGGGGCGGGGAGGAATTATGAAAATGACTTTGAAAACCGCTTTGAAAAGGAGTGTAAAAGGACTTGGGTCTCACCTGAGACTATAAAGCGATGGAAAAGGCACAGTCTGTTTTGCAGTGCAGAACCTCAGCACCCAGTGAGCTAGGTTCCAGCGGACGCTTTGCAGGAGAAGTGAAGAGGGTTTTCCTGGTGTTTTTGCAGTGACTTGGTGCCCAGGTGTGTGGGGTGAGGGTGATGAGAGGTCACGGGTGGTCTGCAGTTTAGTTCTATGGAAAGGCTACAGAGCAGGGTCCTCTTTCCTTCAGGATTAAAAATATGATTCTTTTTGAGTTGTAGGCTTTCCCATATATTCTCTCCCTGGTATCCCCTCTACCCCGTGTGCACTTCACTAATTCTTGCTCCGGCTCTGCCCCCACCCCTGACCCACCCACTGGAATTTAAGAAGAAAATAATAGAACCTCAGTCATTCATATATTTTTAGCTTGTCCTTTTTTTTTCCCCATTTGTTAACATTGTGGTAAAAAAGAAAGATATGAAATTTGCTATCGTGATCCTTTTTAAGTGTACGATTCAGTGGCATTACTTACATTCACAGCGTTGAGCAACCGTCACCATGGTCTGCTTCCAACATTTTTCATCACCCCAAACAGACACCCTGCACTTGTTAAGCAATAACTCCCCACATCCACCTTTAGCCTCGAATCCACTTTCTGTCTCCTATCTGCCTGTGCTAGATACTTCATACGAGTGGGATCACACAATATATGCCCTTTGAGGCTCTGGCTTATTTTCATTGGGCATAAAGTGTTCAGAGTTCATCCATGCTATATCATGTGCCACGACTTCATTTCTTGTCATGGCTGAATAATATCCCATTGTCTGCGTGGACTGTGCTTTGTTTATCCGTTCATCCGGTGATGGACATTTGGGTTGCTTCCACGTTGGCTGGTTTGAATAAGGCTGCTGTGAACGCCCTGGGTTCAGTCCTTTTGGGTATCTGTGTATGTATAATGTATACGTGTGTGTAAGAGTGGACTTGCTGGGCCATGTGGTGGCCCCATGTTTAACATTTTGGAAAACTACCAAACTGGTTTCCACCGTGGCAGCACCATTTTATATCCCCAATAGCAACACGTGAGGGTTCCAGTTTCTCCACAGTTTTGCCAGCTCTTATTATCCCCCCCACCTTTTTTTTTTTTAAGTATTTTAATTAATTTATGTGTCTGGCCGCTCCGGGTCTCGGTTGCGTCACTCGGGATCGTCCATCTTAGTTGCAGCATGCCGGACCGTGAGTTGCGGCATGGGGATCTAGTCCCCTGCCCGGGGGTCAAACCTAGGCCCCTGCACTGGGAGCTCGGAGTCTTAGTTGCTGGACCAGCAGGGAAGGCCCACTATTTTCCCTTTTTTTATTGTAACCTCCCTAGTGGATCTGAAGTGGTGTGTTCTGGCTTTGATTTCCGGTTGCCTGATGGCTGAGCGTCGTTTCACGAGCCTGTTGGTCCGGTGTGCATTTCCTTTAGAGAAATACCCATCAAGACCTCTGCATTGTCCATTTTTATATATGTTTTATAATGCCTAATAGTAGTATATAGTTTATACATTAAAGTAGACATATGCTTGGATATATGCGAAGTGTCTTTTAAAGATGGAAGATGTATTTTTTAAAAGTTTGGAGACCATTATTAGGAACTGTAGCAATGATCTGTTTTATTTCTTGGTGCCTAACCTTAGCAGGAAAATATCGATGATAATTCCTAAGCTTTCTCGGGTGGGATGAGTGGGGGTGCGAATATTATTTGGTCAAATGTAATGTTTACTGGAGCCTCCATATGAAACTAACCACAGGGTCCCAAGACTGTCTTTGGGGTTGTTTTCTTTGGGTACATAAGAAAGTAGATTTCTTTGGATGGTTTTCAAGTTAGACTTGCCCCTAGTCAACCCTATTTTGTGGTTCATAGGGCATTTTAGGGTTCTAGTGTATCTTATTAAGAGATAGAGTTTTTCATGCCATGTCACATAGGGGAGCCAGAAGGCCTGGAATGAATGAATCGAAAGGGAGAGGCTTAGCTCTAAAATAATAATAATGATGGTGATGATAACAATTATTTTTACTATGTCACTTATAAAACTAATTTGATTGTATGAAAAGATTAGCTTTGAGGCGTGGAGATTGAACTGGCCTATTTCAGGACCCAGTAAGAGTGTTTTAGGCCTTGGGGGTTGATTTAAGAAAATAAGAAAAGGCTGGTTGTCCTATCGTTGTTCTCTCCTCTGACGGTAAACTCTATGCAGTTACCCTAAAATGCCAACTTCTGTCAAGGGCGTGACATCACCATCCTAGCACATCCTGGTGCTTTTCTTGGAAGGCGTCCACACCGGCAGGCGTTTTCCAAATAAAACATTGTGTCGGTAAACAAGTGTTTTACCCAGCAGCCCAAGTGGAGAATTTTAAAAACCAGTGTTTGTTTTGCCAGCAAACATTTTGTTTCAATCCTTGCAGCTAAACAAGTGGGTAGGATTTAAGTGGCCTGCTAGTAAAAACAAAGGCAGAACCATTCTCAGAAAACTTCAGCTGAGCAGAAGCCTCTCTGCTGTTAGAGTGTGCGTTTAGACATTTGGGGAAGTAACTGGTACCATCTACTGAGTTCTGTACTTAGTTTCAGTCAGAGTGGAAGATCTTTGGTTTGGGTAAAGGCTCTGAATTTTCTTTTGTTTTAGAGACGAAAGATGAAGAAATATAAAAGAATCATTAAAAAGATTAGTTTTGCATATTTCAATGTTACAGCTCGCATTTAAATGAGCCTAAACCATCGTCAGGTGTTGGCTCTGCGTTTGCTCCCTCCTTTCTCATTATTTCGTTGGTAATTCCTCCAGCGCGTCGCATCATCCGGCATCCGCATTATTATCCGCCTTCATCTTGTGACTTAATAAATACAGCAGTAGTGTACTCGGGCTTTAGTGAACTAGTGTTACTTTTATTTAGGATTCCTTACGATTGAGCGGTCTTACATCTTTCATGGATTATCTTTTGAAGTGTATTTTTTATATTTGAAAGTTTGCTTGTGATGTGCTATTCTTTTTAAAAAGCAGGCCTCTTTTCCTATTCAGGACGTAGTTACCTTCTTAAAAAGATAGAAATTAGAGAATAGAACATATACGCAGAAGGGTGTAAAAAATTATAACTATATATGTTTTAATTAGCAAGTAGACGTGCACTAACCCCCATCCTGATTTAAGAAATAGAATATGGCCTTGGAACGTCCTCTGTTGTAAAACCACGTCCCTCTTCTGGCCATAGAAAGTTTACAGCTGTGTAGTTATCCTTAAACGACATCATTTCGTTTTGCAAGTGTTAGGTGTATATTACACTTTACTTGTTTGTTTTCATCAATGATATAATCTCATGATTTAATGTACCTGTGGTTCATTCATTGTCGTTGTTCAGGGTTGCTGTCCTGTTGATGGACATCTGAACTGTTTCCAGCCTTTGACTCTTACTACAAAGGCTATCAAGGACAATCATATATATATATAGATCCTATTTATTGTTGTTTAGTCCCTGACTCGTGTCCAACTCTTTGTGACCCCATGGACTGCAGCCTGCCAGGCTCCTCTGTCCTTGGGATATTAGAGTGGGTTGCCATTTCCTAGTACAGGTGTGCACAAGTTTTTCTGGGATGCATGTGGTGTGGGCAGTGGATTTGTTGGGTTGCAGGGTATTTGTATTTTTAATTGTATTTAAAGTGATATTTTTTAGCTTCACTGTAATTCCAACCTGTGTTCCAAAGTGTTTGGTTCGGTTTGTTCTTCTCACAGTGAATGGAGCTCTTACTGCTCCACACATTCACCAGAAACCTAGTTCTGATACCAGGTTGTCTGACTTTGTCGTGTCTGCCTGTCTGGCAAGTAAGAACTGGTGTCTTGTTCGGTTTTGTTTCCCCTGACTCATAATAAGGCTTATATTGGCCATTTTGACACCCTTTTTCTCAAGTATTTTCCCATTTTTCTATGGATTGTCTTTTTCTTCCTGATCTGTAGACTTCTTTTATATGTTAATGTATAGACTTTCTTTATATATTCTATTCATACAGAATGAGTCTGTATTCGATTATAGGTGTTGCAAATAACTTCTCTTACTTTGACTTGTCTTTTTACTTCATCCTTTGGATGCTCACAAGCTCTTAATTTTTTTAAATTATTTATTTATTTTGGCTTGTTCTGGGTCTCCGCTGTGGCGTGGGCTGCTCTCTAGGTGTGATACACAGGCCTTTCATTGTGGTGGCTTCTGTTTTGGCACACGGGCTTGGTCAGTCTGCAGCATGTGGGCCCTTCCCAGACCAGGGATCAAACCTGTGTCTCCTGCATTGGCAGGCAGGTTCTTTACCACTGAGCCACCAAGGAAGCCCACAAACTCTTAATTTCAGTATTATTTGATTTCTCAGTCTTTTCCTTTATGATCAATACTTTTCTATCTTGTTTAAAAAATTCTTCCCTATCCCAGGTTTATGAAGCTATTCTCCTGTATTCTTTAGAGTTGTGCCTTTCACATGTGATTCTGTTGTAATTCAATCATCTGCAAGTCTGCGAGTTTTGTGAGTGTGCCATTTTCTGTCTTAAGGGATACCTGGCTGCACAGGTGCAGCTTGTTTATCTGTGCGTGCGAATAGCCAGGAATACCGACCGCCCGTGTCCTCAGCCACGTGGCCATCTGTGCCCGTCTCTTGTGGTGCTGTCCTCTCCATCCCACTGGTCTCTTTGTCGAGCCCCTCTAGTTATCACAGCCTCCTGATTCCTGGAAGGGCATGGGCTCCCATGAAGCATGTCTCGGTGTTCGTGGCTTTTGGCCCTTCCATATAAATTTTAGAAACAGAGCAGGTTCCCTCACAGAACCTGGTGGAGTTATTATTAGGACTGCACTGAATCTGTGGGCCTGACATGTTTACAATAGCGAGCCCACCACATCAAAAGGCGGTGTGTAGTCTTTAAAGAAGTGTGCCCAAAATTACAGAAAATAAAAATAAATCAAGAATGGCACTCAGCTTCCTGGGTTCAGACCCTGACCCCACTTTTCACTGGCCACAAGGCCCTGAAGAACCTCAGTTTCCTTATTTGTAAACCAGGGATCCTAACAGTACCTGCCTACAGGGTGATGGAGAGGACTGAATGATTAAACGTGTTGTGTGTAATATGTGGAAGGTGCTTAGAGTACTGTCTGGCATGCAGTAAGTACGCATTGTGTAAGTACGTGAGCACTGATTTCCAAACGTGCTTATTTATATCATTTTCAATGTGCCAAGAAAGTTTTAGAATAGTCCGTATAAAACGATATATAAGATTTCCCTGGTGGTCCAGTGGGAAAACTCTGCTTTTCCAATGCAGGAGGCATGGATTCCATCCCTGGTTAAGAAACTAAGAAGCCACCTGTCAAGTGGTGTGGCCAAAAAAACAAAAAAAAAGTATATAAAACACACAAAATACCAATGCAGGAGGTGTGGGTGCCATCCCCAGTTAAGAAACTAAGAATCCACATGTCAAGTGGTGTGGTAAAAAGAAAAAAGTATATAAAATACATAAAATACATTGCCATTTACATGCATGATGTATAGAAATATGTGTAATAATATTCCTAGGAACCTTAAGCATTTTGATATTATTGTAAATGGTATTTTAAAAGTTTTTCTGGGGTGTACAATATTGTGGTGTTTTTTAGTGTGTTTTGTGAGCCGATTATGGTTATCTCTGATGAAGAAGTATGTAGTGCTCATGTTGCATAAGACACTGCTTGGAGCAGACAAGAAATGTGGACTCTTCTGTCTGGGTGACTGCCCACATCCCTTGGTTTCATAGGATTGAACATTTTCCCATTTTGCACAATTTTAAAGTGTTGTATCCCACTGACATCTGTTGTTGAAACCCATGGGAACATTCTGGAAAGCTGGTTCGTTCTGTCTTACATATCAGGCTGCTTTCAGTTTTGTTACTTCTTTTCAGTTTTTGAAATCATTCTAGTTCCATGCTTGATCATGTGCCTGAGACCCTTGTGGGTTTCCTTTCCCCTAAATTCTGTCCTAAAGATGCCATACCCTTTGGGATTGGAGTCACAGCTTCACAACTCAGCTCACATCCTGTAAAGGAACAGCTCTCTGGATGAAAACTCACGTTGTTCTTTTGCCGTTTGTCACGTGTCACACACGTCTCTGAGGAGTTATAATTTTTTTAAAAAAGAAAGAAAAGAGAAAATTTATATACATATATCTATGTATATATACTCAATGGTAAAGGATCCGCCTGCCAATACAGGAGGCGTGGGTTCAGTCCTTGAGTTGGGAAGATCCCCTGGAGAAGGAAATGGCAACCCACTCCAGTATTCTTGCCTGGGAAATCCCATGGACAGAGGAGCCTGGCAGGCTACAGTCCATGGGGTCACAAAAGAGTCAGACACTACTTAGTGACTAAACAACAGCAAAAAAATATATATATATATATGTATATGCATGTATGTATGTGTATATAAATATATGTGTGTATATGCATGTGGGCATGTATATGTAAATATATATGTATATTCACACAGGTTCCCTTCAGCTTCCCTGCCTCTGGTTTCAGTTCTCAGCCTTCTGGTCACATGGTAGATCTGCCCCACGTGGGAGGTAAAGCCCCACACTCTGTATGATTTCACTTTGTGTCACAGGGAGGCAGAAACTCAAAGTGAAACCCATGAGAAAACCAATGTGTTCTTAATGGTTTTTACCCAAACCATAAATCCGTCACTTGGAGGGAGAGGGGAAGCACCCAGTGTCTGATCGGGTTTCTCTAGCATGTTCCAGGCGGTGTCTCTTGGTTCAGTGATTATCTTCTGGAACTCACTCACTCGGGGTGTTTACTGAAGATGCAGATTCCTGGGCCTGACCTAGACCAAGGGAAGAAGACAGTGGGGAGGAGGAGGAGGAGGCAGGGATTTGCATGTTTTAAATGACTCTCTGGTGGTGCTAACAGGCAGATGGTGTGTGACCAGGTGATGGTGCTGATGGCGTGGTGGGCTCAGATTTTCATTGATCACCTACATTTAATGGACAATTTCAGAGAGACTTAATATAGAGTAGTAACACCTCTTAGGTTCCATGTGTCGGGCACTTGATGTTTAAGCCTATGAGTAAATTACTATTATTAGCCCCATTTTACAGAACAGGAAACGGAGGCGTGGAGAGGTTAAATAAATTGCTCAAACGTCTGAAGGGCTTCCCAGGTGGCACAGTGGTTCAAGAATCTACCTGCCAACGCAGGTAGATGCAAGAGACATGGGTTCGATCCCTGGGTCAGGAAGATCCCCTGGAGGAGGATATGGCAACCCTCTCCAGTATTCTTGCCTGGGAAATTCCATGGACAGAAGAGCCTGACAGGCTACAGTCCATGGGGTCGCAAAGAGTCAGACGCGACTGAGCCTAGCGCACCGCAAACCTCCGATGGGGAACTGTCATTGCCTTTGTGGATCCTCAAAGTAAAACCCTGCCCTTTCTTTTTTATAAAATAAGCTGGACTCCAGCAGCAATGGACCCGAAGGGTCCCGTTGGATCAGAATCGTGCCTTCGTACTGTGTCCCGTGCCTTTGAATCATCCATTTGTTCAGCAAGTCCTTGCAGAGTGTTTGGAGTCCCCATGGCTTGAGGAAGGGATTGGGGACAGGAAGGCTCACTCAGGGAAGTACAGTGTGTCAGACGGGCTCACGACTTCTTAGCAGATGCCGAGGACAGAGGAGAGGATGGTGGGGTGCATAGCGGGCTTCCGTCTGCCAAGCTGTTGCCTGTGCTAAGTGTTTACAGGTAATTATTCACGTGTCCCTCACAAGAATCCTCTTCATCAGCTTCAGGTGACCACTGATTGAACAGACTTAGAGACGTAACCCGTGGTCGCAAAGCTCCTAGGTTGTGATAGGAAGACAGTGCCTGTGTCTCTCCAGAGCCCAGCCTGGAGCCACTGTACCCCCAAACAGGGTTTTCTGTTTTCTAGAGGACAATTACTATCCATCTGACAGTGACCCACTCAGCCCAGTCCTAAGATCACTATGAGTTTTAGAGAGATCTTCTCCATGGCTTATAATGTCATCCGTCATTTCCCTGGCCTCCCCCCTTTGTTCCCTGGTTCTGCTGTCTCTGCCTGGCCCCTGGGCCAGGTAAGAATCCTTCAGAGCTCATATGATGATGGCCAGGTTGATAACAAGACTAAGGGAGGTCTAGGGACTGGAGGAGGCCCAGAACTGGTTTTGTTTTGTTCAATATTTTTTTATTTATGTATTTGGCTGCATTGGGTCTTAATTGCAGCTTGCAGGATCATTTGTTGCCGTGCGTGGACTCTCTAGTTGGGGTGTGCAGGCTCAGTGGCTTCGCAGTAGGTGGGATCTTAGTTCCCGGACCAGGAATTGAACTCATGGTCCCCTGCATTACAAGGCAGATTCTTAACCACTGGGCCACCAGGGAAGTCCCCCAGAACTGGTCTCTGAATGAGCACCCTAGCTTTGCCCACAAGTACACCATGTGTTCACACTGGGCAGAGGTGGGGCAGCTCTCTGTGTCCTGAGAGCACTCCTTAATTTTCCCGAGGGATGTTCAGCGTCTGGCATCGTGTCATATGCACGTAGGCATTCAATATGATTATGTTTGAACCTCTTTAGGATCATAGAGTGTTTGGTCATGAAAACCTCCAGCTCGATTTCTCCCTGTTGCTGAAAAGGGAAGGAAAAACCTTACGCATTGAGAGACTCGCTCTACGTAATAGCTAGTGGCAAGTCTAGAACCTAGTTCCCTGCACCCGGCACGGTACCTTCCTTCTGCCTCCTGATCGCATTTCATGCTGGCTCTGCTCTCATCAAGCTGAATCATGTTATGAATAAGCCCTAAGAATTTCAACTTCAAAATGATTCATATGGCAGGGCTTTCTTTTGGAAGGCAGGCTTACCTTCCTTATTATGTATTATCTAGGCTGCCGATAAAATTATTTTGTTTCTAATCAATCGTATGATGACTGTCCTGGATGGCTCAGCAATAGTCTGCCTGCAACGCAGGAGATTCGGGTTCAATCCCTAGGTCGGGAAGCTATCCTGGAGAAGGAAATGGCAACCCACTCCAGTATTCCTGCCTGGGGAATCCCATGGACAGAGGAGCCTGGTCGGCGGATGACAGGAGAGACTCTTCTGAAATATCCCCAGGCCTGCTGCAGAGGTCCACACCCAGCAAAGTGGAAAATCTCCTTATGGATATTCATTTGCTTATACAGGTTTTCAGTGGAAAAGAAGAAAACCTAACAAAAGGATACTATAGCGTTGTGAACATCTTTATTACTTTTTAATCTTCTAGGCCCCTGACCTTATGATCGAGGCCTCAGACATACAAGTGTGGGCTGTAACTTACGCCTCCCTCTGACCCGGTGTCCTTGGAGAACAGGCCTGTGAGTGGAGGAGACCTAAGAAAGAACCCGTTCATTAAGTTGGCTGTTTCATTCATTAAAAATGACCCCACCAGTGGGGACCAGTGAAGGCTGTCACATCAGGGCCCAGGCCTGTGACTCCAGGCTTTGTGTTCTGCTCTACTCCATGCAAATTCGGCCACATTGTCGTCGTCACCCCGACTTCACACTGAGGTACAGACGAGCCCAGGGCCTTTTTCTGTACTGCTCAACATTTCTTTTTCTTTTCGCCTGCAACATTTTGTTGACGTGTAACGTGCCCACAGAATGGTATACACAGATAAGCAAGGTCCTGCTGCGTAGCACAGGGAACTATATTCAACATCCATTGATAGACCATAATGGAAACAAACATGAAAAAGAATAGATATATGTATAAGTGAATTGCTTTACTATACAGCAGAAATTAATACATTATAAACCAACTATATTTCTTTTTTTTTTTTTTTTTTTGCATCGAACCTGGACTGGCAACTCATTTCATACATGATATTTTACATGTTTCAATGCCGTTTTCACCAGATGAACCTGGCCCCAAGAGCTTTTGAGTGCCACAGGCCTGGTTTCTGAAGCTGCTGTCACCTTTACCCTCTGTGTTGCCGTGGGCAAATTATGGCACCTTTTTGCACCTTGGTTTTCTCACCTGGCAGTAGCTTTTCATAGGTGTTTGTGAAGAGTAAAGATAACATATGTGGCTCACCCAGAGTTCTTCCTTTTTCCTAATCCCAGGAGAGCCTCTGCAAACCAACACTCTCAAAGTGGGTAGTTGGAAGCATGTAATGTTATGTAACTATGCACGTGTGTTTGGAAATGTAGTTAACAATATAGACCATTGAAAACAAATGACTGTGACTGATTTTGGCTCAGTGTCTTCAAGGAGAAACTTGGTTTGAAGTAGGTTAAAGTTTCATCCAATTTATCGGTGCTTATTCATATATGTGGGAGAAGACTATTGAGAGTCCCTTGGACTGAAAGTTGATCAAACCAGTCAATCCTAAAAGAAATCAATCTTGAATATTCATTGGAAGGACTAATGCTCAAACTGAAGCTCCAGTACTTTGGTCACTTGATGCAAAGCGCCTCTTCATTAAAAGATGGGAAAGAATGAGGGCAGGAGAAGGGGACAACAGAGGATGAGATGGTTGGATGGCATCACTGACTCAGTGGACATGAGTTTGAGCAAGCTCTGGGAGATGGTGAAGGACAGGGAAGCCTAGAGTGCTGCAGTCCATGGGGTCACAAAGAGTCGGACCTGACTGAGCAACTGAACAACAGCAAATTCATATATACCTCGCTTCATTCCCCAAAAGCTCAGTCAATGAGTTGTGTCTGACTCTTTGCAACCCCATGGACTGTAGCCCTCCAGGCTCCTCTGTCCATGGGATTCTCCAAGCAAGAATACTGGAGTGGGCAGCCATTCTCTTCTCCAGGGGATCTTCCCAACCCAGGGATCAAACCTGGGTCTCCAGCATTGCAGGCAGATTCTTTAACATCTGAGCCACCAGGGAAGCCCTTCATTCCAAAAAGGGAATCATAAAAATATGCATAGTACAACAGTATTTAAAAATCAGTAAAGTGAAAGAATTCCCAACCCAGGGATTGAACCCGGGTCTCCTTCATTGTAAAAATCAGTAAGGTGGTAAAAATAAAGAAGGAAGAAAAAAAATTAAAACATATTTTAAAGAAAAGTATATAAGAAAAGTAAATAAGGAGGTAAACTGGGGTTAAAGTAGAGATGTGAACTGAATCTTGGGATGAGGTTGATTCCCAAGATGATGTTGTGAAATCCAGGCCATTTGCTCGATGTGGGCCCCAGAGCTGGCTTTGGGCTTCTGAGCACTCAAAACAGATGGGGAAAATGATTGACAGTAAGACTCAGAGGGTCCTTGTGGGGTGAAAGCAAACCAGTTGTGCAGGAGAAACTCGATTTTTCCCTTGGTACCAAGACCTTCCTTCTGTGGGTCTTCACAAGGAGAACGTGCCGTAACATGGTGTGGTGCCCTGTAACCGATCAGAAGACCTGCTCTATAATGCTGTCTCAGCCTCTGCCTCTCCGTGCACATGTGGCCCAAAGCCAACATCTAATTTAGTAAAAGCAGTTTTATAAATGACCGTAAACTAATGAAACTCTATTCTCCAGTTTATTTCAATGATGCAATGAAAATCAATACAGGCTGGTTATGCATAACAGCTCTGTTCACTTGTGAGGTTTCCAAAGCTACCACGCGGCAGCCTGGTACATGGGAATTCAATGTTTGGGCTGGACGGGGCAAGAAGAATTTTCAACCTCTCTTCTAAAGAAGATTCTGTCAAATCTTTAGGACGTGCCTGGGAAGAGGGGGTTGGGAGAAACTGAAGAGAAGTGGGCTTTCTTGGTGTGAGCTCTAATTTGAGAGACCGTTCGGGCTGGGCCTGCGGGACTCGACTTTGCGGGGAGGAGAAATGTGCTTCACTGGAAAAATTGTAGTTCCTCACCACCAAGGAGCAGGCTCAGGGATCAGGCCAAGAGATCAGTTTGGGATAGGTTGAATTTGCAGTGCCCCCATTGGGAAGTTATGTTTTCTACAGCATACACACACACACACTGTGAATCCGTACCCTTGTCATTATGTTACACAGAGTATCTGACAGATTCTGTCAGCCAAGTGAGAGCATATACACAGAGGCAAATGATGAGAAGTGGGTTTTAATTTTGAAATTCAAATGTTTTTTGAATAAAACCATCCTTAGTAGTAGCAGCAAATACGGTGTTTTCTCGTCATCACTAATAAAGTGGTGGGTCTCGAAGTCTTTTCTTTATAATAATTGTACTTATTTATTTAGGCTGCGCTGAGTCTTCATTGCTGCATGGGCTTTTCTCTAGTTGCGGCGAGCAGGGGCGACTGTCTAGTTGCCGTGTGCAGGTTTCTCATTGCGGTGGCATCTCTCATTGCAGAGCACAGACTCCAGAGCATGCGAGCTCTTTAGTGGTTGCAGGAGGTGGGCTCAGTAGCTGTGACTCCCGGGCCCTGGAGCACAGGCTCAGTAGCTGTGACTCCCGGGTCCTGGAGCACAGGCTCAGTAGCTGTGTGCACGGGCTTGGTTGCTCTGCTGCACGTGGGATCTTCCTGGACCAGGGATCAAACCTGTGTCTCCTGCATCGGCAGGAGGATTCTTTCGCACCGAATCACCAGAGAAGCCCAGTCCTCGCAGTGTTATATGTTACTTGTCATCATATGTCTTTATAAGTGCAGAGAGTGAAACTCAGAGGGTTTGGACCCTTTGTCTACAGTCAGTTGATAAGAGATAGAAGCAGAGTTTGTGCCTTTTTGTAGCACCTTCGCTCTAGGTCGTCTTTCTCTTTTAACGAAAGAGTGTCTCTTACCTTTCTCTCTCCCCCCATCCACACTGGAGGTAGGACCTGGGCTTGCTGCTCTCTTGCAGGGCATCTGTGGACCACGTTCTCGTACAGATGCAGAGGGCAGTGGTGAGGAAGCCTTCACATCCGGGCTGGGAATGTTCTACTGCAGAGGCAGCCAGGTGCAAGGGACTGACATCATTTGCAACGGGAGCTTGGACAGTGTGGAACCTGGTCAACCAGCCGAGCCCACCCAGAGGGTACTAGACAGCACTGAAATAACCGTGGCAAGGCTGCTTTCCTTGTACCATCTTTCTGCACAGCCAGTTACAATTTCAAATCACTTCTGTCTTTGCGGGCACAGATTTTAGCTGGAGGGGACCTCTTGGGGCCTGTAAATGTCTTGACTGGGACCCTGAGAGGTGTGCTGAGCCTGATCTAGGGGCCCAGCACACTTTTGGATTCACTGCCATTTGGGCTTTCGTGGCAGATGCCATGTAGGTCCTGGAGACCCTGAGTTATATGATGGACCCCCTCACCTCCCCCAGAGAACCTTCTCCACCAACAGCCAGGAAGCCTTGCGACCTGTGGTCAGAGCCCAGTGTTGTGGCTGCTTAGTTTATCAACCCCTCCAGGACGCTTAGTCGCTCAGTCGTGTCCGACTCTTTGCAGCCTCATGGACCGTAGCCCGCCAGGCTCCTCCGTCTGTGGGATTTCCCAGGCAAGAATACTGGAGCAGGTTGCCATTTCCGCAGTCTAAAAACCTGTGCCCGATTCTGGAATCTCTCAGAGGCCCTGGGAGCTGGAAATACGTCTCTTCTAAAAGGAGAGCACCTTGGCATCCCCACCCACAAAGAGTCTTCAATTCCGAGTGGAATCGGGGCCCTGGCTGGCCAGATTTTTGAGCTGCATTTTCACCACGTCCACGGCGCTCTATTACTTGAAACAGCCGCTATCTGTGCAGCCCACAAGGCCTACGGGGGTGGCCGGCCACGGTGGGCCGTGCATGGGGAACGACCACTGATCATCTGTCTGAATTCAAAACATGCATCTCGACCCATTTCCTCTGGGTGGTTACTTCTCTTGGAAAATGCCTTGCTTCACTCAGCTGGCCGGCGGAGCCCCCTCGCTGTGCAAGTGATGTCTGGACCTCTCACGTCCCTCTCCTTTCCTGGGGTTGCTCCTCCTAGCTTTGCAAATTCATAGCCTCTCAGCCTTCACCTCTGGCTCAGCTTATCAGCTGTCCTTAACCTTTGTCCTGTTATCTTGGCGGAGCTCCACGCACTCGTGGTGCAGCAGGAAAAGAGGACTTCTGTGTTCAGAGCAGCAGTCCTCCAGCCCGCTGGTAACTCTTTCCACCCTGTTTGGTTTTTTTTTTTTTTTCCTTTTGGCTGCGCCACGCGCCATGTGGAATCTTCCTCTGCAATGGGAGCAGAGAGACCACTGGACACCCAGGGAAGGCCCTCCACTGGGGTCTATCAGGGCCCTTCCCCAGCTTTCCTGATGTCTTGGTTTGCCTTTGGGGAAAGCAGGAAGAGCCATTCCAGTCGGGTCTTTACGGCTGCAGGTGTTTTCAGCCGGCTCCTCCCTGGCAACACCTGGCATTTCATGGTCCTCTCACTTCCCATCCTTAAGGCAAGGCACGCAGGCAGGGCAGACCTTTGGCAGATCGGGGCAGCTCAGAGGTGTCTGAACAAAGCAGACAAAGTTCAATTTGCTGGTCGGTTTTAACGTCAGCCTCTTTGAAGAGAGTCCGAATCCGTATTTCAAGTAGAGGCCAAACCAGTCAGAGGGACCCCGCTGGGATGATTTCGGGAAAGTGTTATGTCCGACTCTGTGACCCCATGCTAGGCTCCTCTGTCCATGGAATTCTCCAGGCAAGAATACTGGAGTGGTTTGCCATTCCCTTCTCCAGGGGATCTTCCCGACCCAGGGGTTGAACCTGAGTCTCTAGCTTTTCAGGCAGATTCTTTACCGTCTGAGCCACCTTCAGGAACAGGTGATAAAGCAGGGACTTTGGGGCCAGACAGGCTCACTCTGATCCTGCGAGATCCAATCCCACTAACCCTCCCGTCTGCAAGATGGGGGCAGATATCTGCCTCGGGGAGTCTGGCGAAGGTTAAGTGCTATCCTGTCGGCAGACCACATGGTTCAAGATGGAGTCAGCGCTCTCAGGACATGGTAATTTCCTTTCGTATCCGGCTTCACAATCCAGACCTGTTTCCAGGGCAAGCTGTTGTGGCTCGGGACAACTCACTGCAGTCAGCCTTGCAGCCGCCAAACTAAGGAGAGCCCATCTGGGGGCTTATCCTCAGCGGCTGGGCAAACGGAAGGGAGCAGGGGTGACACCCTGCATCGCCAGGAGAGCTCAGGGAGGTTGGAGGCAGAGGGGGACCAGGAGGAGGTCTGTGGGTGTCTGCGCCCCAGCCTGCAGACCACTGAGCTGCTTTCTCCTCTTTGCCTGACTTCTTCCTCTGACTCTGCCCTCAGCCCCCCGGGGAGTCTGCATCCGGGCCCCACCTCCTGGTGACGCACAGCTGCTGGGGGCGCTGCATGGCCACGTGGCCCTGTCAAGTGCCTTCTGGCAGCTCTGAGTCCCCGGGAGGGCTTTCAGATTTCAAGAAGTGAGATTACTCAGCCCTGGGAGCCGGGGTGGGCGGCCTGAAGGCAAGCCCCAGCTTCCTGTAGCTTTGGACCTCCAGCCAGTCACCCTCTGACCCCAGTCTCCTCCTGTGTGCACGGGGGCTGCGAGTGCTGGGCGCACATGTGTGAACTAGAGCTGCCAGGCCCCTGGCCCTCCCCATGGGGGCCGAAAGTGTCTGAAACCAGCTCTCCAGCCACCTCCTCCTCCTGCACCACCCCCTAGGCGGTACCACCTGCCAGGATGAGCACCGGGTGGAGGGGGAAACGGTCTCCAACGACCAGCACCTCCCCAGCTCCGATGCGGCTTTGAGAAGTTGTCATTTGGGGACCCTGTTCTGCATAACTGTGACCACGCTGGCTGAAACAGCTCAACAGTTCCCAGCACAGCCCGGCGACCCCACCGCTTCCCGCGCGGCCCAGCCTTTCTCAGCCTTCACCATAAACCTCCTTCTCTTCCAAGACACGGGCTGAGAGCTAGAAACTCATGAATGAATCTTTCACTTTCGGTGTCTTCTTCCTGAATGAGTCGTCACTTCGATTTTTTTTTTTTTCTCCTAACTCTGCTCTCTGATCTCAAGGACCACATCTGACAGAATTCTCCTGTTTAAAAAACGGGGAGGGGGGGGGTGTTTTTTTTCAACGTCTCTTTATTAATCAAAACGACTTTGGTTTACACTAAACGCCTTATGCAGGACTCATTTAGAAGACTAGAGCTGTTTGTGAGAAAGTGAAAGTAGCTAATAATCCTGTTTTATATGTGTGAAAACTGACAAGCCATTTAAACCTTCTTCTTCCTGGTAACTTAGGGAAAAAAAAAAGCAGCCAAGGGACTTGAATTTTTGTCACTTTTCTTTTCGCCTCCTGGTGCCCGGGATAAAGATGTCACAAGAGCTCTTAGGTGCCACACTCCTGCTCAACTCTTGAGGTAGGAGGAATAATTGGCTTTTTCCTTGAGAGGAGGGCAGTAGGGCTGTGTCTGAGCTATTCTCTTGCAAATTCCCCTGGGTACTTGATGGTGAAGTCTCACCAGCTTCTAGTCTGCGTCTCTTCTCGCTTTCCTTTGAACAAGGGCAACGAGCTGCTCTTTTTCTGCCCAGCCCTCGTGCTGAAAAAATCCAGTAGGTGGCCAGAGAGTCTTTAGAAGACTGAAGACAGCCTCAGAGAGCCACTGGACCGGGTTTTAAAAAGAAAAATGTGCTAAGATCTTTTTTCCAGCCAACAATGCAGGAGGAACTGAATGGGACCCCGGCTTGGGGACAGGTGACTTAAATTAGGCAAGTTACAAATTGCCTTGTTTGACTCTGGCTAAATGAAATTCTCAAAATAGTCCCTGAACCTCGGCAGCTGAAGCAAGTCCCCAGACCAGACCTCTTGACCAGCCTCATTTCAGCCCCTCGTTTATGGTGTGGTGGCATTGTCTGCCGCCTCACCCAGGGGCCCCCTCCCAGCCCCCAGAAAGTTCTGTGGGACATGGAAGGACTCTGCCAGCAGCGGGGGAGCCCAGCCCCAGGAGTTCCGTGGGCTGAGAACTTTGCCTCTTGGTAAACGACTTTTGTAAAAAAAAAAAAATTCTGAGTTGTGGAGATGGTGATAAGGAAATTGCTCTGCAGTTTTATGGTGCGAGTGCTCTGTTTCCTGTGCTGTCCCCTGGCGAGGCCTAAGATTCGAGTGTGAACCTGCCCTCGGTCACCTGCCCTGCCTGGGTCTGTCTCGTGTGCACAGGTGTGTGCTATTTCACGGGGCTGTCCCCAGGAGCGATCTGCACCTTCGAATAAAAGAGCCGATGAATGGCCTGGTGCCTTTAGCATTCATGTGGCAGTGGCCTATTGTAGATAAAACAGACGTTATGTACAACTACTGCTTCAGCGTTTTTACGTGTACGGTCCACTGGGATTAAGTGCTTTCTCACTGTTGTGCGACCACCATCACCATCCATTTTCAAAACTTTCTCATCTCTCCCACTTTAAGGTCTGTCCGTCTCCATCACCCCTGGGAGCCCCCGTTCTTCTTTCCATCTCTGTAGATTTGACACTCCAGGGATGTACTGTGAGTAGAATCATCCAGTATTTGTCCTTTTGCGTCTGGCTTATTTCACTCAGGATAATATTCTCAAGATTCATCCAAGCTGTAGCCTGTGTCAGTTCTTCCTCCCTCTTTAAGACTGAGTGACATTCCACCGTATAGACCCCATTCGGTTTCTCCATGCATCATCTGTGAACACTTTTTAGCTTTTGTGAATAATGGGTGTCCAAATATGTTTGAGATTCTGCTTTCAATTCTTCGGGGTATAGATGCAGAAGTGGAATTGCTGGATCATGGGGTAATTCTATTTTTAATGTTTTGAGGAACTGCCATACTGTTTTTCATAGAGGCTGTTCTACTTTTCATGCCCACCAGCGGTGCACAAGGGTTCCATTTTCTCACGTGCTTGCTGACTGTCGTCGTCTTCTGGAGTTTGGGTCCCAGGCCTCCTGATGGCAGTCGGCTGGTGTCTCATGGGAGTTCGGGAGAGTGGTAGGCGATGTGAGTGTATGATGGTGTGCAGAGCTGAACCCCGCTTCTGTGTTTCTGTGTGATGGAACAGGCGGGAGGAGAAGGCTCCTTACCCTTCCATTGCCTGGGGTCAAGCTCTGAGCCCGTTTTCCTCCACTCTAGCTAAGCCCTGTGTCTCTTTGGGCAACTGCACGTAAGAGGCCTGTGAACAGGGCTGCTGTTAGCTCCGTCCCAGAGGAAGCATCGTGGAGTGGGCTGGGACGCCTTGAAGACCTTTCTTCCGAGCCTGTGGGCAGGAGCAGAGGCGCTGTCTTGGATCAGTTTGCTGGGGGGTGTGCTTTCATCAGAAGACTAACTCACTGCTGACACAGTTTTGAGTTTTACAAAGATATCCTGCTCCTCCTGCTGCTTTTTATTATTTTTATTATTGTTGTTGTTGTTGTTTATTTGGCTTCTCTGGGTCTTAGTTGAAGTATGCGGGATTTTAATTGCAGCATGTGGGATGTAGTTCCTGGACCAGGAGTCAAACCCAGGCCCCCTGCTTGGGGAGAGTGGAGCCTTAGCTGATGGGCCACAGGGACGTCCCTGCTTTTGAAAAAGATGCTCACCTACCACAAAAGCACTAGTTTTCCAGGGTAAATGGGAAAAATGAAAGACCTGTCTATGGCCAAGTTTATATTTTAAATGGAATGATTGTTTTTTGATTATTTTGAAAATTGTGGCTTCAACACCAGATTTCTGGTGTTATAAAATTCTTTGATAAAATTCTGTAATATAAGGAGATAATACATAAAGTTCAGATGGGTAAGAATAAGTCTAATTAAATTAGTAAACTAATAAAGTAATGCAATTACATAAAATTTGGGAAATAGAAAAAATATAACACATTCCCATCACTCTGACACGATTTCTGTATCATTCTGGTACATTTCTGTTTTGTTTTCTTACTTAAAAAAATGTTTGTAACCAGATCAGATCAGTCGCTCAGTCGTGTCCAACTCTTTGCGACCCCATGAATCGCAGCACTCCAGGCCTCCCTGTCCATCACCAACTCCCGGAGTTCACTGAGACTCACGTCCATCAAGTCAGTGATGCCATCTAGCCATCTCATCCTCTGTCGTCCCCTTCTCCTCCTGCCCCCAATCCCTCCCAGCATCAGAGTCTTTTCCAATGAGTCAACTCTTCGCATGAGGTGGCCAAAATACTGGAGTTTCAGCTTTAGCATCATTCCTTCCAAAGAAATCCCAGGGCTGATGTCCTTCAGAATGGACTGGTTGGATTTCCTTGCAGTCCAAGGGACTCTCAAGAGTCTTCTCCAACACCACAGTTCAAAAGTATCAATTCTTTGGCACTCAGCCTTCTTCACAGTCCAACTCTCACATCCATACATGACCCCTGGAAAAACCATAGCCTTGACTAGACGGACCTTTGTTGGCACAGTAATGTCTCTGCTTTTGAATATGCTATCTAGGTTGGTCATAACTTTCCTTCCAAGGAGTAAGCGTCTTTTAATTTCATGGCTGCAGTCACCATCTGCAGTGATTTTGGAGCCCAGAAAAATAAAGTCTGACACTGTTTCCACTATTTCCCCATCTATTTCTCATGAAGTGGTGGGACCGGATGCCATGATCTTCATTTTCTGAATGTTGAGCTTTAAGCCAACTTTTTCACTCTCCACTTTCACTTTCATCAAGAGGCTTTTGAGTTCCTCTTCACTTTCTGCCATAAGGGTGGTGCCATCTGCATATCTGAGGTTATTGATATTTCTCCCGGCAATCTTGATTCCAGTTTGTGTTTCTTCCAGTCCAGCGTTTCTCATGATGTACTCTGCATATAAGTTAAATAAACAGGGTGACAATATACAGCCTTGATGTACTCCTTTTCCTATTTGGAACCAGTCTGTTGTTGCATGTCCAGTTCTAACTGTTGCTTCCTGACCTGCATACAGATTTCTCAAGAGGCAGATCAGGTGGTCTGGTATTCCCATCTCTTTCAGAATTGTCCACAGTTTATTGTGATCCACACAGTCAAAGGCTTTGGCATAGTCAATAAAGCAGAAATAGATGTTTTTCTGGAACTCTTGCTTTTTCCATGATCCAGCAGATGTTGGCAATTTGATCTCTGGTTCCTCTGCCTTTTCTAAAACCAGCTTGAACATCAGGAAGTTCACGGTTCACATACTGCTGAAGCCTGGGTTGGAGAATTTTGAGCATTACTTTACTAGCATGTGAGATGTGTGCAATTATGCAGTAGTTTGAGCATTCTTTGGCATTGCCTTTCTTTGGGATTGGAATGAAAACTGCCCTTTTCCAGTCCTGTGGCCACTGCTGAGTTTCCAAATTTGCTGGCATATTGAGTGCAGCACTTTCACAGCATCATCTTTCAGGATTTGGAATAGCTCGACTGGAATTCCATCACCTCCACTAGCTTTGTTCGTAGTGATGCTTTCTAAGGCCCACTTGACTTCACATTCCAGGATGTCTGGCTCTAAGTCAGTGATCACACCATCGTGATTATCTGGGTCGTGAAGATCTTTTTTGTACAGTTCTTCTGTGTATTCTTGCCATCTCTTCTTGATATCTTCTGCTTCTGTTAGGTCCATACCATTTCTGTCCTTAATCGAGCTCATCTTTGCATGAAATATTCCTTTGGTATCTCTGATTTTCTTGAAGAGATCCCTAGTCTTTCCCATTCTGTTGTTTTCCTCTATTTCTTTGCATTGATCGCTGAAGAAGGCTTTCTTATCTCTTCTTGCTATTCTTTGGAACTCTGCATTCAGATGTTTATATCTTTCCTTTTCTCCTTTGCTTTTAGCTTCTCTTCTTTTCACAGCTATTTGTAAGGCCTCCTCAGACAGCCATTTTGCTTTTTTGCATTTCCTTTCTATGGGGATGGTCTTGATCCCTGTCTCCTGTACAATGTCACGAACTTCATTCCATAGTTCATCAGGCACTCTATCTATCAGATCTAGGCCCTTAAATCTATTTCTCACTTCCACTGTATAATCATAAGGGATTTGATTTAGGTCATACCTGAATGGTCTAGTGGTGTTCCCTACTTTCTTCAATTTAAGTCTGAATTTGGCAATAAGGAGTTCATGATCTGAGCCACAGTCAGCTCCTGGTCTTGTTTTTGCTGACTGTATAGAGCTTCTCCATCTTTGGCTGCAAAGAATATAATCAATCTGATTTTGGTGTTGACCATCTGGTGATGTCCATGTGTAGAGTCTTCTCTTGTGTTGTTGGAAGAGGGTGTTTGTTATGACCAGTGCATTTTCTTGGCAAAACTCTATTAGTCTTTGCCCTGCTTCATTCCATATTCCAAGGCCAAATTTGCCTGTTACTTCAGGTGTTTCTTGACTTCCTACTTTTGCATTCCAGTCCCCTATAATGAAAAGGACCTCTTTTTTTGGTGTTAGTTCTAAAAGGTCTTGTAGGTCTTCATAGAACTGTTCTACTTCAGCTTCTTCAGCGTTACTGGTTGGGGCATAGACTTGGATTACTGTGATATTGAATGGTTTGCCTTGGAAACGAACAGAGATCATTCTGTCATTTTTGAGATTGCATCCAAGTACTGCATTTCGGACTCTTTTGTTGCCCATGATGGCCACTCCATTTCTTCTGAGGGATTCCTGCCCGCAGTAGTAGATATAATGGTCATCTGAGTTAAATTCACCCATTCCAGTCCATTTCAGTTCGCTGATACCTAGAATGTCGACATTCACTCTTGCCATCTCTTGTTTGACCACTTCCAATTTGCCTTGATTCATGGACCTGACATTCCAGGTTCCTATGCAATATTGCTCTTTACAGCATTGGACCTTGCTTCTATCACCAGTCACATCCACAGCTGGGTATTCTTTTTGCTTTGGCTCCATCCCTTCATTCTTTCTGGAGTTATTTCTCCACTGATCTCCAGTAGCATATTGGGCACCTACTGACCTGGGGAGTTTCTCTTTCAGTATCCTATCATTTTGCCTTTTCATACTGTTCATGGGGTTCTCAAGGCAAGAATACTGAAGTGGTTTGCCATTCCCTTCTCCAGTGGACCACATTCTGTCAGATCTCTCCACCATGACCCGCCCGTCTTGGGTTGCCCCACGGGCATGGCTTAGTTTCATTGAGTTAGACAAGGCTGTGGTCCTAGTGTGATGAGACTGACTAGTTTTCTATGAGTATGGTTTCAGTGTGTTTGCCTTCTGATGCCGTCTTGCAACACGTACCATCTTACTTGGGTTTCTCTTACCTTGGCCGTGGGGTATCTCTTCACGGCTGCTCCAGCAAAGCGCAGCCATTGCTCCTTACCTTGGACGAGGGGTATCTCCTCACTGCCGCCCTTCCTAACCTTCAATGTGGGATAGCTCCTCTAGGCCCTCCTGCGCCTCGCAGAATGTGCCAATAAAGCTTTCCAAAAGGTTTTGTCCATTTACTGTCCAATGCCAGTAGCCGTTCAACACGTGAAAGCTTCCACGTACTTCATTTCATCCTAGTGGACTTGGAGAATTTCTTTTCCTAACTTAATAGATAAAACTTTTTTAACTACTTGGGTTAATTTATATTTCTTCTGTAAAAAAAATTATGTTTCCCTTTTAATTTTTATATTTTTATTTAATTTTTATTTTTAATGGGTTTTTATTTCTATTATTTATTTATTTGCCTGTACATGTTGTGGCATGTGGGATCTAGTTCCCTGACCAGAGATTGAACCCAGGGCCCCCTGCGTTGGTAGCAGAGAGCCTCAGCTCTTGGACCACCAGAGAAATCCCTTTGCTTTTTAATTTTGACATAGAGAAGGTTCATATTTCTGTGTGGTCAAGTTTTCTATGGTCTTTTTTAAATGTCCCTTTTATTTCTAATTTTATATTTGTGTATTCTATTCTTTATTCTTTACTTGTCTATTCTTTATTTCCAAGTTTTAAAACATCCCCATCCAAAGATATGATACAGTATCATTTTTTTGTCTCTGGAAGTATGACAAATTTTGTTTTTAATCTTATTTTTCAGTTTTAAAAATACATCCCTATTTACCTAATTAATCCACAAGGAATTTATTTGTTGTATGGTTTGAGGTAAGAACTTACCTTGACACTTCCCTTCATATTGCTAACCAAATGTTCTAACAATGATTAGTTACTGAATAATTCTGTCCTTCTCTGATGGTTACTGGTGCATCCTATATGTATTCTAGTAAGTGTAACAGACAGGTCTATTCCTAGTTTATCTATTCTGTTCTGCTATTAAGTTTTTTCTTGCACAGTCCCCCTGCCTTTGTAATTATAGACTTACAACTTCCCTGGTGGCCCAGTGGGTAAGAACCCACCTGCCAACGCAGGGGACATGGGTTTGATCCCATCTGGGAAGATCCCACGTGCTGCCGGGCAGCCGAGCCGGCGCACCACAGACAGCGAGCTCACGTGCCACAAGGACTGAAGCCCGTACATCTGGAGCCCGTGCCCGCGCAAGAAGCCACCGCAATGAGAAGTCTGCACCCCAATGGAGAGTAGCCCCTGCTCGCCACAGCTCGAGAAGAGCCCACACAAAGCAACGAAGAGCCAGCACAGCCAAAAGTAAATAAATCTTAAAAAAAAAAGAAAGAAAGAAAATATAACTCTTCAGCTTGTAAGACCCACTGGGGCAAGGATCCTTGTGCTTTATTTATTGTGTTCAGAGCCTGGAACACCGCCAGTGCACCCAATTGCTGGTTGAATGAGTGAGTGATGAATGTCAAGTTTCCTTAGTAACACAAAGAAGTGACATAAAGTCAGTCCATAGACTCTAAAATATCTTATTTTTTGAGTGTGGATTCCACTACTTAGCTGAGGTGTGCATATGAAAACGTGTGCCTGAAATTGCTCAGTGCGTTGCCTCCTAAGAATCCGAGGCACTGAGTGGGATCATTCCCACGCCCTGTTCACGGCGGAATGACACCCGTGTACTAGACATGACTTTATTTCTTCCTGAGGGAAAGAGTTTTCTGTCCATTAGGATGGGCACGTTGTTTTCAGTGTTTCTGATCATCAGCATCTTTCATGCTATTTAGTTGTGTAATTTACTGCAGCTTCTGGAGCACTGTAAAAACATTTTTTTGGTTTTGGTTTTGACATTTATTTTTGGCTGCACCGGGTCTTAGTCGCAGCACGTGGGGTCTACATTGGAGAACGTGGGCTCTGTAGTTTGCTATTTGCGGGCTTAGTTACCCAGTAACACATGGGCTCTTAGTTCCCCAGCCAGGGATCGAGCCCGAGTTTCAGGCATTGGAAGGCAGATTCTTAACTACTGGACCACCAGAGAAGTCCGTTCCTGAGCACTTTTTACAATTAAAAATTCTCTGCTCCTTTGACTTGGGGCCACGGGACCTGACCTGTGAGCAAGAGGACCAGTGGCCAGAGTTATTAGAGGTACTTGCGCACTGTCCGTGGGTTCCGCTGACAAATACCATGTAGGGGGCGACTTAACTGAAACTGCAGAAATTTTACTTCGCTTCTGCCCACCCTCAATTGAACCCACAAAGGTACACATACTTACTACTTATTGAAGGAGTATTTATTTCACTTATTTGTACTCTGTTTCATGATGAAAGAGTGCTATCTGACAACGAAATAAATGTTGAACTTGGAGTACATCTTTTAGGGGAAGAATCTTCATCCAGTGACAATAGAGCAGTTTTTTTTTTTCTTCTAATATCTGCCAGGTTGTCTGAAGTGGAATTTTGAAATGGCCCTTGCTATGGAGGGGTGAAATTCAATCATTTAAAAATTTCATAAGCAATAAACTTACGCCTTGGAGGAAGCTAAGTCTAACTTATGACTTAGAAGAGTTATTTGACCTTCCCTACTATTCTGATATCTCCGAAAAAAACTTTAATGGTTTAGAAGTATGCTAGCAATGCATCAGTCTAAAACCCAACTGAGAATCAGGACGTCAGCAGCTTTTGGCTTCTGGGCAGCAAAATGAGATGCTGGTCCATATGCTTACTTTTCACACATTTCAAGAAATCTTGGTTACCCAGTTTTCTAACCATGCACAGAGTGAGTGAGTGAAAGTTGCTCAGTCGTGTCTGACTCTTTGTGACCCCATGGTCTGTTGCCCACCAGACTCCTCTGTTCATGGGGATTCTCCAGGCAAGAATACTGGAGTGGATAGCTGTTCCCTTCTCCAGGGGATCTTCCCAACCCAGGATCGAACCCAGGTCCCACATTGCAGGTGGATTGCAGGTGGATTCTTGACCATCTGAGCCACCAGGGAAGCTCAAGAATATTGGCGTGGGTAACCTATCCCTTCTCCAGGGGATCTTCCCGACCCAGGGATTGAACTGGGGTCTCCTGCATTGCAGGCGAATTCTTTACCAGCTGAACTACCAGGGAAGCCTAATCACGTAGATAAGAAACGATCAGTTAGAAAGGGAAGAGGAGGTTGCTATTGGCAGGCACACTGAGTCCAGAAAGAAGTGACAGGTCACAGCCGGATAGTGAGGCAGGACAAGTAACTACAAGCAGACGAAAAACCCTCAAGCTGGGATTTACTGTGAAGGCCTTGCGGATGCTAGCAAACAGCTAGGACCTACCTGTTTAGATGAGTAGCTTCTTGAAGATGCAAGTCTTGTTTATAAACAGTTATCTTTATCTGACAATCCAATTAAATATTTGAAGCTTATGATAGTATCATTTTGTGCAGATATTAACTTTCGTATTTTTCAGAAAAGGAAAAGAAAGTGAGGCAGTACATAATACATTTTAGGAAAACTTTTGGCTCCAAATGGTTAACCTTTAAAGGGAAAACCATCAAACCAGAAATAACGCATCCCTCAAGGTATTTGGGTAGCTGAAGTGATAACACACTGAGTATGACAGAAGCTGTCAAGGTGGCCCATCCCCAAGACACTGCTCAGCTTATCTTAGTGGGAGGATTTCATTGGCTGCTGTACTAAAGGGGATTTGGACATTTGAAATGACGTCTCGCCATGCCTCTTGGCTTTCTGTTCTATTTGCCAATCCCAGGAAGACCTTCCTCCCGCAATTTCCTGTGTTTCCCGTTGTTCCTTCATATCTGTCCCACCTCTTCATATTTTGCAAATCATGTTCATTAAGAACCTGTATGTGAGACTGCCCTGGTGGTCCAGTGGTTAAGACTCCATGCTCCCAAAGCAGGGGGCCTGGGTTCAATCCCTGGTGGGGGAACTAGGATCCCTCATGCCGCATGGCACGGCCTGAAAAAAAAAAAAAAAAAAGGAAGCTGCACTGTGCCAGCCCTCCGCTAAGTGTAAAGGGGGTATTAGCCATAACAGGCCCCAATGTCAAGCCTCCCTGGCCCCATTGAGGCTGTGCACCCCGTCCTAAGAATTCCCAGGCTTCTTCACACACTTCCCCTACTTCAACACCCTGATGGAAACTTCATTTGTCCTTAGAGATATCACTTCCTGCAAAAGCCTTTCCTCAATAAGACAGGTTCTCCCGGTTCATGGGGAGGCTGTGGAGTTGATGGCGTATTTTCTACTCTCCTTCCTCGCCAGGCCCTTGTCATCGCTGGGTCCCTCCTCCCTGCATCTGTCACTTGGGCTGCTGAAACTAAGCCCATCAGGCTGGGGACCGACACAACAGAAACGTGCTTTCTCCCCGTTCAGGAGCCTGGAAGTCCAGATCAAGTGCTGGTTGGTTCCTTCGGAGGCCTCTCTCCTCAGCTGGCAGACACCACCTTCTCCTGTGGCCTCACATGGTTGGCATCTTCTGTGTGTCTGATCTCTTCTTTTTTAAAAATTATTATTTTGGCCTCACCTCATGGCATATGCTGGAGAAAGGCATGGCAACCCACTCTAGTATTGTTGCCTGGAGAATTCCATGGACAGGGGAGCCTGGTGAGCTACAGTCCAGGGGGACACAACTGAGTGAGTCACACACACACGCACGGCACGTGGGCTCTTAGTTCCCCAACCAGCGATGGAACCCGGGCCCTCTGAGCTGGAAGCTAAGGGTGCGAACGCCTGGACCACCAGGGAACTGCCCGACCCCTCTTCTCGTGAGGACACCAGTCCTGCCGGATTCGGGCCGCCGGGATGACCTCGTTTCATGGAAGGACGGCGGGGAGGGCCGCACCCCCACACCGCCACCCGCGGGGCCGCGACTTCGGCAGATGACTCTGGGGTGCCCGGGTTAGCCTCTGCGGCCTCCTGTCTCAGGGATCACCCGTCCACAGCCGCCTCCTCTCACCCGCGCCCCGCCATCCGCAGGCGCCCCGCCATCCGCAGGCGCCCCGCCATCCGCAGGCGCCCCGCCATCCGCAGGCGCCCCGGCACAGGGCCTAAGAGGCCAGCCTCACGTTTGTCTCCTCTCAGCCACGAAGACTCGTCCCGCGTCCACCGTCCCCTCCGTCCCTGAAGCCCACCATGCCCACCGTGCCCACCGTTCCCTCCGTCCCCGAAGCCCACCGTGCCCACCGTGCCCACCGTCCCCTCCGTCCCCGAAGCCCACCGTCAGGATGCCTCCCACGAGAGTCATCCGCCGCCCCGTCTCCGTCCGCGCCGCCCGCCCTCAGGCGCCCGCCTGCCCTTCGCCCATGGCCTCAGCCAGCGGGTCGCCGAAGCTGCTCTTCTCCCCCGGCCTCAGGCCCTTCCGCGCTCTGGGGCCTCGGCCTCCCTGGCTCTGCAGTCCGGCCGCCTTCTGTAGTCAAGGCCGTGGGACGCCCACGCCCACGACCTCACCCTGGACTTAGGCTTCTAGCATCTTACCCCCTTCCCACCTGCCATGGAGTATGAATTAGCCCTCTTTTCCCCCCAAGACTGATCCGTCTACCATTTCTCCTCTGCCATAGACAGACAGACAGACACCTTCACAAGCTGTGTTCTGTAACATCTCTATTCTCTCTCTCCGGATCTACATTCCTTTCTTGTTGACATAAATGTCTATGGAGAACAGAAAGGGGTTTGTACCTGAGGTTTATGCGAAGGAGGGATGGTTATAAACCAAACGAGCAACACTGAAAGCCGGCCATCCCCTTCTTTTCCCAGAGTGACAGCGCAGACAATAACGGCCCTTCTGCCAGACTCCGGTCAAGGGCATTCTAGTCCGATTAGTCAAGACGCTCAGGTAGGCATTTTTTATTAGCAAACGATTTAATTCTCGATTGACTAACAACAGGGGTGATGACAGCAAGGGGAGAGTGGGTCCTGGGGGTCCAGCTCGGCTCTGCCAGGTCCCGGCCAGGCCGCCCGGGACCTCGGGAATCCGCCTGGGTTCCATCAGCTGTAGGTCGTGGGTGGCGACAGCACCTGCCAGGTTGGAGGCCGAGCGGACTGAGCAAGATGATCCACACGGGGCCCCTAGAGCAGCGCCTGGCGCATAGTAGGGGGCCAGCCCCTATTAGCTGCTATTCTGTTGCCATGGTTCCTTTCCTTTCTCTCCTAACTTCTCAGAGCTTCAGGCCTTCACTTCCTTTTTTTTTCCAGTGACTCCTTAACCCCTTGCTTTCTGGCCTCTGCCTTCCCCTGTTAAGTCAATTTACTGTCTCAGACCTCACCCCCTTTTCAGCTGCTTGTCTTGATGTGTCTGTGACTTAACACCATTGACCACCTTTCATTGGCAGCACGCCCCCCCTACCCCGCACCCCAACCACCACCACCAGCCTTCTGCTCCTTCGCTTGCCCTGGGGTTGGTCAGCCTCTAGCCTTTTTCTGCCGGTCCCCTCTGCCCCTCAGATGTCTCTCCAGGCCTTTTTCCTGGGTCCAGTCTCCTCTCGTCTTCCACACACCATCCCCGCTGATGTGTGGACCTACCACCCATCCAGGGTTCCAAACTGAGACCAAGGAGGCAACTTATTCAAAACTATTCACTCTCCACAACCATTTGAGACCAAGCCCAGTGGATTCAATTTTCTTTACCATTTCCCACCTCTAGTCACCGCGGCTCTTCCCCCCACCCTTTTTTTTTTTTAATCACACTGACAAGTACAGATGTGTTATTAAGAAAGCCCACAAGGGGCTGAAATAGAGCATGGTGTGTTTGGGAGAACAGACTCTTTCTTTATGTTTTATTTTTTTTAAACAAAGGAAAACAAATTATTTTTCTTTGTTTACTTTTGGTTTCTGTTGCCGCATAGGCTGTCTCTGGTTGTGGGGAGCAGGAAGCTACCGTGGAGTTGGGGTGTGCGGGCTTCTCGTTGCAGCAGCTTCTCTTGGCGGACCTCAGGCTCTCGGGTGCTCAGGCTTCAGCAGTTGTGATGCATGGGCTTAAGTTGACCCACAACATGTGGAATCTTTCCTGACCAGGGGTTGAACCCATGTCCCCTGCATTGGCAGGCAGATTCTTTATTATTGGACCACCAGGGAAATACCCCTCCTGCTTTTTTAAAAAACAAATATATTTATTGATTGGGCTGCACCAGGTCTTACTTGCAGCCCATGGGATCTTCGAACTTGATCGTGGCATGCAGGATCTTTAGTTCTGGGACATGCAATCTAGTTCCCTGACCAGGGATCCAACCCAGGACCCCTGCATTGGGAGCAGGGAGTCTTAGGCACTGGACCACCAGGAAGTCCCTGTCCCCCTTTTTACCTTAACCCCTGTGCTGTCATGTGTCACTCTACAGATGCTTGAGTGGTTTCCCTTCATTTGATGTCACGCCCCATGGTCAGTGCTGCAGAGGGACTTTTTTCCTTCTCTCCCAAATCAAACTGGACAAATTCTATTGTATCTGTGTCCTAATTATGTCTCAAACCAACCCATTCTTCTCTTCCTCTACAGCCAGCGACTGATGGAGTCCCTATCATTTCTTAGGTGGGCTCTTCTATTAATTTCCAGCTAGTCTTCCCATCCCAAGTGTTCCAGACCTTTCTCCATGGTCCCACGAGGGAGGCTCTGTCTACCTGCTCAAGCTCTTTCAGGGCCTCAGCTCGGGACAGAGTGCAGGTCAGCCACAAGGGGTGCACGGAGCTCTCGGCTGTCCAGCCCATGAGCGATTTCTCCAGCTCCATCTCAGGCTGCCTCGCCCCGTCCACTCTGCTCCAGCCAGAGTCAGGGGTTTGCAGTTCAGGAAACTGACTTTGTTTTAGGCCTTTGTGCCCTTGTGCATGGGCTTCCCAGGTGGCGCTAGTGGTAACCAACCCACCTGCTCATTCAGGAGACCTAAGAAATGCAGATTTGACCCCTGGGTGGGGAAGATCCCTTGGAGGAGGGCATGGCAACCCACTCTGGTATTCTTGCCTGGAGAATCCCTTGGACAGAGGAGCCTGGCGGGCTACAATCCATGTGGTCGCAAAGAGTCGGATACGACTCAGCAACTTAGGACACATGCATGCCCTTGTGCCTCCTGCTCACGGCTCCCTCTGCCTGGAGCACCCTGCATGCTCCTCTCTCTTGGCAGGAGGGATACCTCCATGTCTTCTGAGATTCAGCGGATTGCATCACCTCATTCTAGGGGCCTTCTCCAATGTCCACATCCTTTTCCTCCTTGGTTTTCTTCCACGGCATAGCTCTGTGGGTTCCATTATTTCCACTTCCAGCTCAGTGTCAGTTGCTCTGTCACCCTCCGTCTCCAGTGAGCTTCTGTCCTTCTCATCAGACCTGCATTCTCTCCATCGCCCGGCTGGGGCCCAGGAGGCATCGTCTCAGTCCTTACTTCTTCACCCCCTCATCCCCACACCAGCTGCTTCTCTGCCGGTTCTTCCTCTGAAGTGACTCCTAACCATCTATTCTCCATTCCTTCCCCCGCTTCCCACCCTAGTTCAGGCCCACATCCCTGAGATTTCCTATGGATATTGTTCAGAGCTCTTTGTGGGCTAGCCTTGGCCTGTTGACTTTTTAAAAATATATACACTTATTTATTTGGCTGCCCCAGGCCTTAGTTGTGGCACTTGGACTCTTAGTTGCGGCAGATGGGATCTAGTTCCCCGACCAAGGATCAAACCTGGGCCTGCTGCATTGGGAGTGTGGAGTCTTAGCCACTGGACTACCAGGGAAGTCCCCTAGCCTCAGCCCATTGACTTTTGCTCTCATCACCTGCTGCTTTTTGAGTGTTATGATCCAGCCACACTGAAATCCTTCCTGGTCTCTGAAGAGGGCCCATAAGTTGCTGCCACCATGACTTTCATCTGCTGTTTCTAATCCCCCTCTCCATCTGTGAAATTTCTAACCATTCTCCATGGCTCAACCCCGCATTACTTTCTTTTCTGTGAAGCCTTCCCCGATGACTTATTTGAAGTGATCTCTTTTCTCAGAACCTCTGAATTTTGTACCTGTTTAATGGTTCTTATATATTGGCTTGCATTTCATCATTATTTCTTATGGATGCAGAGATTAGCTTGTAAACTCTTTTAAGCCACGGATTATAAATTATCCATCTTTGTATCACTTCACTACAGGACATAGTGCAATTTCAGGTGTGTGTGTGTGTATCTGTTTATCTACAAATAGATATATATCAGCTTTGTTGAGGTATAACTTACATAGTATAATTCACCCACTTAAAGCGAACAGTTCAGTGCTTTTACTGTATTCAGAGTTGGTAAACCATCACTGCAATCAATTTTAGAACATTTTTATCACCCCAAAAAGAAATGCTGTACACATGGCAGTCAGTCCCTATTCCCTCCAAACCCTCAGCCCTAGGAACTATTAATCTACTTTCTGTCTCCATAGATTTGCTTATTCTGGACGTACCATATAAACAGAATTAGAACAGCGTTTGTCCTTTCAGGTCTGCCTTATTTCATTTTGGGGCTTCCCTGGTGGCCCAGCTGGTAAAGAATCCACCTGCAATGCGGGAGACCTGGGTTTGATCCCTGGGTTGGGAAGATCCCCTGGAGAAGGGAATGACTACCCACTTCAGTATTCTGGCCTGGAGAATTCCATGGACTGTATAGTCTATGGAGTCTCGAAGAGTCGGACAGGACTGAGCAACTTCCTCTCTCTTATTTCATTTACTGTGTTTTCAAAATTGATCCATGTTGTAGTGTGTGCTGCTGCTGCTGCTGCTAAGTCGCTTCAGTCGTGTCCGACTCTGTGCGACCCCGTAGATGGCAGCCCACCAGGCTCCCCCGTCCCTGGGATTCTCCAGGCAAGAACACTGGAGTGGGTTGCCATTTCCTTCTCCAATGCATGAAAGTGAAAAGTTAAAAGTGAAGGTGAAGTCGCTCAGTCATGTCTGACTCTTAGCGACCCCACGCACTGCAGCCCACCAGGCTCCTCTGTCCATGGGGTTTTCCAGGCAAGAGTGCTGGAGTGGGGTGCCACTGCCTTATAGTGTGTACTTCATTCTTTTTTATGGCTGACTAATATTCCATGCAACACATTTTGTTTATCCACTCATCAGCTGATGGGTATTCGGGTTGTTTCTCTTTTTTAGCTGCTATGGATGCTGCTGCCATGAACATTCGTGAACAAGTTCTTGTGTGGATGTATGTGTTCATTTCTTATGGAGTAGGAGTGGAGTGGTTGGGTCAGATGTAACTCTATGCTTAACGTTTTGAGGAACAATCAAGTTGTTTGTTTATTTTTTTTTAATGTATTTTTATTTGGTTGCATCAGATCTTGGTTGCAGCACACAGGACCTTTGCTGCATCTTGTGGGAGCGTGTGGATTTAGTAGTTGGGGCCTGTCAGGCCTAGCTGTTCCTCGGCGTCCAGCCAGGGATCAAACCTGTGTTCCTTGCGTCACAAGGTGGATTCCTAACCACTGGACCACCAGGGGAACTCCCCATCAAAAAGCTGCTTTTCAAAGTGACTGTAGCGTTCTACATTACCACCAGCAGTGTGTAAGGAGAGCTCTATCTTCCCACTGACAGCACTTGTTATTATCTGCCGTATACATGACAGCCATCCTAGTGGTTGTGAAGCGGTGCCTCATCATGGTGCTTTTTTTTTTTGGAAGGATAATGGCTTTATAGAATTTCGGTGTTTTCTGTCAAACCTAACATGAATCAGCCATAGGTGTACATTATGTCCCCTCCTTCTTGAACCTCCCTCCCATCTCCCTCCCCATCCCACCCCTCTGGGTTGATGGAGTCCCTGTTTGAGTTCCCTGAGACATACCGCAAAGTCCCGTTGGCTATTTTACATATGATAATGTAAGTTTCCATGTTACTCTCGCCATACCTCTCCCCCTGTCCCGTGTCCATAAGTCTGTTCTCTATGTCTGTTTCTCCACTGCTGCATTGCAAATAAATGCATCAGTGCCATCTTTCTAGATTCCATATATATGCGATTTTTCTTTCTCTTTCTGACTTACTTCACTCTGTATAATAGGCTCTAGGTTCATCCACCTCATTAGAACTGACTAAAATTCATTCCTTTTTATGGCTGAGTAATAGTCCATTGTGTATATCTACCACAGCTTCTTTATCCATTCATCTGCTGATGGACATCTAGGTTGCTTCCATACTCTAGCTATTGTAAACACTGCTGCAGTGAACACTGGGGTACATGTGTCTTTTTCAGTTTTGGTTTCCTCAGGGTTATCATGATTTTGATAGCATGACTCTTTCTCCCTGCTAAGATGTTCAAAAAATATTTGTTGGATCAAGGATATTTATAGGTAATATGAACAAACAGACGTTTGGACAGATCATTTGACTTCCAAGTTTATGAATTAGCTGGAAAACGTGAATGCAGAGCTCAGTATCATTTCAAAAGTTATTTTTAGGCTGTTTTCTCAACTAAATAGGTTGCCAGTATTACCTCGGTGATGCTATCGAGGTGATTTGTCCTAAAAATTCATGTAGCTTTGCAGGTTTGAATGTATTTTACAGAATAAGCTAAATTACAAGCAAAATTCCAATTTTGATATGATTCCTACTCAAAAACCTACCACTGAGTGGGGAGACCAGGAAAGGTAACTTCTAACTGGGGGCATGCAGTGGGGCTGGAGAGGAGGCTTAGAAAAATGCCATTGCTAAAGTTTCTCTGGGTTGAGTTTTCCTCTGTCAACAGCAGACCCTGGGAAATGTAACAGGTTCTGAAAACTTAATTTTGATGACTCTGGACATCAGAGAAACAGCCAGCTGAATCAGTTCCCTCTTGGGCAGCTGATTATCTCAAGTCAGAGGTAATGGTGCAACTGCTTTTGTTTGGTTCTAGAGAGTTCTGTCTTGGCCAGAACCCATCCATTTAATCCATCCCTGGGCCCACACTTCAGTCTGCTGTCCTGAAAACCAGAGATCCACTGAAGGCCACCAATTAAAGGCCTGGGACCGGGCTTACAACTTTGGATGGTGCGCAAGTGTATTCAGAGGAACTGGCGTAGAACAGGGTCGAAGGTCATAGTAAGTAAATAGTAGCCAGCTTTCTGTCTGTACAACATCATTTTGCTTAACAAACCTCACACGGGAGACTCTACAGTAGTGTTCTCTGCGCCTAGTTGAGAGGCCCCCGTCATCTTTAGGGTTTGGGGGGTGTGCAGTGTTTGTTTCCTACAACCACAATCACCCTTATCTGTCTGGAGATGTTTCCAAAGGCTGACAACAGGCCCCTTTCAGAAGCTTGGTAGGAAAAGTATTAACAGGTGGGAACATGTCAGCCGCTTTATGGAGGAAGCGCAGCCCAGGCCTGGTTTCTCTGGGCTTGGGTGATAACTTGGGCCGCTGCAGCCAGCGCGAAGCTGGTGGCTGGAGCCCTGGAGATGGCGAGCGGCTCAGAGGAGGGCCCCAGCTTTTCAGAGCTGAAACAGGAGCCCTCTGAGAGAAAGAGATATTGCATGTGGCTTCCCTGATCCCTCGGAGGGCGACGAGTATGACACAGCATCAGCCGTGCCATCGCCGGGTGGGGATCCAGGGGGCCGCCCCTTGGGGGCAAGGCAGCCCCCGCCGCCGAAGCATCAGTTGTGGAGCGCGGGGAAGGGAAGGTGACAGAGGCCGAGGCAGCGGTGAATGAGTTGGGGCGGCAGTCCCAGAGCAAGAAGTACTGGGCCCTGGGAGAGAAACAGCCCGGAGTTGGGGGCGGGGTGAAGCGCCAGTTCCTTCATCTCCCGCCCCGTCGTCTGCCTGTCCCACCTGGATGCACAGCGAGGACCGCGTGGGGAGGGAACCGCGCGGGTGGGGCTCGGCTCCCCCATCTGCCTCTGAGACCAAGAGGGGCGGCGTCGGAATAGGGGACCCCGCCCCCCCGCCGCGGCACCCCCCTCGCGGCCTCCGAAGTGCCCCTCTCGCGCCTCCCAGGCGTCGCTGCCTCTTCCCCTCCTCCGTTAAAATAGTGAAACAAACCACTGAGTGAAGTGATGGAGAGCCGGGGGCGGGGAGTCGCCCGCAGTGAGGGGCTGGAGTGGGGAGGAGGGGGGCGCGCAGTGGTCCATGAAGGTGGCTCGCCCGCAAAGAACGCCGCGCAGGTCGCATCGCGCTCGGCCGCCGCCCCCGAGACCCTTCCCCCGGGGATGGGGGAGGGGAGGGCGGCCCAAGCCCTCCTCTCGCTGGGCCCCCGGGGGCGCCCGCGGAGGGCGTGGGGGCCAACCTGGGGCTGCGGTGGGGGTGCGGCGGGGGGCTGCAGTGTCCCGCCATCCCGGGTATGGAGACTGCAGTCAGCCCGCTAAAATCGGGGCGGAGGGCTGCGGCGGGGCCCGCGGTCTCCCCCGCCCCCCGGCCCGAGCGCGGCCTCCGCCGCCGAGACCCTTCCCCGGGGTGGGGGGCGGCCCAAGCCCTCTTCCCTCCTGGGCCCCCGGTGGCGCCCGCGGAGGGCGTGGGGGCCAACCTGGGGCTGCGGTGGGGGTGGGGTGGGGGACTGCAGCGTCCCTCCATCCCGGGGATGGAGACTGCAGTCACCCCACTAAGAACGGGGCGGGGGGCTGCGGCGGGGGCCGGGGTCCCCCCCCCACCCGACCCCCGGCCCGAGCGCCGCAACCGCCGCCGCCGCCGCCGCTCAGTAACACGTCCCCAGGAGACGCGCAGGAGCAACACGTGATGTGTCTACTTATCAGGGTGAGAGGGGGAGAGCGGGGCTCCGAGCGTGCGGGCGGGCAAGCGGGGCGGGGGGCTGGGGCGGGGGCCGGGACGGCGGCCGGGGCGCCGGGGTCGCCAGCTCCTCGCCCACCTCCCTCCCCGCGGGGCGAAGCGGAGCGGGGGGGGGTGGGGGGGAAGCGACTGCGGAGTTGATGAACTTTGCACATCCAGAAACGCCATTTTGATTCCTTTTCCGGAACAAGTTTGCATCTCTGCTCGATCCCTTCCCGCAGCCCACCGGTCCCCTCGGCGTCCTCGCCCGGGAGCCCCCAGCGCCCTGGCCCGGCCGTGAGTACGCGCCCCCGGGCGTTCCGGCTCGCGGTCCCTCGGGCGGCCGCGAGATGTCCGGGGCTGAGCCGGGAGCAGCGACCTTTCCGAAGAACTTTTGGGGATGTGGGGAGGGTGAGGTCTGCGCAGGGCGCGCCGCACTTTTCCAACTCCGCGTCTCCCCCAGGGGCCGCGAGGACCCAGGAGCCACCCCCCACCGCACCCCACGGCCGCGGCGCTGCGTGCGCTCCGGGGGCCGGCGTGGGATGAGCCGGGCAGCCCTCGCCCCTCGGGCTGCTGCGCGCCGGGCCGCTCCTCCTCCCCGCGTCCTCCCCCCTCCTCCCCCCTCCTCCCTCCTCCTCCTCCCCTTCCTCCGCTCCCTTTCCCCTTCCCGAGCCGCCGGCTCTGCCAACCAGCTCCCAGCGCGAGCCGCCGGCCGCAGCGCCCCGCCGCCGGGGGACCTGATGCGCATCCATATTAGCCGTCCGAGCGCAGGAATCCGGCCCGACCCGCGCCGCCGCGCCCGCCGCCGCATTTATTTTTAACCGAGCCCCGCCGGGGGGACTCGGAGGGTGCGCGCCCGGCCGGCCAGAGACATCTTCCCAGCGCAGTTCTCCATCTTCCGCCCTCTCTCTCTCTCTCTCTCTCCCCCGACATCCCTCCTCCCCCCCCCCCCCCATGTGGGAGGGGAAACTCTTCTCCTACATACTTTCGAGTCCCTCTCGGGCCGAGAGGAGCGCGGAGATGACGGCGCCCGCCCGCCCGCCGCCAGGTATCCGGGGGTGCCACGCTCGGGGGGTTCCACGCTCGGGGGTGGGGGTGGGTGCTCGCCGGGGGTGGGGGGGTACCGCGCGGTGGGAAGCATCCGCCGCGCCCTGCGCTGCGGACTTTGATCGTCTCCGGCGGACGGCGCCGGCCCCGGAGGGGGCCCTGCGCCTTCACCGCTCCCGGCTCGTGGCTGCTGGTCACGCCGACCATCGCGCCCCCCCACCCAACCACCGCGCCCCGGGTGACCGCGCGAGGGGCGGGGGGGCGCGTCCGCGCGTATTGTTCTCTGGCCTTTCCGCTGGCGGTGTACGTGTTTTCGTGGGAGCCATCGGTGTGGAGCGGAGCCTGCATCGCGGGGCGGGGGGGGGGGGGACCTCGGCGCCCGGCGCCGTCACGAGCACAGGAAGGAGGCCGGGAGCATCCGAGGCGGGGCCGCCGGGGCCCGCTTCGCCGCCCAGCTGTGGAGCGCTCTCGGAAACTTTTGTCCGCAGCCCGCTGGACCAATTTTTTTTTTTTTTTTTTTTTTTGCCGAGTTGTGGGGCTTCCCTGCCTCATCCCATCCCAGCCCCGTAGCGTCCAGCAAGGCCGGGATGCGGGGGTGGGGGGGAGGACCTGGCGTCCAGGGGCTGGGGGGTCCAGTGCGCCCCCCGCGCGCCCCCCTCCTCCTCGGCCCGTCCCCCCGCGCCCACCCGCCCCCCACCTCCCCGCTCGCGGTCTCTTAGGAAACTGCGACCTTAATGGTTGCTAAGGAGCAGGGGAGGTCCTTCCCGTCGCCGGCCCCCTCCCTGGGAGCGGCGCGTTCTCTGGACCGGGCCGAGGGTCGCGTCGAGGATGGGAGGGCTCGCTCCCCGCCGCCCGCCGGGCCCGGGGAGGCGCGTGAGTGCGGGGCGCGCTGGTCCAGTCCACTCTTCGGCGGGGCCACTTTGCTTTTCGGACGGGCCGGGGGTCGGGGGGGAGAGCGATGTGTGGGTGGGGGGCAGCAGAGGACGCCCCCCGGGCGCGGGGACCGGCCGGCGGGCGGGCCGGTTGACAGGCGCCGCGTGCAACTCGCGTCCCGCGTCCGCGGTGCATCCGTGATGGGTTATAAAAGAGAAGAAAAGTATTTCTCCTTGCTCAGCACATTTGCCCTGCCTGGCTCCTTACTGGTTAGAAGATAGAACGTGAGCCCAGATCCGGACGAGCAGTTCACATTCCATTACGAAATTCTACACGGCTTCAGAGCCAGCAGCAGCACACATTCGGGCCACTTTGGAGTTTTTTCGGTTTCTTTTTTGGGGATGGTGGTGGTGGAGAGAGATGGAAAGGCGAATTAAAAAAAAAACACACACACAACTCTGGGGTATCCTGAAAAACCTGTCTGAGGGTTTTCGGCAGCAGAAACATTCACCCCACGCTTGTTTTAGAGTTTAGATTTAAAAGCCAGTGGAAATGAAATTTGCCTGTTGGATAGAGATGCTGGAAATAGCGAGGTGTTTCTGTCTTGAAGAAGAGACTGGAGGTGATTTCTGCAAAGGCTGCCAAGTCGTTAATGTGCATCCCATGTTTTCCGGATAGTTTTCTTCTAGATATGCAGTGGTGTGTGCCTGGGCGTGAGTGTTTTCAAATTTAATTGATGTGGAAAGCGGAGAAAAGGGAACTGCAAAGAAAAGGATGGTTTTTGTTTTGTTTTTCCCCACGGCCCTTAAAAGCATCCTCTAGGGCTGGTGCCTTCTGGAGCAGGCAGGTATGGTTCTAAATCCTAATGTAACCCGGAAGTCTTGTTAGAGGCTGAAGCCTTGGCTGAAACTTTTTTCCTCTCGCTTTCTTTTTTTAAACGTGTAGTTCTTTTCTTCCTTCAAGAGTCACACAATCACACAAATTATTCTTCAAGTAATTTTGTGCAAAGGTGAGTCACTAATTTTAGTTATTCCCCCCCTCCCAACTTTTACCTTTGCCCTTGGGAGGAAACTTCTGGGTATCCTCTCATGGATCTTGCTTTGATGTGTTTTGGGCTTTGGTTACACTGATGAATTAAACATTTGAATGGCTTTTATCAACTTTTAAATGTGTGAAAAAACACCTTCCTTCCCACCCCACCCCCCTTTACAAAAGAAAGGGAGAGCCCTTTGATTTGTTACTTGTTTACCTTGTGCTTCATTTTAGGTTGTTAATGAACTTGCACTGTTTTATTATTCCTAAAAATACTGCCAAACAGGTTGCATTTTAGGATGTTTTGTTTTTAAAGAGGATTTGCTGGTTACGTGATACTCATAAGAAAATGCTGCTGACCTTTTCTGTTACATGGCATATCATTCCCTGGGTTTTTCTGGATATCACTTTGCTTCTCATCAGAAATTCAGAGCCTGGGCCCTTATGGCAGACAAGCGTTTGTTGTGTGATGGGAAGATGGGTCTGACTCAGCTGGCACAGGTGGGGCATCCATTCCTAACTGTTTGCATCATCTCACAAATGACCCTTTGATGGAAGGGTCTTTTATTTTAGACTCCTTCAGGCAGGCTCCGGAGCTCTCATTCTGTATCCAGCATATGGGCAGAATGTTGAAGGAGGAAAATAAGGCTCCTGAGCCAGTCTGCATCATCCCGTAGCAGTTGTTGATGGATTCTTTGCTGTGTGCAGGGCCCTATACAGTTGCCATTATGTGGTTTGCATTTTTACCCAATTTTGAACTGCTATGCTAGTCCACTTCCTAAAACCAGTTTGGAAATCTTTGCTGGTTGTGTTATGCTTAGTTGTTACCATCATTTATTACCTTCAGTGAAGGACACTTCCCGGTTAATGAAATTAAGAAAAAAGTCTACCCTTTGGGGGGTTTTGTATGGCATAATTAATATAAATTTAACTCCTGCAGAAAATTGATTAAAAGTGCTCACTCGAAGTAGTCAGAAGTGAATCCTTTTGATGTTTCTATTCATTATCCTTCTGAAAAGTAGGTGGTGCTTAAAAGGTCATAGGATAAGGGTTGCTAAGCAGCTAAACAGAAGGATGCTAAAATTAACCGAAGCATTTTTGAAAGGGAGTCCTCCCCTGTTTTACATTATTTAACTAGATTTAATTAATTTCTGAATCCTTCATGTCCTTTGGCCTAGGAAAGTAGGATGTTAAGTTTGTTTTGTTTTTGTTATCATATTTAAATAATCTCTCTTTTGTAAGTGTCTTCTTATTGAAGTTCATGCTCTGACCAGACCTGGTGTCAGATGGCAGCTTGTCTGGGTGAACGTCTTGTCTGTTAACCTGTGTGTTCAGATTAAATCCTCGCTTCCCTGGGAAAGGTGTGTGTAACATCACCTTATTTCATTTATTAATAACAGATGGCTTAGTTTGGAAAACATACCTCATCTGTGAAGTGATGTCTCATTTTGCCCTTTACTAAACAGGTTTGTGTTTGGAAGCTAGAAATGCAATAGACAATCAGCAGGACGCAGGCGGTAGAGCCCCTCCTGACCCAGGACAGTGGTCTTCTTCCCCTTTTCTGCTATTAGATTAAGTTTTGATAGAGCGCCTCCTTTTCACTCCACCTCCCCATCTCAGTTTATTTCAGCCCCTTTTTGAAAATAATTCCATTAGATGTAGAGTATCTTTGGGACCAAGTGTTCAGAAGCAACACTTGAAGGATTTTGGAGTTTTTCAGTAAGAAGAAAAAGGGTTGTAGTCTAACCAAAGCCGTGGTTGGTAACCATCTCTTGGCTGAAAAGCAAGCTCACTGCAGCTCAGAAATTTCCCTGTCTCAAGGTTACTTGTGTGCATCTGACCTGCCAAACAGGCAAAGTTGAGTAATGTTTTTTATATCCAAATACAATGAAGAAATTAGATGGGTTTTCTTGGGAGGGGCAAGGTTAGTGAGTTTTCTTTCTGTCTTTTAGACTTACAAAGTGGATTCTGAGTAGAAATAGCCATGGCTCTCTTCAAAAAGCAGGGGTCAGCCTGTGACCTCCGCACCCTGGGGGGCCTACCTATAAACCAGAGGGAAAAGGTGTACCCTCTGAAACAAGGGGCAGGCATACACTGTGCCTTCTGAAATGCATCACTTATTTTTCATTTCCCCCGTGCCCAAGGAAGGCGGAATACAGAGAGGAAAACCATCTGCGGGGTTGTCTTGATGGCCGAAGTGGAAGACCGAGGAAGATGGGGCGGGAGGACGATGGGCTTTTCCCTTTCTGTTAGCCGTCCTCTGGGACGGAGCCACCTGCTGTGCTGGTCTCCGTTTCCCTCCTCACCTTCCCCGGGTGTTGCAGCAAGGGCAGCTGAGAGTAGCTGGCAGTGGTTGGTGGAGACTGGGGGCGGGGATGGGGAGGGGAGGGACGACCCAGAGGAGGGCGCAGGGAGCTGCCCCTTGCAGCGACTGCTGCATCTCGTTTCGGATGGTACTCTGGGTACAGGTGAGCCAGTCTGCCCATCAATAAAGGTGGCTGCCAGTGAATAGGTGCTTAGACAAAAGAAGTGGGAGAGGGTGGAGACTGTTTGTTCAGTGTGATTCAAGCAAGCAGTGCTAAATAGAATTTGAAAGCCTCTGTGAAGTCCCCGAGTCTGGGTACGGGCGGTCCGGCGGGATTCACCTGAGGCCTTTCAGACTCGCCGAGGGCGGGTGGTCCTGATGGGGGTGAGAAAGCCCAGGCAAAAGCCCCACATTCTTTGTCAGCCGGCCAGACGGGCGGAGAAAAAGTCTCAGTGGGGGTAATTAGATAAAGCTTTTAAATGGCTCTATTTGTTTTTTCCCTGGCTGGTTTGGTATCTCATCTCTTCTCCCCCCTCTTTCAGAAGCTGCCGGGTAAGACGGTCCTAAGAAATGTTGGGGGCCGTTAGTGGTTTCATTACTTGGGACATTTCATTTTTCGTTAGGGCGGACCCTGGACAAAGTGAACTTCACCCTGCTTTTGTGGAGGCCTTGAACAAAGATTTGAATTTTATCCTCAGAGCGGGAGCGGCACAGTGTGAGGGCTGGGTGGGTGTATTAACCCATTTTCCAGCTGTGCCAGCCTCCACCCTGTGGCTGGTAATAAATCAAGCCCAGGACCCAGAACTCCCAGCTCCAGCCTCACTCCAAACAACACCTGCTTTTTCAAGTCAGCTTGGCCTCAGAAGACAGAGCATCAAATATACAGGGCCTGTTTATCTGTGTGTGTGTGTGCTTTTTAAATGAGACCAGATCCTTTGACAATAATTTCTGTGGTTGAATGTGAAGATGTAAGGCAATTAAAAAAGAAACTTTTTTAGCCTTTGGCAGCGTTTTTCTTGATGAACATGATTATAGACATTTTTTTTTCTACCTCGTGAGATCATTGTAAGGATAAAATAAATGTTTCAGAAAGTCAGAATCTATATATGGAAGAAAGTGGTGTATTTTGAGCTCAGGAAGCTTTGTGGGTATCCACTCTGGATTTCCTTTCCAGAACTGTGCACAACTCCAGTACTCAGGCAGAGTTTATGTTTGCTTCGAGTGCCCAGAGACAAACAGGCCAGCACATTATTCTTCGTGAAGTTTACTTGTGCGCTTAGTCGTTCAGTAGTGTCTGACCTTTGTGACCCCATGGACTGTAGCCAACCAGGTTCCTCTGTCCATGGGATCTTCCAGGCAAGAATACTGGAGTGGCTGCCTTTTGCCTCGCTCGGATCTTCCTGACCCGGGGAGCGAACCTGTGTCTCCTGCAGTGCAGATGGATTCTTTCCCTGCTGAGCCATCACTCAGGGATGAATTTTAAGGGACAGGCAGGTGGTAAGCTTTGGGTGCACCCTTTAGAGCAGTGACTCTCAGCTTGGTGGTTCCCCTCCCCCCCCACCCCGCCTCCGCCGGCCCAGGGGGTGCCTGGCAATGTCTGGAGACTCTGATTGCCTTGCTGGTGGAGGGGATGCACCGGCCTTCAGTGGGTCCAGGCCAAGGATGCTGCTGTTCTTCCCACAATGCACTGGGAATCCCCGCAACAAAGGCTCATCCAGCCCCCAAAGTCAGTAGGTAGAATCCATCTGCACTGCAGGAGACACGGGTTCAATCCCCGGGTCAAGAAGATCCCCTAGAGAAGCAAAAGGCAACCACTCCAGTATTCTTGCCTGGAAGATCCCATAGACAGAGGAACCTGGCGGGCTACAGTCCGTAGGGTCACAAAGGTCAGTAGCCCCAGAAGTCAGTAGGCCCGTGTCACGTGTGCAAGCAGCCTGGTGTTCTCGCTGTGCTGCATGTGGCATATTTGGGGATCTGGAATTTCATGGAGCGAGTAAGGTCTCCTTCCAGGACTATAAGGTGCCGTGTTGGCAAGTCCAAGATGTCACAGGAGATTGGGGGTTGGGCAGGATATTTCAGTGGCGTTCTGTATATTAAAAACCCCTTTAGTCAATAAAAGTTCCAGAACTTTTCTGCTTCTAAAACAAACCAGATTCGTGGGTGCTGGGAAGCTGCTCTGATAGGTGGTACTTCTTCGCTCATTTGGGAAACTGACTCCCGTGCTGTCATCCGCCCCTTCTCCCTCGCGTTCTAAGTCGTGTGGAGGGCACGACACCCCCGCCCCCCCGCACCACTGCTTTTTCCCTCAGTGTTTGAACAAGCCCCTACTTGCTTGACAGTTCATGTTTTCACCCTTGTAGTCTTGCTTATTTAAGTTTTCCTAAGTTTTTGCAAAATTCTTACATAACTTTCCACCCTTGTTAAAGTGCAGTGTTGGGGGGGACCGGGGCTTCTGTCCACACGTCTCCCCTCGAGTGGGCACCTGGCTGACTCCAGGGAGGGCTGGGGACGGATCGAAGCGGGGAAGAGACGGTAGTGAGTTTTATGTTTTGGGGGCTCCCCAGCCTCAAAGACCCCAAAAGGAGGTTGGTTTGAAGGAAGAAGAAATGTGGTATACAAACACTAAATTGCGTTTTCCCAGACCAGACATGTCCAAGGAGAGTGGTGGGAGCCATCTTTAGCCACAGATGCCACTTGCCTGACCCGTGTCCTGGTCTACCCCATCTCTCAGCTCGGAGGCAGGGTTTGGGGGAAGCTTTGGAGCAAAAAGAAGGCAGGAAGAGAGGGGGAACGATTCCCGAAAGGGCGGGGCAGCCTGTGGTGGGAAGTGACGGTTGCCCCCAAAACCATCTGGGCTGGCACTTACTTAAGAGAAGCGTTGCACATTCTGCAGGCAGCTTTCTTTACATCCTCGTCCTGCCAACAGGCTGTCAGGGTCCCTCCATTCACGTCCCTCTGGGCTGATGGTGGCAATGACCTGCCCGGAAGCCACCTTTACCACGCGGCTCCTGGCCTTGCATCTGGTGCCCCGCTGCCCCCTTCCGCACCCCATAAACCGGCCACTGTCCCTGCCTGTCTCCACTGACAGCTTTTGCCAGGTGGAGGGTCGCCTGCAGGTGCATCAGAGGGAACTTGTAGAGAGAAGAGTCCCTCCCCCCACTTCTGGAAGGTGAACTGAAACTCACCATCTGCCCAGCCTTCTAGGCCAGTCCCTGACTCGGGTCTCTCCCACCCCAGCCAGACCCCCCTGGACACCCCTGTGCCATCCGACTCCAGGGTCAGCTGCCCCGCTGTCCTGACTGAGGCTCTCCTCGGGTCACAAACACCTCCCAAGTCAATTTCCTGGCACCTTTGTCCACCCTCCGTTGGTGGACACTAGCCACGCGTGGGGTTTGCCGGCTGAAAAACATCTCTTGGCTCCCTGCTGTCTGCAGGAAGAAATCCAAACTCGTCGACTTGGCACACGAGGACCTCGTTGGCGGTTCCCAGACGGTCTTCCTGGTTCCAGCCCTTCCCACTCCCGCTCCGCGAGGCAGCCACAGCAGGAGCTTCTGCTTCTCCGTGGATCACTCATTTGGCTCTGTCCCCACCCCCCATCTCCTTGCAAACATTTCCTCACTCTACTTTCAAGACCCATCTTAAATACCACCTTTTGCACGGAGAATCAGGTCCTCCATCAGAATAACCCTTACCCCATCTGGCCGGTCTGTCTGTTGTAATTTACCTGTTGGCATGTTTTCCCCATCTGGAGAATAGGCAGTGACTTCAAATCATATTTTTCCATCTTCTGTACCTGGCTCAAGGGTTGCGTTTGTTGTCATTTAGTCATTCAGTCGTGTCCGACTTCTTTTCGACCCTGTAGACTGTAGCCCACCAGGGCTCCTCTGTCCATGGGGTTTCCCAGGCAAGAAGACTGGAGCAGGTTGCCATTTCCTTTTCCAGGGGATCTTGCCGACCTAGGGATTGAACACGCATCTCCTGCATTGGCAGGCAGATTCTTTACTGCTGAGGTATCTGGGAAGCCTCAAGGGTTGCGTAGTTGATGCTTATTCAGTAATTATTGTTGAATCCATTTTCAAATACAAAAAACACAGTTTTTCTGAAGAGGTGCAGGTTATTTTTGGAAAAGAGCACTATAATTTGAGAAGCTAAGTCCTAAATATCGGTACAGATTAAGAGAAGGAAACTAAAGTTTTCCAGCAAACCCATCTCCCAGAAATTGGGTGCTAAGTGCACACTGGTGGGAAAGTGTTTTGAATTACAGAAATCTTAAAATAAAAGTTTGCTCAGCTTAATTTACTCAGAATTAAAGAGAAAGAAAACGTTGTTAATGCCTGATTGCTCTAAAAGCTGTCACACTGGGGCCCTTACTAATTATAACCACTTTTCATGGCTCTTGGTTTGAAGTTTATATTAAATAGGAGAGATGGGCACACAGATCAAAGACCAGAATCATTTCAGAGCTCCAATGTGTGGGCCCATTTTCTCTGCTTAGTTAGATTTTTGTTTCATTAGTGGTATGAGTTAATAGGAGTGTTGGTCTGTATATAATTTAACTTTTCTTTTTTGCCATTACTGCTTGGATTTAACACAAAATGCCAAACCAGCAACCTACAGGGTACAGATCTTGCTTTATGTGTGTCTGTGTGTGCACAATATACATTCATACTTACGTGATAGAAGTTGATTATAGATCATATTTACAGAAAGAATCATTTCCACTGTTCTATGGGAAATTCCTTTGTGCTGAGACCTTATTGTTAAAAAAACACACACACAAATACTGCGCATACACAAAATCTTTTCTTAGCTTTCTTCTAGAAGAGGTACATATGTCTTCAGAAATAGGGGATATGGAAGACAACGCAAAGATGGGGTGAGAGAGGCGTTTTATGGATCCTTTTATACTTTTATATTTGTAACTATGTGGATAGGTTTCCTTTTCAAATAAGGAATTTTTTTTTTTTACATTAGAAGATCTTACTATCCTTTATACAAGATTAAATCTTAGTCGATTAAAAGTACATTATTGCTGCCCTTAAATATTCCTTAATGTCCTCACCTGATAACTAGAGTTTAGGCTCAGATCTGGCAGATACATTCAAATATATTAGCCCAACTTCATCTTATTTCTAAGGAGGTTTGTATATTTTCCTCTCATGTGAAAAAAGGTGTTTTTTTTTTTTTTAAGCCATTTTCTCTTAGGCTTTAGGGCTTTTAATTGTTTGGAAGGGTAATTACATAAAACTGCCTAGTGAGCATCTCAAACAGGTTTTCACAACTTGGTCAGTTAAAACTACGTTGGATCAAATTGTTCCACTTAAAATTTTGAACCAAGTATAATTTAAAGGAGGCTCAGCTCGCACACCTTAGTCTCAGTTACACTTGTTTTTAAAATCATGAAAATAAAGTTTCTGAAAACCGTTTGTTGTTTTAGAGCTTACCTCTGTCCATGGAATTCCCCAGGCAAGAATACTGGAGTGAGTAGCCATTCCCTTCTCTAGGGGATCTTCCCGACCCAGGGTCTCCTGCATTGCTGAGTGAAAGTCACTCAGTCATGTCTGACTATTTATGACCCAATGGACTACACAGTCCATGGAGTTCTCCAGGTCAGAATACTGGAGTGGGTAGCCTATCCCTTCTCCAGCAGATCTTCCCGTCCCAGGAATTGAACTGGTGTCTCCTGCATTGCAGGCGGATTCTTTACCAACTGAGCTATCAGGCAGGCAAACTCTTTCACCATTGGAGCCGCCAGGGAAGCCCCTAATGAAGCTTTACAACCCTGTTTTCCTAAAATACTGCATCGAGTTGGATTTAGTATCCCATTCAGCCTCCTTTCGGAGAAGGCAGTGGCACCCCACTCCAGTACTCTTGCCTGGAAAATCCCATGGACGGAGGAGCCTGGAAGGCTGCAGTCCATGGGGTCACGAAGAGTCGGACACGACTGAGCGACTTCACTTTCACTTTTCACTTTAATGCACTGGAGAAGGAAATGGCAACCCGCTCCAGTGTTCTTGCCTGGAGAATCCCAGGGATGGGGGAGCCTGGTGGGCTGCTGTCTGTGGGGTCGCACAGAGTCGGACACGACTGAAGTGACTTACCTTCAGCCTCCTTTTGGAAAACAGGCACTTTCTACCGCCGAATTTGCAAACCTCGTAGTGCTGCTTTTTTTGTTGTTTTTTAAACTATAGATCTTTATTTATTCAACAACTTTGAACTTCAGCAATACGACAGCTGTGATAAGCACCAGGGATATTACTAGTGTGAGAAAGAGGCAGTGGCTAGCTTCGCAGACATGGAAAGACTCTGGACCACTGAGTGGTCTGCGTCCGGGCGGCGTGTTCGGTGCGGCAGGGGCGTGTGATGTGCTGGCGGAGTGGAGGATGCCGAGAGGAAAGGGCGTGCAGGGGCACGGACGGTGGGGCTCACGCCCCGAGGTTGGCGAGGAGGCCGGAGTGCGGAGAGGAGCCCACCAGGCCTGAGGACCGCGTGGTGCGGTGGGCGGGGCCGGAGCCGCGGCGCCTCCCTCGCAGGTATTTGGAGTTTCCCTGAAGAACTCTGGGAATCCTTGCAGGGTGTCAGGCCAAGGGCTGGCATGATGAGATTTGCATTTTTAAAGACCGCTCCTGGCCAGAGTGGAAGATAATCTAGAGCAGAAGGCAGCAGCTCTTCCGCCTTCTGTTTGCAAGACCGTCGAGAAGGTTAGTGGTTCGCGGCTTTGAGAAGCAGCGGCGGTGCGGACTGGCTGGAAGTGGAGGTGGGAGCCAGGGTGCCTTCGGTGGAGCTGGAGGCAAGAGGAAGGGCTGGAGGCTGGGCGACATGATTTCCAGGCCTCTGGCTTCCCTGGCGGGCGGCTGGTGCTGCCCCTCTTCGGGATTAGGTTGCGGGATAAAGCCAGGTTTATGAACCACGTACGTTCCTTGCTCTTTAAAGAAGTGATATGTTTGAACTTTATCACCGTTTTCTCTACTTGAACTGTTTTCATGGGTTAAAACGTTAATGTACCTGGCGTGGATGACTCCCGGAAAGGACTTCTATAAAAATGAGAGACAGAAGTGAGGTTCTTCCCTATGGCTTCCTCCTCCCCTCCTCTCTCTCCTCTTCTTTCCTTTTTCTCCTTTTTAATTTCCTGAGGCCAAAAGGAAGTTGGAAGAGTTCTTGCCAGTAGCCCAAGCTTCCGAATGGTTTTCAGATGAGACATATGACTAAAGTCTTGAGCACATTTAAGTTTCTGTTTGCTTTAAAGATGGTTTATCTCTTTGACTTGAGCCTGGGGCTCGGGGGCAGAGGCTCCAGGTAAGAACCGAGGCAGGACTCTCAAACTTGCCCCAGTTGTCCACTGAAGAGGGTCAGAACTCTTCTGCTGACCTGACTGTCCCAACTTTCTTCTTACTTTTTTAGTCCCCACTGATGCTCTGAGTGTCTTAGAACGACATCAGTATTTTGCTTGACCAGTGATGTGTGTGGAAACAAAGTTCCTTCAATGAACCAAATTTGCCACGTGTCTCCCAAGGGTGCCCAAGGAAGAGAGTCCATCCTTGCCCAGGGCTGGTCCCCACTGAGCCGCGGTCCAGCCTGCGTCGGACCGTCTCCGGTGATGGCAGATTTGCTGTCTGCTCCGAGGCAGTCCATGGAGTTTTACTGCATTAGTTAGCTTTTTTTTTTAATTCTTCTCAAGGCAAACAGAATCTTTCTGGAATGGAGCTAGAAAGTGCTGTTTTCTGCTGAGTTGGTGAAAGCTAGGAGCTGGAGGACAGGCCACTGCCTGGTGCAATCTGACCCCCAGAGAGTCCCTGGGGACTGACTGCCACCCTCCTGACTTCCTCCTGCACTCGAATTCCTGCTTCATGGGGGGTGGGAGGGGGTCCTGCCTCACTTGGCCTGCACGGCCATCCTCTTGGGTGTGAGCTAGGACTCCTTTCTTCAAACAGCCCCCAAGAAACCATGAACACTGCTGCTGGATTTGAGTAAAGCTTCTCCCGAAGTCATAGAAATGACTCATCCAAACCACCCATGAGCCCCAGTCTGCCGCTCCCTGGCCCCCACCACTTCTCTTTTCTATGGGATCCATCCTGACCCAGGTCACCCCACCGCTGGTCCCCAGAGAGCGCTGCCCCACTTGGGGAGAACAGGATTTTTCATCTTTTGCTTAAAGAGCACGGATGTTCCCGCATCAGCAACCTCACTCTTATTTGTACGGATGGCACACTTTATCTCAGCTGTACATTTGATAAGATGAGCTGATGAAGGGAAAAGCTCCACAGAGACCTTGCCCCTCCCACTCTTTCCAGCTGAAACAGCTTGGTGAGGGTATGCTAGGAAGGGAACTTGAGAAACTGAGTTTGTGGCATCTTTTGGAAAATTTAAATCTTAAGGTTCAGTTGCACGCAGCTCAGCCCCTCACCTCATCATGACCCAAGCCGAAGCGTGGATTTGGAGATCGACTACATCTGTCAGAAAAATAGCTTACAGGGATGGCCTTGTAATGTGTCCAGAGTTGGGGTGGGTGGTACGTCCAGTGGCCAGTTCATGGTGAAGGTATAAGCTCACTTGCAGATCACCCGCCCATAACTGCTGGACAGTGGTGACAGTCCTTGCTGTCTGTTGGGTGGTTCTTTCTTTACGTGGCTGTGTGTTTAATCCCTGCTGTTGGTTCTTGACGGGCTTGGGGTGGTCAAATTATTGCACTTAGGGATCATAACCAAAACGGCTTGGCGCGTTTTGCTGCCTTTACAGCGGATGGAATCTGGGGAGGTTCCTTTGGCTGGCTGGGAAGTCTAGTGATTGCTCCTGCTGTGTCCTGTATCTACAGACGGCAGAAGACATAGAAATCCAGCAGAAACTGACCTGGTTATTCATATTATAAACAAATCACTGAGAGTGTATTTAAATACAGTCAGCAGTCCGCCCTTGGTGAAAAGCATCAGTAGTCAAAGCCCACCTGTATTTGCTTTAAATCAGATAAACCAGATGTTGTATTTTAGGCTGTCTCTTGCCTGTGCTAGACTTAATCCATATATGACTCCAATCTTAAGTCAAAAATCTCAAGTTCCCGCACTTTTTCACCATTCTATGGTTGTTGGGTTTTTCATCTGGAAAACCACTCGCGTGATGGGGGAAGCGGTCGTGTGAACTAAGGTTTCAGGCACACACCAGTTATGTCCTCCTGAACTCTTGACATGGGTCATCCCATTCTGCCTTCACACCCCTTCGTGGCCCCCGTGATGTAGGTAGGATCATTATCCCCTTTATTTAGAGGAGGAAAAGACCAAGTGAGACAGCCAGCTCATCGTTGTCAAACAGCCTGAGCCCAGAGCCCATGCTGGCGGCCAGTGCTCCACTTCTCCCACGATACCATGACATTGTCCCCAAGTGAATATGCCCCAAAAGCCTGCTGTGTGCAGAGCCGTGTGGTACACGGCAAGGGGAGAGCCAGGGACATGCATGGGACAGAGCTGCTGGCTCTTGGAAATAGCAGGTTAAAACCCAACCTGTGAAAAGACTGAATGTGGTTTTTAGACAAAGTCAGTTAGGCCATCACTTCTGTGGAAGATCAAGGGGGAGGGGAGGGTTGCTAGAGAGAGAAGCCTGCAAAGGTGCTTCATTGTTGAATTGCTAAGTCCGGCTTTTTTGCCACCCCATGGACTGTAGCCCACCAGTCTCCTCTGTCCACGGAATTCTCTAGGCAAGAACCCTGGAGTGGGTTGCCATTTCCTTCTCCAGGGGATCTTCCCAATCCAGGGATCGAACCTGGATCTTCCTGCATTGCAGTAGGTGGTTTCTTTACCACTGTGCACCAGGGCATGGGTTGCAGAGATGCTGCTGGTTGACAAATCAGCCAGCGGGGAATGGCTGTCTCAGAGCATCTGGGGCCCGGGAGACCTTGCGGAGAGTTGGGGAGAGGCCCTGATTATCCTGCTGGGGTCCTCACTGTCCCCAAGTTCCCATCAGATGCTCCAGGGGGTGGGGAGGGTGGGCCTGCACTCGGGGCTTCTGCTGGTCCTGTGTGAGGTGGGGAGTGGGGTACACGCCTGCCCCTCAGCTTCTTTGTTGTGGACACCCACGTTTAACCTCGCTGAAAGTGCTTGATCACCGATTCCAAGTAAGCATGGGTGTGTCGGCCACTTTGGAAGGGCCAGGACACTGTCGGCTCCGTGAGTGTCTGGGGACGAGGGTTTCTGGAGAGCCTGGTTCCTCCAAACAGGTCCCTTGTTCTTTGCTGTCATAACGGGGCATTCCCATTTCATTTAATTAATAAAATCAACATTTTGCCTCAGAGTCAGCGATCTAAGGGGCCACTGATCTGTGGTTCCAGGGAGGTCGGCGCAATTGATCTGATACTGACCTGGGGCTTCCCTGGTAGCTCAGCCGTAAAGAAGCCACCTGCAGTGCAGGAGACAAGGGCTCCATCCCTGGGTCAGGAAGATCCCCTGGAGAAGGAAATGGCAACCCACTCCAGTATTCTTGCGTGGAGAATCCCATGGACCGAGGAGTCTGACGTGCTGCAGTCCATGGGGACTGAAAGAGCCAGACAAGACTGAGCGACTGAACAATTGCTAACCTGATGTTTGCATTTGTCCTTATTTAAGGGAGATAGCCTCAAGGAGAGGTTTCCGCCCCACCCCCACCCCCCGCTTCTTAAGCAGTAGGAGCTACAGGGACTGCGGGACAGCAGTGGAGGACGCCCTGTCTCCCTTGGGATGTTACTGGGGCGGGGGGTGTCCTGCCCTTTTATGGGGGCCCACTCGAGCAAGTTGTGGAACCAGCAAGTCTTAAATTGTGATGAGGGCTTCATGACCTGTTTCCTGTTTCCGGTGGGTCTGTTGGAGAAGGGTTGTTTTGAAATTTAGTAACAAATAGAGAATTTCAGTGTCCTGTGCTACCAGCTTGACTGTAACCGACCTAGCTTCCCCTTACTACCACCATGATTCTTACCGTTGCTATTTTGCTGGTGGCAGTTTGACAGTTCCAGTGAAAGAGCAGGGCAAGAAGTCTCGGCTGAAGGCCAGCATCCCATGCTGTCTCTTTCTCAGGGTTGGAATCAGCTTCCTGCATCGGAATGCTGCTCGACACCTCCCCCAGGCAGTAGGCTCCAGGGAGGCGAGGATGCCTAAGACGTGGTCCAGTCCTGAAACGCACCAGTGCGTCACAACCGGCAGAGACCGCAGGACAGGCAGTGGGAAGCGGTCGGGAAAAGAGGAAGTGATGGGGTCCTCAGATGTGAACGGCCGGCCACGTGGAGAAGCACGTAGGGAAGGGGAAACGAACATCTAGGCTGAGAGGAGTGTGAGTAGAGGCCCTGGGGGACGACAGCATGGGGCTTCCTGGGGGATGGGGTGGACGGGCGGTGGGATGAGGCCAGAGAGCAGGGTCGGGGTGCTGTGTCGAGTCGGGGCGGAAGGGGTGTTGAGAGGTGTCTCTGGCTGGTTGTGGAAGCAGTCGTGCGCCAGGAGTGCTTTGAAGCTGGGTTGACATGTGAGAAGTTCTGTCCTGGAGAGAACTCTGCTAACCCTTTAGAAAAATCAGGTTGCAGAGGAGGCATGTCTGGCAGAACAAACTTGACGTTGGTGCCGTACTAAACAGAATTATTTCCTCTCCTTTTTTTCAAAGAGATTTTTTTCAGTCCAGGACATGGGGGCTGCTGTCTAGGGTGGTGTTAAATGATCATTCAAAGGTGGGAGCTTGATTTTCAGCAAACAGAATGCAGTTCACAAAGGTTTAAACTTCCCAGGTAGTGTTTTACTGCTTGGTGCTTAAGCTCATCAGGGAGAGCAATAGACTCATCCAGGGAATTAGACTCACTTCTGTTCCCTCGAGAATACTGAGGCTGGATCCTGGGAGTCCAGGGGAGCTACTTACTCGTTAGGATCACTGGTTTGTCAGCTGGGAGTGAAGGCGGGCTTGGAGGGCGAGCAGATGAGCCTGTGGATGAAGATTTCTGGAAGTTGCCATGGATGTAGGACCTGCTCACAAAGATGAAGCTGCCTTGAGCAGGGGTGTCTCACCTGGGTAGCCCCTGCCCTTGCCCTGTCCCCCCCGCCCCCACCCCGCTGTTCCCGGTCCTCTGCAGAGATTTCACTTCCTCCCAGTGGTGAGGTTGGCCAGGAAAGGCCCACAGGGATGCAGGGTGTGAGGGCAGGTAGTGGGCCCCAGAGACGCTCGTGGTTGATTAATTACGGTGGAGGCACTTTCTGCCTCTACCCCTGGGGAGAACAGGTCCCTTTTTTAATATGCGTGACTTCATATGTTCATACGTTCAAGGCCTGAACTCAGGGACCGAGGGACCTGGCCGAGAGAGCTGTGGAAAATGTGGGGAGGCCCCTGCAGGTTGGACAGAACGCATACCTTAAGGTTAATAATTTCATCACCTAAAACTGATTTTTATATGGTAAGGTTTTATGAACTGCTGGCAGCCTCTCTCGTTCCGTTTTGTTTCTTAACCGTGCTCTCTCGCTGGCGCTGGGATGGTGCGGGAGGAGGTGGGATGCTGTGAGCTGGGGTGGGCTTTGGGGAGCCAGGCAAGGAGCTGCAGCAGAGATGGGAGGCTGTCAGAGTGCTGAGTGGATCCCCCTTGCCTGTGACCAGCCAGGGCATATCACTAAGGAAGGAGAGCCCCGCTTAGGGCCAGGACCCAGGGGTGCTTGCTGGTGTGACCCCATGGGTAGGGCAGAGCTATCGTCTTCCTCTTCTTAAGGACAGGAAACTGAGGCTTAGGGGAGTTACCTTTTTCTGAGATCATACAGGCGATGTCAGGCCGCTGGGAAGCATTAGGCCATAGCTGCACACTGAAAGATGTTCTCCGGTCCCATGGGACTTCGGGACAGCTGGGTGCCTGGAGAGAGTTCCCAGCCCAGCAACGGCGAACCTTGATCTGGACTTTTTAATAGTTCTCTGGGATTGGAGCTCAACACATTTGAGTGCTTCTACACGTAGAACATTGGGTTGAGGCATGATGAAGCCCCGTGGTTCTTGCCTTGGGGGAGTCCCCATCATGAAAAGGTGCAGGGCAGGGTCACCCCCAAGCCTTGCTCCCATGGGCAGGGGCAGGCTGCGGGTCACTTGGGGTGGAAGACCATGACCTGCAAGGTGGTGGAGTTGGAGGGTTCCTTGGGGAGTGGCAGGGTGGGGCAGAATTGGAGCTTTCCTTCTGTCCGTGGGACGCAGTCCTAAGGTTTGGAGCGGAGGAGTGACCGGCCACCTGATAAGGCTTGGGAGACATCCTTAAAGAGGGAGTGTGGCCACGGCTGTCCCCCGGGCGGCTGCTGGGGGCCCCGTCACTGCTGATTGCTGGCCCGAGGCAGAGAGCCCAGCCTGGTCAGCTGGTCCAGAACAAGCCCGGCAGCAGGCAGATCCCTGCATTGCTCCGCCAGACTGACGTCCACAAACGGGGGGCTTGCTTTCTTTACAGCTGCAGACTTGTTTCAAAGCTGACTCACACACTCTGGCTTAATATTTCACTTCTTAGTTAACCAGCTCCAGAGGAGCCACCGCAAGAGGGTGAAGGACCCCAGGGCAGCAGCAGACCTGCTTCCAGTTTAGGCCCCGATGGAGACGGTTCAGGCTCAGATCTCTGCGTGCTGGCTTGCCTCTTTGCGGGGCTTGTCCGCTGAAATGCTGGATCTTGTTTATAATGTTGGCTTGTTGGTGTGGAGGTTAACCCTGGTTTACCGAACCCAGGGCAGAGAGCCTTTCCTGATGGGTCCTGAGACTTCTACGAGGACCTGCCCCGGCCCCAGGTGTTGGGTGGGGCCTGAGCCCCGGCTCCTGATCCTTCCCCCGCATCCAGTTTCCAAGTCTTTGGCTCAGATGGTAAAGAATCTGCCTGCAGTGCAGGAGACCCGCGTTTGATCCCTAGGTCTGGAAGATTCCCCTGGAGAAGGGCATGACAACCCACTCCAGTACTCTTGCCTGGAGAATCCCATGAACAGAGGAGCCTGGCGGGCTACAGTCCATGGGGTCGCGAAGAGTCAGACCTGACTGAGTGACTCACCCTTCCTGTGTTATCTGTTGTTCAGTTGCTAAGTTGTGTCCTTGTGGTGCCCGGCTGCTTGCGGCCCCGTGGACTGCAGCACACCAGGCTCCTCTGTGCCCCAGTGTCTCCCGTTTGCTCAGACTCCTGTCCATTGAGTCTGTGATGCCATCTGACCATCTCGTCCTCTGTCGCCTCTTTCTCCTCTGGTATCTGCTGCTGCCCCAAAGGTGCCCTCCCCACCTGTGCTTGAAGCAGAGTGCTCTTATGAGGCTCTTAAAGCCCCTGGTGTGGTCTCCCCAGCTTTTTGTCTTGAGCTCTGGCCTGGGGTGCCATCATGGTCACCTCCCCATTCATCGGTGTCACTGGCATTTTAAAGACGCAAACATGGACGTCGCAGGCAGTCCCGTAAATGCTTTTCGTGCTTTTATTTCCACACTGCTCACAACAAGCCCACCAGGCTGGTGTCGTTAGCCACATTCTGCTGGTACAGAGGCACTGAATCATGCCCTGAAGGTCCAGGGGGCACTGGACCCTCCCCCCGCCCTTTCTGTATTTTCTCTCATTTAACCTCTGCTTCGACTTCTGAGGTCACTGTTATCTCCATCTTACAGGTGAGGAAGCTGAGGCTTAGGGAGTTTAAAGAACTTGCCTGAGGCCGCTCCAGGGTAAATGACATTGAGCCCGAGCTGGTGTACTCCTTAATCTTTGCTCTTCTGTATTTGTTTATGAAGTAAAACTTGCTAGCTTGGGGGTGGCTTAGAGCTGATGGCTTCTCTTGGATTTGTTTTCCGGGCTTTTCCCGTTCCTAAAGGAGGAGGGAGGAGCTGTTTGTCAAGTGCCCACTCCCGTGTGCAGTTCAGTTCAGTTCAGTCGCTCAGTCATGTCTGACTCTTGGCGACCCCGTGGACTGCAGCACACCAGGCCTCCCTGGCCATCGCCCGCTCCCGGAGCTCACCCCACTCCGTTCTAGGCTTGGTTATCTGTTTTCCTTGTACCAGAGTGTAAGCTCCCCGAGAGCTTCTTGCTGCATTTTCCCTGTTTGTTCACCCATGCCCGCAGGCACCCACCCTAGTGCCTGGCACAGCCTGGGTGCTCAGGCAGCACTGAATGAATGAATGAGCGGATCGTTTTATACCCCTGTCCGAGGTGGAGGCCCTCAGACAGAGCAGTTTGGTGCCTTGCCCACAGGCACAAATAACTCTTGATGGTCACACCTCAGATCTCTTGTTTTCTCAGCGGACCTTTTTTACACATGTAAAATTTCAGGAGTAATCGGATCTATGTCATGGGATTGGAGGGCATGATATAAAACACTATAAATACTTAGCAGTGCCTGGCACCCCGCCAGCCATCGAAGAGTGGCCTTGGGAGGGTTGTCTCCACTCCCTTGTCTGTGTTTGTCTTCCTTTGGGGCAGGGTTGCTGTACCGATTAGCCAGGCTCAAATGTGCTGTCCACCAAACTTCTAAAAAGTGCTTTTCATTCATCTGGAAAAGTGCTTTTCATTCCTCTAAGGTTGCTGTGTTGGCTGTACTATCTAGCAAGTGATGGAAGTGGTAACACTGATGGAATCCGTTCAAAGCTACCCAGGGCCAGTGGTCACCACTCGCAAGGTGTGGATTAATCTGATTTTCATCTTTTCTGTTTCCAGTCAGAATATTGTTCTGGGAAGGGCCTCCGGGATCCTCGTCCAGATTGTCTCCTTCCAGGCCCCCTAGTTTCCAGGTGAGGAACATCAGGCCAGGAGAGATGCAGGGGCAGGGCTGGGGCGACCGCGTAAGAGGTCTACGTGGTCCGCTCTCTTCCATGGCAGCAGTACTGCCAAGTCCAGATGCCCGGAGTTTTGTGTTCGTGACGGGGGGTTGGCTGAACATTTCTGTGGTGGAACCACCATTATTCTCATCAGGAATGTTAGTGAGCAGATTATATCCATAACCCTAAGTATTAAGAAGGGTTTTTCCCTTTAGAGTTTTATTTTTTGTACATTTAACTCCTATTCACTATAGAAAAGTTCTGAATAAACAAAAAGAAAAATCGAGTAAAGCATGTAAGAAAGTAAAATTACTTTCATGAGTCACAAGTCTCTTTGTTGTGTATCTCCTTCCTCTGAATACATACACTTACTACAGAAATGGGATTTATTACATTTGTGAACAATAAAAAGCCCATGTTTGTATATGCCTTTAAATTATACCCTATCTATTAAAAATTTAATGTGATAAGTATTTTCTGATGTATCCAAATGTTCTTTGCCAAGAAAATCACTTTATTTTGATGTGGCATAATTTGAGGAGGGGAGAGTTGTAGGTTAATATTTTGATTATTTTGCACTCCCTGGCACTCACGGGTCCTAGGTTAGTTTTGGGGTTTTCTTTATTCGGTTGGTCTTGTTTTTGTTTTTCTTGCATTGTGCGCATGTGGGATCTTAGTTCCCTGGACAGGGATTGAGTTTGTGTCCCCTGCACTGGAAGTGCAGTCTTAACCACTGGTCCTAGGTTAAATAAAGCCAATTTAGGGTTAAAATTTTTACATAAATTATGAATAGGTAAGCGGAAATTGATTTATTCCAAAGAGGAAAATGCTGAACTGACACAATGCATTTATTTATTTTTTGATTAGCCTGTGATGTGTCATCCTATTGCTCCAAACAAACACCAGTGAAAAGCAAATCGAGCAGTTCAAAAAGTCCCTCCAAAGGGTCCAGTTCTCTTGATAAGGAGGTGTTTTCCATCTTCTTAGGTCACAGGGGTGAGAGGGCTGATGGTAGGTTAGGTTCCTTTGGTTGTGGTTTTAATCGGGTGTTTTGCTTTAATCGACGTCATCTGACACTTTAGTGCAGCTATCCCCATGGGGTCTTTTCTAATATAAGGACCTCTCTTAATGTATTAATAAAAAATGTTTCCGGGGTAAGCATAATTTTAGTTGTATTTTTAGACTCTGTTGAGAACCTCTGACAAAATGTTTTTGAAAAATAATACTTTTAGTGGAACTTCTCTTTATTAAATTACAACAACATCTTCATACATCTTGCCCAACGACAGCACATACCTGTGTACAGTTTCCGAGGTTTGTAGATGCTTGATGGGCCTATGAGGACATTTACCCTCCGAAATAGCTCCTAGGAGGCCCTTGCCCTCGAGGAAGATAGAGCCTGAATGTGAATCACTCTGAGGCCTAATGTTAGGTAGATAATAATCAGATCCATTCTGAAGGGCAAGTGGAATTCTCTAACTCCAAGAATGACCTGGGGGCCATTAAATGACAAGTCAGGAAGATGCATTTTGTTCCCACCTGCTCACTGCTGAAGTTTCCAGAGGGTCCCACCCCACCTTGCTCTCCTCATCATTTCAGAGGAAGGAATTGAATCAGGAACACTTGAACAAACCTGATGAACTATCTCCTTTGGCCCTTTTCACGCACTCTGCATGATCTAGAGAGAGGACTGGATTTGTCAGCTCAGGTCCTAAACCCAAGCCCAACCCTAATTACAGTTAATGGAAAGATGTTACACCTTCAGTTCAGTCGCTGAGTCGTATCCGACTCTTTGCGACCCCATGGACTGCAGCACGCCAGGCCTCCCTGTCCATCACCAACTCCCAGAGTTTTCTCAAACTCATGTCCATTGAGTCAATGATGCCATCCAGCCATCTCATCCTCTGTCCCCTTCTCCTCCTGCCGTCAATCTTTCCCAGCATCAGGGTCTTTTCCAGTGAGTCAGTTTAGACCTTGGGCCTCAGTTTTTCCATCTGTAAAACGCGCAGAATCTTTCTTTTGTTCTTAGGAGGTGACACACGGATGCCCCCAAGCAGCGTTTTTGTCTCTTTTTAATCAGTGAAAACAAATAAGAGAAACCTTTGTGTGGCTAGATGCGATTGTCCCAGGAAAAGTACCATAACATTAGAGAAATTCTAAGCATCTCAAAAGCTTATTTAGGGCAGGGCAACAGAGCAAGGCCTGCCAGCAGAGTGAGACCCTCCTCAAAAATCTTATCTCCATTCTCTTAGAGTTCTGTTCTTCTCTTAGTGATTGTTACAGTGATGCCTCGTACAGCACTAGTCTTGAGCTCTGAGAACAAAGTTCTTGCACTGTTTAGGCCCAACGGGATTCGGGTGGAAGTTCAGTTCAGTCCCTCAGTCATGTCCGACTCTTTGCAACCCCATGAATCGCAGCACGCCAGGCCTCCCTGTCCATCACCAGCTCCCGGAGTTCACCCAACTCATATCCATCGAGTCGGTGATGCCATCCAGCCATCTCATCCTCTGTCGTCCCCTTCTCCTCCTGCCCCCATTTCCCTCCCAGCATCAGAGTCTTTTCCAATGAGTCAACTTTTCACATGAGGTGGCCGAAGCACTGGAGTTTCAGCTTCAGCATCAGTCCTTCCAGTGAACACCCAGGACTAATCTCCTTTAGGATGGACTGGTTGGATCTCCTTGCTGTCCAAGCGTCTTCTCCAACACCACAGTTCAAAAGCATCAATTCTTCGGCACTCAGCTTTCTTCACAGTCCAACTCTCACATCCATGCATGACCACAGGAAAAACCATAGCCTTGACTAGACGGATCTTTGTTGACAAAGAAATGTCTCTGCTTTTTAATATGCTATCTAGGTTGGTCATAGCTTTCCTTCCAAGGAGTAAAACGTCTTTTAATTTCATGGCTGCAGTCACCATCTGCAGTGATTTTGGAGCCCCAAAAAATAAAAGTCAGCCACTGTTTCCACTGTTTCCCCATCTATTTCCCATGAAGTGATGGGACCAGATGTCATGAAGCTGCCTCATTTGTGGTGTCTCTGTATCATCAGATGAAGGAGAATCATCCCAGCATTCCCTTTTTCTAGGAGTCAGAGCTGAGGGCATGTATTATGCTTAAGTTTTATGTGATGTCTGTATTTTCAAAAAATGTTGACCATCATCTTTGTTTGAAGCTTTGTAGCCTTTCCAAGTTGCTCTGGAAAATCTTCAAGAGTTTCTTAGCAAAACAAGGTGCATAGTAAGCCCATATCAGCTCGGCCCAATGTGGAAGAATTACTTTCATGAAGTGGGCCTGGGGCGCTGACCCCAGCTACAGAGCTATGACCATCTGTACAATGGGATCACAATTCAAGTCAGCTGACCTCAGTTACAGAGCTGTGGCCATCTGTACAGTGGGACCAGCACTCCCCATAATGGGGCAGTGGTCACTTTTGGATGGATGATGACCTCACAGATGTTTCCAAGGGCAAAACCCCCTCCAGACATAATCTCCAGAATTCCAAAGCAGTTTCATAATTCTGATTCTAAGAAAGGTTTGATTTCTGACAGGGGACTCCATCAGTGCCCTCTCATGCCTTTGTGTTATAGATGTTAGTAATTGTCTTTTTGAAAAAAATAGAAGTAAGCTATAAATTCTCTCTGAAGAATTTGTTGTTTAGTTGTTCAGTTGCGTCCGACTCTTTGCGACCCCACGGACTGTAGCCCGCCAAGCTCCTCTGTCTACGGGATTCTCCAGGCAGGAATACTGGAGTGGGTTGCCATTTCCTTCTCCAATCTGAAGAATTTAGCTGAGTTTATTTTGAAGAATTTTTTTTTAATCAGCTGGAGTTTTTCCCCCACTTCAGCAGTTGGTTTCAGGTCCCAATGCCTAAGCAGTATGGAGTGATAGTAAATAACCAAGCTTTTTGTAAGTGATGTTATTTGAAGAGGGGAGGTTAAAACATAATAAGCTTAGGGATATATAAGTAAGGTTTTCTCTGAACCTACCTTCCTTTCTGAACAGGAGAAAACATGAACTTTAGGTATAAGGGTGCACGAAGTAATGGGTAGCACTCTCTAAAGACATTTTAATCTGTTAAAGCATATATATCTTTATTCAGAAATAGATTGAGCTCTGAATGCTGATGCTTTCAAGACTGCTTTATGATCGGGTGGCTTGTAAGAGCACGTTGTTAATCAGACCTGTTGTGTTTCCCACAGAATTTCACTAAAAGGCGCGCATCACTTTACATAGTCCTTAGGAGAGGGGACAGTGACACAGAAACTTAAACTTACTATTACAGACATACTGAGGGGACAGGAGAGGATAAAGCTGCCCTGGTACCTGGGCCTCCTCCTTTTTCTTTCTTTCCCAGCTCTGCCTCTTTGAGATATTCTTTGAGAAGATGAGCAAGCTGGGGTCATGACCCTGGGTGTCCCTGTGTCTCTGACTTGGCACTGGGAGTCCTTCCCCAAAGCCTAGCGCTGGTTCTTCCTATCCCCAGCTTTCCAGAGAAGGCCTGGGAGGCGGCAGGGCCGGGGGGGAGGAGCTGAGGTGTGGTACCTCCCGGTCCCCTGGGCCCCTGGGGAAAGGAGCCACCTTCTGGAATGGGGTACAGGGAGGGGGAGGCCTGAGCAGAGGGTGGATAGGCGGAGGGCAGTCACTGCCATTGTTTGGGTACAGACCAGGCTGTGGTTTGGAAGTTGTTGTCTTGGAAGTTGGCGTTCGGGTGACCCTTTATGGTTTCCTAACCTGAGTGTGACACGCATGTGCATCGCTGGAGTTTGAATAGGCAGATAAAACAAACCATCTAAATACTCAGATGGTTGTTTTCCCGAGAAATTGAAGCTAGCCTAAACTGTAGGACTCATTTGCCCCAGCTGCTCTCGGTAGTCTTTTTTGTTCGGTCTACTAAAAAAAAAAAAAATTAAAAAACCATTCCTGGGAAAAGTGCAGGGTCAGAGAAGGGAGAGCAGTTCTGCTTCTGTGATGCTGGAAGGAAGGATGGGGGAGACGCCTCCTCTTCCTCTCGCGGCCCTGGAGCCACAGCTTCAGTTTCTAGAGGATCAGCCTGCTGCTATGCCCAGCGGTGGTATTTTAAAGTATTTCTCAGTCGTTTTTTTAGGATTATCGGTCATCGCTTGCAGGGTTCCTTTTCATTTTCAAGGGCATCCAGTCTAACCGTTTAGCTCCCTTTCAAAAGCCTCCCTCCCTCCCTTCCTCGGGCCCAGTCAGCAAGATTAATAATGTTAACTGATTTACTGTCGCTGCAAAAAAAGCATTAGTTAATTAGACTTTTACACCTCAGTCAGATGGCATTAGACCCTCTTTGTGCACTTTAACTCAAGGATGTTAAAGACCTAAATCGTTGAGAAAAAAAGAAAAGAAAGAAAAAGGACCCGCACTTTTCCAGTTTAAGCTGCATGTTGGGCCATGCTAATTAGGCGTTTGTCCCTCAAGTCTGGAGGTGATAGAGAACGCCAGTTACTGTGGTATTTAGCTGACATCAAACTCCTGTCCAAATACTTCAGTTGGGCCCAGCCTTCTCTTTTAATTGGTGGGAAGGAAAGCTAGGCACACACCCAGAATAAGGAGGAAACTGTTGCGTTTAACATTTAAAAATTTCATTCTGAAGGATCTGAAGTACACTCATGTGTGTGTTTTAATTAACTATCCAGCTGAGCTTTTTAAACAGAGTAACAGCAGAATCTCCTCTCACACTTGAGCTACCCCAGATGATTAGCCCTGGTAAGTCTTTAAGAAATGGAAGTTTAATACTTGTGGTTATCCAAGGTCAAAAAGTTGGTATGTTACTATCTAGAGTCCTTACAGATTCATATATGTTTGGCACTGTCTAATAGGGTTTAGGTGCCAAGCAATAGACAAGTTTTAGAAACCAATATTTAGTGGCATATATTTTTTAAATGCCGTGTTGGTTTTATAGAAGTAATTAGATAAAACATGCTTTAAAAAAAAAAAAAAAAGATTTAAGCAATTTCTTACCAGTTGCCAGAGAAGGTAAATTCTCAGTGACAACAGTGTTGTTTACCTCATTCATGAGGTGTGTAAAAACAATTCCAAAAATAATGAAAGGATTTTCTTCTAACTAAGGGTAGCCTTGTCGGCCTTCCAGCCTTCCTGGCTTTGTCTGTGGTTTCTGGCCGAAGGCTCACACGTGTGCGAGCGCTTCGTTTTCAGCACTGAACTACTTTTTGGTGCACTGGATGAATGCAACATGTTAAACTCCTGTACAGCCCAGAATTGCCTGGCTGTCCCTTGGCCTGCCTGCTTGGTACTGGCTGAAAAGGTACCATTGTTTGTTCTGCAAACACTGGGCGATGTTTGTTTCCAAGGTGACTGGTTCTATAGCTGCCATTTAAGCGAGGGGGGGATGGGGAGAGAGAAAGTTGGCTTTGAACACCTGAGAGCATCCTGTTGCGGATACAGTCTCTGTGTGTGTATGTGTGTAAGTTGAATTATTATTTTACTGAGGTAATGGGAGGAAGAGGAATAGTGTGAAAATGAGAGGAAGAAATAGATATCAGTGGGTTTAAAATATCACTAAGTTCTGATACACAGTATACTTAGAAGGTAATGGTGTGAGAAATGTTAGAATTAAAGATCTGATTATCCTGCAGTTAACTGTTTTCACATTTGATAAACTAAAAAACAAGGGAAGAAAAATATTTTAGATGATATCCACTGAAATGTTAAATTTATTTTTGCATGAAATATAGTTGTTTATCTATGACTTGTAAGCAGCTATTCAAATGAATAAATCTTCGAGAGTAGTATCATTAAAACTGGTTATCCATCAGGTCGCCGGACCTTCCAAAAAAAGTCAGAACAAGAGATACAAAGAGATTGGTTTCAGTCATAAAATCTATAAAGAAAAATTTGGAAAAATATGAAACAGTTGAAGTGTACTTGTGTTGAAAATATTCCAGAGAGATAATGAAAAAGATGAAAAGCATCTTTTGGTGATGAATAACTGACATATTCATCAGTGACAGATTTTAAGTTCAAATTAGAAAGAGAAAAATGTTTCCCTTCCTGGAGTTGCACCCCCTCTTTTTTTTAATTTTTTATTGTGCATGGATGCTGTTAGCAGAACTTTGCCTTTTCACTGCTATCAGGTTTAGTACAGTTCATGCCCAGGTTTCAGTAAACATTAACTACTTTTATCAGGGCGTGCAGTGTGCTGAATGGCTAGCAAAGAGAGTGTACTGCAAGAGACAGATGAAAATGAGAGAGTCCAAGGTCACATGGGTGTTGAATTTTAAAAAATTACGGAGAATTTAGGGGGAAAGACATCAAGTTTCACACTTTCAATATCCTCTCTTCAGTTATGTGGGCCTGTAATAGGGCTGCTTGATCTGCCCTTTCTGTCCTGGGGTTAAAACCATTTCTTCAGATGCTCCTTCTGAATGGCAAGAAAAGTAATTTTAAAAACATTATTTTTTCTTTCCTTTCATTAAAAAAAAAAATCTGAAGACCCACCTTCTAGGATGAAAAGTTCTCAAGGTCCCAGCAAAGTACTATAACATATATTGTGACAATTCTGACGATATCTGTTTTTACAGGGATTTCCTTTTTTTTTTTTTTCCTTTTTCAAAGGTTCATTGGGATGACCCTCTGAGCGCTATCATTTCATTTCCGGAGTTAGCACAGTCCAGCCTGCTAGATGAAATATGGCCAGATACAGAGTCAAATGTGCTGGCCTCGGAAATCGTGTAATATTTAAAACTTTCGCCCGTGTCTCTTTTCCGAAAATAGGAATGTGATTTGTGCTTCTTTTTTAGTGAAGAGTATCTGCACATTTTAAAAACTGCAGGGACAGGAGGAACTGCCCTCTTCCCGTCCTTCACTGCAGGCTGCCCCTGCGCACCGGTGACCGACACGGAGGGTGGGGCTGCGAGCTGCGCCCCGAGGGTCGTGTCCCCTCCCCGGTGGCCCCGCATCGAGGCCGTCGGGATGGATTTCGGTCCTGGGGCTCCGGCGGCCGGGCCTGGGAGGACGCGGCGGAAGGCAGCCGGCCCTCCTGGGGCCGCGGAGCCTTCGAGCACACTGGGGGCTGTCTGAGAGAAGCGCGTTTGCACAGGAGCGGGCGCGCGGCGGCCGGCGGGAAGCGGGGCGGACGACGGTCCGGGCGGCGGGGTCGCGGGGCGCCGCTGGTCCAGCCCGGGCCTCGGCGCCGCCCGCCCACTTCGGCGCCCCGCGCGGGGCGTCCGGGTGAGCGGGCGGCGGGGCCGTCAGTCAGGGCGGCGGGCGCCGATTGGCCGAGCGGGCGGCCGGGGGCGGGGCTCGGCCGCCTTCCCGTGGGCCGCGGCGGCGTCGCCCCCACGAAGACCTTGAGCAGCTTTCTCCTCGGCCCGCGGTGGCCGGGGCGGCAATCCCGTGGACAGCCGGAGGCCTTCGAAGAGCCCGTCTAGTAATTGAGTTGGTTGTTTAGAAAGGGGTTCCTCACAGGGAGTTTAGAAAATTGTGCGCCCTGAGAGAAGTCTTCCCACTTTTCCCCCCACTGCCCCTGGTGTTAGTTTGAGGCCGTTTTTAGCCAGTGACCCCGTAAATTTCCAGAAGTTTTGCATAGGCGTGAGCGCGCCCACTCGCACTTTGAGGTACGGCCCAGAATGAGTACGCCTTAAAGGGCTTGGGTTTACCAGATAGCTGTTCTAGTGAGAACAGCGCGGGGCTGAAAAAAAGATGTTGCCGAGCCCTTTGGAGGTTGAGGACCAGGAGCCTGAGGACAGGGAAGAAAGGGAACGAGGACAGACAGGGGCAGCGTCGCTGCTGGCCGAGGGGAAGCCGGCGGCGTTGGGTTCTCCCTGCCCTGAGTGTTGGGCGGCTGTTTGTCTGGTTTCCGATGTGACCCGCCTTCAGAACAAGCCCCCATAGCCTCAGGTTTTAAATCCCCTCTCACAGCCGAGCGGAACCCCCACCCCCCCCAGGCACCTGTTCCCCAGGCCCCCTCCGGGGTCCACGTGGCCCTCGGAGTGACCAGCCCATTGAGCCTGGCGCCGGCCCCTTGTTCTGTGCTTCAGGCCCCACCATCCAGAGGGGACAGCACGGCCTGTGGGAGCTGGGGCTTGCTCCCCTGGGGCTCCAGGCCGCCTGCCCCCAGACGTCCTGCCAGTGTGCCCTGTGTCCCCGCAGGCCCTGCCCCCAGCGGGCATGGTGGGCGTGCACATCTGTGCGAGCATGAGGCGGGTTCACCCACCGAGGACACTGCTGCCTCCTGCACCCAGGAGCCCCGGCCCCACTTCCATGAGCAGCTTGGTACCCAGAGCACTTCCGGTGAGCCCCTCTCAGATCTGATTTGTGCCTTCTTGGGTGGTCACTCTTCACTGGGCTGCAGCATCCAGTGATTCTTAAGAGCAGGGGATTCAGATTCAGATCTGTTTGTGAGGCTGGGGCTTGTCCATTTGAAAAAGCTTCTGGGGGTGATTAGCGAACACCCCTAATAATCAGCTTTCAAAGAATGTGTTTATAAACAGGCTACTACTTATACATTTATGTCTGAGAGACCAATGAATACATTTCAGCCACTGGGTCTTTTTTTTTTTTTTTTTTTTTAAGAGTTAGGACATGATACATAGACCTTGTAATTCTCCTATCTGATGCTTGCTTGTTGCAACCCTGAGTTTCCTGTTAAGCGAGGTATTGTGGTGCCTGAGCTAGACCCCTGATAGGCCGTCTGCACTGGCAGGTGTAAATGCCACTAATTAATTTTTTAAGAAGTTGGCAGTGTGACAGAATTATCAGGGATGCTGAGTATCTGGTAATGGATGTTTCTTTTGTTAAGGCTGTGGAGAGGTGATGTCACACACAGGTCATAAAGCTGCGGACGTTTAATCCTTTGGTCTGAGGTTGTGGATTTAGGGGTGCTGAATATTTTCTTTAAAAAAATGGGTAGGGGAGGCTGTCCTGGTTTCCACTGGGCCTTCCCTGCCATCCCCCACAGCTGTTGTGGTATTATCTTCTGGCGAGGTGTTTACTCAATTATCATCAGGCCCAGCTCTTGTTAGAAGAGGATAAATGGTACTTGGGCCTCTTTATCTGGACCCTCTTGCTCACCATTTTGCCACAGCTGAAGAGACAGCCTGTGCCTCTAACTGAGTCCAGTCTTTTTTTCACTCCTTGACTGTGAAACAACAGGAAAGTCAGCCGCTCATCAGCTCGTGTGCAGATTTGCAGCCTCTGCTCTCACTGCTATGAATGCACCATTTGTTGCTTGGCGCACAACTGGTAGATACGACTGGCCCTGCAGCCCACTCTGCCTGCGACCAGAGTACATCACTGTGGTCTTTTTTTTCCCTTTTCTTTCCTTTTTTTTTTTTTTTGCCTCTGCATAGGCCAAATTTTTGCTTTAAATACCACCATTTTGTCCACACTAGTTTCTTTGACCCAGCTTACATTTTTTAAATGTAAATTTCAGAAATAGGCTTAATTTGCTCTAACTGTTAGTATAGGGGTTCTGAATCAGTGCAAGTATTTTACTTTATTAAAGGAGGAGATTACTTTGGTGGCTTGGTTTTTGCATATGTGCTTTTTCTCTCTCTTTTTTTTTTTTTTGGTAGTATCAAAGAAGCATGTGACTTTGAAATTTTATTTTAAACTGCGTTGAAGTCAGAAAGTTTGGTTTTTTCCCTGGATCATAGTCTCTCCTACGCTTTACACAAAATCTCTTTGTCATCAAGTACTGTCTTCAGTTTAGACTTTAAGGAAAGCTGGTAAAAGTGCAATGTGGTTTTCCAGAGTATTTGAATATATCATTACAAATGACTGTTTATCATTGCTTTCTCTTGTTAAAACCAGGTTCCATCCCCAAATGATACCAGTAATGTTAAAATTTTCACTTCTGTTTTCTCTCTCTTTGCATACATTCTTTGACTTTGTAATTATATATGTGTTATATATGCATACATTGGCATTATTCCTCCTTTACATTTTATTTAATTGTATTTTGGGTGAAAGAACGTGTTAGTGTATTTTTCTGCTGTACTTTATGTATTAACAACTGAACCAGATTGTTAGTTCTCATTGCTTTTAGGCTTTGCTCTGGCTAAGGAGACACGTTTCTGTTGAAATAGCAATAAACATCTTACAGCAACCAACTCTACAAACCTTGGCATCCTGGAGCTTCCAAAAATGAAACAGCCATTTGCCGAAAATGAAGCAGCTTTCTGTGGTTGAATTTTACAGTAGATATTTAGGTTTCAAGGACTGTGTTCACTCGTTGTCTTTCAAAGGGGATATGGATGCCCCGGGTTGCACTTAACCTTTTTGTTAAAATTTAGACATAAAGGTTTGTGTAAGGAAGAATGTGTGATCGCTTGTAAGATTCATGCTTTCATCTCACCATTCAGTTGGGGGGAAATCTGTCTTTTTTGTGAAGACTGTCCCACTGTCTGAAGAATCCTTAGGGCTGCCAAAAGACTAAGCAACAAGTTAGGAGGACAGTGAGCCCAGGTTTCAGGGCTTCCAGGGGCAGTTCTCACCTGGGAGTCTGCTCTTAGCTTCCAGAACAGCTTTCCTTGCCTAGCCCAGCGTTTTCATGCTTGGTTTTGATCTGCCCATTGAAGCTGGGTAACCTCTCTGTGGACTTTTCTCCCTACCCCGTCTGTGCTTTCTTGACTGCCCTTCTCATGTGATTAATATGTGTGTTGCTCAAAATGGCAACTGAAACATCACCAGGTATTTTCACCAGGTAGAAACTGCTTTTCCTGTGTCAGAACAACCAGTGTGGCTTAGTTGATGCTTCTGTTGCTAAGCAGGTAGATTTCTGGTCTGTAGGCTGTCTGTTAACCCCGTAAGTGCCTAATGTCAAGCAGAGAACATCAAGAAGAAAAACCAGCTTTTGCTTCCTTTTGACACAGTGCAGTGTTCCAGCTGGTGAAAGCCGGGCCTCGCTCAGCCTCACCCAGCCTCACCTGTACTTAGCTGTGTTCGAGGGCCCAGCCTCGAATTCTCGAATTCTCGTTTCCAAGGGGAGGAGAGGAGTCAGGCGATGGAGAGGGCTGGGAAGCTGGTGGAGAAGACGCTGGGAGCTGGCAGCGAAGGTCTCCCGCTGCAGGATGCAAATTACGGGCTTGAGTCCAGTTAGGAATGGGTTTAGCCTTTCTCTCTGGGACTTTTCTCTGCGAGTCTGCCTTCCATTGCAGCCTGGCTGAGGGGAGAGAAGGAGAACGGGCTGCTCTGTCCATCCCTCTGCCAGAAAGGAGTTAACAGAGCACACCGCAGAACAGGTTGGGCGAGACTGTTAGCTGGTGATGGAGCCTCCCCTCTCTCCCTCTCCTTCCTCCTCTGCTCCCTGCTCCTCTCCCAGGACTTGGAGGCGTCTTCACCCCATCCCCTGCCCCCCTGCCCCCTCCCCACTCCAGTGTCTGGCTTTCCCTCTCCCGGGCAGGACATTTGATGTGATGAAAATCCTCTGTGGCAATGAGGAGCCTGTGCGAGAGGCCTCGGCCTTGCCAGCTGTTTCTGGAGAAATTGCCGTCTGTGCCTGTCGTCATGTAACATAGGCCCCATTCACCAGAGACATTCTTGGGTGTGCATTTATGCCTCTGTGGGACCTCTGCGGGGTGCGCAGCCTGCGATGGGGGGTGGGCGGCGGCGAGGGGCGTCCCCGCGCCCCCAGTCGGCACCCACGGGTCCGGAGTGTTGCCTCCCAAAGCATCAGCAGCGCGTTGGCCTCAGGGATGTCCTGTGGCCGTCAGCTCGGGGGAGCCGAGCTCTTGAGAAGGCAGCTCTGATCTGACATGAGTTCCGTGGTGTTTGTGTCGATCCCCTCCGTAAACATACCATATATAGTCACGCGGAGCCGCTGTAACACGCGCTGCGGGGGGCCTCTCCCGACGCACTGCCCGGCGCCCAGAAGCAGGCTCGGGCTATTTCTGGCTTGTCGCCGCTTTCCTTTTTCTCCTTTGGAGGGAGGAGGCAGGAGGCGTCTCTTTTCTTTCTGATCCTCACCCTGTTTGAAGCATGTTTCTGATGCTAGTGTGTCTGGCATGGTGAAAACTCAAGAAACTGTATCGTCACATGAGGAGAGACTGGATTCTCTTTGTGCGTCTGTTTTAGAACAGAACCCTTGTTTTTCTTGGTACCTCTCACAGGACACACGGTTCATGTTTCATGGCCCCTGGTCGTCCACTGCTTGTTTCTGGAGCATCCTTTAACGCCGCGAGGGTGAGCTCCCCCGGAGCACGTTACTGTCGTGGCCGGAGGACAAGTTGCCCTTGTGTTTCCTCAGCGTCCTCGCTGGGCCGTCCCCACCCGTTCACAACACCTCACCTTCGCTCGGCGAGGCCCGAGTGCCAGCTTTCTGCCAAGCCCAGGGCAGCGGCTCTCCGCCTGGCAGAGCTGGATCTGTGGAGCAGAGGAGACCGTAATAAGAAAGAAATGCAGTGAGTGTGTGTGTGTGTGTGTGCGCGCGCGCGCGCGCGTTTAATCCCCCTGGAATACCTAGGCCACAGCACTTCAGCCTGTTGGAGGGAGGGAGGGAGCTGACTGCAGGAGGCATTTGTGGTTCAGATAGAGACTTCTTCCTCTTCCTTCTCTTCTCTTCTCTTCTCTTCCTTCCTTACCCACTCCCTCCAAAGGCCGCTGCATGCCTTCTCAGGCTTCGTGTATGGATGACCCTGGGGGAACAGCGGTCTGCCACGCTGGGGAGTTTGGGTGTTATGTAGAGAGACAAGACGGGCACCTTTTGTTCTGTCATGGGCCTCATCAGCATGAACTGTATCTGACTGTGTGACAGTTAATTGTACCATCCTTCCCGTTTCTTAAGCTGATAAGCCCCTTTCTGTCTGCCTACATCAAGCTTCTTTGTTTGAGAACTTCCTAACACAGTAGAAGAACAAAGTGACAGTTTTCTTATTGGCTGAAGTCTCTAAGGCACATTTATTATGCTCTTTATTGTTATCTTTTTTAATAACCTCATTCCTTTAACTTATATAATTGAAGTGTTCCAAGAAGTACAAAGTTAAAACTTTCCTAAAAAAATATCAGTGTGTCCAGGATAGAAAAAAAAAAGAAATATTTTTTAGGCTGTGTCTTTCCATGTCAAGCTCTTAACAGTGCTTGGTAGATAATGTTCAGAGTAAGACACTGGGTACTGCCAGTTACCAGTTATGGAAGCAGCAGTTGCTTAGCTAGTATTCAGTTGACTCAAAAGTAATATATCACTTATGTGCAGGTCACTTATTTGGCATTCTGAGGTCCAGAATCTTTAGCCTGTGCTGGGGCGGGGGGAGGGGGGTGTGTGTGGCAGTAATGCAAAATAAAGCTTGCAAGAAGCCAGGCAGGTTTAGGAAGTTTTAGTACTAAGACTCCTCCCCTTGATTCCTGATGGTCCTTTTAGACCCACACTTTTATTTAGCACTGTTTATTCTCACTGTAGATATAGCCCTGACCACCTTGTCTCCCGTTTTCCCAGTCAACAAGAAATCAGAGGCCAAATTGATGGTTGGGGGTGAAAAACACCCATCAGAAGGACAGGTTCCGAGAGCCACGCGAGAAAGGCTCTCAGGAGAGAAGACGGGCGCACTCGCGCAGCACAGCTGGTCCCCAGTGAACAGAGGAGCCTTCTGTGCTGTTCCTTACAGCTGCCTCTGTACCCACACGCTCTCAGTAACAGTTTCAGTTAGAAAGACAGGACGCATGGCCGGCCGAGGCCCCGGCCGGTGTAGGAGCAGTGCTGGAGGAGGAAGGCTGTTCCGTGGTTCCCACAGGCGCCTTGTGTAATGGTTGTTCATTGTCGTGATCCTGAGTCATCACCCAAAAAGGCTTGATTAATCATACATTGATTCACCGCGCTGTGCTTAAGGGGATGAGGAAGTTTGAAAGATACTTTAGAGAGATTTACACCCAGGAGTTTTATGTGGAAAATGAACTTCTTGATACTTTTCCCCCCTTACTCTCATTGATACGCAGCTGCTTTATGAGCTAACGTGCAGTGTTCGAACCCAGTGGGTTCAGATATATACTAAAATATTACTTGTTTTGACCAAATTTGCAGGGAAAAAAAGTGATGCAGTAACAGATTCAAATGATGTTCAGATACTTTTATGAGGGTTGCTTTTCTGTATTCCTAATGTGAATTGTTCTTTCAGGTTTTTAATTGAAATATTAATACACAGAATGTCAGAGTTTTTAAAGCAGGGACTAGAGAAGCCCCTCCATCTGCTGGCTACTATAGATGTCATAGTTACCCTGGGAGGTGGAGTCTCTGTGGAAAAGGAGTTGCCAGTGTAAAGGAAGCCTCAGAAAACTTAAACAGTAAAAAAAATTAAGTGTAAGTCATCAAAGGACAGAAGGAAGGAGTGTTTTACCCCCCTCATCCCAACTCGAGGCTCTTTCCAAGAACCGTAGGACTTAAGAGTTGGAAGGTCACTTTAGAGGTCACTTGGCCTGTTTTTAGAAGTTTGCCTTTATTTCACTGAGTATTCTCCCACAATTCACGTCTGTGCCCATGTCACTGGGGTAGTGTCTTCGTGGTTTCTTTGGCGGGAGGACTAATCCTAACTTGAAAAATTAAATGTGCTCACTTGGCAGAAATGACTGTATATTTTTTAGTTTTTTTATTAATTTTATTCTTAGCAGCTCCATTTTACAGATGGAGACCCCTGTGGCACTCTGTGGTGGTGCACCAAACATCTCTTGGCATCATTAAGTATTTGCAGATATTTTCATGGAAATCCCAGAGTAGAAAACTCCCCAGGGTAGCTCATACCTACTAGTAGTTCCCAAGCATTTTGATTTTATCTGCTTAAGTATAGAGCATTGCTGGGCCTGAACTTTAATAATCATACTCATAGATGTATTTTAAATACATATTAGCTTATAACAGTATTAAATTTATATCTTTTGTGCACTTGGTTTTGCTTTTTTTTTTTAACCAAGAGAAATTGTTCCTTTCAGAAATGTGATTAGTTTTGATACCCAGGTCTTCTGGGTATCCATGGGAACTGCACCTCCTGGTTGCCATGCCAAAGGTGGAACGCATGCTCTTAGGGTTGGATGTTTGTGACTCTGTCAGGGAAGGAAAATGTATATGAATTGTGTGTAAGAAATAAGAATTAGGTCTCTGGATGTTAGACACTCACAGCAGATGGAAAAGCAGTAAAACCCAGTACTTCTCCAGAAGCAAGGAGCGGGTCTCGGGCTGGCCTTTGGGGTGTGGACAGCGCAGAGAGGGCTGCGGGAGGGAGGGGTGTGGCGGGGGTGGAAGGGCTTGGTCTCCTCTGCGATGGCCTGTGCAGGCCTGCAGCCCCTTGCGCTGGCTCACTTGAGATGGTGTCTGCACGGCACCCACCGCGGGCAGGCCAGCTCCGGGATACCTGTTGAGAAATTGGGATGGTGGGGCTGGAGGAGCAGGGCGGCAGCCTCCAGGCATGGGTTCGAGCAGCTGCTGGCTGCCCAGAGCTCAGCCTGTGTGTGTCACAGAGGCCTCACCCGTGGGCCTGACGGCTGCTGTGGAGTGGAAGGGAGCCATCCATTAATACTCTGACGTCCCCAGAGCACTCTAAAGACATGACAGAAATTGTGGGTCCGTTATTAGCAGCTCAGTCCATCACGTCCACTGTTTCAGTGCTTGCCCTCCTTCACGTAATCCTAATGTTTTATTGAAAGTAAGTGCTGTGGGTCTGCCTTAAAAGCCAACTGAAATGGCTTTTCCTGGACATCGAGTTATTTATAAAGGGGGCCTTGAGACCCAGAGAGAAGAGTTGGGTCAGTGGAGTTAAGGTTGTCGGAGGATTGAAGCATTAACTTGATGGCTGGTCTTATCCAGGATTTTGAGATTTCAAGGAAAAGTGGACAATGGCTGCTTGTGTCTGAAGGATTCGGGCTGTCATATGATCTGCAGACCAGCCCCCAAGTTGCCTTGCAGGCAGCTGGGGCATCCACGGAGACCATGAGCTGTGGAGTGCGTGGGATGGGCTGGCTTGGAAGTCACAGAGCCCAGAACTGGTTTTGGTCGTAGTCTCAGGTCTGCGTAAAAGTTGCACCTCACAGGGACGTGATGTCTGTATGGCCTGAGATTTATTACTCGGGCGCAAGGTGGAGGAGGCAGCTGCAGGAGCTGCCGGGGGAGAGCCGTCCTATGAAGGACCAGGACACGCGGACGGGGGCAGAAAGGACTCGGCCACGCAGACCTCTTCGGGTATAAGAAGTGGAAAGGGGCTTTGGGCTGTATAAAGCATCGTGTTTATAAACCCCTGGCCCGTGACTTATATATTGATTCTCTCAATAGGAACAGGATTATGGAAGAAATGAACAAATTAGACTGCAATGTCACATGAGACTGCTTTTCTCTGGCTTTCGTTTTCTGAACGCGGACCTTCCTAGTATGCGTCTCTTGCAGTAGCAAACACTGACTCTGGCGTGCGGATGCATCGTGAACCAGCCCTGGTGCCCGCTGTCAGCTCGCTTGCTGAGTAAGAGGAGTTTTCAGGGGCCTTGCTGGAGGGTCCTGGCAGGATGGATGCGCTGCTGAGTTTCTTTAGTTCCGTGATTACTAATAGATCCGACGATTATCTGATTGCACATTATTCCTATTAGCCTGTATCCTAAGAGAAAGTTCCCCAGGGTTATTAGCTCCTTAATGAAAAGCAGAGTAAACCTTGTTTTCTGGTTTGCATGGAGACTCTATTGTTCTGCCTAGTGTCTTCAAGGTAGATGTGAGATTTTTAAAGAAAATAGAAATGTTTCCATTTTCAGGTTTGTTTTTTTTTTTAAGGTGACTTTTACATGTCTCCTGTAAGAAGTGAAAAAAGAAAAAAAAAAAATCTACTCACCAGTAAAATCCAGCAGTTGCTGAACAGCTATAAAACATTAGAGAAATTAGTGTTGGGCCTTATTTTTAGCTCTGATTTTACAGCTGAGTTATAATAGGTGAGCAAATGCATTGTACGAGTGTTTACCTTTTTTTTTTCCTTTTTGGCCACGTGGAAGTACCTCAAGAGGTGGAATGTGACACACCCAGAGCATGAGGCGCTCAAGGGCCTAGGAACTTGAGAAGGCCAGGGCAGCAGGGCTCTTCATCCTCAGCTCAGCTCTGCCGGTGCTCACGGGGAAGCAGAGCACCCCCCAGCCCCCGAGGAGCTGAGTTTTAAAATGTTTCTGTGTGTTCAAGGGGCTTTTCCTCCTGCTAGGGAGAATTCCAGCAAGAAAGCCCCCGCCTCTGAGGTGCGTCATAGACCCCACTTAGCTGAGTCCTCCGCAGGGAGCCCTCCAGAGAAGTGCTGTTTGCTTCACAGACCAGAAGGACCTGTATGTGGTTCTAGCGCATATTTAAAAATTCTCTCTTCCCACTTCTTTCAGTTTTGTGTATTTCATAAATTTTCTAGTTTTAGTTGATGGATTGTTTTGGCTGTGTGGTTCTTGGAGGTGGGGATTTATTGTTTTGTTCCACATAAAATGGAAGCTGGTATACTGTGGATGGCGCAACCTGGATGGGCAAATTTTTCTAGATTAACTAGAAATTATTATTATTATTATTATTTTAAGGAGCAGTTTTGTGGTTCAGTGGTGATGCTTTTACCTTAAAGAGATTACCTTTTCCTGTTTGGGCAAAATATGATATCAGTTTGCTCATGATTTAATAAATAAAATTAAAACCCTTTTCTTCTGACCTGCCTTTTAGAGTCCAGGGATTCTGGTTGGTTGGTTGGGGGTGTGTGTGTGTGTGTGTGTGTGTGTGTGTGTGTGTGTGTACGTGCACGCACACATACACACAGTTTCATGGGGCTCTTGACCTGAGTTCTTCACTGTATTTACTTTTCACATCTTCAGTGCTTCTTAGCATATTTAGATTGTTCTAAATTGTTGGTAACTGTTACACAATCATGCTGCAGTGAAGAAGTTTTATATCTGGTGAAAAACAGACCCCAAAATGGGACGTTGGAGGAAAAAAAAAAAGAAACTCATTTGAATAAGTGAATGAGAGTAGAAATCCTAGCTACTCAGTTTTGTTACAAGATACATTACATCTGTGTTTGATAGAATGGACTTACGGCTGGCGTAAAGGTCCTTTTTATAACGGTGATAGGAATTGTTTCAGTGGGCTTAAGCTAAAGCGATCAAACAAATTTTAAAACCCCAGTGGCACAGCATGTAGGATGGCATTGCTTTTCATGTGAAGTCTGTTGCAGGCCGGCAGCTCTCTCGAGTAGCTCCTTTCCAGGCAGTGACCCAGGGTCCTGCACCCGCCACCCCCAACCTCTGCGCGTGCCTCCAGGCCGCCACTGTAAGGAGAGCCGGCAGGCCAGCAGGCGCTTTAAAGCTTCAGACTGGAAGTGGTGTGTGTCGTCTTTGCTCGCAGCCCCTTGGCCAGAACCTGCCACCTGCAGGGTGTGGAGGCGCAGGGTGCTGGGCAGTGTGGAGGGACCCTCGGGCCTTCTCCGTGCAGTAAGCCATGTTGCCATTCTCCTTGGGTTATCTCATCCAGGCTCCCTGCACAGATAGACAAACCAAGGCTTAGGCCTGAAGCATAGAACACAAGGAGTCAAGTGGTCCACAGAGCCATGGTCTTCAAAGTGTGAAGCTCAGAGCGACAGCATCACCTGGGAGCTTGTTGGAAACACAGATGGTTAGGCCCTACCCCAGACCTTCAGTGAGAAACCAGAGGTGGGGCCCAGATCTGTTTCAGTGAGCTTTCTGGAAGCGTGTTAACGTTTGAGAAGCACGGCCCTGGGTGAATGGGATGTCTTCAGGGCCTGTTGGGCTGCTAGTTAGCAGATCAGCTCTGAAGTCCTGATGCGCACGGGGGAATTGGTGCTCTCCTCCCCAGACTGTGTGTATTCTTTTATTTTTTGGCCACACGGTGCAGCATGCAGGATCTTAGTTCCCTGACCAGGGATTGAACCCATGCCCCGTGCATTGGGAGCGCAGAGTCTTTTAACCACTGAACCACCAGGGAAGTCTTCAGACTCTGTTTAAGCACTTTCCCGGGTAACTCCTCGGTCTCGCAGCCGCCACGTGAAATAGGCGTTACCGTCGTCTCAAGAAAACCAAGCCGATAGAGGTTCTGCAGCTGAGGGTGGTTCCGCCACAGCAGGCAAGTGGAAGAGGCCAGATTTGAACCTGGGCAGCGTGGCTCCCAAGTCCGCTCCTTCGCCAGCCCCTGTGCCGTCCTGCTTGCTGGCCACCCCGCGGCCGTTTTGTCGCTGTCTCTTGAATGGAGATGGGCTGGCGGCATGAGCAGGAAGCGTGGTGTGTCAGTGACAGATCACACCACGCCAAGCCCCTCGCCACAGCTCCATTCGTTGGTGGTTGCATTGCCGACAGGCCGGCGGGGGCCGGGGGTGCACGGCCAGGAGTGGCGGGGGAGACGTTTGCTCAGAGTGAGGCGGTGCCATCGCACCGAGGGACGTGCTCTTCAGTCAGCCCGTGTGCCAGCTCCGGGCTGGGATGAATCCCCGTTCCCAGCGCCTTCCCTCCTGATTGGGCTCATTTTCCCTCATGATCTGCCCTCTCTGAGATGCTCATCTAGGGCCTGACTCCATGAGGTGGTCTGAAGACACTGTCTGAGTTTGCATAGGGAAGTATGTTTTTTTTTCTTCCAAGAAAATGGATAAAAGGGCTCTCTTTCCACTTGGGAAATTCAGGTCAAGTCAGATGCGATCCAGTCTTTTGAATTTTGACCCAGTTGACACAGATTTTCCAAATGGCGTTTAGAAACAGCTTTTCAGGCGGTTCCATTTCCTTGCATCCTTTTCAAATTTGTAATGATTAACTGCATGTTCTTTCTTCCCCGTGGGTCTGTTGTGTGTTGTTGCTGAGGTGTGCCCTGCCAGCCCCTGCTTTCCTTTCCCTTCTTGTCTCTTGGGCTCAGCAGCCTAGAACTGAGCTGACTCCTGCCCGGGATGGGATCAGCTTTGGCCGTAGGTAGAGGATAAAGATAGCATCACCCCTTTCGGTTTCCATGTTGGCTGAGAACAGCTGCAGCGCTTCGTATAGCTCTGAACATAACATCTCATTCCAGAGTCACTGAAGTTTTTAGTTTTCTGCAAGCCAGGGCTTAACCACGGGGTTTTCACATTCAGACTCAGAGTCTCGAGTTTTCCTGTGAGAAACAGTTGCTTGTTTAGTTGAGTAATTTAAGAGAACAGAGATGATGGTGGGGGAGGGAGGAGACCATTTGTTTCTCCAGAGACCCAGGTCCTTCCTCTCCTTCATCACTTTCAGCAGTTTTAATTTGTTGAGGTGCTCTAGCAGACGTGTAGATAATTGAAGTTAATCTTGAGTCAGGTCTAAACAAAAGAAGAGAAAACTGACCTGAAAAAGAACAACTGAAGTCACACTAATTGAATCACCGGGCCCTGCATGCAGATCTGGGACCGGCTGACCTCAGGACGCGGGGCCCATGCTCAGGGTGGGCCGCGTGCCTCTCAGGAACGGCGGACTCCCCGGTCCCCAGCGTTTCCCGGCTGCATTCCACACCGAGGCGCATGTGGGTGAGAGTTGCAGGGTTCAGCCCTGGTGAAAAAAAACACCATCAAAGCCATTTGGAGTGGGTTGGGCGTTTGGAGGTTTCTCTCTCCCTTCGCAGACCTGGCGCCCTTGCTGTTGGTAGATGGCATACACTTGTTTACTGGTGAGGGGAGCAGCTACTTGTGTGAATCAGGCATCTGCTGGAAGAAACATAACAGGCTTGCAGCAAATAACAGGAATGAGAAAGATGCAGCCCCTTGAAATTTTCTCCGTTCCCCTTAGCCAGCTATCCAGAGTCGGAAACAGAATGCCGGACTCAACCTGAGTAGGAGGAGCGGGCTCCGGAGGGTCCCCGGCCCCTCTCCTTGGGCCCATTCTCGCGGTCACGTGGTTGTAAAGACCTAAGCTAAGAGCACCCCCAGCCCCCCCAGCCCTGTTCAGCCACTGTGCTCCCTCTCACCCCCTCTCTGGGGTCCTGGCTCCTGAAGCTACCAGTTCCCCTTTTCTCTTCCTCCTCCTCGCAGCATACGGCTGCTGCCTGTGTTCTTGAGATTACTAATCCACAGGGTGTCCGAGTGCCGCTTCGTGCTCGAGGTTAGGCCCCTCCACCTCTGCGCCTCCTTCAGCTCCCCTGATCTCTCTCCTCAGGAGGGTTCCACACCCTGTTGTTGCTGACGCTTCCACACTCGTTCTCCCTACTGGGGACCTTGTTCCTCCCAGCCCTGGTTCTGTTCCACGTCCGTGGCTCAGAGTGGCTGTTCTTCATGCCCCATCCTGTACCTTCTCATCTCTGAATCTCAGCCCTGCTGGCTCAGGCCTCCCTTCTCTGTGCAGGGTGGATCGCACCTGCACTCCTGAGCCCTGATTGCTCACTCTGGTACCAAGACCCTCCCTTCTCATCCACTCCATTTCTTCACTTGCCAAGTGTCTAAAAAATAATTGAGCCCAACCCCTTTAACAGTTGAAAACTTCTTCCAGGAAGTTTGAGCCTGTGGCCAGAGTGACTTCCTGCTCAGCTCCCTCTGCTCGGCAGCGTGATCCAGGCAGCTTACAGGTCTCTGCACTTCTTTGAAAGGCATTCAGATTTATCTTTCCCTCTCTGTTCCCTTTGTTCCCATTTCCAGTCTGGTCTCCCTCCCCTGCGGTCCCATGCCGTGTTCAAACAGGTTTCCTTAAAACTCTGACCTCATCATCTCGTGCACGCCCCAACCCCACACCCGCTGCTGCCCCGGCCCGGTGTCCCCAGCTCCCTGTGACCATCGCTCGTACCCTGTGCAGGCAGGACCCGGCTCCCCGGCTTCTTGTGGTCCTTTCTGGGTATCAGCTCCCCCATCCTCTCTGCCACCTTGGACACTCCTCCACTTAGACAAGCCAGTGGTTTTTCTGGACTTAAAACTGAGTATTGCATAGGCAACTCTGAGTTCTCTTACCTTCTTAGGGTCTCTTCTTTGTTCTGCTCATCCAGGTGCTAAGCTCCGGAGCGCCTCTTCTCCCCTCCCCTCACTGTCCCCCCACCTGCCCTCTCCAGTCTCATAGCAAATGGATAGTTACTAATTGAGGGAACAATCATCAGGAAATATTTATGGGCCTTAGGTGGAGTATTTTTTCCCGCCACCTTTTGAAGGGAGATTGTAGGTCTTATTTGTTTATTTTTACAGACAGTTTTTTTTTAACCTCTGACAGCTTGAAGGCCAGAAAAAAATTGGTTAGTTTTTACCTTCAAAGGAGACATAAGAAAACAAGGACCAAGCCAGCACTGCTCCCCTCCCCCCCCAACACAACCACCTTTCAGTCACACTCCCCATGATCACTTTCCCCTGGTTGTGACTCTCGAATTTTGCAGCTGATATAATCCCCCCTTTTATAACCAATTTATTTTATTTATGCATTACAATTCAAGCAAGGATTACATAGAGGGAATCAGTTTTAATTCTTGGTTCTATTTAAAAGGCTCACTTTACCCCCATTACCTTTTGTTAATTGCAAAACAAACATCCTCCAGAAGACCACCCTCTATTCTGGGACTCCTTTGAGATTCCCAGGAATTGCTAGTACTTGGGCCACATTTACACCTATGCGTGGATCTTAGAACAAACCTCCTCGGTGCCTTTGATGGCCTAGAGTTGGTGAGAATAGGCACTGTCTTAACCTAACGGCATCAGGAAACTAACTTGGTTCCATTGGTTATTTCTGGAATCACAGAAACAGAACAAAACCACGTAAACAGTGACGCAGAGAGGGCTCACAAAGGCCTCTCCCCCACCTCCTTTCTGGAGGGTGAATTCTGTCCTAAAATTTAGCTGTTCATAGCAAGCATTAGGAGCGTGTTGGGGGAATTGATGTCACTAACTTTTACTGAGTTGTTGTCATGTATCAGACACTATTTGAAATGAATTGCATGGTTAATCTCATCTTCAGAGGAAAAAGGAAGGTTTGAAAATCTGGTCAAATTTATGGACTCTTCCTGGTGCTGGCCCCAAATGATACCACATCAGTTTTACATAGTTTCAAGGCTGTGAGGCTTGCACCTGCCTGTAGAGTGGGCTCATCCACCTGAGCACATCACCCCTACTAGGTGGCCCATAATAGGCCTGGATTTTTAGGATAAACTAAACAAAAGCCTACTGTGTGCCGGGCCCTGGGCCTCGACTAAAGATCTGTCAGAAGGGAGAAAGAGAGGGAACAGTTTCACATCTTAAAAAGAATGCAGTTGGATTTCTTTCTTGTATCTTAAAAAAAAAAAAAAAAAAAAAACTATAAAAATCAAATTTACAGTGACATTAAATTATACTTTTATTTATAAAGAGTCATTCTAGTCCCATGATGCTGTCTCATTTCAGGCTGCCTCTTGCAGGCTTTGTCTGTGAGTGTAATACAGAATGCCTGAGTGTCCTAGGTTGCTTTTTAACCTTGGTCTGACTTACAGATGTTTCCCCGTGTTTTCACACGTTGACCTTCACGTGTGAGGTGGGACCAGGCCTGAGCAGGTTTTGGGTAGACGGGGCAGGGAGCTGGTGACTCACCTGGAAGAAGTCAGCCTGGCTCAGGAGATGTCCTTCTCTTGTTGGTTTCGTGGGTTATTTCCCTTCGCACAATGAAGCTCTGATAAACCCTGGGGAGAATGAAGAATCATAGTGAAAAAGTAAATTACTTCTGGGGTCAGCTCACTGCCTTCCCATGCCTGACAGTTAAAACCATACATGATCATCTTTATTCCTGCTTTAGGGCTTGAAAGGGCTTCTCTGGTGGCTCAGATGGCAAGGAGTCCACCTGTGATGCAATACAAGAGACCCAAGTGTCAGAGACCCGGGAAGATCCCCTGGAGGAGGGCATGGCAACCCACTCCAGTATTCTTGGCTGGAGAATCCCATGGACAGAGCAGCCTGGCGGGCTGCAGTCCATGGGGTTGCAAAGAGTCAGGCATGACTGAGTGATTCCACTTAGGGCTTGAAAACCCTGGGAAGCAAATGAGTTAAGGACTCCAATCTAGTAACTCAAGCTTACTGGAGAAAAAGAGTACCGTAGACCTACACTGTCCAGTACAACAGCCCGCCAGCCACACACGGCCCTTTAAGTTTAACTGAAGTGAATATTTACAGTTTAGTCTCTTAGTCACATCAGCCTCATGTCATGTGCTCATGGGCCTCGCGTGGCTCAAGGCTACGAGACTAGACAGCAAAAAAGGTTCTTTTCATCTTCAGACAGCGCTGCTCTAGACCATATCGATTCAACAAAACGTTCTACCCAGCACCTAACTTGTGTCTTACAGGCTAGGCTCTTGGAAAAAGAGAGAAGGATGGTCTTGTCGGTCTGTTGTTTTATATTTGTTAGAGTTTTGTGTAGACTTGTAACGTGTAAGGGAAGGCTTTTGAAGCACTCCTTCCCATGCCAGCAGCCGATTTGACAATGAAAGCCTACACATGCATAGCTGCATGTTACCTATTCCATTCCCCACAAGTGCCTGGCAGCGCCCCCTTCCTTCCCACCTCCCCTCCTTGCTCACCTCCTCCAGAACCTTCTCCTTTTTTCCATCTGCTCCTTTCTGGCTAGGGACAGTCTTTGGTTTTCTTTTAAACAGAATCCCTTGCTTAATCCTGCTTCTCAGTAACCAGTCCCTTCCTGCTATATTCTCTTTGTTATCTCCTGTGCTGGGAATTCCTCCTGTGTGAAGCTAACTGCCGGGTGGCTGCTCCCTGACCTTCGCCCTCACTCCCCACAGTCAGCTTGGTCCCTCGGTGATGTTTTCCTGGCGTCCCCACCCCCGTTCCTCAGGTCTGTCCCTAGACTGCATTGCAGTAGCTTCCTGACTGGGTTATATGCTCTGATCATCAATTTTTAAAACTGCTGCCAAGAGTTTTTGAAAATATGGTTACGATTATTTCATCCCAAAGGTTTCTCTTTGGTTTTTGTTTTTTTAAGAAGAGGGGTGGGGTCTTCCGTGGGTTCCCACAGCCACGGGGTAAAGTTCTCCGCTGTGAGCCGGAGCTGTGGCCCCCGCGTGGTTGTGCTCGCCCTCCGCGCTCACCCTCCGCGCTTCCTCTTTGCACAGTGGGCTGGCGCAGCCCGGGACTCCCAAGGGTTTTTGTTTGCCGGGGCAGAGACTGAAGGCAGAGCTTTGGCAGTTACACAGGGGATTGCCATTTTTTTCTTACGCCAAGTAAGGGCATTAAAAAAAAACTGTCTGAACCATCTACTGTCTTTATCATTTCCTCTTAAAAGAGGGCATTTAAACCTAAAGAAAAAAAAAAAAAAAACATGTTCAAGCATTGTGAGAATCTCAGTAAATGGTCTGACTTTCTGCATTTCGCTGGGGAAGCGTGAAAACGTAGGCCTGTAGGGGCTGGTGCCCTCCAAGCTCCTCTGGGGTCCCCATGCTCTTCGCGCGTGCGTGTCCTTCTAACTGGAATGCCCTGTCTTCTGGAAGATGGATCTTTCCACACGCTCGGGGTTGCTTTTGCTCCACTGCCCTCACACTTGATGACTTACCTCTGGAGAGCCCTGTAGCCTTCAAAGCTTTAGGCTCATAATCCATTTTCCCTGGGATGCAAATGGGCCTCTTTGAGTCTTGTCTACTCCTGTTCCCCCACTCTCAGGGGTTCTGACACCTGGAACCTGAGTAGACTAACGTGTGAGACTGAGCATCATTCCATTTCAGGGTTTCACAACGAGACCCAATCTTGCCCTACATCTCGGGCACAAAAATAGTATGGAGCATCTAACTCATTTTAACCCCCGCAAGGACATGCATTTTCTGTGCGCGCAGCCAGGCCTCGGCTCTGAGGTCAGTGAGAATGGGCCTGGAACTCCCAACTGCGGAAAGCTGAAAGCACTCATTTTTATGTGTGTGTGTGTGTTTTTTTTTTAATGAAACCTGTTTGGTGACTGAGGACGTAGAAATGATAAGTGCGAGAGTTTTAAGGCCTGACGACTCTGATGGATTAATGTGTCCCTTTGTTTTCTCTTCGAGCTAAAAAATTAAAACAACAAAAATGTGCCTAATGTTGTTGGTGAGAATGATGCTTGACTGTACATTTGAGGTGTACGGAGTGTGTGACTGGCACCAGCTGCACGGTACTTTGAAAATCTCGGTGTAAGGCCGGCGGGACTAGAATTACTTTGCATATCTGTCTTCCAAACTCTGGTCCCATTACAGCCTCTTGGCTGACAGAGTGAAGAAAGTCGTCGCCACAGTCAGTAGGTGCTGTGGGTGAAGCCTTTGAAAGGGTTATACTTTGGCTCCAGCACAGCATGAGGGGTTAACTGCAAAGAAGAACGAGACACTGAGGTCTCCCCCACACCCCACCCCAACCTCCCCATCTTTCCTGTGAACAGCGTTTTCACTGCAGCCAGGTACCAAACTGTATCATCTGTTAGGACCCCCCCCTCGGCCCCCCACTGACCCTTAGGAAAATTCTGTTTCCAGATTGGAAACCTGCCAAGATGTCCCTGGTCTCTCATATAGTTTTGGAAAAGTGTCAGTTACAATTCCGATCTGTTAAGTAACCAGGGGGCCACTCTCTTGAGTTACATTTTGACTTCTGCGTTTTCCCTGTGGGGCCGGCCGAGCGTGAAACCGGGTTTGTGTGGACATCGGAGTGCCTGGGTGCAGTGGACGACTGCGTTTTCCTTCCAGAACTGCAGTGAAGCATCTCCGCGGAGCTCTGAAAAAGCTTCCTCGGGCATATTCAGGGAGCACGGCAGACGCCGTTGTTTCGCAAGTTTTCTATTTTCTTTGTCTGTACAGGTTGTTCCTGCCTTCACGGCTGGGAGGAAATCGAGGATGTGGAGCGCTTGCCGTTTGGCCGTGGGGCTGGCTCCTGTCCTCAGTCGGGCCAGCGACCCGGCCCAGTCCTCTGGGAACAGGAGAGGGGCCCGCCGGGCGCAGCGCGGCCGCTCCGGTCTCTGCAGACATTTTTACTCTTGGTATCTAGCCTCAAAAAAGACCCTGAAAGTGCCGGCTCCCTTGTGGAGCTTGGGCACGGGGACTGGTGTCGGGGTTTAATGCGTGACCGTGCCTGTCGCTCATTTGCCACCGTTTTCCCCACGGCCTGGCCTGTGTCACTGCTCCATCACCTCTCCCACCCAGCCCTCTCACCTCCGAGACCGGGAGGGGCTGGGGGTTGTTTGCTTACTAGGCCAGGAAGTTTTTTCTTTTGTTCTTAATTGGCTCTGGAAGGATTCCTCATATCCCAGAAAGGAATTCTGGGGGATCGGTTCAAACATCTGATCTTATCGTCGTCCCCAGGACCTGTTAACTTCACACATGCTGGTGTGATGCCAAGAAAGAGGAAGTCCTGGCCTTGAACTCAGGGAGCCGGGGCCCTCTGTGTGCTCTGGAGGGGGCACGCCCTATGGTTGTCCCACCCTGGAAGTGGCACACAGCCCCACATCCGCCTTCACTTATAAGAGGCGGAGTTTGGGCCCGGATACTTCACGGGAGCTCTCCGGGCATGAGGCAGGTGGAAGTCTTTGGACCAGGCCTGGGGATACCCAGGCGTCCTGGCAGACTTGAGTCTCCCAGGCGAGTCAGGCCTGGGAAGGCCGTCAGAGGTCACGGCCTGTCCTCGCTCTGCAGAGGAGAGGTCTGGGTGTCCCGGGCTGCTTGCTTGTTAACGCAGGGGAGCACTCCGTGTGCTGCCTGCGTTCCCGTGATTAAGGGATGTTATTAAGTGCTCCTGAATTATTTTAATAATAGCAGTGTAAACGCAGACATTAACTGGAGCTACTGTAGCTGACTCCTGGGCTTTCTGGACTTGGATGAAGAGAGGCCCTTCGTTTAGCTGTGGACAGAAAGCACATGTGTGTGTGAGCCTGGGAAGCAAGTTCTGGGACGCGGCCACCTCTCCCACTCGCAGGCCCAGGGAGGGCTAGGCCCCCGCGCTCAGAGGCTTTTAAAGCTGAAACTGAAATGGATGTTGGGTGGGTGTTGCTCGGCACGGTTCCAGGGTTTTGGAGGCCAGTCATACTTTGAACGAGTCGAACAGCCCCTCTCGGCGAGCTGCAGGAAGCCCGGCGCTGGCTTCGTGTTGCTGCACAGGCAGGTCAGCGGGAGATAAAAGGCCGGGACTGTTGAGGCGAGCCCCCTCCTATCGCTGGCTGGCAGACTGTGGAGGGAAGATAAAAGGCGGGAGCAGGGAGGTTCTTTCTGAGCAGCACGAGGGGGCCTTTATCACAGGCACGCAAGTCTAGCCAGGGGTGCGCGGGAGACCCTTAGCTGTACATGCGCACACGTGTTAGCTCTGCGGGAGGACCCCAACAGGGTTTCCCAAACACACGAGATCAGGTCTGTGTCTCGGGAACACTGGCAGGGGCCGGGTTTCTTCAGCCACAGCGGCCCTACGTCTGTAGTGTTGGTAACAGTCACGTCACCTTGAGTTAAGTGGGCGTCAGCCGGGGTTTCCAACTCCTGATGGAGGTTTTCCAAGCGGAGGTGTGGGACCCACAGGAGGGACCGGACCTGAGCAGATCGCAGACCCCGAGGGAGCACCCGAGGCCCCAGCGTGCCCTTGACTTCTTGCTGTTCTGTGGGGCGGCCGGGTTCTCAGCCAGGTCTTAGAGCCGAAGGCAGGAGCCCTGGTGTCGATCCCCCATTTGAGGTGTCCCTTCCTGTCCTGTGTCACTTTGGGGAGGGCTAAAGGCTTGCAGGGGGGTAGTGGCTTTCTCAGGGTGGGGCTTGTGAAGTGTGGCCCCCACCTTGAAGAGCCAGGGCCTGGGCAGCATGAGCTCAGGCAGATGCAGAGAAGGACATGCTCTCGGCCCGTGGTGACTGGCTCAGACCCACGGGGCCAGGGCTTTAGCCCTCGGGGTTGCTTCAGTCAGACACCCCAGGAAGTGCAGTTGTCCTGAACTAATCACCCTCCTGGCTGTGGGGAGAAGCACCAAGACGGTCTGCGAGCCTCAGGCTTCCTCCAGCACTGGCTGGCCCACCACCGCCTGACTCCCCAGCCGCCTCTGCCCAGCAGCTCCTTAAAGCTGGGGGCTGGAGGACGGGGACCACACCCCAGGGGCCTCTCTCCTGCCCGGAGCCACTTTGGGGTTGCCTCAGTTTACATGAAGAAACACTATTTGCTTGCTAGTGTTTTTGGTTGCCTGGCCTGTGATAAACACGTATGAGCTTCGTATATCTCAAGAGTGCTTGTTTTTCTTCCTAGACAGAGTAAGTGAATAATTTTCTTAGAGGCAAAGTAGAAGGGAGAATGGCCGCCCGTGAGGATGCCCAGCAGGCAGCCCTCCGAGCCGCTGAGTGCCGGCTCCATGGCTGGAGTCATTCTCAGCTGACGGCTTGTAACGTGCCTCAGCCACTCTGGGACGAGGACCCCAGCTGACCGGTGGGCTCCACTGCTCCTGAGCGTTTCTAGCCGCTCCTGCATCTTCCACAAAGCCACTGGGGTCTTCTAAGGGGCGTCGTGCGGACCACCCTCCCGAATTCTGGGAATGTGCAGTCAGATCCGGGGTTAACCACCTGCCCCGGGGCGCTCAGCTCGCCTCCAGCTCCTTCCCCCTCGAGGGAGAAGGGGAGAATCCTGTTTCTGAAGCTTGACCCTTTACCGAGCCTGTGGGAGAGGAGCGCCCAGCTCAGGGCCTGTGAAAGAGTTGCAGGATATTGCCTAAAACTCCCTGCAAACTGCTTCTGAACTTTACCCCAGCTTCCTCCCAGGGCTGTAAATGCGACTGAGCCCCGGTCAGAGAGAGGAGTGTCCAGACCAGCCCAGGCGCTCCCGCCCAGCTGCTGAGAGGCGGGCGGGCTGGGCGGCAGCTGCCCCGAGCCGGGCGCTCCAGCCGCGCCAGGAGAGGCAGCACAGGGTGGGCAGAGCCGGGCGCAGACTTCCCCGATTAAGCATATGTGAGGCCGGCCAGGATTTGTTTCAGCAGCGACCTGAAGCCGGAGGCGTTTTATTTCCTGCTGGCCACACAGCCCCTCAAGCTGGCAGCAGCTGTTCCACTCCTAATTGTGGATGGGGTTGCATTTGTGATAAGCTAAATTATATTTATATTTCATTGTTACACTTAGGGGCTGGAGCAGAAATTATTTTTTCTTTTTTTTTAAGATCAGCACACTGGGCCTTGCCCGCCAAGTGTTGGCAATCCAAGAGGGCATGGCCGCCGTAGGTGGTGGAGGGGCTGGGGAGGGCCGGCCCCAGGCCCAGCTAGCCTGGAGTGTCGCGGGTGCCATCAGCAGCTCATAGGAGGTGCCGTCCTGTTTGTGAAGTGTTCTAGTTAATATTCCTCTGACTGATTTCTGTAAAGTATGGAGGGCTCGTATCACCAGCTGCGTTTTCCAGATGAGAGAACTGTAGCTCAGGGAGTGGAAGTTGCCCCACTGGTGGCAGGCCGTGTCCAGTGCAAGGCTGGGGGCTGCCCAGCACGTGCTCTTTGGGCTGTTGTGCATCCTTCTGTGACTCACAGTGGGATGAAGAGGGGACTGTCCTCTTGGAAGCACTGACTCTGGAAGTCAGAAGGCTCATCTGACTTGGTCTCCTGCCCCCCTGCAGGACTGGGTTGTGGTTATCCACCCTCTGCTTGATTACTTCCAGAGACCGCAAGCTCATTACTTTATGGGGCCTCTTTCCATCTGTGGGCAGCTCTGGCTGTTCAAAGCCCTGGTATAAAGGATGACGGCATTCCAACCAGCTCTTCGGTGCCTCCCACCGAGACCGGGTTCCTGTCGTGGTGGACATGGGGGTCGAGTGTGCCTCTCCCGTGTGCCAGGCCTTCAGGTGTCTCCACTTCCTCCAGCCATTCTCCCCCTTCACTTGGTTTCCCAGGACTCTAGTTTGCTAATCACCTTCTCCAAATGATTTTTCCATGATGCTTTTTTGTGGCATCAGAAAGTGCAAGAATTTCAGAGTCAGACAACTGGTCTAGAATCCTGGCCCCATCCCTGCAGAGCATTCATTACCTGATACAGCTTGGGGAGGATTAAATGTATGCAAAGTACCTACCCTGGTTTCTGGCCCAGAGTTTATGCCCCAGTAGATAATGTTGTTCTTGTTGTTTAGTTGCAAAGTCACTAAGACTCTTTGCGACGCCATGGACTGCCCCACGCCAGGCTTTCCTGTCCTTCACTGTCCCCCGGAGTTTGCTCAAATTCATGTCCGATGACTCCGTGATGCTGTCTAACCATCTCATCCTCTGCTGCCCTCTTCTTTTGCCTTCAATCTTTCCCAGCATCAGAGTCTTTCCCAGTGAGTCAGCTCTTCGTATCAGGTGGCCAAAGTATTGGAGCTTCAGATTCAGCATCAGTCCTTCCAGTGAATATTCAGGGTTGATTTCCTTTAGGATTGACTGGTTTGATCTCCTTGAAGTCCAAGGGACTCTTCCAGCACCACAATTCAAAAGCATCAAGTCTTAGACGCTCAGCCTTCTTTATGGTCCAACTGTCACATCTGTGCATGACTACTGAAAAAACCACAGCTCAGACTGTATGGGCCTTTGTCTTTGCTTCTCAGTATGCTGTCCAGCTTTGTCGTAGCTTTCCTTTCAAGCAGTGTGCGTGTGCACTCACTCAGTTGTGTCTGAGGTTGTTGGTGCTTCTCCTGGCAGTCTAGATTCCAGCCTGTGATTCGTCCATCCAGCATTTCTCATGATGTACTCTGCATGTAAGTTAAATGAGCAGGGTGACAGTACACAGGCTTGTCTTACTCCTTTCCTAATTTTGAACCAGTCAGTTGTTCCATATAAGGTTCTAACTGTTGCTTCTTGATTTGCATACAGATCTCTTTCAGGAGGCAGGTCAGGTGGTCTGGTATTCCCATCTCTTTAGGAATTTTCCACAGTTTGTTGTGATCCACAGAGTCAAAGTTTTTCTCATAGTCAGTGAAGCAGAAGATGTTTTTCTGGAATTCCCTTGTTTTCTCTTATGATCCAGCAGATGTTGACAGTCTGATCCTCTGCATTTTCTAAATCCAGCTTGAACATCTGGAAGTTCTCAGCTCCTGCACTACTGAAGCCTGGCTTGAAGGATTCTGACCATAACCTTGCTAGCGTGTGAAATGAGCATGGTTGTCTGGCAGTCTGAGCGTTCCCTAGCACTGCCTTTCTTGGGGATTGGAATGCAAACTGACCTTCTCCAGTCCTTGGGCCACTGCTCAGTTTTCCAAATTTGCTGACATACTGAGTGTGGCACTTTAACAGCATCATTTTTAGGATTTGAAATAGCTCAGCTGGAACTCCATCGCCTCTACTAGCTTTGCAGTAATGCTTCCTAAAGTGAAAGTGAAAGTGAAGTCACTCAGTCGTGTCCCACTCTGCAACCCCATGGACTGTACCTGCCAGGCTCCTCCATCCATGGCATTTTCCAGGCAAGATTACTGGAGTGGGTTGCCATTTCCTTCTCCAATGCTTCCTAGCCCCTCTTGATCTCACACTCCAGGATGTCTGGTTCTGGGTGAATGACCACACCATCATGGTTATCTGGGTCATTAAGACCTTTTTTGTATGGTTCTTCTATATTTTCTTGCTGCTTGTTCTTAATCTTTTCTACTTCTATTAGGTCCTTACCAAAAAGCTTCCCTCTTGCTCAGACGGTGAAGAATCTGCCTGCGATGCAGGAGACCTGGGTTCAATCCCTGGGTTGGAAAGATGCCTTGGAGAAGGAAATGGCAACCCATTCCAGTATTCTTGCCTAGAGACTCCCATGGACAGAAGAGCCATGGTACATTCCATGGGGTTGAAAAGAGACAATAGATAATATCCCATAGTTATTAGAGAAGGGATCCTGTGAAACACAGGTCATTGGATAAACACTAGGCTTGTGACATACTCTGACTAAAATCCTATTTTCTCTTTTAGCAATAGCTTTCTTTTCTGTTTTATAAATTCCTCAGCCAAGGTAACTTGTGGAGACCTCTCCCCACCCTTCCTGATAAGCCATCAGAGCAGATCTAAGAGTGGTGGGTGGGGTGGAGGCTCCTAAGCCTTATCCCCTGCAGGTACTCTTGTGAGCAGTCTCCTGCCTTAGGGAAGACCCTGCCTTGCCCTGCCCCAGGGGTAGGTGAGCATGCTCTGGGTCCTCTGTCCCTCTGCTCAGCCCGAGGGCTCCCCCACCTCCCTTCTCAGCAGCTTCCTTGTGGATCAGAGAGCCATACAGGTTTCTGCCAAGTTGGGCAAGAAGGTGATGAAATACTAGATCCTGGAGGCCAGGAAAAGACTGGCTCACCTGGGGAGAGGGACAGAGCTGTGCCCGCGGGCCACCAGGCTTCTCCCCACAGAGGCCCCTGGAAGCGAGCGGCGGCTACGCGGTGGCGGGGCCCACGTCGGCTCTGGCAGCGGGGAGAGCACCCTGTACGTGGGGGGCGGGGGAGGGCACAGGAGAGGAGCCCACTCCTCACAGGAAAGGCCCCAAGGACGGATGCGGGAGGCACGTGGGTCCCACAGGACGGCTCCTTCCAGGGGGGACCAGAACATCTCCCCGCCTTCCCCGCGGTTCATATGTTAAGTAGTGAATTCACTCAGGCTCACGTAGATAGGTTTGGTGAGCAGAACCCAGTCTCCCCAGTCAACACGCCTCCTTGCTGACAGTGTGTGTAATGTCACAATTAAAACATCCAAGTGGTTTTTCTTTTTTAAAGAGAGACTGTCCCTGTCCCTTAAGGCTCTCCTTCCTACCACATTCTCCTGAGCATTAAAGTGTCTCTTGACATGAAGACAGCAGACGTTCCTTCCGAAAGGTAGCATCACAGTCTGTGTCAACCCTGGGCTCCACGGGGGCCCCAATACCTGGGCAGGAAGGGGCAGGCACTCCAGGCTCTGGGGACAATGTCCATCCATTCCATTTTCCTCCCTCCACTGTGGGGTCCCATTAAGAGAGAACCCGCTGGAGATGTGAGCTTGTTCTGAGGCGGGGGGAGCTGTGAGGTTGCCTCCCGCCCCCCTACCCCTGCCAGGAGCGTCAGAGAAGGGAGGGACCTGGGGGGACCTCGGAGGTGTCCAGGCCAGAAATGGAGACTGGCTCCCATCTCCCTGGAAGGAGGCTTTCCAGGGGCACACAGGTTGGTGAAGGCTGTAGCTGCGGAGGGCCTTTGAGGATCCAGAGCTGCCCAGGGCCCAGACCGAGTGGTTCTGCTTTCTGTGCACTGCAGGCTGCCCTGCCCTGCCCGAAGCTCACAGCCCACTCGTCCCCTGCTCCTGCGGAAGCTGAAATAGGCCCTGCACACACTGGCCCGATCCCTGTCCTTTCGCCCTTACTGTTGTTATTTTTTTATCTGACTCTGCGACCCCACGGACTGTTGCCTGCCAGGCTTCTCTGTCCAAGGGATTCTTCAGGAAAGAATACTGGAGTGGGTTGACCTTCTCTTTAGGGGGAACCTTCTCAACTCAGAGATCGAACCCAGGTCTCCTGCATTGCAGGCAGATTCTTTACCGTCTGAGCCACCAGGGAAGCCCCCCAAATTATTTCTTTGTGGTAAATAAAGCTAAAGTTAGAACCGGGGTCTGTGTCTCTGCTCCAGAGCCGTGAGTTTTGCTCCCAGGAGTATGATAAACCAGGGCCTTCCTCCAGGTCATCATAGAAAGAACGTTTTTCAGGGTGATCCCTCGCCTTTCTTCTAGAATCTGTGTGAAGCACTGGTTCTCAAAGCTGGACTGAACCCCTGGGAGCCAGTACACAGGGTCCAGGGCAGTGTCCAGGCCTGGGAACCTGCCTGCCTTCTTTCTCTCAGTTTAACTGAGATGCAGTTGACCCAGCGTTGTGTGGATTTAAGGTGGACAGGGTGGTGATCGACTCACATGAATTGAGCATCTGCATTTCCAAGCAAGGTCTGTGATGCTGCTGTGGACGGGAAGCCTCTGGGGTGGCTGTGCTGGAGGGAGGGTCAGGAGCTCAGTGGCTGGAGGAGACTCTGCGGTTTCCTCCCCGGGGTGCTGGTGCTGGTTTGATCTGTGCGGTTCTCACTGCTGTCTGGGCTCACCGTCTCCTGCCCCCCAGCACTTCCTCCACGCGTGAGCTCTTGGTGGTTGGATCAGTGGGACTCAGCCTCCCGGGCAGGGTTGGGCTGTCGGGGTTTCAGGAGCCTAGTGGCATCCTTCCAGTCGCCTGCTCGGAGAAGCAGGGTGCAGACTGTGGACCCCAGTGCGCAGCAGGGTGGGGTGCGGGTCCACGCCTGCTCCTGCCAAGGACGAAGGTGGGAGCCCAGGGTGCCTTTTTCTTGCCTACAAGGGCGGAAGTGGGAGGTCGGGCGCTGAGCCGCCTGGAGGGGCAGGAATGACTCAGAGACAGTTGTTAGAAGCCCGAGAATGTGACTGCAGGAGCGCATCTGGGCTCTCAGGCCTGCGCCAGGCATCGGGAGTGTGGCCAAGAGACGCTGAGCAGGGTGGAGAGTCTGGGTTCGCTTTGCTGTTCCACCATGGTCTTGGGGGGCTGCCCGGTAGGACTCAGCCTCACGGGGCTGCTGTTAAGAGGTTAAATGAGATGATGTGCTCAGCGTGTGGCGAGCAGTGTTCAGAGAAGAATGTTCGCGTGTTCAGAGACTGTTCGCCGCTCTTATCATAAGCCCCCGTTCTAGTCTCTTGGTGTTGTGGGGGTCGAGTTTGGAGCCGAGAATCTTCCATCGCTGGGGATCAGGGAGGCTTGCGGTGGTAGCGGCCCCTGAAGATGGGGTTGAGGGAGGAAACTGAGCAGAGTGGGGCCCAGTGGGCAGGAAGACCCGGAGGGAAGCGGGCAGAGCATGGGGAGCTGTGAGGGCGGGTCGCAGCCCTCCATTAGAGGGAGACGCGTCGTGGGGGCAGAGCTCAGGAGACAGCTGGGGTGGGGGGTGGAGAGGGGGCAGGCCGCGTCCCCTCACCTCCAGCTCTGCTCTCTAGATCGTGGCCTGTGCCACAGGGTGCTTCTGCTCGCCTCCCCATGAGCCCTCCCACCCCCACCCCAGGAGGATGCAGGACTGGCTGAAGCGACTCGCGGTGCCCTTCCGCACCAGGCGTGCGCCGGTCCACTCCGAGGCTCTACGTGACGCTCCGCGGCTCCGTTTGCTCCATTTGACCCAAGCCCAGGCCGGCGAGGGGGAGGGGCCGTGCACGGGTTGCCGCCCTACCCAAGGCACACACCGAACCCTCAGCCAAGAAACACATCAACTTCCTGGAACTCGGGGCCGGCAGCGCAGCTGTCAGCCTTCAGAGCACGCGCGAAGCTGTCCTGGTTAGAGGAGACGGTTCTGCCCCGAGCTCTACAGGCACAGCCTTGGTGCTCAGCTTGCCTGGTTGGGTTTCATCCCAGCCTAGCCAAGACTTCCTGCGTCAGCCCATCCTGAGAGAGATGTCCTTGCTGCTGGTTAAGCCCCATCGTAGCCCAGAGCACTTTAGTATCTGAACTCCTCTGAACTCCCGCTCATTTAGCCCATCCGTGTTCCATCCCACGTCAGCCCGCACCGGCTATTCCCACCAGGGGATCGGCCATCCCCGGTATCTGGAGGAGCGGCGACCTGGCCGCTGCAGTAAAGCTCCCCGCCTGGTCTCGGGCTCCCGCTGTCATCCTTGGCATGCAAGCCTCCCCCATCTCTCCTGGGGGCCTCAGGACAGATTGTAGATGTCACGTCAAGAAGCCTGCGGGCTTGCACAGGCTGGGAGCCTTGCTTCTGGACCGTCTTCCCTTTCATCTCTCATCTTTTCCTGTGCTATCTCTTTGGACCTGGAGACAGGGTCCTTAATCTCCTCTTTCTGGCTGAGCATAGCAGGGTCCCTTATCTCCTCAGGGGCTGGGGCCGGCCCGCCTCCCCGCAGCCCCAGCGTGGACCTCTGCCCGCTCCACGCCACCCTGCCTCCCTGGGGTCTGATCTGGGCAGAGCCTGGGGGGGGGCGGCGGGGGGGGCGGGGGGGGGGCGGGGAATGCGATCCGGAAATGCAGGCTCCTTCCCCAGAGCCGGAGACCCACCTCCAGCTTCCTGGATTCCTGTCTCTAGGTACGGTCTCTCCTGGTGTGTCTTCCCCTCCTCCCCTTTTTTTGAGGCCGTGGTGATAGTAGAAGGTATCTTGAATTTCCTTCCAAAGACTGTCCTGTACTTTTCCACTCTCTGAGTTGTGTGAGTCCCTTAGGCCTGGTGGAACCCAAAACAAACAGGGCAGTGACTCTTGTTAGCTTAATCACACGACGTTCTTGATATTCAGATCGTTTACATCCAAGATCAGAGGCAGGGACTTACAGGGTCAAGTCTGTGAGGTTGGCCTCTTCTCTCGTTGGTTCCCCTGAGTGGATGGAAGAGGTTACTTGGTGGACTTTTAAAGTATCATTTTTAAGTGAGGGGAGGGAGAGGGTCCACATTTTAATGGGAATCTTAGTTATATTCTGGACAGTTTCAACTCCAGAGACTTGTCTCTCTGACGTATGTTTTTATTCATTATGTGAAAAACTATAGTTCAAATTACAATTGGAAATCTTGGCAGTTTCAGGGGGAAAAAAACACAGAGCTATTCTTCTCCAGATTTTCTTCCTGATAATATTTGCCATTAATAAAAATGAGTAACAATATAGGGAAACTTTGCTTACTTTTTTTTTTTTAACAGTTTGTAATTTCACCTTTAGGCATCTTTAAATTTAGATGGGTGGGAATAATCTGGTTTGTTTCTGAAACCTCATGGGAATTTTAATAAAATGGTCTTAATTCATATATATCAAGTAAAACCAAGATTCTTATCCTGCTTATTCAGGATGAGTTTCTGGGGTCCCTGATCCTTTTGATGCTGAAGGAAAACGTTGGGTATGGGCGTATATCCTTGTATGTGTAGAAGGGTCCATAATTTTCATCAGCTCCTCAAGGAGGGTCTTGCTCACAAGAAACAGAGAGACAATTACTGGAGTAGTAATAAGGGTTCCTCCGAGTTTACCAGGGCCGGGGGGAGGTCTCTGGTCTTTCAGGGGCTGTCCCTGGTACTCCTTGTTTCTTTGACACTTTGTTCAAAATCTGAAGATCTTTTCAAAAGAGAAAGGCACAAAGAAAACGATGGAGCCCTGAAGCAGTGATGTGTAGAGAGAGAAGCTGTTGTGGTGTCAGAAATCATTGAGCATCTGCTTCTGACCCACCGCAGACCGGTCCAGCGGGAGCCTGCCCGCCTTAGGTGCTTAGTAACCGTGCGGACAACGCGAGTGAGATTCAGGGTGATAACCGGGGCGTGTGTCGTGCCGGGCAGCTTTTCTGCAGGCGCTCCGCAGGGTTTGATAGAAGCGTATCGAGCGAACGTTTCTCCAGCGCTTGTTCGCGTGGCTGCCACTTCCCTCCTTTGCCCAGTTTTGCCCTCTTCAGAGGCTGTTTCAGAGACAGAACGTGCTGGCTGGGTGGCTCTGGGAAAGGTTACGTTCCAGGTTTCTCTAAATTTCCAGAGGGCCAGACACAGCTTTCTCCCAGATCAGGGATCCGAGACCCCTGGTGGCGCCCCCTGAGCTGACTTTCTCAGACCCTCAAAGGGTGTGTTTAATTTGAGTTTTCTGTGTGTCCCTTACAGAAAAGGAAAGATACACTTTAGGACACTTTCTCCATCACTCAGGAAAAGGTGTAATCGTCACTCCTTTACGTTAAGTGGCTGTTTAGTTCCGTGTTTTCCTTTCAGTTCTCTTCTTTCTCCTCCTGTTTCTGACAGCACTGAGTGCTTGCTGTCGTTTCTTCTCCACCTTGAAACTGGCCATCCATCCTCGCCTTCTGCCGGCACGCCAGCGAGGCGCCCAGAGCTCCCCTTGGCGCCATTCCCACGTGCTGTGCCTGCGATGTTGTTGGGATGTGCTTTAGGGGCTCCGTCTCTCCAGCTCATGCTTGATTCCAGTCGCTCTTGCTCACGTGGAGTTGACCTCATTGCTGGAAGCTTGCTTAGAAACACGGGGAGGAGGGGGAACGCCATGGTCCTTAGCTGGTGGCTCCCATTGGTGCAAGTGCAGAACATGATGCAGGGCCAGGACCCTGTCCGGTGTGGACCCCCTCCTCACGCCTCTGCTTCTCGTTTCTGTAGGTTGCTGCACTCTGCTCCAGAGGCGGTGGCTTTGAGGCGTGACCCTGCCCACGCTTCGCCCTGTCAGCACGGAGGGCCCGCTTGAGAAGACGAATAAGACAGGTCAGTCTAACTTGATTGACGTTCCTTGAGTCACAGTAACTTTGAGTGTTGTCTTCCTTCATGTCCCCACATCCCCTTGGAGTGGTCCACCCTCTGCTTGGGGTCCTTGAGGCTTTGATGCAAAACCACAAACAAGCTTTCACGGTGGACTGCGGGTTTTCCCTGGGCTAGTGGCCTGGGGCGTGGGATGAGAAGTCTTGGAAAGGGTGTCGGGGCCCTGGCTCACAGGAGGCCACGCTGCAGGCACCCCTGTTCCCTGCTTCTCCTTTGCCACCCCCAGATTTGGACTCTGAGTTTAAAACTAGAACACCAGTCCTGTCCACTTGGCCATGTCAAAAGGGATTTCCTCTCACGTCTGTGACTTGGGAATCTCATCTGGGTTTCCAGTCCTCTCTGGTCCCAGATAAAGGAGATGATACTAGAATGGGGTCAGTGATTTTTATTTTGTTCATTATGACTATTATTATTATTTTTATTTACAGCAATAGAGCAGATGTATAGATAGGTGTCAGGGAGCAGAGACTGAAAATATTAGGACTGTAAATATTTATAAAGAAAAATGTGCTTTGTAAATGGACCTGAGACTGTTAATCCTTCCTTTCATCCCCTGAGATTGAGAATCAGAAGGTGTAGGTTGGCCAGTTGGGTCATTGCTCTAGTGTGGGCCAGGGTCAGGCGTGGGCAGGGAGGACTGACTAATCCTAGCCTCTGGCTTCTGGTTAAATGAGTGGATAAATGCACCTTAATATTAAGGTGGATTTGTTTTTTCTAACTGGGAACAATGAGCTACATTGTTTTACACCAGGTCCCTTCCATTCTTCCTGTTCCATCCTCCCAGAAGGAGAAGTCACACATAAGACACAAGCTCACACCCGGGGGAAAATCTCAGAAAAGATTTTCTATGCAGGCTGGCATGGGTGCTTCTGAAAGGGCTGCCTAGGATGAGTCCACTGACTGTTTTCTTTTCAAACAGTGTAACTAGGAGTTTCATTTTGTTAATTGTACTTTCTGATCAGAGATGAGAAGAGTCTCCACTACTGTTTACTTACATTTGAACTAGGAAAAGGAAGTAAATGTCGGTGATCTCGGCGTCATCACTGGGCAGGGTCACACTTCACACTTTATCCCAAAGGAGGAAGTAAATTTAGCAAATGTCTTCCTGTCCAGACAAAGTGGGAAACAGCAAATTTGCCTGACTTTTCTCATTTTCCAGTTGGGATGTAAGCACTTGCAGCTTTCAGCCCGTAGATTGGTGAGCGGTTGTGACTGTTGCTGGGTTTTCTGTCCTTCGGGCATTTACATGGTCTGCAGGGGAGGTTTCTTTGCCATCTTAGTGATTGTGACAGAAGTTCTTACTAGCACTTTACCTCTTCTTGGTGAATATATTTGCGTTGATTTTCTTGTTGACTGTTTCCCTTCTGTCCCGTTTTCTTTCCCTTCTCAGTGAGAGACGTAGACCATGTTGTTTGTAACTTCTAATTTTATGTTCATCTGAAAGGTGCTTGCTTAAATCTAGTCCTAGTCTGAAAAACTCTACCACATTTTCCTCTCTAAGTGCCATAATAAGACAAAAACAAGATCATTGAAACTATCCCACTATAAATGGTAGAAAGGTTGAGATAATTTTTACTGACATAATATAATTACAATAAAGATTTCTAGTCATTTATGATTTGATGTATATTAAAACTATGGTGGGGATAGGGGGACTTCCCTGGTGGTCCAGTGGCTGAGACTTCACACTTACAATGCAAGGGACCTGAGTTTGATCCCTGGTCGGGGAATTAGATCCCATGTGCTGCAACTCAGACCCAGCACAGCCAAGTAAATAAGTATTTTAAAAAACAAACCTCTGGGCGATATATATTTAAAAGAATGAGAGGGTTTAATATAGAAGGTGCCCCTTACATGAATCAAGGAAATAATTGTTCACTGACTGGATTACAGTTCTAGGGAACTGAGGATACTTTCGTTAGAAATCCTTTAAAGAAAGAAAATGAGGTATGTACATGTATACTTCTGTGTGTGTACCTGTGTTGAATGTTTTTTCCTAGAGAGAAATTTCCCAAATGAACTTTCATGGACAGTCAGAATGGGAAGCACAGTTTTTAATAAGTTTAAATGGTCTTCCATATGGGAGAAGCTTCATGGAAAGAAAACAGCTTTAGGGTTGAGGGGCTTGTCTTGTTTTTTTGTTTGTTTTAATTTGGGACCGAGGTTTCCTTTTGCTCTTTTCATGTGGAAGGTGCAAGGGTGAGGCTGGGTCAGTGGGCTCAACAGTTGTGTGTTTGGCAGTTAGTCCTTTTACTTACCATTTGGAAAACCATTGGTTCATATCTTCAAAATGTCGGGGGCTTCCCAGGTGGCGCTGGTGGTAAAGAACCCGCCTGCCAATGCAGGAGACACAAGAGACGCGGCTTCCATCCCTGGGTCAGGAAGATCCCGTGGAGGAGGGCACGACAACCCACTCCAGTATTCTTGCCTGGAGGATCCCATGGACAGAGGAGCCTGGGGCGCTGCAGTCCATGGGATCGGAAAGAGTCAGACACGACCGAAGCAACTTAGCATGCACACACACATGTTCTTCAAAGTGTCTACTAACAAGGAAGGCAGATTTTGTCTCTTGACAAGGAGAGTGTTACTGCTGAGGTTCTCTTTGGCTCTTGGGTAAGGTTTTAGCTTGGGGCTTGTCAGCTGATGGCCCATCAGTTGTGTGAAGCCATCAGATGGCTGTGTCCCCAGCCTTTCCTGCTCTGCTGCCAGACATGTTCACGGCTGTTCCGGGAGTCCCCGTTTGTCACGCCCTACCTGGGTCACTTCTCCTAGAGGCGGAAGGGGAACCACAGGCAGTCATGTCCTCTCCAGGGGGGCTCCTGAGTATTCACTTTGCTCCTGAGATAATGCGCATGATCACTGAGGCAGTGTGGACGTGCAGAACTTAAGGCACACCGGAGGGTAACAGGGTACGTGGCCAGAGAAAGTCTTTCCAGATAAAATAAAGGAAATGGGTTACTTGGAGACTTAACTTCCTATAGCCAATAGTACTTGTGTGGAAGAAGCATGGCTAGAAGAGGCCTGGAGAAGTAAAGCTGGATTGTCCGGGGGCTGTAGTGTTCCCTGCAGTCATCCTTCCATATTACCAGGTTTTTTTAAGGTCTGACCTGTTCCCTCCTAGACGCTAAGTATTTAGCGGATTCCTTCCCTGCCTTATCTTTGGTCAGTTTTAGGAGGCGGGACACGGGTCAAGAGGGAGTCTGAGACTCCTTGTGGGGAACAAGGGTAGAGTGTTAAAGAAAGTTCGCTGTATGTGGACAAATGTGAGCTTCAGAAAATAAAATACCACAGAATCGTTTTGGCTGTTGGGAGTGAGGGTGATGGCTCTGTAGGGAACATCAGTTAAGAGTGAAAAACAACCACAGAATGTGGTTTTGGAAGAAAAAGAAGACTCAGACATCTCCCGTATGGTTCCCTGTAGTCTGGTGAGTGCAGCAGTCTGAGATTACAGCAAACGTGGTTTCTGTTTTTCCTTCTGAACCTTTCTGCCCTTGCTTCCCTTCCAGTGTCGACGAGAGATACGAAGAGAAGAGAAACAGGAGCCCCCCAGCCTCGCTGCCTCGTCCGCGTGCGCCCAACCCCCGCAGCAGATGACGCGCTCGTAGTGCATCAGCTGGGGCGGAGAATGGAGGTAATCGCCAGTGCAGGCTGGGTTTTCCTTCCTTCCATTTTCTGGGGGAAGGTACATTACATCTTTATATGTTTTAAGAACAGCCTTTTTTATGCTGATTTGAAATTTGATTGTAACGTTGGGTGGCGGTGTGGCTTCTCAGTTGTCTTACAGTTTGGACTCCCCCATTAAAATCGGGTATTTCGGCCTGGAGTTAGGTGAGAGCCAAGGTTTCTCACCTTCCGTTGTTGGGTCTAGAACACACGCACAGTAGTGAGTAGGCTGTTAGGAGGCCGCTGGCCAGATGGGCCCTCCCGGCCTTATTAACTGTTGGAGCCTTTCCCACTCTGCCTCGTGAAAGATTAGCAAAGGAAGAGGACCTGCCTTGGGTCACCTCGTCGGTGGCCCATACTCAGAAAGGAAGCAAGGCAGTCAGTTCGGTGTGACAGCGCTTGGTTGAGATGGAAGCTTCAGTCACGTGGGCACGCGCGTCGGCTGAACTGAAGGGGAGGGTTTAACCTGGCTGCAGCGGTGGTAGCCGTGGCCCCTGCCACCTGCCTGCCTGTCGCCTCAACTTCCCAGCGATCACATCAGCAGTTTCTCACTTTCAGTTCTGTGGCCGAGGCTTTCTAGAAGCTTAAACCCTTGCCCCAATGACGTCAAGCTCGCCCATTGGCCTGGAGGGTTCAGACTTGTCTTCCATCAACACCATGATGTCAGCAGTCATGAGTGTGGGGAAGGTCGCCGAGAATGGCGGGAGCCCCCAGAGCGTCAAGTCCCCCACGAAGCCTCCGGGACCAAATCGGATCGGCCGAAGGAACCAGGTAAGCGTCTGTGCGCCTGCGGTGGCTTCTGTGAGAGCACCGAGGGAGGGATGTCCCCTTGTGCCCCAGCTCCCTGAGCCAGAACCCTGGACGTGGTCTGAACGGCACAGATGCACCCAGAGGCCATGATCCCTTTTCAGGTGCTAATTGTAACTTAGGTCGGTTTCCATTCGCAGAGAAGGTTTTCTGTGCTGAAGTGTCAGTGTTGATGAGAGCACCCCTACCGGCACCGCCCACACCCCCCCCCCCCCCGCCCCGCCCTGTGACCTTGTGACTTGATTTGAACCCAAGCTTTCTTAACTCAGACAGTAAAGACCCAGGACACCCGGGTTTGATCCCTGGGTCAGGAAGATCTCCTGGAGAAGGGAATGGCAACCCACTCCAGTATTCTTCCCTGGGAAATCCCAGAAACAGAGGAACTTGGTGAGCTACAGTCCATAGGGTCGCAAAGGGTTGGACACGACTGAGCGACTTTCACACACACACGCTCTCGTCATGGTACAGGCAAGGCAGAGAGCTCAACTTGCTCCTCTCCTGTGACGTGGTTCCTTTCTTCACTCACACAGCTGGTTAATTGGTTTTACGATGCCTCCTCCTTGATTTTTTAAGTGTCTGCAGCACAGGTAGCCAATGAGTCCTCGCTCTGCTGGACTACTCTCCAGCTTTCCAGCCTTGACAAGGCACGCAACTGGGTGCCTGAGGATCCCCCTCGGGATGCCGTGTGTTCCTTTTGAGTTTTCAGAGATCATCGCAGGGGGCAGGGGCATAGGACGGCAGCGATGTTATGAAAGGCTGTGTTTCCTCCCTTGGGAAATGAGATGAGTCTTAATGTCCCCATGGTGCACTTGAGAAAGTGTTGCTGTCCTGCAGCAGTGTGCTCGACAGTGCCCGAGGAGTGAGGTGGCTGTTCCCCTCTCTGCTCTGCGTCCACATGGTGTGAACGTCCTTTGCTTGGCTTCCCTGACTCGGTGGAGTCCCACCACACCCTTGGGAGAAGGCAGCCTTCTGACTGTCTGGAGACCGGGGTTGGGCAGGAAAGTAAACCTGTTGGGCTTTTGTGAGTTAGTTTTCTTTTTTATTAATAATCCCAAAGTGACTGTGCTTATGCAGAATTGTCTGAGCACGGTCCTTCCAGCCCAGCATGATGGTCCCCTATACACTGGTAGAAGTCCAGCATGAGTCACGGCCCCGGTACAGAGTGCCCTCCAGAAAAAGTCCCGGCCTCACATCCCTCCAGCGACAGAGGCAGGTCTGTTTCTCCACCTCGTCCTCAAGGCTGAAGACTCGGAGTTAAATGATGCTGTCGGGTGGGGGCATTGATACTTTTTCTCTCTTTTTTTTCCTTTTCTCCGCGTGCCTCTCTTCCTGTGGGTACCTGAGAAAATTCTCAGCCTGTTTGACTGTGGCCTGAGCCAAGAAGGAGCGCTAGCTCTGGGAAGAAAAGGTTTATTTCCAGTCTCACATGACTGTCCGTCCATCCGTCTATCCGTCCGTCCGTCCATCCATCCCCCCATTTCACAGTGTTCACCCCTCATTCCTTCCAGCCAGGCACTGTGTGCCGGGTGCCAGCTCTTTCTGAGAGAGCCCAGCACAACCCAGCAGAGGCAGAGCCAGCCCAAGTCCAGGCTCGGTCCCGTCCCAGGGATTCAGAGAGTAGGTAGAGCCGTGGAGGGACCCGCGGCCTTCTGTCCGCACGTGGGACGTGCAGGGGACTCCACAGGGGCGCCTGGGCCATTCGTCACCCGCCTCCTGTGTTCTCTGGGGCTCCTCAGGGCACCAGCTTAGGCTTTTGAAAGGAGGTCTGGGCGAGAGGCAGGATGGGGAGGATAGCGCGTTAGAAAAACGCAGCGTGGTCCCTACCGGGCTGGACGGGAGGGCTGGAGGGCGCCCTGAGGAGCAGAGTTCCAGGGCAGATTAGCCACCGCCGGAAGCCAGCAAGGGTGCCAGATTGTTTCATTATGGAATGGTTAGTTATCACATCAGCTGCTAATTTTATCTGTCCGCTCGGGAAGCAAGCTCCCCCTACCAGCACAGCCGCAGCCTCTGGGCTCGGGCCTCTCCAGCAGGGCTCAGCCAGCGTCGCGGTGCTTCCTCTTCTGCCTGCTTTGTCTTTAAAATCGCATCTGAGTCTGGAGATCCCCCTCCCGGATCATCGTGGATGCCATGACTCCGTGCTGAGGGCCGCAGCACGCCGCTGCCCACCTCCAGAAGGGACCGGGCTCCAGTTCCTGGCAGAGCCCGGAGTCAATCCCTTTAGTCCCAGGGGCCACGCGGCGCCTCTGGTGTCTGCCTCATGGGGCTCACAGGGTGATTTTTTTTTTTTTAAGGAATTTTCATCCTCAAGAGGCTGGCTGCTTGGAGGGCCTGGCTTTTTACATTTATTTACGTCCTCCAGTGAATCTCTTTAAAAAAAAAAATTCTTTTTGGACTTCCCTGCTGGTCCAGGGATTCAGACTCCACGCTTCCACTGCAGGGAGCACAGGTTCGACCCTGGTGAGGAAAGTTCTGCGTGCCACACAGTGGAACCAAAAAACAAACTGCTTACAAACACATTTGTCTGTTTGGGTGTGCTGGGTCTTAGTTGTGGCATGAGAGAGACCTTTTATCTTCATTGTAGCACATGGGGTCTAGTTCCCGGACCAAGGATCGCACGCAGGCCCCTGTGCTGGGAGTGTGGAGTCAGACTCCCAGGGAAGAAGCCCCCAGAATTGCTTTTTAATACACATTGTTGCTAATCTAATAATTTAACAAAAACACCCCAGAGACCGAGTCTAGGCCAGCCCTGAGGCATCCCGCAGTGCCAGGCGAGGGCCCTCAGCCTGTTGCTGGTGCTTTCTGTCGGGTGGTTCTTGGCAGCTGCATCCTGACCAGAGAACACCTGCCTCCCGGCGGGCACACACCTTCTGCCTCTGGGAGGGGTAGAGGCGGATAATGACCGAGTGAGGCTGCAGGGCTGGGGTTTTTTGTTTGTTTGTTTTTTAATTGTCTCTGGGTTAATATACTTCCTTAAAATACACATCTGTGATTTTTTTTTTAATAAGAGAGTGAAGATGTGTAGCATACTTATTTCTCAGACCGAAGGAGAGAAGGCGTGCGTTACCTACCATGGGGCTTGTTCACCTCTGAGGAGCGAGAGGGGCCTCCCATGGGAGCCGAGGACGAGACCCCCTCGTGCGTCCACTCCACCCCACATGGTGCACGGGGCCATCTGTCTCTGGTTTTCAGGGTGGCTTTTATTTTATCACCATCATCTCTCATGAGCCAGCCACAAGGGTGTTTGCTTTCTGTGCCTTGGGGTCAATCCTTTCTGGGTCAGACTTGTGTCGCCTAGTGGTTAGGGCATGGGCTCTGAGCAGCTGGCCTGAGTGTTAATCCTGGCTCTGGTTTGGGGCGGGTTACTTGCCTCTGTGTACCCGTTTCCTCATCCCGAAAATGGGATCTGTAACAGTGGCCATTTCTAATGGTTGTGTGAAAAAAAACCACCATTTCACGTGTGCATAGTAACTGTTTAATAATTGGTATTATTCACAAGGAACAGAAATTCAGTTGAATGAGTGCAAGTAAAAAGCGGGCTGTTGAAAATGCCTGAGGGTCCAGCCCCAAAGCTGGCTCCCTCCCTTCCTCACGCTTCGTTACCATTTATGAGCAGTGGTAGGCAGGTGCTCCAGCCGTAAAGTATCCCACTGGTTCCCCACTGGGCACCCAGGTGGGCACTGGGGCCTTCCACCCTCAGGAGGGTGGGGTTTTGTCATGAGAACTCCATTCCCTGTCATGTATCTTGGGGGCTCAAGACCAGGCAGAAACAAGTGACTGGAGCCTGGGTCAGACTTGGGGAGGAGTACAGCCCTTTTCTAGCTCAGCTGTGACTTGACGCTTAATTTTTCACTGTCCCCGATGATTCACTAAGTGGTGTCTAACGAGAACACTGCCGTTTATCGAGCACTCACCCCTGAACCGAGCACTGTGCTCGTGCCCTCTGTGAGCTCTTTGACTTACTCCTTATCGTAGCATGACACCGTGGATGCTATGGTTTTCCCCATTTTATAACCAAGGAAATGGAGGGCAGACAAGCTCACACCCAGCCAGGCTCCAGAGCCCATGCTCTCAGCCGCTCTGTTGCCGCAGCTCATGAGACACAGGTGTGTGTAACACACATGGGAGGCACCGGTTCACTGTGGGTTGCAGCGGATGCTTTTATCCTCTCTTTTCAGGAGACGAAAGAGGAGAAGTCTTCCTACAACTGCCCCCTGTGCGAGAAGGTCTGCACCACCCAGCACCAGCTAACCATGCACATTCGCCAGGTCAGCTGCCGCTCCTGTGTTTTTGTTTCACATAGCTCTTCGTTAAGAGGGGAGGCGACTTTTTAGCTTAATGGATGAACTGTGGCTGTTTAATTTAAATGTAACATCCTAAGAATTGAGAGGAGCGGTTATGAAACAGTTTTCGTGTGTCCATGTTAGTGTGACAGAGTCCCAGGTCACACAGAACGCCTTTTCAGAATTTAGCAAACATCGAGCTAACCGACCACAAATAACAGACTTTTCATCATACGTGAACCAGACCTCCTCACAGCACAGAGATTGTAGATGTAGATCCCGATTATCTGCGCTGCTGTAAACTACATCATGCAGCAGGGAGTTCCCTTGATTTGGGATCTCTTTTGGCTCTTCTTCTTTATTAGGAGATTTGTCCTTCTCCCTTGCCTGCTGTGGATGGTTCATGAGATAGTACTGACTCTAGAATGGTGACGGACTGACAGTAGTCAAATCATAATGTGGTGCTGAATAATAGCATCGTTTAGTAACTTGGGTTCGGACAGAGATGCTCCTTCGTAACATATTTCAGAGGCCGGAACTCTAAGCCGGGCAGGTTTCAGTTCTCTTTCTCTGACAGCTAGACTGAGTCATCAAACAGAAGAACTCATGTGAGGTCCGTCCTTCACGTTTGCCTCATAGTTGAGTCTTCCTGCTCATGTTAGTTTTTGTGGTCAGTTCATCTATATGTGCCTCTGAAAAAGACCTGCAAAGACCCCACCTTCATTTTGAGCCTGGCGGAAGAAGTGCTCGTCATTACTGGAACACGGAAACGGAAGAGCGAACCAAAGATTTGTCTCTGGTCCCGATGGATTTTGATATTCGGGAAGACATTTAAAATGAAACAAAAAAACAGCCAAGAAGCATTGCTGGCGTTTTAATACACACGTGTGTGTGTGTGTGTTTATATGTGCGTGTATTTGTGAAGCTCTGAACTTACACCTCCCGATTGCTGAGTCTTGGCCCGCCCCCTCAGTGACCCTGTGACCCTTGCTTTCCGCAGCACAACACGGACACGGGCGGGGCCGACCACTCGTGCAGCATCTGCGGGAAGTCGCTGAGCTCGGCCAGCTCCCTGGACCGGCACATGCTGGTGCACTCCGGGGAGAGGCCCTACAAGTGCACCGTGTGCGGGCAGTCCTTCACCACCAACGGGAACATGCACAGGTGGGTGCGGGCAGCCTGCATCCGCAGCCTGGAGCCCGCAGGGGCTTGACCGAAAGCAGAGTGGCCTTCCAGCCGTCTTGCCCAAAGGCAAGAGGAGGTCCGGTCCTGTGTGGAGAAGCCAGCGCTGGTTTTGTCTGCCTGCCTGTACAGTCTCCAGTGTGTCAGAGGTGTGGCTCCCGGGAGCCAGCGATACCTAGGCTTGGTCTGTGGCTGATGGGGGAATCTTCAGGGTGACCCTTGGCCAGTCGGAGTTTCTTTGCTGAGATACGGAGGTGGGCAGCTTATCAGACGCAGAGAAACCCTAGAGGATTAGCATAGTAACCCTTGCCTTTTCAAAACTATTTGCATATGCCTACAGATTCCCTGCAGGGCCAAACATTTCTGGAGCATCGAATAAATAGTTAAGTGGGCTGGAGAGCTTCAGGATAAGATAGGATAAAATGAAGGAAAAAATCTGATAAATGTCAGGAATTTACTTCCTGAGGGAGAAGGAGGCTTGCTCTGAAGTGGGAGAAAGCTCAGTGGTGGGCATATTAAAAATGTTGTGGGAGGAACCAATGGAAAATATACTTAATAGAAAGAGGACTTAGGATTTAGGGGTCAAAACAAACTTGTCTTCTTTTTTTACACAAATATTTTAGGAACCTTGGAAATCTAGGAAAACATTTTAAAGGGACCCAAATTTCACCTTCTCAAAAAATCAGGCTGTTTCTATTTTTCCATATTCCATTTAAGTATTATATTGATTTCTTTTAAAAAGTTGGCTAACTTTTTTTTACATGTGTATTTCAAAAGAAAAGTTTGCATAGTTGTTAAATTGGTATTTTATCATATATAAATACTCAAATGAGATGGTCCCATTTATTCTACGTAAAATTATGATCCCCTGATGGTGTACTGGTATAGTGGTATACACACTGGTATAGTGGTAAATTTATGGATTTTTGGAATTAGGTCCTGATTTCAAATCTCACCTCTGCTACTTACAAGTTTTCCATCCTTGAGCAAATTGCATAACCTTGGTACCTGACTTTGCTCCTTTTTAAATTGAAATTTTTGATAGTATTCACTTCGTTGGACTAGGATGGGGATTAGAAGATAATGAGTTCAGCACATGGTTGGCAGGCAACCAGTGTTACTTATTATTGTTATTTGCATTTCTGAGTAACGCAATAATTTGAATCCTATGGATGTCTCAGTCTGAATTCCTCAAAGCAGGATAGAGTATGATGCTGTGGAATGTATCAGTATATTAAAGGATTTTGATGAAGGGTGTTGCTGCTGCTGCTCCTAAGTCGCTTCAGTCGTGTCTGACTCTGTGCGACCCCATAGACGGCAGCCCACCAGGCTCCCCCGTCCCTGGGATTCTCCAGGCAAGAACACTGGAATGGGTTGCCATTTCCTTCTCCAATGCATGAAAGTGAAAAGGGAAAGTGAAGTCGCTCAGTCGTATCCGACTCTTAGCTACCCCATGGACTGCAGCCTACCAGGCTCCTCCATCCATGGGATTTTCCAGGCGAGAGTACTGGAGTGGGATGCCATTGCCTTCTCCGTGAAGGGTGTTACCTTTTTATATATGTATATACGTAATTTCCTATTCTTTTTGCCCCTCATCTCCTAAGAATGTTTATTTTAATTTTTTAGCTTCTGGGCTTCCCAAGTGGCTCAGTGGTAAAAAATCTGCCTGCCATGCAGGAGACATAGGGTCGATCCCTGGGTCAGGAAGATCCCCTGGAGAAGGAAATAGCAACCCACCCCAGTATTCTTGCCTGGGAAATCCCATGGACAGAGGAGCCGGCCAGGCTACAGTCCATGGGGTCTCAAAGAAGTCAGACATGACTTAGAGACTAAACAGCAATAATTTTTAGCTTTAGCTTTTTGCTTCCACATTAGCCTGTTAGTATCATTTTGCCTTCTGTGTGCCATTTGTTTTGTTTTGCTTGCTCTCTTTTATTCCTCCTGCTTAAAAAAAAAATTCTTTGTTCTTCTGTATCAAAATCTAATCCTGGAAGTATTACCTTCTTAGACAGTTTCCTCGCTTTCTCCTACCCCATTTGAGGGCACTTTCATTGTCCCAGAAGGAAGCCCACAGCCACTCACAGTGGCTTCTCCTTACTTTCCACCCTCGAGCCCTAGGAAGACTCTCATCACTCTTCCCCTGTGCATTCGCCTTCTGTGGACTTCTCATGGAATGTGCAGGCTTTCCTAACCAACTTCTCTCACTTAGCTTTAACGCTTTAAACAAACATTCATCAACGTTGTAGCATCTTTTTTCTTGTCATGTAACAATCCATTGTAGGGCCATACCACATTTTATTCACCTCTTCATCAGTCAGCAGACATTTGAGTGGTTTTGTTTTTTGGCCCTTACAAGTAATGCTGCTGTGAACATTCTTGTACAGGTTATGTGTGGACATGTGTTTCTGTTTCCCTTGGGTAGCCACTGAGGAGGGGAATTGCGGGGTCATGTTTAACGTTTTGGGAAATAGCCACGCTGTTTCCCAGAGGAGCTGCATCATTTTGCACTCCCACCAGCAGTGTGTGAGGACTGCAGTCTTACACACCCTTGCCCACACTGGTTACTGTCAGTCTTCTTTATGACAGCCACCCCACCAGGTATGAAGTGCAGCCCCATGAGGCCGTAATTTTAATGTTTTCACATTTACGTCTACACCTCATTTTAAGTTGACATTTGTGTAGAGTGTAAGGAAGGAATCCAGGTTCAGCCTTTTGTACTGTTTGTTTAAAACCTTTTCTTTCTCCACTGAATTGTCTTAGCACCCTTATCAATATTCAGTTACCCATAAACGTAAGGATTTCTGTCTGTGCTGCCAGATCTCTTCCATTGGTCTGTGTGTCTATCCCAAGGCCTAACATGGCATTGATTACTGTGGCTTTGGGTGCGTTTGGAAATTGGGAGATGTGACTCTCTGAACTTAGTTAGTTCTCTCCCTAGATTGTTTTGGATATTCCCGGTTGCTTGCATTTCTTTGAGGTAATTACAAGCCACATAGAGTGAGGTGTGAAATATTCTGTCGTCCTCCTCTCTGTTTTGGAAGAGTTCATGAAGAGTTGATATTAATTCCTTTCATTTAAATATGTGGTAGAATTCATCAGCAAAGCCATCCGGGCTTTTCTAAAGGACTAATCCAGGTTCTTTGCTTGTGATGGGTCTCATCACATTTTCTGTTTCTTCTTGGAGTCAGTTTCTGTGGTTGCGTCTTTTGTAGGAGTTTAGCCGTCTCATGGAAGTTATCTGGTTGGTTGGCATACGGTTGTCCTTAGTGTCCCCTTGCAGTCCTCCTTATGCCGTAAGGTCAGTAATGTCTCCTGTTTCCTTCCTGATGTTAGTAATTTGAGTCTTTTCAGTTTTTTTCCTTAGTCAATCTAGCTGAACATTTAACAATTTTATTGGTCGTCTCTTCAAAGAAACGGGTTTCCCAGGTGGCGCTGGTGGTAAAGAACCCGACTGCCAACGCACAGACGTAAAAGACCTTCCATCCCTGGGTCGGGAAGACCCCCTGGAGGAGGGCGTGGCAGTCCGCTCCGGCGTTCTTGCCTGGAGAGTCCCATGGACGGAGGAGCCCGGCGGGCTGCGGTCAGCGGGCTGCCTGGAGAGTCCCATGGACGGAGGAGCCCGGCGGGCTGCGGTCAGCGGGCTGCCTGGTGAGTCCCATGGACGGAGGAGCCCGGCGGGCTGCGGTCAGTGGGCTGCAGTGAGTCGGCAGTAGTGAAGCGACTTAGCGTTAAAAGAAGCAACTTTTCAGTTTATTGATTTATTTTCCTCTGTTGCTTTTCTGTTCTCTATTTTTTAAATTTTCCACTCTAAGCATGACTGTTTCCCTCCTGTTTGCTCTAAGTTTAGCTTGCTCATCTCCTTCTAGTGTTTCAGGTAGAAGACTATTCGAGAATGTTTTTATGACAGGCATTTACAGCTGTAAATATTTCTTTAAACATAGCTTTCATAACATTCCATAAATTTTTGTATGTTGTATTTTCCTTTTCATTCATCTCAAAGTATTTTCTAATTTTTCTGTGATTTTTCCATTGGTTATTTAGGAGTATGTTTGATTTCACATATTTACAACTTTCTTTCTATTACTAAATTTGAACTTCATGGCATTGTTAATTGAAGAAAGCTTTCCATGATTTCAATTTTTTTTCCTTTAATTTATTGAGGCTAGGTTTATGGCTGAGCACATGGTCTATCCTGGAGAACGTCTCGTGTTGTTGAGAAGAGCGTGTGTTCTCGCTGTTGTTGGGCGGAGTGTTTTTTAGCAGTACTGTCAGTTTCAGCTGGTTTATACATCGTCCTTCTGTTCCTCAGAGATCTTTGTTTATCTTCGTGTGCTCTGACCTGTAAGGTTTGTACAGTTACCACCCCATTTTGCAGATGAGGAAGCTTGCTTAGGATCAAAGTCAGTGCCAAGGTTTGAACATAGGCTGTCAGGCTTAGAGGCCATAAGAAATAATTGATACAGTTTTTTGTATATTAGAAAAAATATATGTCACTTTGTATATTAGAAAAAAGCCCTCTTTCAAGCTTTACCCTCTTTCAAAATAATTTCCCGTAGTAAAACATTTTCGATGTTAAACTATTTGAGCCATCCAACTAGCATAGTCCACTCTATTTGGTGAGCCTGAAATCACTTTTTATTGATTTTTATAAGGTGGAGCTAGTGGTAAAGAACCCACCTGCCACTACAGGAGATATAAGAGACGCGGGTTTGATTCCAGGGTCAGGAAGATCCCCTGGAGGAGGGCGTGGCAACCCACCCCAGTATTCTTGCCTGGAGAATCCCATGGACAGAGGAGCCTGGTGGGCTGCAGTCCATGGGGTTTCAGAGTCTGACATGACTGAAGCAACTTAGCATGCATGTGTTGTTAAAAATTATATTGAATTTTTTCTAGACCAACCATTGATATTACCCTGAGATTCTCATCTATGTAAATTACTGTTTATGAGTATTTTTCTTCTAAAGCAGAAATTTTTTATTTTGTGCTAATTTTTTATTTTGTGCTGATTTTATTGTGTGAGTCATCTCGATTTACAGGAGAGGACTAATTGTTGGGGACTGAATTCTAGTTTCAATTCTGCAGAACTTTTCAGAAATCTCTTTGATTTTTCTGTACTTCACCAAAGTGGCATGGTAAAACCTCACTTAGAACTTGCACTCAAGTGCAGTGTTTGTGAAAGCGTTGTGAAGGCTTGCAGCGACCTGGGGAATGTCCTGGCTGAAGGGTGTTTCTGAGTTTGTGTTTTCAGAGCTGACGGCATCCTGTGATAATCTCTGAGCGGCATGCACTCCTCGCTGTGTGACCCTGGCAGGTTAACTGACCTCTCTGTGTCTTGGTTACTCCATCTGTAAAAGGCAGTGATGTCTGTACCGATGGGAGCGTTGTGGGGATTCAGTGGGAATGGACTGTGGGAATTAGCACATGCAGTGCACATAGGATGATGTCAGCTCATTAGAGCTCCACTAAGGTCGCATGTGCCACTGAAGTAAGCACAGCGGCTGGCTGACTAGTCGTAAGATGCCAGAAAATAAATGAAGAGGTTTTTTTCTGTTTTTGCTATCCTAAACCTATAACTTAAATTTAAAAGAATTAACTTAGGATATTTGAGCTTATTACACTCCTTTTTTGTCTTTGCTGCAGAAAATTGCAAACCATGGGTTAGAAAGAACACCTGCCGTTTGGTAATCAGTCACAGTCATCACCACCTTCGTTTGTTGGTGAAACTGTACTTTTGGGGGGTAAAAAATTATAAAAATGTGAAAACACTTACAAAAATGTGCCAGAGAGAGCAGAAGTAGATTCATTGGTCCGGTGGATCTGTTCCAGGATCTGATGCCGGGATGGTGAGCTGTGGTCTCTCCTGGACATGTATCTATGTTACATTCGTCAGGGGCCAGAGCTGCTCTGGGATTGAAAAGACAGTGCGCCCCCTGGTTCTGATCAGTCGCATCCTTGCTTGACTTTCCTAGCCTGGAAGGAAGTCAGTGGGCTGTGTGTGTGCTTCTCAGGACCAAAGCTCTGTTTCTCATTTGCCTTCCGCAGCCGCCCTGCCGCTCCCCGAGGTCCGCCGCAGCATCTGGGCCAGGAGAGCCGGGGACTCCCCAGTGGGGGCTCCGGAGCCCAGGCGGAGGCCGGGCCTGTGCAGCCTGGACGCCCGCCCCCATCCCTGCTCTGCCTTGTTCTAACCCGTCCTGGGCCCCCTTTCCTGCACCAGCCTCCTATGACACAGCTCCGTGCTGTGTCCTCCCCTTGGGGGTGCAGACTCAGTAAGACCCCTGCCGAAACATGAGCCCCTGTGGTGTGGATCCCTAGATCCAGAGTGCCAAGCCCCGACTCGCCAGGGCTGGTCTGGGAACTCGTAGTACCCCTGCCGTCGGCCTCCTGCCCACCCCGTTCCTGAGGTCGTCCACACGCACATGCATGCTGCACCAGCCTCCGTGTGCCCTTTCCCCCAGATGAGCCCCACCTTCCCCAGATTTAGGGCTGAGCAGCCGTGGAGGAGGCAGATCTGGGCTCCACCCCGGACTCGGGCTGCTTCAGCACCCAGAGGGGCTCATCCATCTCACAGCACGGACCCCTGGAACTCCACCCTTTTCAGTTCAGTTTCCTCTTAGCTAATTTTAATGAGGCGCCCTTTGCAGCCACCCTCTGTCTAAAGGCAAGTCACTCTGTCTCCTTCAGCCACTCGTCCTTGTGTGAGAGTGTGTTTGTTATCGTCATTTATTAGGTTAATCGACCTTTTTGTAGTTTCTTTTACCTTAGTTTTATGAGAGGACCATCACCTTGTAGTCAACCCCGTAGAATTATCATATTAATAAAAAGAAAAATAAACCGCTGAATCAGCAGATTAAATTATGTGTCGTCATGTTGATAGTTGCACTGTAGCTCAGGCACAGCCCATAACTTACTATAATTTCATTCCAGGAAATGCATTTAAATTATTTTTAAAAGTAGTTGTATATCTGGTAAACAGGGAGACTGGAGTGATACAGATTCCAGCTTATTTTAAAGAAGTTTCGGGGGAGACTGTCTCAATTTATTACCATATCTGGGACGGTTTTTCAAGTTACCACTTCCCTGTCTGCGGATTCTCATGTTTTTGAGGTTTGAAAATCCTTTATCCCAAACCTTTCGAACCACAGCTTAGTTCCTGAGCAGACCAATAGGTTGCCATCGCAGTGCAAAACAGGTATCACGGAAACATTGCTGCAGCTCCAGCTTTGAACTTCCCAGAACTCTTTATCAGTTGCTCCCATGTTGAAATTTTGGATTGAGCGGTGCTTGTCTTCCAAAACAAACTTGGGAAACTGAGCCAGAGCACGCCCTCTGGGAGAGCTCAGTGTAGGAAAAAGGGCACTGAGCTTTGCAATGTGCAAAAACTTTCCGGAAAGTGCTGGACGGCAGAGCTGTGAAGAAGCGATGATGCTTGAAAGAGAGAATGGCAACAAGTCTCCTCTGGAAAGAATCAGACCTCTGAGACAGGGATTTTCCTTTTGCAGCTATAATGGCCTCGGAAAATAGGAAATCAATTTCTCCTTTGCTCCTCATCTTACAAACTGTAGACCTTTAAGCTGTAAAGAGAGTCTCGGAGTCCTTGTCATGTTAGGGACACGCAGGAGGGGGACGCTGGCGGGAGCACGCTTTCCCGACTTCCCCGTGGTTTAGAGGGGAGTGCAGAAAGAGCAGGCTGTGTCCTTAGCTCAGCCCTGCGTGCAGAAGGTAGAGGTGAGGCGGGGACGCCCCTGGAGTGTCAGTCATCCGGTTGCCTTACTCTCCTGCTGCCATGGACACGCCTGAGTCCATCCCTCCCCACAGGAGACGGGCCGGGGATGCCCCCACATCATGGGCCGTCTTCAGGAACAGAGGCTTCTGTGTTCCTATTATGCTGGAAGAGAACATTGGCCGCACAGAAATGTGACCTGCTCCGTGACAGATGAGAGCGCAGAGGCTCTGAATTTAGCACGGCACTCTCAGCCGCTGAGGTGCAGCCAGGCCTCGGCCTCTGCCGCTACGCTGGGGGTAGGAACAGGCGGCCGGCACTGAAGGTGGGAGGAGCGGAGACCAGGCCACGTGTCGGGAGGGTCGCTTCTGTACCCTCCGGGTCCAGCAAGAGGAAGCGCCCTGTGAAAAGTAGCCACGGTGGTGGTCAGGTGCCCGGGGGCGCGCTCTCTCTGGCCTCATGCCTGCCCCTTCTCAGGAGTGGAGGTGCGCACACGGGGCTCGGCCCGCCCCACCTGGAAACGAGTCTCAGTCACGGGTGCCTGCTCCCCCGTCCCTGTGAGGAAGAGGTAGGCATCAGGAGGAGGTCACTGTAGGATGAGAGTCTGGGGGTCCCCCTACCCAGGACTATGTGAGCATTTTGTTTTCTTGAGAATATTCTTATTAAAAAGCAGGGGGGAAATGCTAACACAGTTCTTACCTGTAACTTAGTGTCCCCTTCCCCAGAGGGAAAACGCCTTTCGTGGGCGCTCAGGAGCCTTTCCGCTCTCGGGTGCCCTTAGAAGATGATGTGCGTGGCAGCCCTCTGAAGACGGAGGGCTTTGTGTGAAAGGTTGTAACGTCGTCCGTGCAGTCAGCACAACCGCGCGACTGTGCTGCACACGTGGCCCTCAGCTCTGCGGCTGTCCTGTGAAGATTTGGTTGTTTCATGATAGTACTTGGTTACAAGGCGGTTTCAGTATATTTAGGACTCTCTACTGGAATGGGCATACTTCTGGTACAGTTTAAAAAGCCTTTTCTATTATGAAAGTGGAAACTTTTTTTCTCTTTAACCAGGAAAAAAAAGTCATTGAAGTGTATTACCCCATTCCTTGATCATTCCACTTAACATGCTTTTCCCTCTCTTGGAAGTCTGCGTTATTAAGAGGCCCAGAACTTTCCCCTTGAGAGTAAACATTTATAAGTCCGTTTATCACAGCAGAGTGTCTTAAGTTACCACTTTTCCCCAATAGCTTTATTAATCTTTCACCAAATGGTTTATTGTTTGATTATACTTAAATGTTTTCAGCCTTTCTTTACATCTCGTTGGCTAGAATTGAAATTTGTATGCTTTTATTTCAACTTCAGTCATTGTTGAAATAAAGGCAGCCTCTGTGGGTCCCCCGAGAGTTCTTCCTTCCTCTCTGGCTGAGGCTGGTAAGGATGCTTCTCAGAACGGGGACGGGGGCCTCCATCCCTTCGTCTGTAATGGGGGTGGCGCTTTGCTCGGAGAAGTTGTTCTTACGAGGATGAAATGCTGTAATACATACCGACACCTCTGGCTCACGTCAAATATTCAGCAGATGGTAGTTTGCTTCCTCTCTCTTCTCCCCGAGGAAAGTTTAACCCACTAGTCCCTCCTCTGTGACAGTGAGCATGAGTATTTACAAAACCGAGAGAACAGACCCTGTGCCCTTTGACCTTGAGGATTGCAGGCTGCGTCCCAAGGACGTGACAGCGTGAGCGCAGGATTTCGTGTTCCTGTATCTTCTCTGAGTTGTGCACACCCTCATCGCTATTTGCAGACTTCCAGTTCGTTGTTGTTCTTTTTTTGAACTGCTTGTTCTGTGGTGTTTGTATGTTTTTCACGTGGATGTGCACTTGGCTGTTGGACGATCGTCTGCAGTCCTTTGCAAAACTCTTTCTGCACATTTGAGAAGTCTGCACGTGGTAGAAAGCTACCACTCTTCTCTGAGAAAAAGAACAGGTGGCAAGAATTTGTCATAGGATTTTATTCCTCCTGTGAGACACCAAGTATAAGGAAATGGCAGAGCGACCCCTTCAACTCCTCCAGCAGAGCTTATTTTATTTTTTGAAAGGATATTTGAAAAATGTCTCTCAATTTGATTCTGTGTTTTCTTCTGAAGGACCAGCTTAAGTCCACTTAATGCCGGAGAGAGTTTGTTCACAGGACCGTCCCAGCACGGGCAGGTGGTAAACACCACCAGCCAAGCGTTTCTTTCTTTGTATCACTGTTTCTCACGTTTATGATCTGCTTCCTAATTAAATTGTCTCTTACCATTTGGCCGACTGGATGCTGAGGTCTACAACTTAGCTTGTCTTCTGTTTTGGCAGAGGTGGTGTTTGTCTCTTAGTTTGTGTTGGAGATTAAGCAGACGCAAAAGAAATGTTGGGTGCAGGTGGTACGGTATTTTTGACCTATCTTGTCTAAACATTTCGAAAGCTCGGTTGCACCAGGTAAAAGTGGTGAATGGCATCAAAATCTGGAGCATCCTTGCTTGCCCACACTTGAGCGGCCTGGCAGTTGTGCCCGGTGGAAGTCAGGTCACGGGTGGCAAGGCCCTGGAACAGGATGCGGTGTGGGGAGCCGGCCTTGGCTCCCTTCTCTCACACACGCCCCCCTCACCTGACAGCTAGGAACTTTGAGCCGAGTCTGTGTCCCATTCAGTTTGATAACCGTGAAAGCAGCAAAGCGAGGAGGGCAGAGGAAGAGAGGGAGCCAGCGTTAGATCACAAACTTAAACCTGCAGGGCTCTGGCTGTAGGCCACTCAGCACGTCCTGCTTTATACCTCGCATTTTTCCACCTTTGTTTAAATATTCAACTTGTCCAACCTGTTTGGGCTGAACAAGCCGGTGCTAGCAGACATCGAAACTGTCAACGTTTTTTTTTGATTTGTTAAGGAAGGTGATTAGCAGCAAATTTTACACCCCCTCCCCCCGCAAAAAAAATAAAAGAGTGAATGAGCAACACAGAAATCCTAGCATGGGTGTCTACCACACAAGATCCCACTTGTGGCGGGGGGGGTGCACGCACACCTTCCTCCTTCTCGATGGCCTTTCTCCTCTGCTTCCTGCAGGGCTCCAGGCTGATGGAGAGCTCGTTGGCCTTCAGCGGGGAGAGTGTGTTTCCTTAAACCAGAGATGCGGTTGCGTAATGGGTCACTGGGACGCAGCAGCTGCTCTCCAGCCTCGCTCTCGGCTTCTATAACCCAGCGCCCTTGGGAGGCCTGCCCATTTTGCAGGCGGGATGACTGAGGTCTGCGACGGCTCAGGGTTCAGCCGAGGGCACAGGCACACCTGGACCCTCCTTCCCCCCAGCACGTCACGTGGTCCAGTGTGTTGCCCCCCGGCGAGCCTTCATTCTGCTCAGATGCAGGGCCGTAAGCCGCACTCAGGGGCAGGGCCGTGTGGTCTAGTTGGTGTTCCCAGGTGAGGCTCATCTGCGGAGCCCTGTTCATTTTCTCTGTCTCTTGCCGGCCCCCAGGTCGTGCTGGATGGTGTCCCTGCTGTGGTGGTGGCCTCCTGCACCCGCACCCATGGCAGCCTTCCTCCTGTGGCACGGCAGGCCGTCTCGAATGGCCCAGCCCAGGCACTTCTCATTCCTCTTTTTAAAAGGCTGGGGAGCAGCCCAGAGAGTCGTCTTTTCCTCCTCCTCACTGAAAAAGGATGTGAACAGCTGGGTTCTGCCATCTGGGTAGAAGGGGAAGGCAAGCTCCCCTCGGGGCCGAAGTGAGGAAAGATCTGGGCGCCTCGTGTGCTCCCTTCCCGCCTTGAAGCGTTGGTTCTTAGCTCTCTGCCATGGAAGGACCTTCTCTGGGGGCACAGGTGGCAAATGCTGCCCTCAGAGGGGTGGCTCCCAGCTGAAAGCCTCCCTCGCCAAAGACCCCAGATCCAGGCCCTGCTGGGCCACAGCCGGCCCTGGGCGTACGGGGAGGCTGAAGACGGGGAGGCGTTCAGCCCGGGGGGAAGAAGAGTCCACGCACCAGGCGGCTGCCCTGAAATCGCCAGGGGCTGTCGGAGAGGAGAGCGGCCACTCTGATTCTCTGCATTAACACCGGATGGGCCAGGACAGCAGTCAGCTCACGCGGCCTCTGGGGTCTTCCCTTTGTTCTTTTCAGAATCCATAGTTTTACATGGAAATGGGTACTGAGTGTCTTCGTGAGTGTTCTAAACAAGGGAGCCAAATAACTCATGGGGAGCATTACAGTAAGTGAAAGATTATTTTAGCAAAACAAGGGCAGGTAAAGGGGGGAAAGTACAAGAGGGTTCAGGGAATTCATATTGAAAGGCCAGGCTATGAGGAGCAGGTCTAGAATGGGGGTTTTTACGAGCTGATATTTACTGAGCGGGGCTGACCGCCAAGCTCCCCGCGCTGGATTTGAAGGTCAGGAGGGGAGGACTTGAGAAGGAGCATTACAGGCTCTGTCTTCTGAATAGTCGGCCGGAGGCTTGTCCTGAGATCCTTTTCTGAAAGTGGTGGCTTCCAGTGTCAGCGGGATGTCGGAGAGGAACATGGCCTGCAGAAGGAGGGCGGGAGGGGAGATGCTCCTCAGGTGTCGTGACCCCGGCCTGGCCCATCGGTACAGAAGTGTCTGTTCCAGGGCCTCCCGTGAGACTGAGACGGAGCAGGAACCTGGAGCGGGGCTGCGGAGAGGGCTGAGGCAGGTGTGTGTTCACGAGTCCCGTGGCCCTGGACCCCAACTGTGCCTGCCCTGAGCTGAGATCCCCTGACTTCCCACACGTCCAAGTCGTCCTGGCACAGCAGCGCCAGAGGACCAGGCCGTGGTTGGCACAAGGAGAGCAGGCGGCCCCTGGTCTCAGGACACGTTTCCCTCAAGTGTCGGGGACGAGGAGGAAGCCTCTGTGGTCACAGCCTCCACCGGCCACATGGCGCACGGCAGGGGCCTGGCCCACTGGGGGTGTGCAGTGTCCAACCGTTCCACCCGGAGCACCCTGCCGCCAGCTCCCTGCAGAGGATGCAGACCGCGGGGGACGCCTCTCCAAGTCCTGTGCCTCATGCCCTGCTGCCTTCTAGACCCTTCCCCAGGCTCCGTCCCTTCAGCCTGTTAGGCGGATCACGCCTCCTTCCCCACACCCCGCTGTGGCTGGCGGGCCTGCTTCTGGGTGAGCGTGACCGAGCCTGACCACACCTGCTCACCAGAAGGTGCCTGTGGGCCCACGTCCGCCTGTCTTCACTCTCCACCCAGGCGTTGCCAGCCCAGGGCCTGATTGACTTACACGGTCACTCTCCGCAACCTGGAACTCCTCCCCCAGCTTCTGATGGGAAAACACACAAATCCTTCTGGAGATTTAACTTTTCTTCATCCCAGAAAGTAGGCCGTAGGGCTGCAATGCCTCTTAATCTCGTCCGCTCCCTCTCTGGTTATCATGAGGCTTTGTTGTAAAAGCACAGCCAGCCCGGGTAGGGATGGGGAGCCGTCTGTAATGAGGCTGTAAAAACCTGTGTGAACCTGTTGACTGCGGTCTCGCGGGAACCTGGGCAGGGCCCCAAGTGGTGCTGGGGGCTAGTTTAGTGTACAGTTCGCGTCCGTTGACCGAAAAGGGTGACCTTCCTCATGATGCCGTTCACTCCGAGGGTCAGGTCTTTCAGAGCCCAGATCACTGAAACCTGTGTGGAAATTCAGACTGAGAAGCAAGCAGACCCTGGCGGTGTCTAGATCCTGCCTGAGCTTTGACCTTCACTCGTAAATCAGACGCGGGCAGGCTTGGAGGAGGCTTGAGACCTGCTGTGGGGATACCTTCTACAAGGTGCTCCTTTAAACTTGCTGAGGGTTTTTCAAGGACTCTTACCCCCGAGATAAGAAGGTTTCATTTCCCAGTTCTCTGGGCTGTTTTTCTCCCTGGTGGACTTATGCAAGGTTGCTGGTACACTGAAGAATGAGCCTGGGAGAGGTGTAACGCTTAATGTCCAGAAAGTGTCAGCCTCCCGCTCTGGTAGTGAATGGCCCTGTGAGCAGTGTGAAGGGATAAAGAACGTGACTGGGGTCCGGCGGCTGTCGTGCTTGAGCAGGCGTGGGGAGCGCCGGAGTGAACGTGCCCGGGACCAGGGCAGGGGCCCACAGGGGAGGCCCCAGAAGCGGGCAGGTGCACGAGTGGACCACAAGAGGCGTTGACGAAGAGTGCGGGCCTGAATCCGTGCTTTAGAAGCTCACCCGGCCCAGGACGGAGGAGGAACAAGCGGGACAGCGGGGCGGTCAGCGTCCAGTGTCAGGACCAGTCAGGAACCCTGTGGCTCGCAGCTTTTGTTGCGTTTCCATCTGAGTTCATTGTTTTGCATAGGTCTTTGAACCTTTTTCCAGTTATTAGGCTTCAAGACAAGTTTCTGGGAGTGGAATTATTGGAATAAAGGGCATATGGATTAAAACTCAGATCCCTGTCACTCAGCTGCTTTGGGGAAAGTTGCTGCCAGGGTTCAGCCGCATCCGTAGCGCGTGCGAGCCAGCTTCCTGCACCACGGCAGCCTCCGCACTGTGTAGGCTCCTGTACCACAGAAACCGTCAACTTTTCCCGTTCTTGCCTCCCTGGAGAGAGAAGAGCTGTTCACTGCTCAGCTGTGTGATGGAGCACACGGGGCTCGACGGCAGTTTGATAGGTGGACTCGTGGGGGTCTGAGCGGGAGCTGAGGGGGTGACGTCGCTGTTACACCCCGGCTCAGAACCCCAGCTCCATCTGCATGACCTCAGGACGTGTCGTCCCAGCCCCGTGTGTGCCCCACACTCAGACCACATGCAAATGGGTGTTTATTTCTGACCCGTCACTTCATGAAGGCTATTCACAAACGGGAGAGTATTCCAAGATGAGTAGCGACCGGTTCTACCAGCAGAGAACTCTGGAGGGCAGAACTGGGAGGCTCTGGCTGAAGGACTCAGAGCTGTTTGGTTCCAAGGAGAGGAACTTGGGAGAGACGCAGACATCACCGTGAACTGTCTGAGGAGCGGCCCTGCAGCAGAGAAGGCAGCCTGACTTTCACACCCAAGGATGGACAGGTGTTTAAAGGAAGGACAGAAGTTCTGACTCAACGCAAGGAAGATGGTTTTAACACTTGGCCTTGTTGAAATGGAGAGTCCTTGTGGCTGGAAGTAGTCAGTCAGAACTGAATGGCGGCGCAGGGCTGAGGGACGTCCTGTGCCACGTGGGTGGTTGGACAGCATCTCACCCCACTTCCAGGCCTGAGGCTTGTGTAATTTGTTGGTTCTTAGGATGAAACTTAGAAATTAGATGAATTAGCCCTTGAAATGAAACCTGAAAGAACAACAGAGCCAGGTCTTCTAAAGAAGAGAAATGGGGTCGTCTCCTCCTTGCTTTGCAGGGAAGAGGCCATCAGTGGCTCCTCATGGCGACTCACCCCACTTCCTGTGAGAGTCTAGGAGGAAGTGGACGCTCCTGTGACCGCTCCTGCTATTGGAGAGAAGAAAAGGGGTCAGGGCAGGAAGAGTCTGTAAGTGCAGATCACATCCAAGCCCAGAAATGCCCCGAATCAAGCTCTTAAGTGTACCTCCAGAGCTTGGACCTCCCGTCACTACGAGGACAGACTGGGAACCCCTGTGTCTTGGCCAGTGAGCAGGTTTCGACTCTGGAGGAGCATGGCTCTGAACTCCAGCTGGGATCAGTGAGGGAGCTGGAGCGGCTGGCCTGTTCAGGAGCCTTGTCCCACGCCTCCAAGACCCGGAGACGACCTTGCCCTTGTCCTGTCCCGCTGCCATCAACAACAAGCCAGGACTGGAGGTGGGAGCGTCGAGGCCCGACCTGGAGCCCTTCCTCGTCCTGCAGGTTGGAGCTGGGTGGCAGCTGCGGCACAGTGGGCCATGGCCGCTCAGGGAGGGAGTGCCCGGGGCTCAGGGAAGAGCCCCAAGGCTCCGGCCCGTGCTCTGAAGCAGAGAGGCAGAGGCCCAGCCTTTGAGGCAGTCTGGGAGACGGCACAGACCTTGGAGTTGGCCCTGGCGTGTCAGCCTCTGCACCTCGCCGGCCTCATCTGCGAAATCGATCTTAGTCTAGGTGAGGTCTCCGGCTCCAGTCTCCCCCTCTTCGTCTGCTCCCTGAAAACCACCTCCCTCCTAAATCCCAGGAGCTAGATGGTAAAGCACCAATTTCATGACCAGTGGTGTCACGTGGTAGAAAAGATGTAGCTTGAGATGAGCTTGTGAACTGCTTGCAGTCGTCAGCTCTGATTCCCAGTGTCCTCACGGTGATCGTGGCCTCGTGTTAATCACACCAGTAACCTATCGGCTGTAGAAAGGGTGTTCATTTTTGAAGTTAATTTTGAGTGATCTGTTGAAACGATGGGTTTGGTACCAATTTACATCCCTTAGTATTATCATATTTCCTCAATTCTTCAGTCATGTCCGACTCTTTGTGACACCATGAATTGTAGCATGCCAGGCCTCCCTGTCCATCACAAACTCCTGGAGTTCACTCAGACTCATGTCCATCGAGTCGGTGATGCCATCCATCCATCTCATCCTCTGTCATCCCCTTCTCCTCCTGCCCCCAATCCCTCCCAGCATCAGAATCTTTTCCAATGAATCAACTCTTTGCATGAGGTGGCCAAAGTATTGGAGTTTCAGCTTCACCATCAGTCCTTCCAATGAACACCCAGGACTGATCTCCTTTAGGATGGACTGGTTGGATCTCCTTGCTGTCCAAGGGACTCGCAAGAGTCTTCTCCAGTACCGTAGTTGAAAAGCATCATTTCTTCGGCACTCAGCTTTCTTCACAGTCCAACTCTCACATCCATACATGACCACTGGAAAAACCATAGCCTTGACTAGATGGACCTTTGTTGGCAAAATAATGTCTCTGCTTTTGAATATGCTATCTAGGTTGGTCATAACCTTCCTTCCAAGGAGTAAGCGTCCTCAATTCTTAGATGCCTAAAAAAAAAAAAAATAATAAGTTTTTACACTTCTGAAATTGGAATATGCTTGAAAGAAACTTGGAATGTTGAAAGAAACTTGTCAGCCATTTTTTTTCTCCATACACTGATATTAAGTAATGGTCTCCCTAACTCTCAGCCACCTTGAAATAGAGGGGGTGCTTAGAACAAAGCTGTTTGTCTCCCATTAACTCTCTGAAGGCTTTAAGAGGCCAAGAAGAATAATAAAGCTTCATTCCCTGATAACCTGAGCAAGGAATTGTGTGGATGTGGGCATGACGGTTGCCTGTGATTCTTTTCCATTTTCTCCCGCTAGATCTTTCTGACCCACCACAATGAGTCCCCCTAAGAAAGCAGAGGGTTGGCCTGAGCCACCTTCCCTGAACCCACTCTTCAAAGGTGAGGCCACTTCTTACCTGCTGGTGGATGACTGGGCTGGTGCTCTTTGGACAGGGGTTAGTGTGGTCAGGGGCTGGCCCAGGGACCCCTCCACTCTCAAGAATATGTCTGCAGGATCAGAACCAGGGAAGCCCTGGCTCTCACCTCCACACACTCACAGGAGGAGGACTCACAGGTGTCCCTAGAGGCAGAGATGAAGAATCTAGCCTTCCGGGTTGAATCACTGGCCTGAGAGCCTGAACTATTGCTCCTCATGGTTCATGAGCTGCTCAGCCCTTTCCTCCCAAGCCTGTCTCCGGTAAATAAAGTACAGCAGACAACGAGCATGAGCTGAACTGAACTTTTTAGAAGTGTGACAGGATCATTTATGGAAACGTTGCTGTTTCTTCCCATTCCTGAGAATGTCTGCAGTACGATAATCCCATCAGAGTTATTTATAAAGCGCCGTGGCTACATTCCCACATCTGGCACAGTTTAACCCTGTTCAGAGATGGTGATGCCAATGATGACTGTCGTTAGGAAAAGTCAACCTCTCATGTCACAAAGCGAGGAAATTGAGACTGACTATCTTTTTGTAATGCCATTCTTTCTTTCCTATAGCTCTTGGGACCTGGTTCCTAGAATGTTTTAGAACTTGATAATGTAAGGTCATTTAAGTCAGGTCACCCATAACAACACTCTCTTTTTGGAGCAGGCATGTGCATACTAATGTAATCCTTCCTTGTACGTATATTCCTGGTCCTGTAGATGTCAGGGTTGGAACAGGTAACTTAACCATTGTCCCAGCCACTCTCATGATCTGGGAGTTCACGTAAGACCTCAGAGAGCAAGGGCAGGCTTTCAGGTCGGAGGCACCTCAGACATGTGCTCGGTCAGCTCTTCTCACATTTGATCCTAGCATGCTTCCAAAGGCAGGAGAGGACACGTTCTCCTGGTAGACAGGGGGTGGGTTCCGGGGCCACCGAGTGAACTGGTGGTAGTACCTGGGACTCCTTTTGCCTATAGAATTATGTGTCCCCAAATAGTGCAGCTTGTCTGCATAAGTGGAGCAGGTCATCAGATGGCTTGCCTTCCTCTCTTCGGTGCCAGCAACGTTCATGAACATCTCCCAACAGAGAGCAAGGCGCTGAGCCACGTTTTTGGCCAGCACTTCGTTGTGAGAGCTTTAAGAGGGGTTCAAGGAGATTATAAGGCTTTTAAAATGAAGTCACTGTATAAATTACACCCCTGTATCTCTTAACTAAGGAAAACTTTTAAGTACCAGTGTCCAAATAGAAGACATTTTAAATAAACCAACCCAGTTTTCTTTCCTACATCACATTGTGTGTGTGTGTGTTCTTTGCAGACACATGAAGATCCACGAGAAGGACCCCAACAGCTCTCCAGCCGCAGCCCCCCCATCCCCACTGAAGCGCAGGCGGCTGTCCTCCAAGAGGAAACTGAGTCATGATGCGGAGTCAGAGAAGGAAGACCCAGCGCCCGCCAAAAAGGTCCTCCCCACCCCGCCCCCGCACAAATGTGCGTGCAGCTCAGGGGCTCCTGGCTGAAATCCCCCCAGCCTTAAGTTTCACAGTCTGGGGACTTGGCAGACCCCCACCCCCGGGCTTTTCAGCTGTGTTTCCCTGCGCTGTTTCATAGGGTACCTGGAGGAAAGCGTGCCTGCCCGCCCTTGCTTTGTGGAGCCCCGGCTGAGCCCGCTGTTGACGCAAAGAGCTTGTTCTGTTGTTCGAGGCTGTTTTTGTTTCTCCAGCTAGAACGGGGGCTTCCCCAGCCCTGGGGCCTCTCCTGTCATCCCCCACTTATGCCCAGTGCCTGGCAGATACTGGGCGCTCCATGGGCATCAGTTGAATGAGGGGGCTGAGCAGGGAGGAGCAGGCCAGGGGCGTGTTCGGCCGCCTGGTCAGAGCGCGCAGGGGCCCTCGTGACTCCGTGCTTCTCCTTTCCGCTCAGATGGTGGAGGACGGGCCGCTGGGCGACGCAGAGAGGAAAGCGGAGGAGGTGTCTCACTGCCCACTCTGTTTCAAGGAGTTCGTGTGCAAGTACGGACTGGAGACCCACCTGGAGACACACTCGGATAACCCGCTGAGGTAGGAGCGGGCCAGGCAGGCCGTGCAGGTGCAGGGTGCGACGCACCTCCCTCCCGTCCCTCCAGCCTGTGGCTGAGCCCGTCACAGTGCTGGGGGCACTGGCAAGGCCACACAGGTGGCTGCGGCCGCAGGAGGCTTCCCCAGGGTCCCAGTGCTTCCTGCACTCTGAGCAGGGCTCCTGGGCCACCCTGTTAGTCCCTGCACACGGGGAGCCTTCTAGCATAGGACTCTGGCCAGCAGACACGTTTTCTGCACAGAAGATGTTGCAGCCTCAGTGCTCGTTAGGTGCACCCATGTGGGTGGTAAGGATGGGAGGGCAGGGCAGTGCTCATGGGCATGTGGACTGGGCCGGTAGCACAGGAAGCCAGGAAAGCGTTTGGGGGCAAGGCAGAGTTCTGTCCTGCAGGACATGGCACCTGAATGAAGCCTGTTGCAGCCGCAATGACGGGAGGTGGATTTTCTGATCCTCGGTGGTCCCAGGCGGGGCGAGCGGGTGATGATGAAGCCTCTGGCAGAATTTGGGGCTGGGCTGAGGGCCTCAGCTCTCCTTCCCCACCTTCATCGCTGGGTTGTCATCAGGCAGGGAGCCCAGTGATCCTGCTGGGCAAGCCCCTCTGCCTCCAGATGGGCTACCCTGGGGAGCCCCAGGCCTCGTGAGACTTGAAAGTAGCACGTCCTGAGAGGCCCAGCTGAAGGTTCCCAGCACAGAGGCCAGGGCGTACGTGGCTGCAGCTTTGGGTTTCAGAAGGCAGCTTGGGAGTGCAGAAATGTGGACATCTGTTTGTCTGACTCACCCGTCCATGGACCAGATTTCCCTCCTGGGGGCACATGTTTGGTTGTGTCTGAGGAGTGAAAAGGTCCAAGGCAGTAAAGACGTTTGTGTTCGAGGGAGAAGCCTAATTATCCAGCAAGTTAAAGCCATGTCAGGTTCCATTATCCTTCATCACATTAGCTTGACATTTTTCCATTAGAGAGAAAAAAGAATTTATGGGGAGATTAAAGTCTGAGCAGTTGAAGTGCTAGAAAATGTCTCCAAGTGACTGCCCTGTCCAAGGGAATCGAGGAGTGTGACGGGCGGGCACGGCCGGGCAGTCAGGCCCGGGGCCCGTCCCGCCGCTGCTCTTGTGGGCCTGGACCAGCGGCGTCGGAGCCACGAAAGGGAGCTGAGCCAGCTCGCCCCAGGTTCCCTTTCAGGCTGGAAATCCTCGGACTCTGAAACCCGCCTCTTCACAGTTGACCTTCTGTCTACCAGGAAAAGCCCTGAGCTCTTCCTTTCATAGGCCCTGTCGTCCCGGGAGAGTCAGGAGCTTGACTTCCTGATTTCCTAAGCGTCCGCAGCACCCCGGGTGTGGGCTGACAGCATCCTCTGCAGCCAGGACGCACGCGCAGAGCCCACGTCACCAGACCAACCTCACGCACTGCGTCATGGGCAGAGGCAGGTGTCACCTCGGCGAGCCTGGCCCCCGCTGGCGCCCTGACCTGGCTCCGCGGGGCGCCTGGTCCCCTCGCCACTCGTGTCTGCCCTCCCCAGGTTCTCTCTCACTCCGGGCTTTGGTCTGTGATCAGACACGTCTCTGGAACTACCCTGTGACTGTCTTCTAGGAGATTTTCTCTGACGGGAAGCAGCCTGGCTCTCGGGAGAGCGTTCTGGGCAGCTGGAGCCTGCACTGCAGTGGGTGGTGGTGACCAGGGGAGGTGAGGTGCCTCCCGTTGGTGCTGGCCGGCCCAGGGCATGGGCGCTCCTGGAGCGGGGCCTTCCGCTCAGAGAGGATGGGGACGGGAACTGCCCCGGATGCTGGCTCAGTGCTCCACGTGATCTGGGATACAGTTCACCCAGGACTCCACGGCTGTGATGGTAAACCTCCAGTACCGCCCGTCTCCCTCTCCCGCTTGGTGCTATCTCCGTTTGGGGAGGGGACCGCAGGAGGCCTGTGGCCGGCGGGCCCCTCTGGCAGAGCTGTGAGAAGAGGCTGCCCCGCGTCCACCGCGGGCCCACCAGCCGGCCCGGTCTAGTGCGTTGGGCTTGTGTCTGGAAACCAGAGGAGTTAATTACAGAACAGAGTTAACCTCCCTCTCCCCTCTCCGCTCTGCCCTCCACGCAGTCGCCTGCTCTCAGGATGCCTGGAGGCAGGCCTGAGCCAGCAGGGCCCAGCCGGGCAGGGAACTGTGACAGTAGCTGGTGGGAGAGACTGCTTGTTAACCCAGAGCTAAAATAGGCGCCCACTCCATTTGCAAACCCCAGAGGCAGCAGAACCACAGTGGGATGCTACCAGTTTAGACAGAAGTTTATAACTCGAAACAGCTGTTGGCTTCGCTCTCGCGCTCTCCTGCCCTTACCCCCCACCCCCAAAGCTGGCAAGGTGCCCACTGTTCCTTAATAAAAATCACTGAAAATCCAAACTCATGTAAACGTCGAGGCCATTCTCCTTCAGTCCCTGTGTTTCACATTGACAAAGTGGGCGCTGGAGCAGGAGGAGGACGCGAAGCCGCTGTGGTGATCGTGTCTCCACGTGCTGGGTTCACTTCTGCCCTGGCGTGACCAACAGTGACTCGGCCCTGTGTCCAGCCCCCCAGACGAGGAGCAGAGGCTCCTGAAAGCTGGCCCCGGGGACTGGAGATGATAAGCCAGAGTGTTGAAGGAGCAGGTGGATGCAGCGGGGACATCCCTGTGCGAGGCTGTGCTGGTGTTGAATATCAGGTCTGGTTATAAGAATAGAACAGTAGCAGGCTGTCCACCGCCCGAGGAGAGTCAGCGGGAGGGAAGTCCGGGTCAGCAGCGGCCAGCGCGAGCACGAGGGAAACTGCAAGGGCCACGTTTAGTTCTCTAAGAGCCACGCCCTAAAAAGGAAGAGGAAGTCGTAAAGGGGGTCTCGCTTTGCTGATGTATCGATATGCCCCAAATATAACGTCAGTAAAAAGTTGTCAGTGACGTGGTTTACATTCTCACTCTCATACAGTCTTTGCCAGCCAGTATAGGGAGCAGCCCATCCCTTTGGAACACGCACTTTCCAAGCCCCCAGCAGTCCACACGCATGCACGGGCCTCGGCCAGGCCCACATGCAGCTGGGAGGGCTTTGTCGCAGAAGACACCTTTCAGTGTCTGAGTGACTGGTCTCTGGCTAACGGGGTCCTGGCTGGGAGAGGGGACAGCTGGGTGGTCACAGAGGGTGTTAGCTGCAGCTGAGGGGGAAGTTTTCCAGAAGTTCTTGTATAATCTTACATGGCTTCTTAATTAAAGGAGACTGGGTAATAAATAATTTTTAATTCCATTAAAACGTATCCAGCAAATGAACGGGTGCTTGTTGTGTGCCAGGCCCGCGACCAGACTTAAGAGGAGAGCAGCGACGGGAGAGACAGTGAGAGGGGTCGTGACGGTGCAGTGGTCACGTGGGGCTGGACGGGGTGGCCACCGGGGGTCACCCGGGGGGCTCTACAGGTGCGGCTGCACCAGAGGAGGGCAGGGCTGCAGGGGGCGGGCGGCGCCAGAACCTGCCGCTGGGCTCCCAGGACTGGCCGCCTCCCTTACTGCACCTCCTCCCCCGCACACTCGTCACCTGCACGGGGGCCCTGAGGCCAATTCACATGGCGCTGGTCCCACACTTGCTAAATGTCGTCCTAAATATAGGAAAGGGGTATCACAGAATACTCTTCAGCGTCTCGTATTCAAGATCCCAGGGGGCCCAGGCAGGTTTGAAACACGCTGCGGGCCGAGCGGGGGAAGACCCCTCCCCTGACTGGACGGAAGCTGGAGCACCTTCATCAGGGCTGACCCCTGCCCTGCCCAGGGGCCTCTCTGTGACTCAGCCCCATGGGGCAGTGTGGCCCCCAATCCCGGGCTCACCCTGGCCCCTGCTGAGCCAGTCCCTGGACCTGCCCAGCTTCACCCTGCGTTACTTGGGTCGAGCAGGCCTGCAGGGCGTCGGGACGCTTTGTGCAGCCCCGCGGATTCCTGGGCGTGGGGAGGGCAGGCTGCCGCGGGCCAGGGCCCTGTCACAGGGCCCTCACCGTTGCTCCCAGCAACTGGGAGAGATTAGTGCAGCTGTCGGATGTCAGTTCTCTGGCCAGGACGCGAGGGAGGGCAGGGAGGGTGGGCAGGAGGGGAGAGGAATGTCTGAGGCGGGTGGGGCTCAGATGAGAGGTTGTTTGCACTCACCCCTTCTCGCCTCTGAAGACAGAACAGGAAAAACGAAGCATGAAATCCTTTTAAAAGAGCAACGTCAGTCCCTCATTTAAAACACTATAATGAGCAAGACGTTCAGTATCTCAAGGAAGTGAGCAGGGTGCCTGCCGCTTTCTCAGCAAGGCGTTTCACAGGTTCCGATGACGGGGTGTGGGGCGGGCTCCCGGAGAAGCCGCTATGCAGGGCCCAGGGGGTGAGGATGTGACCCGGGGCGTACAGAGCCCGGGGGCACCTGCTGTCTCCGTGCTCCGAATGGCAGCCCCCTGTAGTCTGACCTGTGGCCGGCATCTCAGTGACCTTGGGCTCAGCCTCCCCATCTGGAAGACAGACTTGGGGACCATTGTGAGGATGAGGGGGCAGCCACAGTGCTCAGACTGTAATACTCAGTGAACATTTACTTCTGATACTAATGTTTAGAACACGTGTTTTTAATGTTTTAAGTCTCACAACACTTACAGTTACGGGTTCCCGTCGCTCCCTGGGAATCCCATTCCAGTGACAGAGAAGGCAGCAAATTCCAGAGCTTCTCCAGGTACTGTTGATGTTTACTTGACCGAGAACAGGAGAGCAATTTGGCCTTTAGTCTTTTATCGTGATAAAGAGCCACCTTTACCTCCTTTCACTTTTGTAAAGATTGGGTAACTGAATGGCAATCTAAATTTCGTTTTGCATCCTGCCTCCCAAATGACGTGATCCAACTGCGCAGAACCCCCGGCGGTCAGAAGCTTGAATGGACTTCGTGCCTTCAAACTACCGTGCATCGCCTCCCTTAGATGGTTGGGGAAACCTGAGAGTCTAAAGAAATGTGTTTCCTGATGTTTGAAATTTGCCAAAGCAGTCCTTCGAAAATATGCTTAGCGGAGTGAGGAGAAAAAAGTTGTTTAACCCTTTCTTGGGGTGGTGGGGTCAGCTGTCTGTCCCTTAACTGGGAAACGTGATGGAACAGCGTGCTAGTAAGGGCCACCAGATGAACAAGGAGTTACCGAGCAGACCCCGCGATGGGTTAGGCCCAGAATTGTTTAGCCACAGGCTTAAAACACATTTTTTAAAAGCTCTTTCATGGCCTTGTTTTCCACTTCAGATTCCGCTGCTGGCGATCTTGCCTCCACATTTATCTCGACTTGACTCTGTCTCCTGTGAGCGTGAGCTCCCCTCCCACTGTGGATCCTTCAGGAAGGTTACTCGGGAAACCCGCGCCAACAGTGGCTGCCGGTTCCCTGCTTCATGGCTGAAGCGTTTATTGTGACTCAGTCCTGCCGATTCCCTGTCAGCCCTACCCTGAGGCCAGCTCCTTCCTGTCCCCCTCGCCCTGCACAGAGCCCACGCCAGCCCAGGATTCTGCAGTTTTCATCTGAAAAATAACCAAGGAGGAAGGAAGGGCACGCGTTGTAAAGAATGGCCTCCGCGGTGTTCTGTCCGGTTGGCTGCACGGTGGTACGTGTCAGTCTTCCACCCTGTGTCTTTAAGATCCTGACTCTTGCTTTGTTGAGACTAGTCATGGTCTGGGTCTGAACGTCACTCGTTTGCATCGGAGTCCTGTGAGAACTGAACGGGCTGATCCCAGCCTCTGGGCGAGCACTCCCTGACCTCCAGGAGCTGCGGCCCCGCCCCAGCCTCACTGTCCTGTCGGCCTTCTGCGGGGGCCAAAGCTGAGCTAGGACCAGCAAGGGAACTCAGGATCAGTGTGGCTTGCTGCTCCCGTGGGGGTCAGCCTTCTCTGACCATGTCCACGGCGCGCTCTTTGCAGTGCTGGCAGTCTTGGGGCACAGCCCCAGTGCCGAGGGACCATGAGTTTCTGTGGTCTCTGGAGAAGGGACAGGGTGGGCCCGTCTTGCGGGCGCCTGGGCACTGCCTCTCTCCGGCCCAGCACTGGCAGCCCCCGGTCCTGCCATCTGTTCCTTTGAATCCCGAGGGCCACGATGGAAACGTGGCTCCCTCTGCTGCGTGCTGCCCCGGAGGCCTTTCTCTCCCCGGGACCCCCAGCCCAGCCCCTCCTGCCTCCACCTCAGCCTCCCCACACCCCTCGTGACGCTGCAGGTGCCGCCATGGCGGGTGGAACAGACAAGCCTCAGACAGCGGCCTCCCCCTCTGCTTCCAGAAGCTCCAGCTCTGCAGGCCCCCAAACCTGAGCCCCCACCCCCACCCCAGTAAACTGCTGCCCCTGCCCTGGAAAAGAGCATCCTCGTGGGAGGAAGGAGCCCACAGTTGGAGGAGTGGGGTGCCCTCCCAGCATTCTGGACCAAACGGGCTTCCTTTCTTGTCGAAGCACCGGCCAGCATGTGCTGGAATTCAAGTGTTCTGGGTACAGCGGGCCCTGGTGAGCTGCCTGGGGCACAGAAACACTGCTCCTGTGAGCAGAAGGATTTGGCATTCACATGTAGGTGATCGTCCTTCTGTAAGACGAGGGCAGGCAGGATGTCCATATTAGTTTTCATCCCTGAGTTTTCGTTAAGTAATCTCACCTTTACTTAAATTTGTCTTCTTTATGGCAGTCTATTTCAGTGTGTGGCTTGAAAAAAAGAAAGGTTTGTTCTCTGAAGAGTGGATGGAATTTTATTACCTTCTTGAAGCCCTACAGCTAGATACACTTTCCCCCATTAAATGCATTTATCTTACTGACAGCGAAGTGAGTTTCCACTTGGAAAAGTCACCCTCAGTTTCCAACTTTGGGCCATCTCTGGTGCCAGAAAATCCACACGCAGCCTCTCGGATCTGTACGGTCTCCCTCTGGCGCGTCGTCAGATCACTTGCAAAATGAAATTGTCCTCCAGCACCCCCTCTGCTGTGTCTCCAAGCACAGTTCCACTTCACCTAAATATTTTACAGCGTGCTGTTCATGAGTTCCTGGCAGGGTTGAAAGATCCCCCGCCCCCCGCAAACCGGGGGGTCAGGGGAGAGTGCTGGGGACCACCCGACCAGAGGCTGTGGCCCTCATGACGGCGCCAGGCCCGATTGAGGTCAGCAGCCAGCCCCAGGCCCGTGTCTGCAGCCAGCAGGGCCGCCCGCAGGTTTGCAGTGACCCCCACTGGACCGCCAGAGGAACCGAGTGTCTGGCTGACAAAGGCAGCCTAACCATCTCTGGGTGACGTTCTTCTGCTGTGGTTTCATTAAAGTCTGTCCACAGACAGAGGTCCAAGTGTGACAGAGGAGGCAGCGCTTTTCCCCCAGGAGGGTTCTTTCCTCTGTTCAGCCAGCCTTTCGAGGTGCTTCAGATTTCAAAGCAGGGTATTGTGCTTTTTTTCCTCTGCCACTTTTTGAAAAGTTTGTTTGTGAGATGACAGGCTGTATCGTATCAGAAGTGGAACAGGAGCACCTTGGTTGAAATCCTGTGGAAACAGAGGTGTGATGTGGTGGACGGAGGGCTCGTTTCATGTCATGAGGAGGCTCTGAGTTGGAGCTGTGGCTCCAGAGTGAAGTGTGGCGGAGGGCTGCTGAGGAAGGAGGCAGAGGGCACGGGGCAGGGACTGGAAAGGGCACGCATTCCTCCCAGGGCATCCCCAGGTGGCCCAGCGTCAGGGGAGACCCTCTGCTGTTCTGTGAAGTTCTCGAGTGCACAGGACGGGGCATCCCTTTGAAACTGAAATGCCACGTTTTCTGCATTTTTGTGTTTGCTGGTAGTTTCCAGGAAATGAGTTATGGTTTTTTTGTTCCTAGCATGGTAAAGTAATGGAGAGGTTTGGTCTGGTACCTTGCAGTTGTCCAAGCATAGTGTTACCTTTGTTAACAGAGTAACTCTGAAGGTGCCCACATACGGATGGGAGAGAACAGGGCTCTGCAGCAAGGGAGAGAGCTCTCCCAGCCTGCAGCCACAGTTGTCCAGATATTCCAGACCTCTTGCTTACTTCTCACTGTCATTTATTTTCCCAGCTTGTCTGACATAAGAGGCACCTGGTGTGCTTGCTCACCTGCAGATTCCTGGGTCCCTCCCCTAGTTCCTCTGATGCCAGCCCATCCGCCGTGGCCCTGGGAACCTGGTTTGCACAAGGTCCTGAGGGAGTCTTATCTCAGCCACGTCTGGGAAGTTTTTCACAGCAGGCAGCTGGAATACAGATGAAACAAGCTGTCCAAGGCCACCCACTCTGACTCCCCGCTCCCAGCGTCTGGGTCCCATGCCCAGGCCCCACCACTCCGCACCCACCTTCCTTGAGGATGCGGCCTATGGCTGGCACCGAGCGCTTCTGCCACGTGTGTGCTGAGCACCCATCATGCGTGGGACTTGGTCCCACGTGCCAGAAACGGGAGGGGATTGAAGGTCAACAAGAGAATGGAGGAGGAAATAGATATGCCTAGATAAATTCACGGGTGTGAGAGCGGGCAGTAAATCCGCATCACCACCTTCCAAGGCACCCTCATCCCGTGTGACCCATGTGTGGTGCCCCACATGGAATGCCAGTACAGCCCACACTGAGGCCGTGGTCTCAAAAGAGGAGGGTGCTCAAAAAGATCTCTGGGGCACAAGAGCAAAGTAACAGGATTTTTTTTTTTTTTTTTTTTTGCTCATCCTCTAAAATTTTCTATTTTTATATTTTAAAATATTCCTTGGAAGAAAAGCTATGGCCAACCTAGACAGCATATTTTTTTTTTTTTTTTTTAGACAGCATATTAAAAAGCAGAGACATTACTTTGCCAACAAAGGTCCGTCTAGCCAAAGCTTTGGTTTTTCTAGTAGTCATGTATAGATGTGAGAGTTGGACTATAATGAAAGTTGAGTGCTGAAGAATTGATGGTTTTGAACTGTGGTGTTGGAAAAGACTCTTGAGAGTCCCTTGGACTGCAAGGAGATCCAACCAGTACATCCTAAAGGAAATCAGTCCTGAATGTTCATTGGAAGGACTGATGCTCAAGCTAAAACTCCAATACTTTGGCCACATGATGCGAAGAACTGACTCATTGGAAAAGACCCTGATGCTGGGAAAGATTGAGGGCAGGAGAAGGGGGCAACAGAGGATGAAATGGTGGGATGGCATCACCGACTCAATGGTCATGACTTTGAGTAAACTCCAGGAGTTGGTGATGGACAGGGAAGCCTAGTGTGCTGCAGTCCACAGGGTTGGACAAAGAGTCGGACACAACTGAGCAACTGAACTGAACTGAATATGCCTGGTACACATGCATGCAAATACATGTGTGTATATAAATACAAAAATATACATAACACACACACATTTCTCAGACAGCAAGCCTATTTGCGACATGTGCTTAAAAACCTTTCAACTCTAAGGTTGAAAGTCCAAGAGTGCACCCTCTGCCCACGCCCACCTGCTCACCTGCGGTTGACGTGCCGGCTGCTGAGAGGATTCTCTCTCCCCAACCTGTTTATGTCAGTAATGCTTGTAATTATTTGCTGTATAAGCCAGTGAATTTTTTTTTTTAATAGTCTCTATGAAAACGAAGTTGGGCAGACTTGCACATAATTCATATTCGGTAGGTTTTGTAGTTATTTGTTTTTCTGTCAAATGTAGGGTGGACGAGACCTGTGTGAACAGGCGAGAGGATTGATCATGAGAACCTAGGTGCTGGTTGGGTTTGGTTTGCAGAAACCTCAGTTCTTGCTCTACCTTAAATCGTCTAAAGCCAGAAAGCAGAGATGTCGTATCACAGCACCTCACACCGTGAGAAGGACATCGATCTTCACTCGGTGGAACTAGACCTTGGCCCCCAGAAAAGACGGGTGAGGGAACAAGCCGTGGGCTCTCGTTCCACAGTAGGTATGTTCTATAAAGGTTCCAGGAACGCAAAGTTAGCAGGCACTGGAACGTTGTTCTTGGAGGAAACGTGGGGTTTGTTTCCTGCAAGCCTCTGCTCACATTTTCATGTAGTAATCAGTACATAAACTTGTTTTATTAAGTGTATTTCTGTTTAATATAATACCATTGACACGTGACCACTGAACTCAAACAGCTGATGGCACTGTAGCTCATCTCACACACGTATTTTTCTCCACAAAGCCCGTCACGGGCTTCCAGCTGTTGGGGACACTGAGCGGCACTCAGCACTGCTCTTGGTGACCATTTTAAACAGAATCATCAGGAAGAGGCCCTGAAGCGCTAGAGAAGTGGCGGGAAAGAGACAACGAGAAGGACACTCGCTTACAGTCAGAGCTGAGCATCTCCTTGACCAAGCCCAGCGGGGAACATGTGTGTCGAGCGGCTGACTCCTCCCACCCTGTCCCAGAACATGCCACAAAAAATGTGGGTTTGCAGATTTTAGCAAGGAGGCAAATTCACAAAGACGGAATCTGCAAATAATAAGGGTCCACTGAATGGGTTGAGTAAAATAATGTGCATGACTTTTTTTAAATGAAATTCCCACCCCACCCCCTTTACCTGACTTTGCTCGAGGAGCCTGCCTCCAGCAGATGGAGCGCGCCCTGCTGTCTTCCGTCGCTGAGCGGGGACAGGGCCTCGACTTCCAGTGTGATGGGGCCATCACACACTCCCTGGGTTGCTAGGGGGCTGTGAGCTTAGATGTTGCGAGGTCCTGGTGCTGGTAAAGATTAATTGTAAATACTCTGCAAATATTCTACACAAAATATATGTCGTCAGTGGTAATGGTTAACTAGGAGGAGGGAGCCATCGTAGACCTCAGGTGAGACGCCCAAGGGCCCGCCACAGACAGCTCCCTGTCTTCCTTACCTCTCACCTCACCTACCAGAGAAGGCACAGACCAGCTTCCAGGCCGTACCTTCACCTGCTCCAGGCCTAGACAGGACAGAGAGGAAAGTTGATGATGTGGGGTCGGGGGAGGGGGGCAGTGGGGCGGGAGAATCTGAACAGTGGTAGGAAGCAGGGTCCGGGGACACGGAAGCTGCGCTGTGCCGGCCACAGCTGCGAGATCGTTCCACACCTAAAGGCATCAGGCTCCCTGCGGCCATCACTGCCCCCAGGCCTTTATCACCGTTGGTGAGCTTAAGCAGCAGCCCCTCGAGATGGGGTTGTGTTCCGAGTGGCTCGCGGGCACCCACTGTGCTAAATTTAACAGAATGATAACACTGAATCTCAACAGTGAGAGGCTAGGCGTGTCAAGAGGGTGGGAGGGTGGAGACACAGGACCACGATGGCTGGGCCATCACGGCCCGACACAGGAGTGGAGCTGCACAGACTTGGCGCTGCCTTGGTGCCACCTGTGAAGCTCAGCCGCTTCACAGGTGATGCGTCATCTTTGGTTTGCAGAGAATTTCAAAGCCAAAAGAGTTTCCCCTCAGGTGTGTGCAGTGTCAGCTCAGGCAGGTTGCTGTGCCCCTCTGTGCCCCAGGTTCCTTCTCGAAAGGCAGGGAAAAGACCTGCCTGGGATTTCTGTGGGAGCACGTGCGGCTGTATATGTGGTTGGAAAGAGGTGCTGTCCAGGGGGACTGCCTGTGATCCTGGGAGCACCCCAGGTCTACACTGCCTGACACGGCTGAGCCTGTGAGACGGACCCCTGTGACTGGGGATGTTTCGGTTCCATTTAAATGAGGCTCTCATGGCGTCTGTATGCAGTGCAGGTCCAGAGGGTGTGGGTGATGTCCTCATGGTGGTTGGGCTCAGTGAAGACCTAGGAGCCTGATCTGAAACGTGGCGGAAACGGAGATACCATTATATTATGAAGTGGTATTTGTGATGCATCCATGTGGCCCAGGCCAGGTCAGGTGTATGCGATCGTCTCTGAGGTGGAGCATGACATTTCTCTTCTGGTGGAGTGCATTTGTAAGAGCCTTCTAGGGTAGGGAGCCAGTTTGGTGGCAGGGGAGGGTGGGCACGTGAACAGGGCTGGCATCTCGGCTTTGCTGCTTCCAGGCTGCGTGGCCTCCACCGCGTGGCCTCCACCGCGTGGCCAGCTGTTGTCGCGCCTCCGTGTTTCCCTCTGGAGGATGAAGGTCAGGGGGTGTGCTGCCTCTGTGGGTGCCCTCGGGAGCTGTAGTTACTACTCAGAGGCCAGGGGCATCGCAGCGGGACTGCACGGCCACCGTCACCCACTCCAGTTGCGATGGAGGGCTCGATCACCGTTTCCCCCGGTCACACATCAGGGATGCTGCTGTGACGGCTCCAGCTGCTGTGGAAATCCGCGTTTTCTGGCTTCCGAACATTTCTGATCATCAGAATCCACGGAGCTGGGGGTGGGATGTGTTCACTCCACGTGATGTAAATGCAGGTTAGAGCAGGTGGCCTCAGGTTCCCAGCCCTGTTCACACCTGTGCCGTCTGCACAGACGGAGTGCCGGGGGCCGGGAGGACCTCTTTTTTTTTTTTTTAAGGAGTTTGGTGTCGCTCAGCGGGAGCTGGTTGGCTTCTTGACATCACAGCCTCTTTATTTTGCTCGCTTGAAATGAAGCAGGAGGAAACCCCACGCGGCTGCCGGACGGGCAGCGCCACAGCCGCGGCCGCCGCCTCACGGCCTGTGCTCTCTCCTGGCAGGTGCGACGTCTGCTGCGTCACCTTTCGCACACACCGCGGCCTGCTGCGCCACAACGCACTGGTCCACAAGCAGCTCCCCAGGGACGCGGTGGGACGGCCTTTCATCCAGAACAACCCCGCCATCCCCGCCGGCTTCCACGATTTGGGCTTCACCGACTTCTCCTGTCGGAAGTTTCCCCGCATCTCTCAGGTACGCCATCGGCCAAGGCGGGACCCAGCTTCCCCACCGAGGCGGGCTGTCCTTAAGACTCGCTGCCCTTTGGGCTCGGTCTGCCCCTCACAACCCTAGCTGAATTGAGTCTGTATTGTTAACAGTGGTTCTTTAACATGCATATCACGGCTAAATATCTCTGGCATTGTAGTTTCTGTTCAAATGTTCTGGGTCATTCTTAGCCTGAGCTGCATTCCTTCTCTGCTTATAAAATACCTGCCAAAGCTACTTTGGCGGTCATTCTTTCAAATTTTTAAAAATCGAGGTAAAAGATACCAACAGTGAAATTCTTCAGAAGCCCCAGGCTCAGTGTCTTATTCTGTATGTATACACTCATGTGCATGCATCTGTGTGCACACACCCACATGTACACGCATGCATACATCCGCGTGTGTACCCACGTCTATACGCTCTTGTAGCCCCAGCTGCCACCCCCTCATTCTCCCTGGATGCCCTTTCCAGGCGGTGCCTGTCGCCCACAGTCAGAGGAAGCCCAGTCTCCACTGATGGCAGGGAGTTACCATCATTTAGGTTTGTAGGGACCACGTTTTTAAAGAGAGAACCCAGCCTCTGTGGTGGTGGTACTTCATGGCACTTTCCTGCCACTCTGCCCAGAGGCCCTGGAGACTGCCTCCCTCATTGGGCAGCTGGGGTTCCTAAGGTGCTTTGTAGCTGGTGCTCCTTTCTCAGGCCGAGGGGTGTTCGCGGGCAGGGGAGGGTGGGCTCCCCTGGGACTGGGATAAGGGCCTGGCCAGGCCTGCAGCGCAGCCGGGAGCAGTTGCTGACTCCTCTCTGCCGGCTTCCCCGCAGGCCTGGTGTGAAACGAACCTGCGCAGGTGCATCAGTGAGCAGCACCGCTTCGTCTGCGACACGTGCGACAAGGCCTTCCCCATGCTCTCCTCGCTCGCCCTGCACAAGCAGACGCACATGGCTGCCAACCAGAGCCCGGATCGGCTGCAGGCCAGGGCCCCGCCGGGCAACGACCTGGACCAGAAGGTCTTTCTGGCGGTGCTGGGGCTGCAGCACGCGGAGGACATGCGGCCTGCGCCGGCGGAGGAGCCGCCGCCAGACGACAACCAGGCGATCCAGCTCCAGGCACTGCGGTGCCAGCTACCTCAGGAGCCCGGCTGCGCCGGCCTGCTCAGCCTGGCCCCCTTCGACGCCGCTGCCCTTGGCGGGGCGCTTGCCGTCCTCCCGGCCGCCGCGGACAGCGTGAAGCACCTGGCCCTGCAGCCCTTCCAGAAGGGCTTCATCATCCAGCCCGACAGCAGCATCGTGGTGAAGCCCATCTCCGGGGAGCCGGCCATCGAGCTGGCGGACATCCAGCAGATCCTGAAGATGGCTGCGGCCGCGCCGCCCCAGGTTGGCCTCCCGCCGCTGGCCAAGGCGCCCTCCGCGCCACTGCAGGCCGTCTTCAAGCACATGCCCCCTCTGAAGCCAAAGCCCCTGGCCGCACCGCGCACGGTGGTGGCCACCTCCACGCCCCCACCCCTGGTCAACACCCAGCAGGCCTCCCCCGGCTGCGTCAGCCCTAGCCTGCCCCCGCCGCCGCTGAAGCTCCTCAAGGGCCCGGCGGAGGCGGCCCCCGCCGCCCACCTGCTGCCGCCCAAGTCGGGGGCGCAGCTCTTCCTGCAGCCGCCGCGCCTCGAGCTGCCTGGCCAGGCTGAGGTGAAGACACAGCTGGAGCAGGACAGCCTCCTGGAGGCGCTGCTGCCGCTGAGCGTGGAGGCCAAGATCAAGCAGGAGATCGCGGAGGGGGACCTCAAGGCCATCGTGGCGGGCCCCGGCGGCAAGAAGGCGCCGGCCGTGCGCAAGGTGCTCTACCCCTGCCGCTTCTGCAGCCAGGTGTTCGCCTTCTCGGGCGTGCTGCGCGCGCACGTGCGCTCCCACCTGGGCATCTCGCCCTACCAGTGCAACATCTGCGACTACATCGCCGCCGACAAGGCCGCGCTCATCCGCCACCTGCGCACGCACAGTGGCGAGCGGCCCTACATCTGCAAGATCTGCCACTACCCCTTCACAGTCAAGGCCAACTGCGAGCGGCACCTGCGCAAGAAGCACCTCAAGGCCACACGGAAGGACATCGAGAAGAACATCGAGTACGTGGCGAGCAGCACGGCCGAGCTGGTGGACACTTTATGCTCCCCCGACACCGTGTGCCGGCTGTGTGGCGAGGACCTGAAGCACTACCGTGCGCTCCGCGTCCACATGCGCGCGCACTGCGGCCGCGGCCTGGGCGGCTGCCCCAAGCCCCGCAAGCCCTTCGAGTGCAAGGAGTGCAGCGCCGCCTTCTCGGCCAAGCGCAACTGCATCCACCACGTGCTCAAGCAGCACCTGCACGTGCCCGAGCGCGACATCGAGAGCTACGTCCTGGCGGCCGACGGCCTGGGCCCCGCCGACACGCCCGCCGAGGCCCCGGGCCGCGCCGACGAGGGCGAGCGCAAGCCCCTGGCCGCCTTCTTGGAGCCCCAGAACGGCTTTCTTCCCGCGGGCCCCGCCCAGCCTCTGCCCGCGCACGTTGCCGTCAAAGTGGAGCCCGCCAATAACCTCGCCGCTGACTTCAACGAGCCCCTGGACTTCTCCCAGAAGGGCCTGGCCCTGATCCAAGTGAAGCAGGAGAACGCGGCTGCCTTCCTGAGCCCCTCCGCCCCCTACGATTGCTCCATGGAGCCCATCGACCTGTCTATCCCCAAGAACTTCCGGAGAGGAGACAAGGACGCGGCTGCTCCCGGGGAGGCCAAGAAGCCTGAGCAGGAACCCGGGAGCAGCGAGCAGGCCTCCCCGGGCCCACCAGCCTGCCCCACGCTGCCAGCGGCCTTGGGCGCCAGCGGGCCCCTGGAGAAGCCAGGGGTCCCTGCCGCGGCATCCTCGGCGGCCAGCCCTCTGGAAGCCGCAGCGCTGCCCCTGCAGGGCCCCGTTCAACTCGCCGTGCCCCTCTATTCCTCAGCCCTGGTCAACAGCTCTCCGCTCTTGGGCAGCTCAACCCTCGGCAGCCCGGCCTTGCTGCGGCCGCTGCGCCCCAAGCCCCCCCTGCTCTTGCCAAAGCCTCCCGTGACAGACGAGTTGCCCCCACTGGCCTCCATCGCCCAGATCATCTCATCTGTGTCCTCGGCCCCCACCTTGCTGAAGACCAAGGTGGCCGACCCGGGGCCGGGAGGAACCAGTGGTACTGCTGCGGCCTCAGATGGCATCGGGGGTGCCCTCCCCAAAGCCACCACCGACATCACCAGCCCAAAAGAATCCAGTGACTCACCCCCCTCTGCCAACAGCCCAGAGGCAGCCTCACCCACTGAGCAGGGACCAGCCGGCTTGTCGAAGAAGAGAGGCCGGAAGAGGGGGACACGGAGCCGGGCACGCAGCAGCGGCGGGGTGGACCTGGACTCCAGCGGGGAGTTCGCCAGCATCGAGAAGATGCTGGCCACCACGGACACCAACAAGTTCAGCCCGTTTCTGCAGAGCGCGGAGGACGACGCCCAGGACGAGGTGGCCGCAGCCCCCGCAGACCACAACGGGCCCAGCGATGACGAGCAGGGCAGCCCTCCCGAGGACAGGCTGCTGAGGGCCAAGCGCAACTCATACGCCAACTGCCTGCAGAAGATCAATTGCCCGCACTGCTCGCGGGTCTTCCCCTGGGCCAGCTCCCTGCAGAGGCACATGCTGACGCACACCGGTAAGAGAGTGGGGCGAGGAGTGGGAGCCACGGCGGCCCTCCTCCCCACCCGACTCCCAGCTTGCCCTCCTCTTCAGTCCCAGGAGTTGGGGGGCTTGCTTGATGGCCCAAGAGTCTGTAACCAGAATGGCCTGTCTCCGTCATCTGGGCCCCCAAGGGCGTCTGGAAAAGGGAGGTGTTGGGGGTGTTTTCAGGTGCGGTGGTCCTGGGCCATCTTGTCCCTTGGTTGGGAGAAGGCAGCTAGGGGAACAGGGACTTTGACAGAAGAATTTGCATCCCATCCTCAAGGCAGCTTTTAAAACTGCAAACATTCTGTGACGTTCTTTTGACTGCTGTGTATTCTAAAGGGAGATATTGCAGATTGTGCAGCCACTTTTCAGTTCAATGAGGCAATCACACCTTCTCCTAGTTATCATGATCATCAGTGTCAGACTAGTTTTAGAATTTAAACATTTTTTTACTTGTACTAAGGTGGATTGTTCCAGAGAAACATGCGAATATATTCTTCTAAGTAACAGGTTTAAGTTGTCAAACAGATAGCCCCAAAGTATTTTTCAAATGTTTTCATATATTATAAAGAGAAGTTTAAGATAAGAAACACACTTTAAATAATTTGACTCCAGGTAGTTAATGGTCAAGTGACCAAGCAACTTCCATCTTAATTCTGAGTCACTGAAGATTCAAACAGGATTTATGTCTTTGAACTAAGGGCAGTTTGGGTGAGATTCTTAACCTTTTGGAGATGACCACCCAAATATAAAGTGATCGGACCTGAAACAGAACAAAAGAGTTGTACGGTACAAGATTGCCAGATAAAACACAGGACCCCAGTTAAGTCTTGGATTTCAAATAAGCAACAGATGGTTTTTAGCGTATGCATCTCCCATGCACTGTTTGGGGTAGGCTGAAGGGGGACATGGGGAGGGGGCAGCAGAGCCGTTGCGGGTGACGGGGGCCCTGGGGGGCTTCAGGAGGAAAGTGTTTCTTAGAAGGCACCCCCCACGGCAGTCTCTCTTGCCACCCTGTTGGGGTGGTGCCCGCCTGTCATCTGCAGGGTCTCTGAGAAGTGAACACTCCTCTTCCGACTTCTCAGCAGCCAGCTGGTCGGGTCTGAGGAGCTGGCGCTGCCCGCCCACTCACTCCTCCCCCGGCGCCCCGGGCCCAGCAGGTCCCCCCGACTCTCAGACGTTCTGTTCTCTTCCCGGCAAGCCCACAGTCTCCCTGAGAGGACCGTGCGGCCGGTACTTCCTCTCCAGACTTGTGCCAAGTCTCTGTAGGCGTCTGGTAGAAGTTCCCTTCAAGTGCCCAAGCGTCCTCTTGGTTTACGATTTGGAGGCGGGGGCACGGAGCAGGGGAGAGGGGAGTGGGAGACGGGGCAGGTGGGGGCAGGCAGGACCTTGTTTTCCCTGCTCAGTCACCGCACCCCCGAGCGCTCTGTCCCTGTCTGTCTGCCCTGTGTTGCTGCTGTGGGCATCGCGGGCCTCGTCTCTGGAGGGCGGAGCAGCTGTCCAGAGCTGGTCTTGGTGACAGGCCATGAGGGCCATGCTGTCCCCATCTTGCCCGGAGGAGACCGGGGCCCAGGGCGGGTTGAGTGATTTGCCTGCAGGCGTTCAGTGGTGGTCCTGGGTTGGGAGCCTGGCCGGGTCCCCTGCCGCCGCCCCTGCCCTGTCTGAGGATATGGGGGCCGTGTGTGTCCTGACCCATCCCCAAGGCACAGGATGGGGAGGTGGTTTGAGACAAGGTGCAGCATGGCTGTGGACCCCGAGCTGCTGACAGGATGGTGTTAGCCACACACTTCGGCCCAGACAGAGGCCGGCGCCCCCGTGGGCTCAGTTACCCTCCTCTGCTGTTTCACAGCCTCAGCTTCCAGAGGCAATCTCTGCATCAAGCTGCCTAGTGATTTTAGAGAGTGTTCAGCAGCAGGGACAGGGAATTCCATCATCTCTGCAGGATCTCCCAGACATGTTTGCAGGCCATCCCGCCACCTAAACAGGCAGCATTAAGCAGCCCAGAGGCTGAGTGTCCAGCTGGGGGTTCACTGTTGCTCAGGCAAGGGGCGTGTGGTCGCAGCCCTCTCTGCGTGACTCGGGTTCTAGGAACCGTGTCTCAGGAGGAAGCTGGCATGGCTGGTGCACTTCGTGACCTGGCGTGGTCTCCACTCACAGCTGCTTCCTCCTTCCGCTCCTCTGCTGGCCCGAGGCATCTAGTTGAGGGGAGCCGCCCTGGTTCCTTCCTTCTCAGCCTGACCAGTCCGCCTCTTCAGAAGATGGCTCACTGGTTTCCGCCTTTTCCCCTCGTGCGCATCCCGTGTGTTTTCAGGCTACAGGTACAAGAGACAGTGCCAGAAAATGGTTCATTTCAGCCCCACCCAACTTCCTCCTGCTGAAATGGAGCGTCGGGACCCTGTGAGGGCTGAGGTGCCTCCAGCTCTGCCGGTCCTAGTCCCTGGCCTCACCCGCTTCCTCGTGGTTCGTCTCACTGATGTTTCTTCCAGCCTGGATCCCACCTACCTTTCCCACCCTCTGTTCACAGATACTGCGTTGGGGCTGGAATCTGTGGGATGCACGCCTCAGTGTAGAGTGCGCTCCCAGTGGGATGCACACCTCTGTGGAGAGCGCGCCCAGTGGGATGCACGCCTCTGTGGAGCGCGCGCCCAGTGGGATGCACGCCTCTGTGGAGAGCGTTCCCAGTGGGATGCGCACCTCTATGTGGAGAGCGCTCCCAACCTCGCTGGGGTTTGACTGCTTTTCACCTTCTTAGGCGGCAGCTCTGGGAGCGTCTTCCTGGCCAGCCCTGCGTCGTCTCTGCCCAAGCCTGAAAGAAAGAGACCTGGGGCAGTAGGGCGATGGAGAGCTGGCTGAGGGGGTAAAGCCAGGTCATCACACTTACTCTGGGTGTTCACCCTTGATTCCCTCCTGCCCTGCCTGCCAGACAGCGCCATGTGCCTCTTGTAAAATTTTTCTCTTCATTTCTTGGCTGTTCCGACACCGCGAGTGTGGGTCGCAGGGTGTCATAGGTCTTTGGTGCAAAGGTGCATTTGGTGTCAAAGGTCTTTGGTGCCTGTGGTCACAGGTGCGCTTAGAAACAGCCCTGCTAACGCAGTCTTCTGTGGCTGTTACCAAATGGGTAAAATCATCAGATACCTTCCGCATGGGTCACCAGTCAGCAAGGCTTTTCTGAAGACTGCAACAATAAAATACGAGAAGGGTTTTTGTTTTCCTCTGTCCGTGCGTCTGGAGGGCACGCTGCTATTTAAAATGGGTGACTTATGCAGTGAAAGGGGGACTTTTAAAGACTCCTGTTGGTTGTCACTTTGGGAATCTTCCTAATTGGATACAGTACTTCCAGGTCATTGAGTTGGTTTCTAAACTTAACCTTAGCATGAATCTTCCTCATCATGAGATATCCGCCTGGCTCTTGAAACCGGCTGTAAAAGTGAAGCGTTTACCAGTGTGGAGATCGTAGGGTACCTCATATAGTAGGGAGAAGCAAGAAGCCAGCCGCTCTGTGTGAAATCAAGACCCAGATTACAGCTCACAGTCACAGCTTCTGACTTGTTTTCTTCTCAGGCCTGTTTCTCGTGTTTTCACACTGGCCTGACTCAGGGAGACTGTGATTGTTGCCTTTGGAGAATGAAATGTTAAAGGGAAAATATTGTCTTCTTCCTTACAACAGAGCCTAAATAATTATTAAACATTAGGTTTGACATTTGGTGAAAAGAAGTAATTTGAAGGGCACACACACACACACACAAAGAAAACATTAAAATACCTGACAACTCGTCTTCACACAAAAAGCATGATTTTTTTAACATGGGAATTTTTATAAATTTAGCACAAAACATCTGGAAGGTTTGCGAAGCAAGGGTTCTCCAGTTCATCCTCTCAGGCCCACGTGGAGCTCCCTAGAGTGACTGTTTTTAAAATTTGCGGCTGTGCTGGGTCTTCATTGCTGTGCACGAGCTTTTCTCTAGTCGCAGCGCGCGGGCTGCTCTCCGGTCCTGAGGCGCTGGCTCCTTGCTGTGCTGGCCTCTCTGGTTGCAGAGCGCAGGGTCAAGGCGTGTGGGCTCGGGAGGTGGCTGCTGGACTCCAGAGCGCAGGCTCAGTGGTTGTGGCCCTAGGACCTCATTGCTCAGCATGTGTGTGGGACCTTCCCGGACCAGAGATCGAACCCCAGTCTCCTGCACTGGCAGGCGGATTCTTTACCGCCAAACCCCCAGGGAAGCCCTGCACATGACTAGTTTCTGATTCCACTTACCCGTCCTTCTAATTGCACTGTCTTTGATGGTTCTAGACATCTGTATTTAAAAATCTCTACCAGCAGTCTGGAACCATCTCTCAGAAGGGAGTGGACGTCCCTTTCTTTGGCTACAGCTGATGCTCAAACTTGGGCTGTGGATTCAGGCAGTGCGAGCCCTTCCTGTCCTGGGAATCTCGGCGCCAGGCCCATGTTGTCCATTCTCCGTGTGTGGGCTTGTGTGCCTTCACCGGCTCTGGGGCCTGGTGATGCGCGTCGGGATCGAAATGGAAGGCCAGCCCCCATCGGCGGGTCGAGGGAGCAGTGCTGGCTGGCTGCCTGCTGTGTCTTGCGGAGGGGTGGGGGGGTGCGCGGAGGGTGTGTGTGTCTGTCTGACTGGGGTGTGTGTGTCCAACCAGGGCAGCCGTGGGGTCATGAGATAGCAGCGAGGCCTGTTTGTTGCTATACAAAGCCTTTTCCCAGTGACCTTGGAACGTGGCAGCTGGGGAAAGCAGAGGACTCCAGTGAGGCAGGAGATGATAGCACGCCCCGTGCCCTGAAGCCCACGCCCTCCCTTCCCTGCCCCCCTCTTCTTTCCTTCTCTTCCTCCTCACTCTGTGCCCTGGCTCTGCCATGCGTCCATCCTTGCAGGCGCAGATCAGGCGCCGTGGAGCCCCCAGAAGGAATCCTAACGGAAGGAGGGGGCGCTGGTCACAGCAGATAGTGGCCAGGTCAGGCAGGTTGGGGGGGCACTCGGGGACCCAGCTTCTTCACACTCGGGGTGCTGAGTGGAGCACGTGGTCTCTGGGGAGACTCGTCCCTGCTGGCCCCTCATCTCCCACCGGCAAGAGTGTAAAGTGAAGGGGCAGACCCGACACCGCCCCACCCCCGCCCAGGCCGTCTAGCTGGCTAGAGCCACAGGACCCTTGAGCAGAGGTCGGGCGGGAGGCACCCTGGGAAGTCTAGGACTCAGCTCTTCCTGTCCAGGTGGGCGGGTCAGACCCCTGGAGACCCCCAGGGGTTCAAGATGGCCCTCCATCCTGTTCGGTGCCCCACGTCTGCGGTGCTGCCAGGCTGGGATGTGCGCTGGCATCCTCGCTGTGGCGGCCACGGGCGGGGGCCTGCGCACGTCCCTCCTCTCACCTCTGTTCTTGTTATTATGTAAGATTTTTTTTTTTAATTGTGAGATTTATTTTAAAGATATGTGTCTTGCTTTCATTGTTAACTTTCAGTATTTTAAAGACAAATCCCTTATCCCACTCAGGATGAGGGAAGATGATCGTTTGCCTTATTGAAGTTCTCGGTGTACATTTCTTACTGTGTTTTGTTTATTTTCTTGAAAGGGGTGGGGGGTGGGAACCAATGCCAGTGATCCCCGGAGAAGGAACCGGAAGCAGACTTTCCTTTTTCGCTGCAGTAGAAAGCCAGGTAAATATGTATTTTTTTTCCCCCGATTCAGGTCAGAAACCCTTCCCTTGTCAAAAATGCGGTGCCTTCTTTTCCACCAAATCTAACTGTGAACGACACCAGTTGCGCAAACACGGAGTTACCGCCTGTTCCCTGAGAAGAAATGGGCTTATCCCCCAGTCAAAAGAGAGTGATGGAGCCCGTGATAGCACAGGTAGTGCCTCCAGGCGGTGGAGAGGGGCGCCCTTAGCCGCCCGGCCTCCCTTTCTCTGCAGGAGCCCGCGTGTCCCAGCTGCTGGGGAAGGTCTGACCTTCCCCTCCCCACCCCCCCACGCCTGTTCGTGCCCTTTGCCCCCTAGAGCTGGGCGGTGCGGGAGGGTGAGCAGTCCCGCTCTTTGTAGGAACACGTCTGAGAGGGATGTGGAAGCGCTGGGCTGGTGTTTTGGGAAACCCCAGCGGGGCCGCGTCCTACAGGGCAGGGATGGGCCGGCTGGGAAGGTCCTGCAGGAACCCGCGATGCCCCGCCCCCCACGGGGAGGGGCCGGCCAGGCGGAGTGTTTTCTTTTCAATAACTCTCTTCCCAGTAAAAACCTTAGTCTTGTTTGAGAAAGCACTGTGCATGTCCTTTCTCTAATCCCATCTCCGCTTGCTCCGAATCCGGGTATTATTCTCGTGTGCTGATACGCGCTTCCTTCCTCCAGCCCTCCAGAGCAATTAACGGCTGCCCGTGCGTCCCCCGCCACCTTTTTCCCTTCCAGCTTCTGTATTTACTCATGTTCTCTGTTGAGTGCCTTCCATTATCTCCAACCGCTGGGGGTTTGTGTCCCTCACCCCCCGAAACACCACCAAGCATCGCTGCCTGTGGGTGGCTCAGACGCGGGGCCGGGGGGCTGACGCTGAGTAAGTGTTGCAGGTGTGGGTTCAGTGTGACGGATGGCGAAAACTTGACTTTTCCCCATTTTTTGAAGCCGAGGAGACTCCCCCCAGGTGTGTTTTCCTACTGTTCCTGGTCACTGTGTCCCATGCTTCCTGCCCTCAGACTGAGTGGGGCGGGGGTCCCCCTCTCCTGGGAGTGAGCGTGGACTAGAGGGCCGCCTCTAGCCCCCGCCCCCGGCCGCCTCGTCAGTGTTGTCAGAGACGGGGAGGGGGTGGGTGCGGAACCTCTTCTCGGGGCCACGCCTCCCCCCAGCCAGTGAGACGCCGCGCCCTCGGCCGTGGTCAGACCCTCCGGCTTCCAGGCCCACGTGACTGGCCAGGATCTGCGAGTGGAGAGGAGTCCGGGCGCCCACGGAGTCGTGCTGTGACTGCTGCCCTCGGGCCCCTGGTGCTGGGTGACCTGCCATTCACCCCGCGAAGCTGGCCACTGGGCTGGCAGGCGCAGCTTCGTTGGGACGGCCCTGCCAGTGTCTGAGTCTCGGCTGCCACGTCAGGTTCTGCCCGGCCCCACTCTCGCAGCCCATCAAGGTTCCCAGGGGGCCGCGGGGCACCCTTGGCGCCCACGCTGGAAGACGAGTCTTAAAGTGTAACAGCCACGATGCATACTTTGTGTTCAGCATCTTGAGCTGTGTGACCAGGAAGCGCCCACCAGGGCTCCTGCAGACACGAAGCTGGTCTTAGCCTCGGGGCAGCTCCACGTCTTCACGGTGGGGGTGCTTGTTGTATAAACTGCAGTTATGAGTTTGGTTTTTCCAAGTGCCACAGTGCCCTCCTCACCCCGACCCTGCCCGCAGGGTGTATAGGTTTCTTTTAAGGGACAAAGCCTCTGGAAAAAGAAAATTCAGTGCGAGTTGTAACGAAAAACCAGCATAGAGAAAATACAGGTTTGGTGTAATTGTGGTCACAGTCCGCGGTGAGAAAGAAGGCTGAGAGAAGACGAGATGAGGGTCGGGGAGCGGGAGCTCGGTGCTTTCGAGAGCTTTTCATACCAGGTGAGGGTGATAGAGGGTGGAGGTTTCTTTCAGGCTCCTTCCCATGAAGTGAAAAAAGTCAGGCTTTGGAGAAAAACCATAAAAACATAAAGGCAGGAAACAACCCAGGCCGTTCTTGAGGGATTTCTAGGTTTATATGCCTGGGTTGCGTTTTTCGGAAAAATCCCAGAACATGTTTTGCAACATAGGTCTGACTTTCTCAATCACAGGAGGTCTCTCATCGCAGTGCGCCCCAGATTTTCCCCAGAGGAACGGGGACAGTGCTGGGATGGGGCAGTGTTAGCTGAAAGGCACGTGTTGATCATTCAGAGCCAGGCTGAGACTGAGGCACACTTTTGTCCCCGCGGAGGATGCTCCTGGGTCTTCCTCAGGTGATGCTTGTCGCAGCCTTCCGGTTTGTGGGCACCTGCGGGTGATTCTTCAAATCAATGTTAGCCTGAAGTTTTTCGGGTTTTTTGGCCGGGCTGCGTGGCCTTTGGAATCTTAACTTCCCCGACCAGGGGTTGAACCAGGGCCCACCGCATTCAAAGCCAGGGAGCTCCCCAGCATGGGTGTTTTGAAACTGTCGCTGCAAGGCGGCCCCCTTTGCTGCCCTGAAGCCCCTCATGCCCGTGTGGGCCGGGCCCCTTACTCCCGGCCTCGCCCCTGCCCAGGCAGATGGGATGTTTAGGTCGTAGGTTGTCAGCTCAGTTGGAGAGCGTGAGATTTCTCAGAAGAGTAGATGCTTACTTGTTCACTTGACACGGAGGTCTTCCCTCTCACACGAGAGGAGCTTTATCTACGAGTGCCTTCAGAGGCTGTCTGCTTCCTCTAGCAGTTTTCTTAGATTTGCGTCACAAACAAGGGCCTGGCTGACGGGAACAGAAAATGTTTAAAGCCGCATGGCTTACAAAAGTCACCAGCTCAGCCGCCTGCATTTTGGGGAGAGCGCGTGGTGAGGAGAGCGAGGTCCGCGTAGGGCCTGGCCTTGCACGTTGCGCGTCCACGAGACCCAGGAGGTTAAGTCCGTTGCGCTCAAGAAAAAGCTCTTGGAGTGGCTTGCAACGGGAAGGGCCCGGCTACTGAAAACGCCCCCTGGTGGGCGTCGGGCAGAAGGCGGCCAAGCTCCCCCGAGGAAACGAGCTGGCCTCCGCTGCCTTCAAAGAGAGCATCACCCCCGCTGAGGAAGGCCCCGCGGTCAAAACACTGATCTGAGCATGTTGACTTGGGTTTGGTTTCAGAATTCACTCAGTTTATCATCTTAAATATATTCTACTGCAGTCGAAATCTTAAATAACCCATGTTCTTTTGGTGAAAAAGAAAAATAGTGATTAGTGGAACAGCCTAGAATGTTCTGACAGGAAGTAACCACACACAAACATATACCCCTTGGCTTCCCCCCCACACCTTTGGTTTTAATGTAACTACCCACCGAACCAATAAATAGGAAACCAAGCATTCTGTACTTTTTTATTTTGAAGTTTACACCAAAATCCATTTAAAAGGTGCTCTCCGAACAATTAAAGAAAATGAGCATCTGAATTTTCCTTGGAAAATGGCCTAGATGTTGGTGTGGATGTGTATATATGTATGTATCTCGGGAGTCTTCTTTAATCTTTTGGGTAATTGCAAAAAGCCATTTATTGTCAGAAATTTTATACTCAGCCCACAATTACTTGCTTCCTTCTGAAACCTTCTGAGATACTTGCACAGAGGCTGCCAAAAAGTAGTCAGAGTGAAACCAACGGAGAGAAGGAAGCGGGAGAGCCGTGTAGCGGGCCTTGGTGGGGCCGATGCCTTTGCTTTGCCGCCAGCCCAGGGCTGCCCTGATCACAGATCACAGCCCTGATCTCTGCCCAGATCACAGAACCTGTGCCTCAGGCCGGCGTGGTGCCGGTCTGCACACGGCAGGGGAGGGGCCGGGCTCGGTGTGTGAACCCGGGCTCAGAGAATGGGCCTTGTGAGGGCGGCGCGAGCCGTGTCTGCCGCAGAATGGGTTCTGTCAGCCTGCCGCCGCAGCGGTCCCCGGCCGTTGTACTGTAGTTAAAAGTTGGGCTCAGCAAGCTTCAGCTTCACCGTCAGAGCTCATGATGGATAAGGGGCTAAGACCTTGTTCGACCAGAATGGCAAGGAGATGGTGCTTTTGATCAATACCGTCATCTCTTGGGTGTCGACAGTGTTCCCAGGGGGCCCGCCCTTAAGAAGGCTGATAGAAACCGGCGGACTGTCCACATCTGGTTTTGCTGTGGAGAGTGGACAGGTAGTAACCAGTCGAGAGATAGGAAACGTCTCCGCTCCCTACCCGGGTCCCAACAGCAGCCAGGGGGCCCGCACACCTGACAGGTGTGCATGTGTCTCCTGTTGCCCGCGAGCTCTCCCGGAGACCAGCCGTCAGGTGGGAGCGTGCGGACCGCAGACACCGAACCCTGGCTCTGCCACGTCCCATGAGCCCCTAGATCCCGTGGAGGGGGGGTGGGTGGTTGCTGGTCCTTTGTATGCTGCATGTGTATACGGCTCTCTGCTCTGGAAAATAACTTCTCCCGCTCGGCTTCCTCAACCTCCCTCGCGCTGCGAGTCTCTGGAATGCGCCCGCTGTCCTCTCGCGGTCCTGTCTGTCTGCCCTGAGCCGCTCGCCCGCCCCTGGGGACCCGGAGCATCCCTGTGTGTTCCCGTGGGGGGGTGGAGGGGGGCACCCGGCTCCAGGGGTGGAGGGGAAGGTGGGGGTCGCAGGCGCAGGCAGCCTGGGACCCCAGCCTGTGTGTGCGCCCACGTGGAGGCTCCCTTTTAAAATTAACCTCAGATCCGCCTGGGGGATGCAAGGGGTGACGAGGATTCGGGTGAGAGAAACCCTTGCTGGGGTTTGGGAGACAGGCCCCGAGGGGTGGGTCACGGGCGAGCCCTCGGAAGGGGTGTTTTTGGGGGCCCGGGTTTCAGCCTGCCCCGTGCTTGCTCCGCAGACAGCCAGTCGGACGCAGAGGCCTCGGCGGCTGGCAGCGAAGTGCTGGACCTCACCGCCCGGGAGCTGCCCGCGCCAACCCCGGAAGGCGCCTCGGAGCCCAGCCCGGCCGCGGCCCCGGCCCCGGAGGACCCCCCGAGGGGCGCGCAGGAGGAGGCAGAGCAGGTGGCGGCGGAGGAGGACGTGCATCCGGAAGAGGAAGACGCGCAGCCCACGGAGGAGGAGGAGGGGGAGGAGGAGTGCGCGGAGGAGGAGCCGGCCGAGGCCGCCGACGGCCCCGAGGAGGACACGGTCAGCAACAAGAGCCTGGACCTCAACCTCGCCAGCACGCTGATGGGCTTCAAGCTGGCCGAGGGCGAGGCAGGCGCGCAGGACCACAAGCACGCCTGCCACGTGTGCGGCAAGAGCTTCAAGTTCCTCGCGACCCTCAGCCGCCACCGCAAGGCCCACGACCGCGAGGAGCCCAGTGACGAGAGCGCGCCCCCCCGGGAGCACGAGGGGCCGCACCCGGCTGACCCTGAGCCCCCCGCCCCTGAGCCCCCGGCCGAGGTGGAGGCCACACCCGATGCCCCGGCGGAGAAGCAGAGCGAGGCGGCCGAGGGCCCCTCGGACGCGGACGGGGACGGGGAGGGCCCCGCTGAGAAGATACCGCTGGAGAAGAGTGACGACGACAAGAAGCCAAAGACAGACACGCCCAGGAGCGCAGCCAGCAAGGCAGACAAGAGGAAGAAGGTGTGCAGCGTGTGTAGCAAGAGGTTCTGGTCCCTGCAGGACCTGACCCGGCACATGAGGTCGCACACAGGTGAGGGGGCGGGGGGGGGCGGGGCGTGGGGGCGTGGACGGAGCTGGCGGCCGCGGCCCCGGGCACACTGGGCACGCAGAAGGCCCGTCCTCTTAACACCCAGAGGGCACGGGGAACGGCAGTGGTGTTTTCCAGAGCCTTCTGATCAGCTTCTTTGCCCTCTGCACCTCAGTCTTCCTGTCTCTAGAAAGGGGGGTGATGGCTGCCCTTGTCTTCTGGAAGCTTCCAGAAGAATACGGGTGCCAGGAAGGGCTGCGGGGTGGCCCAGGGAGCAACAGTGAGGCGGGAGTTGAGCCGGGCTCGTTGCACCTGGGCCTGCACGCGGGGGGTGGGGGGGGGGGGGGGGGGTGCAGGGTGCCCGTCAGCCAGCTCTAGTTGCCCGGACCTGTGCCGCCGGGCTGATGGGGCTAAACCGAGAGGGCACCTTCTCGCTCCCCGGGCACAGCCCTGCTCCTCCTGGAAGCCACCACCTGTGGGCTTGAGGTCGCAAACCCCCTGCAGGGGCCACTGCTTGGGTAGAAAGGAGGCCTGGGCACCCTCAATGACGCCTTGCCCCACCGAGCAGGAAGACACCCCCGTGTCTTGGTCTCCGCTTCCCTCCACTCCCGATGGCTAAGGAGGTTTCATCCCCTGCCGAGGCCCTGCACTGGGCTCCCAGCAGAGGTGTTCATGGGCTCCGGCCAGGTGGTTCCCTCAGCTGCTCTGTGTCCAGGCGCCAGCGTGTCTGTAGCTCTGATTCTGCAGTGGGGCCAGCCCTGGGGCCCTGTCCGGCACCTGTGTGCCCGAGGGTCCCGGGTTGGGGGTGAGAAAGCAGACCGGACCGAGGCTGAGGAGAAGCTCTGTGCGGCCCTGCTCCCTCTCCTGTGCTGTGGTTGGGACAGAGGAGGCTCCTGTAAGCGGACCGGGGGCTCAGCGGTCCACCACGCTACCCCTCGGGCCGTGGCTGTACGTGGGCGGAGCTGGGCAGTGGTCGCGGGCGCCCGGGCTCACAGCCCTGAATCCCTCTCGGTTCCCCAGGAGAGAGGCCCTACAAGTGCCAGACCTGCGAGCGGACCTTCACGCTGAAGCACAGCCTGGTGCGCCACCAGCGGGTCCACCAGAAGGCCCGGCACGCCAAGCGCCATGGCAGGGACAGCGACCGGGAGGAGCGCGCCGAGGAGGACAGCGAGAGCGAGTCCGCCCACAGCGGCGCGCACCCCGTGTCGGAGGGCGAGGGCGACGCGGGCCTGCACACCAGCGCCCACGTGGCTCTCACGCGGAGCCGGAGGGAGAGCCTGGCTGCCAAGGACGCCGGCCGCCGGGAGGAGCGGGCGGCGGCGCGGACGGCGGGGGCCAGCCAGGCTGCGGCCGGCAGGAGCACGCCCAGGGCCTCTGCCGCAGGCAGCCCCCTGGAGCCGGCGCCCCAGGGCGACCCCGGCCGGGAGAGCCCCGCGGGCCTCCTGCAGGACCTGCTGGAGCTGCCGGGCCGCAGGCCCGCCCACCCTCTCTTGCCCACAGCCGACAGTGCCGCGCTCCTGGGCCTGGAATGACGACCCGGCCCGCCCCCCAGCACGCAGACGAGAGCCAGCAGAGCAAAGTGCCCTGAATCTGCTTCCCGAGGTGCCCTCAGTGCCCCTTGGCTGCTGGGGGGCCAGAGAGAGAGGGGGCGGTTGCCCCCCGGGTGCCATCGCCTTACAGATCGCGGGGAAGGGCCGCACCAGCGATTCGAGTGCCTTAACTACTTACAGCCCTTGGTGTCGTCCTGGGTGTTGTGTGTTTCCAAAATGACTTTTTGAAAAACAAATATTTTAATGAATTATTTGGAGAGGACCTTTTCATTTAAGCATTAACATTACCTTCTGTCTTGGTGTGTGTGAGCTTGTTTTTGCAAATCTGTGATAGTCACGTTTGTTCTATGAGCTGGAAACAGACGAAAAAAAAACATGCCCTTGGATACCTATGGCCAATAACTGGAAGAAAGTGACGCGAATTCCATGTAAATTCCCAGAGGAAATGTGGATAAGATGCTCATTTCTCAAATAGACTTTTTTTTTCTGTTTGCTACATGGTGGAGCTGTAATCTGGTCCTCGGTGTACTGCAGGATGTGGTTGATGAAGGTTTCCAATTTGGTTCAAGCCAAAACCAGGAAAGGTTCTAGCTTCGACCTGGGACACATTTCCACTCTCAGCGTTAGACATGCCGTTACTGCTGCAGTTTCCAGACAGAGGAGAGTCCCCCTGGCAACTGAACCGGCGGAAAACATGCATAGATGTCATATATCTGATTCCTACCCCCAACCCCCACCCTTTTCGGTATATGTATTAATAATATTATTATTATTATTATTATTTGTAGTTCATCAGTTTGCTGGTCTCTGCAGTCAGCAGAAACAAATGGGCAATATTTGTCCTGGGAGACCGGGGCCACCCCCGCCCGGCCTCCCCTCGCGTGAGCGTCCGCCCGCAGCCTCTGCCAGGCCCCCTGGGGCGGCAGGTCTTCTACTGTACTCAGACACGCCTCTCTTCTGTGACTGCAGCACCCAGCAGGGGCCCCGCGGTCCTCCGCCCGCCCTGGGGGGCCGGGGGCAGTGGGGAGGGGAGAGGAGGCGCGGTGGGCGCCGGGGCCTCCAGGGAAGCCGGGCGGCAGGACCCGTTGCTCGCCAGGTCTTTCTGCCAAACCCAGCCCAGGCCTCACCCACCGGCGCCCCCGTCCTTTGCAGAGCGAGGGAGTTCTACTACTGGTAACAAAACTGCACACGGGAGACGGAAGAGGGACGTACGTTTCCCTTCCTGTAATCTGGGGTTGGTGCTTGAAGAGAAACACGTGTCTCTAGTTTCTGGGTCGCCCAAGCCCCTGGGCGCACAGAGGTGGATTTTCTTTTCGTGAGCATCGTATGCAGGCAATAGACCCCCTCACTGTAGCTGCCAGCAGTGACTGGAAACTGACCCTACTGTAGCTGGGCTGTGCTCAGCGGCCTGTCCTCTAGCCGGGACCCCCCGGGACCCCCCGAGCCTCAGTGCCTCAGGCGCCCCCCCCCCGGGACCCAGGGCTCCTCTGTCCTCAGACCTGTACCCACCACAGGGACCCCCGCCCTCCCTTCCTCACCCACTCCCAGTGGCCAAAATCCAACCGCCCAGACTTCAAAGGAAGCTGTGTGTTCTTGACATGATGAAAAAGCGGTATCTTTGCATGTGAAAGGCGAAAGGTTGAGGTATATTAAGATTTTTAACTGTATTAGGGATGTGTGAACCAGTTTCAAAATGAGGTTTTATTTACTTTAGGTGAAGATGAATCAGAACCAATGACCACCCCCCCCACCCCCGCCCCGACCCTGTATCACTTCATACCAAGTGTGGTGTGCTTACCTAAAACCAATTCATTCATCCCTTAATTTTTTATGACGATTGTTGTTATTTTCATTGTTATTATTATTATTTGGGTGTTTTGTTTTCCTTTGCAGCTCTCCACACTAAAACTCGGAACGTTGTGGGGAGAAGCCACGAGTTAACTCTGCGCTGGGGTGAGATGTCGCCGGAACCAGCCCGGCACTGCGGCCAAGGCTGCCGCTCGCAATAATCACTATTGATTTAAAGCTTTATTTAGCCTTCATCTGTACCCTCGTAGTCGATAAGGTCTTGCCACATTTTATTAGTGAGGTTGAGAGATGTATCATCTGTTTGTTGTTCTGTCCCCTCCCCCAATATTAAACTGTGAAATTTGTGATTTGTTTAATCTCTGGGTGAATCATAGCTTAGTTTGCATGTCCAGCTAATTTGTTTCTATACATTTTGTTTGATTCTTTTTCTCCTTCTCTCAGGGCTTTTACAAAAAAAAAAAAGAAATATATATATATGGATCTTCTGAAAAGTTTTTTGAGGTGCAAGTTTCTCTCTTTTGTTTTTTCTCTTTGATTTATGAACATGATGCTGAGATTCAATCACTACATGAAACTCCCGGCTGTGAAAACAAACGAAAACCGGGGGCTGTTTTTCCCACCAGCCCCCAGAGGAAGCTGTGTGGCAGTCGGACGCCCGTTTGTTTCAGAAAGTCTCACCGTTCTTTCCACGCTCTGTTCTCTCTTTCCTCCAAAAGGAAGTTGATCCTGGTGATTTCAGCCCATGCATTAAACAGGAAACAATAATAAATGTGTAGAATTCATATTTTTCTAAAGGGAACTTAAAAAACTGCTGCTACATGTTGTGTACAAAACTGGTTTATGCCACATGAACAGAGAATCACAAGTTCGGTTTTGGTACTTCTCGTCCCTCTTTGTATCCAGTTGTATAGTACTTCCAGATTCAAAATGAGAAGAAACGCTGTTCTGTATCAAACCATCTACAAGCAATAAATGTTATATTTTAAAAACGGCAGGTTGCTGATCCTGCGGCCATCCTTTGATTTGCTGTGGTCCTGTGAGCTCGTCCCTGACCCGGGCCGCTGCCTGTGGGGGGTGGGGGTGGGCGTGGGGGGCCATCGTTGTACGTGGGCGTCCGTGGCGGGGGGTGGGGGAACCTCAGGCCTGCTTGCTGCCTGCTGGGCACCTGGGGTGCCCACAACAGCCCTCACCCAGGCAGCATCTCTCAGCCTCGGGCCCGCGTCCCCGCTCGCCCGGTGGGTCTCTTCGGGGCCCCGAGTGGTCGGCAGCAGCAGCTCAGGCCTCGCTCACAACAGCTGAAGCGGGGGGCTGTCTCTGGGCCACGACCCCCTGGACACACTGTGCTGGTCCTCCCCCTCCAGTCAGGCTGTGTGGGGTCGAGTTGTCCCCTGGGCGGAGAGCTCCCGTAACTCAGACCTGCTGGTGTGCACAGGCCAGGGGCCTGGACAGCATGGTGACTCCAGGGTTCGGGGGACAGAGCCGGTCAGAAGCCACGTTTGCGTCACAAAGCCACAGAAGGGCCAAGGCCCAGACCCTGTAAGCCCAGAGTGGATCTCAAAGCAGCTTGGAAGGAAGCGGGGTTCGGGGAAGCTGATTGTAAATGTTTCCAGCAAGGTGACCGTGTCACAGTTCTGAGCGCAGAGTGCTCGGGTCCTTCAGGCCTCCAGGTCCCGATGTTGGGGACCCCGCCCACGCCCCGCTGCTGTACCCCCATATTACACCAGCTTCAGAGACTGACTGTGGGGAGGCGCAGTGAGGGGTCCTGAGTCGTATTAATACAACAACCAAATAACTCAGGAGCGACTTTGGCATAAACGAGCAGCTCCCAGGAAGCAAGGCCTCTGAACTGTCCAGCCGTGGGGCCGTTGTGCCGCGCTGACGGCCACCCCGCTTCTTTGCGGATGGGGTCGTTCCCGGCTAGGAACCAGGACCTGGTGTGGTCAATGTGAAGGGCAAAGGGTCAGCCCCTTTGGAATAGGATGCCCAAGATGGGGCACAGACTCCAGGAAATGCCCACATGTCTGTGTGTGTGTGGCCTGCAGCCCCGGGCGGGCAGTGCTGAAAGCAGCTTACAGGAGGCGCGAGATGGGACCTCTCAGAAGAGCAAGCCCGTTCCTTAGGAAGAGGAGATGGAGTTCATCTGCCCCATCACCTCCCCTGCTCGGGGTTGTGAGCTGACCCCCTCCCTCTGGGGAGTGAGCTGCGGGCCCCTCCTGCAGGCCCCCACCTCCCGCCAACCCCGGGCAGGAGGGGAGGACCCAGCCTGCAGGCTGGAGCCCGTGGGCCTTGCAGAGCGGGCGTTCCTGGCAGAGTGTGTACTTGGCCTCTCAGGGCGATTTCTGTCGTGAGCCTCAGCATTCAGGGTGACGTGTTTATTAGGTAAACACATGGGCTCGGGCTTCCCGCTGTCCCTGCAGAGAAGCTCAGTCAGACACAGGTGGCCCCAGAGACTCAAAGGCCTTCTTCAGCACGCTCTGCTTCCCCTTCAGCCTCCTCCCGTTAGAGACCCCCTCCTCAGGTCCACCTTCCCTCTGAGATTTGGGGAAACAGAGACGTTCACGTGTAAAGATCAGTTTTACTTTTGCACCGTCGAGACAAGGACGAGGCCTTGAACTGAATGGAGCTTCGGGGGCGGTTGCTGCTCATTTTTCTCCAGGGTCCGATGAACCAGCTGTAGCCCAGGCCCCTGCCATCTGCCAGGCGCTGCCCTCAGCCCCGGGGGACAAAACGAGGAGCAAGACGGGAGAAGCCTTTCCCTGTGGGAAGGCGGGTTTTCACGGTGAGACACGGGAAATGGAGAGTCAGGCCAAGTCCGAGGGCAGAGTAGCCTCAAGGGGGCGGGCCGCCAGCCCCGAGGAAGGCACCCACCGGGGCCGCGCCCGGGGACGCCCCCGCAGGAGAGGTTCTGGAAGCGGCCGGGCCCCTAGACGCCACTGCAGCAGAAGCAGACGCAGAGGCCGGGTCCTAGCAGAAGGGGGGCCGTGCGTGCACTGGGGGGCACCCAGGACGCGGGCAGGTTGGGGGCTGCACGGAGACCCCCAGGAGGCAGCCTGGAGCCAGCGGGGGCAGCTGTCGACAAGGGGCCCATCTAGGCTGTGTTCTCAAGCGGAGCCAACAGGAGGAGAGGGCACGTCAGACCCCTGACCGGCAAGAGGTCAGAGCTCAGAGGTCAGTCCCGCCCCCGGGTCCTCAGAATGAACTCACACAAGAGGAGGCTTCACTTGTTTTTTTAAAGTAACCTTTTCTTTTTGTTTCTTTTTTTTTTTTCTTAAACTCAGTAGAGGGTACCTTGCCAAGAGAAGAGAAAGGAAATAAGTCCTTGGTCGTTCCTGCCCCATTGCCAGGAAGTGGCTGGTGCCAGGGCCACGTGAGTCTGGGGTGGGTCCCCAGGGCCAGCAGCGTCCTCCCCACTGTGACTCCCGCCCCCGACCACCACCCTGACCCCCAGCCCTCATCCTCGTCCGGGTGCCCTGAGACGCGAGTGAGGGCCAGGGGCAGCACAGGGAGCCGGAGCCCCGGGCGCCGCGTCCCAAACTGCTGTCCCACCGCGGGGGAAGCCTCGGGATGTCCAGCTCCCGACGCAGCCCGGCCACTCTTCCTGGACAGGACTGGCTTTGATGGGCTGAGTGGACATTAACCCAGGTGGCCCTGGCCTTGATTTCTGATTGTGTCCCCAGACAGGGGTCAGGGACTCAAACACATCCCTCACCGTCTGTGCCAATCACCACCCCACTCCTCCTGCCTCCGACCTTATCGGATTCGGCCCTCGCTGGAGCCAAGGTCTGTAAATGGTGCGCTGGGCTTGACCTTGCCTCGCCTGACTCCAAGGTCCGTGTTCCTGGCCTACCCGGAGACCCGTCAGCCTCTCTGCACCTTTAAATTTAGGTCCGAGCAGGGCAGGTCCGATGCCTGCTGTCCCTGTCTCCCCATCCCCAGAAACAGCATTAGGGGCTGCTTCCCTCTTGCTGCTGCTTCTCACACGCGTGTGTTCTTTTGTGTGTGCTAGAATAACTACATAAAGTTTACCATCTTGACCTCTTCCCGAGAGCTTAAGTTTGTGGCATTAACCGCGTTCCCGTGGTGCGGCCACCACCCCCGCGCTCTGCAGAAGCCTCCCTCTTCCCGACTGAACCTCGGTCCCCATGAGACACTCATCCCTGTACCTGCCCCCAGCCCCCAGCCCCCACCGCCTACCTTCTGTCTCTGGGACTTTGGCTGCTCTGGGTTCTTGTGGAAGTGGAAAGAACATCACGTGTTTGAAAGACAATTTACTCAACACCCTGTTAGTGAGGGTCTGATAGGATGGTGGGTGGTTGAGTCACTAAGTCGTGTCCAACTCTTTGTGACCCCATTGACTGTAAGCCACCCAGGCTCCTCTCTCCATGGGGTTTTCTAGGCAAGACACTAGAGTGAGTTGCCATTTCCTCCTCCAGCGGATCTTCCTGACCCAGGGATCAAACTCGGGTCTCCTGCACTGCAGGCAGATTCTTTACCACTGAGCCACCAGGGAAACCCAGGTGGGGCTAGTGGTGAAGAGTCTTCCTGCTGATGCAAGAGACACAGGAGACAAAGGTTCAATCCCTGGGTGGGGAAGATCCCCTGGAGAAGGGAATGGCAACCCACTCCAGTATTCTTCCTGGACAATTCCTCAGACAGAGGAGCCTGGCGGGCTACAGTCCACGGGGTCGCAAGGAGCCGGACATGATTGAGCGACTGAATGCCTGATAGGCAGGAGCTCAGACACGGGGGTGTTCACCTGCAACTCACGCAGGGGGCAGGTGGAAGGCAGCACGGCTGGGCTGAGGGTCCCCCTGCCTGAGGACGCAGCAGCTGCCCGCCCCTTTGCTGGGGTGCAGGGGGAGCGCAGGAAGGGCTGAGAGCTGGGTCTGGCCGTGAGGCTGCCTCCTGCCTGCTGCCTCACCCCTGAGGAGGGGGTGACCATGGTGCCCACCTCCAGGGATAGCCGTGCAGACCCCACAGGGTAATACACAGCGTTCTCAGCCCGGGACCTGCTGGCAGACACGCACGCGGGAGGAGCTCAGGTCTTGTTACCTCTGAGGATGCCTTCTCCCTGCAGCGTGAACCACAGGTCTCTGCCCTCAGGGACGGAGGAGAGCAGGCCTCCCCTCGTACCCCCAAACCCAGGCACCCGTGTCCTACCGCCCGGGAGACTGCGAAGTACAGGCACTCAACCCCAGCCAGCTGCTCCCTGCAGACAAGGGTCCCGGAGCGTGAGCCCCCTGCTCTGTGGTCCAGAGCTGCGGGCTCAAGGCTGGCCCAAGGTGGCCTTGGAGCTTTGGTGAGGCGGGAGGGGGCCCCGTGAGCTCCCCGGCTTCCCTCAGACCCCCACACGCACTCACAGCCCAGGGGGGCCCCCAGCCTAGCCTCCTATCACAAGCTCCTCTGAGGCAGAGCCGGTTCCTCTCTACTTGGGGTGCAGGTGGGCACCCAGAGAGGGTGGGCACTGTGGCCCCCACCCCGGGAGCTCAGGGACCAGCTGAGCAGCTGGGACACGTGAGAGCCCAGCCCCCCTCCGAGGGACGGAGGACCAGGCTGACCCGGGCCCCTCTGGGGGCTCCCCCCAACCCCCCACCCCATGCCTACTGCAGCCTGCGCACAAGCCACCCGAGATTCCCGCTGCCCGAGGTGCAGACCCCGAAGGCCCCTTGAAGGGGCTGAGGAGCAAGCAGGACCCTGGGGCACGCCACCCCGCCGCCACCCCGCCCCGGGTGCCAGGCCGCCCGGGGCCCTTCCCACCCCCAGCTCCCGGAGCGGCCGGAGGGCCAGGTTAATTTTAAACTTGAAATTGAAGGTTACTGTCTAACAACAATAAAACCGGCCCCTCCGATTCTTGGCTGCCAAGGCGGTATCCTAAATAAGAAACCAGTGGACACTCCTTGCCCAGTTTGCTTGGCAGGAAGCCACAGACCCAGGACGGGAGGAGGGCCCGCCTGCTTGCCCAGCACTGGCCTCTGTCGTGCCCACCGCCGGCTGTCAGTGCGGGGAGCGGGGCCCGCCAGGCTGCAGCGGCTCAGCAGGCCTTCGTGCCAGGACCGCAGCTCTGTGCAGCAAAAGTGATGCCTGCTCAGTTTGCAGATTCTGGAAGCTGCAGGAAAATACGAGGGGTGAAGTGAAGTCGCTCAGTCGCATCCGACTCTGTGACCCCTTGAACTATATAGCCCACCAGGCTCCTCCATCCATGGAATTTTCCAGGCAAGAGTACTGCAGTGGGTTGCCATTTCCTTCTCCAGGGAATCTTCCTGACCCAGGGATCAAACCCTGGTCTCCCGCATTGCAGGCAGACGCTTTACTGTCTGAGCCCCCAGGGAAGCCCGTAAATACGAAGTGGGTGGAGGGGTGGGGATTAACACAGTCATCTTGCTTCTCAGCATTGTTTTTATTGATTGAATATTGCTGTTTCAGTCGGGCCCAACGTCCCTTCCTCTCTGACTCTCGGACGTGTTTATACAGCACTTTGCACGCTGCAGCTTGTTTTCCCATGAGTTTTGTCTCTTGTCTTCACCCTCATCCAGTGAACTGGGAAGGAAAAAAACTCCTTGTCACCTTGGAGTAGAGATGAGGATGAAATGAATTACCCAGGTCAGCCAGCTAATGGGCAGCCTTGTTAGGATGAAATTGCCCACCAAAAAGCGACAAAGGATCTCAGGAGGGAAAATTCCCAGAGGATTCTGAAGCCCAGGAAAGTTTGAAAACCACTGTCCCAGAGATTAGGTTTCCCTGGTAGCTTGGTTGGTAAAGAATCCGCCTGCAATGCGGGAGACCCCGATTCGATTCCTGGGTTGGGAAGATCCCCTGGAGAAGGGATAGGCTACTCACTCCAGTATTCTTGGGCTTCCCTGGTGGCTCAGCTGGTAAAGAATCCACCTGCAATGCGGGAGACCTGGGTACGATACCTGGGTTGGGAAGATCCTCTGGAGAAGGGAAAGGCTACCCACTCCAGTATTCTGGCCTGGAGAATTCCGTGGACTATATAGTCCATGGGGTCGCAGAGATTAGACTATCCCAGGCTCCTGCCCACCAGCTGCCCCCCAGGAACCTCGAGGCCATTGTTCAGGTTGCAGTAAATCTCAGATCTAGGAAACACCCCAGGACCTTCCTTCAAGCACCCCACCTGACCTCTTCTCCAGCCAGTGGGGCTACTCACCCACCTGTATCAGCACAGGGGCCCCACGGGGCCCTGTGGCCAGGCCACACTCAGGAAGAGAAGCTCCGAGAAGCTGCGACCTGACCTGGGCCCCGAGCTCAGGGAGCAGGTGCCTCCACCCACCTCCCGTCCTGAGGTTTGTGTTGTTTTCATGCCTCTAAACCACCGTTGAGGAGCTCACGGACCAAGAAGTTGTTTCAGCTTTCAGGTCTCACTGTTTAAGAAATGCATTTCCTAAGGCTAAAGCTGCCATAGATAGTAGTTTTTCTGATGGATCTGGGCAAAGTAAACTGAAAATCTTCTGGAAAGGGTTCATCATTCTAGATGCCATTAAATGCTGTGCCTCACCAGACTGACCAAATGTCTAGGGCAGCTGCCCCCCCACCTCTGCTCAGTTAAGTTCAGTCACTCAGTCGTGTCCGACTCTTTGCGACCCCATGGACTGCAGCATGCCAGGCCTCCCTGTCCATCACCAACTCCCGGAGTTCACCCAAACTCATGTCCATGAGTTGGTGATGCCATCCAACCACCTCATCCTCTGTCGTCCCCTTCTCCTTCCACCTTCAATCTTTCCCAGCATCAGGGTCTTTTCCAATGAGTCAGTTCTTCCCATCAGGTGGCCAAAGTATTGGAGCTTCAGCTTCAGCATCAGTCCTTCCAATGAATATTCAGGACTCATTTCCTTTAGGATGGACTGGTTGAATCTCCTTGCAGTCCAAGGGACTCTCAAGAGTCTTCTCCAACACCACAGTTCGAAAGCATCAGTTCTTTGGAGCTCAGCTTTCTTTCGGAGAAGGCAATGGCACCCCACTCCAGTACTCTTGCCTGGAGAATCCCATGGACGGAGGAGCCTGGTGGGCTGCAGTCCATGGGGTCGCTAAGAGTCGGACACGACTGAGAGACTTCACTTTCACTTTTCACTTTCATGCATTGGAGGAGGAAATGTCAGCCCACTCCAGTATTCTTGCCTGGAGAATCCCAGAGATGGGGGAGCCTGGTGGGCTGCTGTCTCTGGGGTCACACAGAGTCGGACATGACTGCAGCGACTTAGCAGCAGCAGCAGCAGCTTTCTTTATAGTCCAACTCTCACATCCATATATGACTACTGGAAAAACCACAGCTTTGACTAGACAGACCTTTGTTGGCAAAGTAATGTCTCTGCTTTTTAATAAGCTGTCTAGGTTGGTCATAGCTTTTCTTCCAACCTCAAGCCCCAGTTTATTTCTCTCAGGGTCTGCACAGTCACAGCGGCTGGGGGCTGGCTTCACGGTCAGGACCAGATGCCAAGTCTGCCCTGACCTCCACGGCCCTGGCCAGCCCAGGCCACCGTGACATCTGGGCTCTGCCCTGGACAGCCTGTGCCTCATGGCCTGTGCACCGTCCCCTGGGTTCGGTGGGCCTTGGGGCTATACCGGCCAGCAGAACACTGGCCTGCCTGGCCTGCACCCTTCTAGAACCTTCCAGATGATTCCCAGCTGTTTTCCCTCCCCGCTCATCAGCACCAGGGCCTAGTGCCCCCACCCCAGCTCCCCCCAACCCCCCGCCCAAGTTAAGCGCTGACTCTCTAGGGTTTGGATCCTACCCAGGAAGGTGGGGCTGAGAGGTGCCCACGCTGTGACCCTGAGCAAAGGGCCAGGGGACCCGCCAGCCTCAGAGAAGAGGTGGGCAGTGGGGTGGGGGCCAGGTGGGCGGGGGCGGGGGGGTGAACACGAAAGGGTAAACACCTCCTCGTTTTTATTGACACTGAACTGACCCAGGCCAGTTTTTCCTGTTATGTTTTTGCTTTTTTCCCCTCCTGTTCAGGGCTCAGGCCCCAACCCCCACGCTGCTCCTTCTCTGGGGGACCCAGAAGTGACTCAAAAGTCCCTAGAGGAGGACTCGGGGCGGGGGCAACTGTCACCCGGAGGAGGGGAGTTTGCAGGCGTCCCGGTGGGTATGTCTCCAACTCAGGGGACAGTGAGCGCTGCGGCTGCGTTTGAGTCCGGGGGGAGCTGAAGCCCTGGGGGTGAATTTTTAAGACTCATTTTGCTTTTTTAAAAAGTAAAGAATAGCTTTAGGTTCACAGCGAAAGTGAGAGGAAGGGGCTGCGATTTTACCCTCCGCCCGCCCCCATCCTCACACCCCTACCGCAGGAGGGGCCTCTGTTGCAACCACCGCCCCTGCGTGTGCCTGTCCCCCAGACCGCGGTTCACACGAGGGCTCCCTCTCTGCCGGCCGAGGGCTGAGATGCCCACGCACCCGGCAGCACACCTCCCCCCAGTACCCGGTGCTACCTAGTCGTCACCCCAACTGCAGTGTGTGCGTGTGTGCACGTGTGAGTGTGTGTACGCTTTTGTTTAACTGGGGGAGCAAGAAAAGCCTGGAGACCGGCTTCTTGGAGGCGAGTTTCACAGGATTCCACTATGATTTCAAAGGGGCTGGGAGCCGGGATGAGCATCACCTGGAGGGGGGCGGGTCAGGGGTCAGGGGGCGTGGTGGGTGGGCCCAGGAGGCACGTGGTGGGCTCGGTGACCCCCGGTGGGCGCCCGGGAGGTGAAGGGGGAGGCCGCAGCCAGTGGCCTTTGGAAGGCCCGGGATTAGCGTTGAGGGTCCAGAGCGCAGCCCTGGTGGCAAGTGGGGTCAAGGAAGGCAGTTGTTGGAGCACAGCTGGTTCTGGAAACATTCCGGGCGGAGCAGAGCCAGAGGCCTGTGGAGGAAAGGGCTGAAGTCGTGAAGTCATCCCGGCCCAGGTGAGGAGATGGGGAGGGGTCCCGGGTGCAGAGAGGCACGGGGTGGGGGGTAGGGGGGCTCTCACCAGGGCCGCCAGGGAGCAGCCAGGAGCTGGCCGCTGGGCCCGGAGGCCGTGGGTCCTCTTGCTCGAGGAGCCCATGACGGCAAGGGATAGAACCCGGCGCGGGCCAGCTCCTGTGGCAGGCGGCTCTGAGCGTCCAGGCCCCAGCATGGTTTCAGGGTCTCCTTCTCCGGCTCTGCTCCCCGGCTCACCCCCAGCTGCTCCTTCTCCAGGGACCCAGAAGTGACTGGGAAGGTGGCTCAGAGGAGGGCGGGTGGGGGTGGCTGTCCCCAGGAGGAGGGGCATTTGCGGGCGTCCTGGTGGGATGCCTGCAGCTCAGGGGACAGTGAACGCCGCAGCTGCGTTTGAGTCCTGGAGGAGGGAAGCTCTGGGGGTGAATGAGATCAGAGGCCGGGGATGGGGACCAAGATAGAAAAGAGAGGGGGCTTCCAAGCAGCTTTTCAGGGCTCCCCTCGGGCAGAGAACCCACATGCCCGCTGTCTGCACAGCAGCCGGTAGCGGCAGAAAGCCCTCGCCACCCCCGTGTGTGTTTCAGGCATGGCTCACGGTCAGCCAGCTCTCAATGGCAAACATCTGTCCCCTCCCCGCCGTGCCCACGGTCACCTGGACACACACAGCCCAGGGGGCTTCCCCAGGTTCTCCCTGCCCAACACCCCCAGCTGGGCGCTTGCTTGGTTCTTTGTGTGTGTGTGATTCACTCAGTCATGTCTGACTCTTTGTGTCCCCGTGGACTGTAGCCCGCCAGGCTCCTCTGTCCATGGGATTCTCCAGGCAAGAATACTGGAGGGGGTTGCCATTTCCTCCTCCAGGGGATCTTCCCAACCCAGGGATGGAACTCGAGCGTCCTGCATTGGCAGGCGGGTTCTCTACCACTGTGTTGCTCAGTCTCTAAGCCATGTCTGACTCTCGACGACCTAATGGACAGCAGCACCCCAGGCTTCCCTGTCCTTCACTGTCATCCGGGGTTTGCTCAAAGTCCTGTCCATTGAATCAGTGGTGCCGCCAACCATCTCATCCTCTGTCGCCCCCTTCTCCTACCCTCGGTCTTTCCCAGCATCAGCTGAACCACCTTCTGGTCATTTAGTGGAATATATTTGGCCTCCCCTGCCCCACATTTTTTTTTTTAGCTGAGCAGTGTCTCCTGGGCTGGAGGACAAGGGGGGCAGCCACTCAGTGCTGTGTCCCCTCCAGAACCTAGCCCAGTGCCCACAGTCTGCAGCCGCTCAGCGTGTTTTCACAGGTAGAGGCAAAGCCCCGGGGGTGACCCTGCGGGCTGTGTGGTCCAGGCAGTGGCTGGTATACAGTTCTGGGCCTCGTCCCTCCAGCCGGCTGGTGCCGGCGCTAGGGTTTCTGCCCAGGCCAGGTGGACATGTGCATTGTCAGTGAATGGCTCCACCCACACTCGGGGTGAAGGGCACAGGTTTTTGGCTCTGCCCTTCCCAGGTGCTGCCCTTGGCCACAGACAGGGCTTCATTACAGTCACCTGGGGACGGCTCAGGACCGCTCAGGCCCAGTGAGGGGAAAGGGAAGGGAGAGAGTGCTTCCAGATTTATTCTAAGTGAAAGTGAAAGCCGCTCAGTCGTGTCCAACTCTTTGCGACCCCATGGACTATACAGTCCATGGAATTCGCCAGGCCAGAACACTGGAGTGGGTAGCCTTTCCCTTCTCCAAGGGATCTTCCCAACCCAGGGATCGAACTCAGGCCTCCCACATTGCAGGTGGATTCTTAAATTGCAGCTGGGCCACCAGGGAAGCCCGGTGAGGGCCCCAGGCAGTTACTCGGTCTCTGGGGTGGGGCTGTGCAGGTGCTGAAGGTGTGAGTGCTCCCTGGAGCTCCCCGTCGTGCAGAAGGCTGGGCCCGCCCAGCTGCAGGTACCCTGTGGGTAACGCAGAGCCGGGCAGCCTGGGGTTCACCTCACACCCTTACCATTGCCTGAGATCCCGCGCCTCTGGACTTGGCGTCTTTAATCTCCAAAGTGCATATGAAATACCCATCTCCCAGGACAGCAGGTAGGTGTGGAGTTTCAAATACATAGAAGCCGCTTCAAACAACAGTCCCTGGGTCTCCTGGGGAACTGAGGCCTTGACAGGTAGACCGTCAGCTTCTGTTCCAGGGATCTGTGGGGACAGGGAGGCCCTTTCAGAGGCGCCTGGGACAATGTTAGCCGTCGTCACATGGAGCTGAGATAAAAAAGCCTGTTTTATTTTCGATTATAGGCTCCCCGATGTGACCAAGCTAAGTGCTTTTACATGTTATGCAAAATCAACATCTATTCATTTCAGAATACTTTTTAAAGTAGGCTTAGAACTCCGTAGCAGTGTGGTTTCTGTATGTATTTTGGCTGTGCTGGGTCTTCACTGCTGCGCGTGGACTTTCTCTAGATGCGGTGATCAGGGAACACCCTCTAGATGGGGACATGCGGGCTTTGCACTGCAGTGGAGCGGGGGCTCTAGAGCCCGTGGGCTTCGGTAGTTGTGGCCCACGGACTTAGTTGCCCTGAGGCACGTGAGATCTTCCCGGACCAGGGACTGAGCTCAGGTCCCCTGCATTGGCAGGCGGATTCTTAACTACTGTGCTGCCAGGGAAGCTTCTTTAAAAATAAAAAGAAGAAAAATGTACTCATTTGGCTGCACTGGGTCTTGGATGCAACATGTGGGATCCGTCTCCCGGATTGAACCTGGGTCCCCCACGTTGGGAGTCCAGCATCTCAGCCACTGGACCACCAGGGGAGTCCCCGGAATCTGTCGTTTTCTGGAAGGTAGTGGGGACCCTGAGTCAGGGAGGCGGCAGCGCAGTTGGAGATGTTGCTGTCATGTCCGTCCCTCGTGCAGCGACCCCGGCAGTGGTCCCTACCAGAGGCGGGAGGGACCTGGTTTCCTCGACAGTCCACAAGGTACCAACCGTGGGAGGCAGGAAATTTGGATGCTCGGCACGTGTGTGAGGAATGTTGGCTGATGACGGGCCTGGGTCGCTAATGTGTCCCAGGGTTGCTGGGTCACACACTGCCACTGGGACGTTCTGGGCCGCAGTTCAATTTTGTGTTGATACGAGAGATAGAGGCTCAGCAAGAAGCTGCGGAGAATCCTAAAAATGTCCACAGTTTGGAGGCTGCACGTGTTACATGTTGATCTAAAGATAAAATGAACTGGACAAGAGGGACGGAAGGGCAGCTTAAACTTGAGAGACAACACTTAGATGATCAAAGCGCTTCTCCACGTGCATGTTCAAGATTATAGCAAAGGAAACACCACCTGTTGTGGGCTGAACTGTGGGAGCCCCCCATTTATGTGTTCAATTACGCCCTCAGCTGTACCCCCAGCACCTCAGGTGTGGCTATATATGGAGGGTGATTAAGTTAAAAGGAGCCTGGGACTTCCCTGATAGCTCAGCTGGTAAAGAATCTGCCTGCAATCCAGAAGACCCTGGTTCGATTCCTGGGTGGGGAATTCAGCCACTCCGTATTCTAGTGGCTCAGATGATAAAGAAACCGCCTGCAATGAGGGAGACCCGGGTTTGATCCCTGGGTAGAGAAGATCCCCTAGAGGAGGGCATGGCAACCCACTCCAGTATTCTAGCCTGGAGAATTCCAAGGACTGCGGAGCCGGGCGGGCTACAGTCCATGGGGTGGCAAAGAGTCGGACACGACTGAGCGCTTCAGCACAGCGCAGGGTGGCCCTGATCCAATTTGACTGGTCTTTTACAAGAAGAGGAAATCTGGCCCCAGACACCAGGAATGTGCGTGCAGAGACCGCATGAGGACTCCGGGCAAAGATGCCCCGGGGAGGAGGGCGGCCTCAGGAGGAACCGGCCCACCGACGCCTCGACCTCTGGCCTCCAGCCGCTTGGCCAGGACCCATGGGCAGTGTGGCTCAGGCACCCGCCTCCAGATCCCGGCGTGCTGGGCATTTCTTGATTGTGTGAGGCATCCCACTTCTGGCCCTGGAATCCAGGATGGGCATAGAGAGAAGGAAGGGGTGCCTGGTGACCTGAGTGCCCCGTGTCGCGACCATCCCATTGCCATCAGGCGCTGGGAGCGTGTCAGCAGAGCCAACGCCCAGCGTCCCGGGGCGTGGGCAGCAGCCCCTGGGGAAGGCCCCCGTCGGCCCGGGAATGACCGACACCCCACGGCCCCACCACCCCTTGCCCTCAGTGAGTCTCAAACTTCGAATCCACTTGTAGAAGTTGTTTGAAAATGCAGATTCCTGGGCCAGCTCCCTGAGACTGCTGTCGGCCTGGGGGACCTTCCAGGTGATTCCACATGTGGGGTTCACGGGCCACGCCCGAGATGCTCTTGTCAGCACGAACGTGTCTGCGTGCATCCGCGTCCTCCGCCAGCCGGACCTGCTCCATTGCCGTCTCTGCTGCTCCCGCTCCGTCCCCTCCCGTCCGTGGTATCCCCCGTCCCTCCGTCCCCTCCCGTCCACGGTGTCCCCTGTCCCTCTCCTGCCGCAGCAGCGCGCTTTCGGCCTGGCTGGTGCGGAGACAAGGACGGTCCTCACCCCCGGGCCTGGCCCTCAGTGAAAGAGGCAGACATGTTGGTAGCCTTTGAATTCCATTTATTTCCACCCAATTCGATTCAGTGCGGTTCAGGTCAGTCACATGAGCATAATCAGAGCGCGGGGCGAGGCCCGCACGTCGCAGCCTCGCCGGGGGAAGTCCCCGCTCCCACAGGCACCACGGGGCGGCCCCACGCCCTCCCTGCGCTGAGCCCCGAAGGGCCGCCAGGCGCGGCTGAGGGGTCTGCGGCCCCCCGTCACTCCCGGGCTCAGTGCTCGTGACGGGGACGCGCAGGCGCCGTCGGGCCCGAGGCCCGTCCTCCGGGGGCGGAGAGGAGCCGGCCACCCAGACCCCTCCCAGCGGCGGCCCAGGCACCTCCCGGCCCGGCCGCCGGCCAGCGCCGCGGGGCTGCTCCGCGAGCCCGCCGACGGTCCCGCGCGGGGCTCGCGGCCGGGCCGGGCCTCCGGGAGCGGGTCTTCCTGCGGCGCCGTGCAGCGGCCTCGGGGCCTCAGTGCGTCTCCCTCCGCCTGCGTCTGGAACGACAGAGGGAGACGGTCAGCCCGGGCGGCCCGCCCGGCCCGAGGACTGCCCCGAGGGCTCCTCTTTGGGCTCCAGTCTCAGGACCCAAGACCCGGAGAAACCCCTTCCCTCCCACCCCGCCTCCCACAAGGAATCAAACGGAGAAATCCTGGACCCGGGGTCAGCTTCTAGTGGATCTGTGGATCCCGGAAGGAACCTTTACGGGGACTGAGGCTCCCGTGCTCTCAGTGAGAATCGGGCCTAAGAACCCCGCAAGCGTAGCCATGCGCCATGCATAAAGCGAAAGCCGCCCAGGCGCGTCTGGGCCATGCGGAGGGTTTGCTTTGGGACAGAATCAGCTCCGGAACAGTCTCACTCATCCTTTCACTCACTAAGCAAATATCGATCAAGCCCCTGCTCTGCCAGAGGCCCGGCTCCCGGAGCCTGCAGTGGGCCGGTGGCCTGGGTCTCATCGGGTCTGTGCCCAGGCCTTGATGGGGTCTGGCCCCTGACCTGACCCTGGGTGCCCAGGGACGGGGGTCCTGAGAAAGCCTCCTTCGAGCAGGAGACCAACACGCCCTACCACCCCACCGCTGCCACGCGGGCCGTGTCCACATCAGGACGCGGCAGGGCCTCTGGGCCAGTCAGGGGCCCAGGGCCTGTGTGGCTCCAGGCCTGAGTCTAGTCACAGGACAAGCCCCGACTGGGACACGCGGAGCCTCCAGCCTGCGCTCCCTCAAAGCACCAGTGTTCCCCAGAGGCCCAGGAAGCATCCAGATCCAGTGTCCCTCCCAAAGGCCCAGGAAGCATCCAGATCCAGTGGGTCCCAAAGGCCCAGGAAGCGTCCAGACCCAAGGGGACTAAGGACCCATGATGAGTGCATGGACCTCGGGAACCTGGACTTGTCCCTCAAGCAGGCAGACAAGCCAGCACCGGAGGTGCTTGGCCAGGTGGCGACCACGACTCGGTCACCCAGAGTGCGTGCTCCCCTCAGATGCACACTGGTGCTCTCAGGGCGGGAGGCCTGAGTGGTCAGGGGAGGCTGTGTATGGCTCACGCGTGTCCATCCAGCAGGACGTTAGCAGTTAGTGATCTGGGTGAAGATGGAGGGGTTAGGGAATTTCTTTGCAGAATTTCTCAACTCTTAGCTCTAAGTTCCGAATGATGTCAAAATTGAAGGCTGCTCCCAGGCTGGGTGCTGGACCAGCGGGGGCGGGCAGGCGGGCAAGGCCTGGGAGTGGGGGGGCCAGGTGGGAGCAGGGCCAGTGCGGGCTCAGGTTCGAGGGTCGCGGCAGTCGACAGGCGAGCTTTGGCTCTGGGCCCTGCAGGCCGTGGGGAATCAGGCCGTCTCCTCCTTGGGGTCGCAGTGGCAGCTCGTGGTGGGGACAGGGGGTGGACCAGCAGTGGCATCACAGGCGTGGGCACCGCGTTTGTCCCCTGCTCACTGACCTGGGGGAGCCACCTGGGACGAGGGTCTGGGGGTCAGAGGACGGCTGGGTTTCGGGACCCTTAGGAGGTGACGTGGACGGGGACCATCCAAAGGAGTTTCCTGTGGAGGGGACAGCGCCGAGACAGGACATCCCGAGGGAGGGGGTGGCTCGAGGAGCAGCGGGGTGATCTGCAGGCCCTGCAGGACGTCGGGGCTCTGGCGGGCTGGTCTCACAGCCCCAGGTCAGGGGGAGAGAGCCAGGGCTGAGGCCAAGCAGTGGGGGCTCCTGGAGTCAGGCTGCCTGTGTCAGCGCCCAGCCCCATCTCTCATTAGCTGGGTGACCCCGGAAAACCAGCTCTGTGGATCCACACCCCTCAGCTCTAAGTGCTGACGTTGGAGCCTCCTCGGACAGGGCTGGGTCCCTAAGCAGCTGGAGTCAACTTGGAAATGCTGAGGAGCCCCGGGGGCAGAGGAAGCCCGCCCAGGGTCAGTTACGGCCCCGCCACCTCCTCCTCCAGCCTCTGGGGCCTCCAGCACATGGAAGGGGCTGTGCAGGGGAGCAAGGTGGCCCCCCTTCCAGGCCGAGCCCACCATTGCGGTGCCCGAGCCAGCCTACTGCTCACGGCTGAAGGGCTTCCAGAGGGTGGGCGGGGCAGCCTGGCTCACTGCTGTGCGGTCAGCGGACCGTTGGGCAGGACCCAGACTCTCCCGGGGAAGGTGTGGCGGTGGGAGCACTGGTGCTGCTCGTTAGAATGCAGATTCCTGGTCCCAGGCCCGCAGTGTGACTCAGCAGCTCTGGGGACAGCACCCTGAGCAAACCCCCCTGCAGCCACCCCTCCCCCATCTCAGGGGCAGTGAAGTTGGCCAACGCTGCCTAAGACAAGAACTTGTTGTTGAAGTGATGCGTTTTTAGAGGGAGAACAAATGACAGCTGTTTTCATCCTTTATCTCCATCGCTTTGGACCCTTTAATATTAGTAAAATATGTAAGATTTAAGTGAGCAAATTCCCATCGTAGTAAAGGCTTCCCAGGTGGCTCAGTGATAAAGACTCCATCTGCCAATGCAGAAGCAAGAGATGCAGGCTTCATCCCTGGGTCGGGAATGGAGGAGGAAATGGCAACCCAGCCCAGTATTCTCACCTGGAGAATCCGGTGGACGGAGGAGCCTGGCGGGCTACAGTCCATGGGGTCGCAAAGAGTCAGACACGACTGAGCAGATACACAAGCAGGCAATGATCAAGGCACTATTTGCTCTGGGAAAAAACTAGATGGAGGTGGTTATAATCACTTTGTATTCGAGCCTGGGTAAAAGATGATTTCTGACAAAGGCAGGGGAGAGATCTTCACATACACAAGAAGGCCTGCTATAAGGGAGAGAAGGCGGGTTCTTTCCTAAGCTGGTCTGCAGAGCAGGACCAGGATACAGACCACAGGAAAGTGGGTTTGGGTTCAAGAAAGGAGTGACTACTAGCTGCGCTGTCCAAAGGTGGGCTGGGCCACCTGGCCAGGTGGGCAGGAAGCTGGCCTGATGATTCTCCAGGTTCTTCCCAGCTCTGATAGCGTACGAGGCTCTTCTTTTACGTACAGAAGGAAAAAAGAAATCACACCTTTTAAACAGAATCTCACAATTCTAAGGGAAAATTAAGTTGCTGCTGATGGTTTTCAGTTGGCTGACAGGTAAATGTTGCTTATGCAACGAGGAAAAGACACCTTCCTAGTAGTGAAAATGAGCTCATACCCTTGGCCAGCACTGGAATCGGCTTCTTTGTATGCGCAAAATCTTTTTAAAAATTCAACACTCGGCATATAGCGAGGGCTTTATATATTCTCACTGAACATTAATAACTAATAACTGTAGTTAAGATGATCCCCATTTTAGGGAAGAAACAGGTTGAGACCCATTAAGTGACTTGTATGAGATTATTCAGCCACTAAGTGGGTGAGTCTTGAGTCACACAAGGGCTGTTGAGCATCATACTCATGTCTCAGCCTTCGGTGAGTTCATCAGAAGTTAACACGCGTGTGAGGGTGTGATGGAGGAACAGCAGTGGGCAGTAGCTTTGTCCTGGGGGACCAGACACCTCCAGGAGACCATGTACCACGTCTGGTCAGCTCCCCAGGTGACCACGTCCTTCCGCTGACGTGATCACTCAACTCAATCCAAATAACCTCACTGATGTCTTAGCACAAGCAGTCTGATGCCTGGGAGGTGGGCGTGGAGCACAGGATGCCCAGGCGGTGGGTTGTACTGGTTGGAGTAGGTGGTTTGCTTTTGTTGTTGTTTAGCCCCTAAGTCATATCTCTTTCGCAACCTCATGGACTGTAACCCACCAGACTCCTCTGTCCATGGGATTTCCCAGGCAGGAATACTGGAGCGGGTTGCCATGCCCTCCTCTGGGGGATCTTCCCAACCCAGGGATTAGACCCACCTCTCCTGCACTGGCAGGCAGATTACCGCTGAGTCACCAGGGAGGCTTTGCTGCTGCTACTGCTGCTAAGTCACTTCAGTCGTATCCAACTCTGTGCAACCCCACAGACGGTAGCCCACTAGGCTCCTCTGTCCCTGGGATTCTCCAGGCAAGAATACTGGAATGGGTTGCCATTTCCTTCTCCAATGCATGAAAAGTGAAAAGTGAAAGTGAAGTCGCTTAGTCGTGCCAGACTCTTAGCGACCCCATGGACTGCAGCCTACCAGGCTCCTCCGTCCATGGGATTTTCCAGGCAAGAATACTGAAGTGGGTTGCCACTGGGAGGCTTTAGGCGGGGATAATCCCTGAGTCTTGCCGGAATGCCCGGGGCAGCCATGGGAATGAACCTGGAGGCTGTACCACCCGTGAGCAGCAGGGGGCAGCAGAACCGCCCTGCGCAACCTCGTTCCCGGGGGCTGGGGGCAACTCCGGCTTCAAAGTGCTTCCTTTTCACTTGGAGGATTCTGGCAGAGGAGGAATACTGCTGCTGATGAAACCAAGAAGACCGATGCAGGCAAGGAATTCCTCTCTTTTTAAAAAGCCTTCATGACACAGCGGGTCTCCTGACCTCAAACACTGCTTGAAGGGGGCTTGTGCTGCTGCGGAGTTTTCTTTGCTCTCTGTCCTCGTGGTGGTCTTACAGGGAAGGGGGGTCAGCTTGTCACCTCTGATGGCTTCACGGTCTCAACCTGGCATACTTTGCTAAGCTTAGATTATACATTTAACAACAACAACAACAAAAATGTTTAAGGCTTCCAATCTACTGAGGCTTTGGGACAAGACCCGGTTTTGACGCCCTCACTGGTCCCCTTCCGATCCAGAGCTGACCTACGGGATTTCCTGTGAGCCGCTCCCCGGCACTCTCGCCGTTTCAGGGGCTCTGTATTGGCGGTGGAGCTGTAGCCCCATCTCCCCTAGCACCCTCATCCCACAGCTGTCCATCCGTCCGTCCCGTGAGGCTGGAGGGCCCAGGCGGACGCGCAGATGTGCTGGGATGAGGGCCTGTGTGAACCCAGGGCCAGCAGGGCAACCTGTTTTCTCCTGGGTTTTCAGGGACTGGGGGCTGGGAGACCAGCACTTCTGTGAAGGTTCTGGACAGACGTGCTTGTGTCCATCTCAGCTTTTTTAAAAAACGTATCTATCTTTGGCCCTGCTGGGTCTCGGCTGCCGCACGCAGGCTTTCTCTAGTTGCAGTGAGCAGGGCTCTGGAGCACAGGCTCAGCAGGCGCGGCTCACAGGCTTGAATTCTCTGCGGCGTGTGGGATCTTCCCGGACCAGGGACTGCACTCATGTCCCCTGCATTGACAGGTGGATTCTTACCCACTGGGCCACAAGGGGAAGTCCCCCAGTCTCAACTCTGCCACTTTGTAGCTGGCGATTTTTCGTACGTTATTTAACTGGTACACTCCCTTTCTGCAAGATGGGGTGTTCTACTTTCCTGTAGGGTTGGGATGTTAACTCCTATTTATAAACACCTATTCAAAAGCAGAGACATCACTTTGCCAACAAAGGTCTGTCTAGTCAAGACTATGGTTTTTCCAGTGGTCATATATGGATGTGAGAGTTGGACTGTGAAGAAAGCTGAGCGCAGAATTGATGCTTTTGAACTGTGGTGTTGGAGAAGACTCTTGAGAGGCCCTGGGACTGCAAGATCCAACCAGTCCATTCTAAAGGAGATCGGTCCTGGGTGTTCTTTGGAGGGAATGATGCTGAAGCTGAAACTCCAGTACTTTGGCCACCTCATGTGGAGAGTTGACTCACTGGAAAAGACTCTGATGCTGGGAAGGATTGGGGACAGGAAGAGAAGGGGACAACAGAGGATGAGATGGCTGGATGGCATCACTGACTCGATGGACCTGAGTTTGAGCGAACTCTGGGAGTTGGTGATGAACAGGGAGGCCTGGCGTGCTGCAATTTATGGGTCACAAAGAGTCGGACGTGACTGAGCCACTGAACTGAACTGAACCATAAGCCAGGTACCATTTTCAAGACTCGGTGACGTGGTTAAGTGGGAATTCCTGCTGTCATTCATGAAGCTTACAATTCAAAAAGGGGTGGCGGGCGGTGGAAGGACCGGGCAGCTTCAGACCCAAGTGGGGATGAGGGCGACCCAGAGGGGGACTGTGAGGCAATGCGGGGATCGGGAGGGGGGCGTGCCTCGGACGCGGCGAGCTGTCAGGGAAGGGTGGGCCCGGATAGGGCACCCCAGTGCAGGGCAGGCCCTGGGCAGAGGCGGTCACTGCCGGGGCTGCGGGGGAGCAGGGAGTGGGGGGAGCAAGTGAGGACCACATCGCACGTGGGTGCCAGCCACCTCCCTGTCCCCTCACCAGTCTGCCTGCGGGCACTGGAGGGTCTGGCATAGCGCCTGGCACACACCCAGACGGCCATGCAGGTGGTTTATTAACAGCTGAGAAGCAGGCCTGGGTTCCTTCCAAGGAAAGATGCTTTTATGGATTTTCTACCCATCTACCTTAATTTTCTCTGAATGTGTAAAAACGACAAAAACGTCTGAGTTTTAAATGGGCTAACTTTCTTTATGGGCTACAGTGAGGCTGCCCGCAGCCACTGGGACTTTTACACTCATCATAGGGGGCTCACGTAAATTTAACACATATGTTTATTTTTTCCATTATAAAATATAAGCACATTACAAACACTTTGAAAAGGAAAAAATCACCACCACCCTGCCACAGAAACTGCTTTCGCCGTTTTGCATATTTCTTTTCAGACTTTGGCATAACCTGACATTTATTTAATACTGAGTATTTCAAGCGCTGTAGAGGAAAAATTAAAATGCTGGTTCTTACTGCCCTAATATTTTTTTAATTCATTCCTTTTAGCATACAAGACTGAAAATATTACATAGTTACAAAGACTAAATCCCCTAAATATGCACATCTTCTTATCCAAGGTTACTTTTTCTATGAAGAATACTATTAATTCAACAAATACTGAAGGAAATTTTAGGTACTGACTCAGTGAGTCAGTACTGACTCTGGTGACTTGGTGAAACCAGAGATATATCTCGGCTTGCTTAAAAACATTAAAACAGTCAGGGTAAGCAGTCTCTAATCTAGGAACCAAAACTTAATACACAAATACGTGTACGTGTGTGTATGTGTGTGGGGAGGTGCCTTATGGCCTTACTTAAACAGTCACGCAGCATATGTAAAGCTCATCTTCAACCATCTTCAATCTCAAGGAAGACTTTATAACTTGAAAGGTCTAAGTTTTAGAAGCTGAAAATATGTGAAGCTTTTTACAAATTCCAGAGGGAAGTGAAGATCAAGATTCTAGTTTTCCTTTTGCTCCATGTTTTAGACGCACTTTGTGCTTCTGAAAGATCCTGAAGCCCAGCAGTAAAACTCACTGGCACTTTATCAATCGTTTTGTATTGTGTGAAAATCCTTTCACAATCAGCTTGAACTAGGGATATGCAAATAATAAAAGGATGTGTTTTGACAGCCTATAAGACCAGTGCAGGGGGCAGACTGGACTAAGGGAAATAACCAAGGAAAAAATGGTGTTCTTGGGTTTACCAAGCTGGGAAAACTTCGACTTCCAGATGCTCAAGGAGCAGGAATTAGCTCAAACGTTTCATGAACTAGTCAGTTCTGAAAGGTGGCCGGGTAACATTCTCAGACACAGTCACCGATAAAATGCACACTGCAGAAGAACAGCCTGACTAACACCCAGGGCTGCTGGGGGCTAAAACAGCGAACACCTGAGTCCTCCTGCACTGAAACAGGAAACGGAAAAAGAAGCATTCTGAACCAAAGACATTCCGCCTGTACTGAGTGGATTCAGATTTCTTTAAAAGCCCCTAAATCTCTACAATTTTGAAATGGAGAGAACTGAGATCTAATTTAATTCACGTGTGCTGTCTGCTGAGTTGTGTCCGACGCTGCAACCCCATGGACTGTAGCCCACCAGGCTCCTCTGTCCCTGGGATTCTCCAGATGAAGCGGGTTGCCCTGCCAGGGCATCTTCCCGACCCAGGGATGGACCTGCGTCTCTCGTGTCTCCTGCACTGGCGTGCGGATTCGTTACCACCATGTCACTAGGCAAGCCCAATTTAATTCACAGCAGAGGTAGAATTATTAAGACTGTGTTAAATACTTTAAAGGCAAATCACTGACCTTGGGCCTGAGACCTGACGCTGGATCAACCCGTCATGTTACTGAAGAAGGACAAGAAGTCAGATCGGGAGATTGATGGAGGAGTATGGGGTGAGGAGAAAACGTTTCCGCGAAGGTGAGCCACAGGCGGTTAGAACGGCAGGGGACCTGAGGGCCAGGGGGCAGACTCGTGGGTCAAGGCCAGGAACGGACCGCACACGCGGCCAAGGGGCGAGCTGAGACCCCGGGAGAGGTCTCTGAGGCGGAAGCCGAGCTGACGGCCCAGCGAAGAAGGGGACCTGGAGCCAGAACCAGCTGACGCGAGCTGAGGCCGGAGAGTCTCCGTCCGGGGCGCCCTGGGGGGCGGCCATGTCCACCCAGCAGGCCGCCGGCCCGGCCACAGCCCACCCGGCTCCCCTGGGCGCCCTGTCAGGAGAGGCCCCCAGCCCGCCGGCCGGGCCGCCTCGCCCCGCAGCGCAGGGACAGCAGGCCTCGGCCTCGCCGGGTCGCACCTGCGCTCGCGGGACGCAGCCCGCGCCGGGAGGGGCGCGCCCTCAGATCACAGCAGCGGGAGCCCAGCCGCGCGGTGGCCCCGAGAGCAGGGTGCGGCGCTCAGGGCTGCGAGACGGCCCGCCGGGCGGCGTCCCGGGCGCCCTGACTCCCGGGCGCGGGAGCGCCGACGGGACCCGCCTCAGGGGAAGCGCCAGGCGCGGCCCCAGGGCCGGCGGCCTTGACGGGCGTCTGGAGGAGGGACAGGCGGCCAGGGGGCGCGTGCGGAGGCGCGAGGCGGGGCGAGGGTCCCACACACGGGCTGGGGCGGGCGCCTGAGGCCGCAGGGCGTTCCGCCGGGGCTTTCAGGAGCGTTTTGGGGCGGCGACGGCACTCGGGGCGCGCAGGTGCGGACCCACCCGGGCCAAAGCCCTGAGCTCCCGGGGCGGCCCTTCACGGTTAAAGCCAGAGCTGGCCGCCCGACGCGTCCACCTGAAGGCGTTCCCGCTCTCGTTAAGAACGAACACCGTTCAACTTCCGTCCCCCCAGACCCGCGCCGTCAGGCCACCCCAGAGCACCGCCTCTCCTCAGCCTCGTGTGCCCACGACGCGCAGCACCCGGTCACCTGCTGGGGGTCTCAGCACCACAACCCTGGGGGCACAGGGGGCAGGCTCCCCAAGCCAGAGCCCAGGACCCCCAACCAAGGAGGGCGATGGGATTTGAACCTAAGCAGACCCAAAGGGTCCTAAACTAGTCTAGTTTTAAAGAGAAAAAACCCCCTGAACGTTGAAGGACACAGGCCTGCGTCCGTCAAGGAAACCCGCTGGGCCTCAAGGGATGAGCTGCCGCCTCGCGGTCACCGCCGGCTCCTGGCCAGGGCCGCCTGTGTCCCAACCCCCTGGCTGGCCCACCACAGCGACCTCACCCTCCAAGGCACCTTGCGGAACTGCCAACTGGCTTATCCGCAGGACAACATCTGACCAGTCCTCTCTCTGGGAGACGGCCAGGGAACGCCAGCCCCGTTTCCTTGTCTTCTTTAGACCCCATCAGGTTTCCACACGACTGTGAACTAGAAGCTGGGGGCAGCAGGCCAGCGGAGCGGCGGACCCCTCCCACGAGGTGAGCATCACAGACGCCTGCCTGAGGGACAGCAGACAGGGCCCGTCAAGCCGTCTTTCGCTGGGATCTATGAACTGGAAGGCTCCTTTACGTGATTCTAGGGTATGCTCGGTTTTCCTGGGAACCCCATCTGCACGGGGAGACGGGACACATGACTCCCTGCGCCCCGCCCTGGGCAGAGAGCACGAGCATCTTCACTCTCGCCTCCAACACAAAGATGAGCCTGTCAATCCCTGAAAACAAACGTCTATCCTGAAGTGTTTTTAACCACCATGATTTTGAAATAAATAACCGTGAGGTTATCTGAACTTGCTAGCTGCCAGATTCTAGAAAACCCAGTATTTGTAAGCTGCCCCAGTGGTTGGTTTGATGGCTTCCGCCTTGACCCCAGCGCAGGGAAAAGGATGTGAGGGTCGTAGAGTCAGTCGGGCCAACCCCAGAGGCAGCCTGTAACCTCATGCGAACTTCTTCAACTTCGGAGGTTAGGTTTTTGCCTGGTGCATAAAAGGAACAGCATCACCTTTCAGCAGGCTGTTGTGAGGGTTTAGGAGATGAACGGAAAGGCCCAGCAGAACACAGCATGTGGTTGACGTTTTCTAAGTTCTTTCCCTGCCGCCTTAATGGAGCCTAAACCCTAGTCGTATTCCTGTGTGAAAGTGAGGTTGCTCAGTCGTGTCCAACTCTCTGTGACCCCATGGACTACACAGTCCATTGAATTCTCCAGGCCAGAATACCAGAGTGGGTAGCCTTTCCCTTCTCCGGGGGATCTTCCCAACCCAGGGATGGAACCCAGGTCTACCACATTGCAGGTAGATTCTTTATCAGCTGAGCCACCAGGGAAGTCATACTCCTATATGATTCCAAAGTCTGAAACTTCAGATTACGTAATTAACTACTGTTAAAGTCCAGCCTTTTGTGTAAAAGGATAAAATCATAGGAATCCCGAAGAAATTATTCAGATGCTGGCAAGTCAGTCCCCAAGTTTTGTTACTTTTGCCTGCTCTCTTGTAAGGATGACGATCTTACCAATACTGATCAGCTTGACGAGAGAACCTAGAACACTCCCCAGACAACCAGGGTCTCATTTATGCATCAGGCTGCTCTTCACTAAGCTGAGGATACTAGTTCAAAGACAAGTAGGATTTTACTTAACAAAATTAGAATGAATTTACTGGTTTTACAGTTACAAATGATGCTATCCAAAACTCTGGTAAACTACTTCACATCTGGAAATGTCTTTAAATGGAAGGGTGTAATTTAGCAAAATCCTGTAGAAATGATGTGTACTGCCAAGTTCATTGGTTAAGGAAAATCACATTACTTAAATGCACTAGCTAAACAAGTCTTCCCTCATGCCGTGGGAAGGGGGACCACCGATCCACGCGGGACATGTGCCGAGCGAGAGCCGCACGTGTCACGGTTATCCACGCCTGCTCCTCTAGGACATCACAAGTCCTTAAGGAAGGGCTCCGGGGTCACCCCACTCCTGCTTCCGCATAGAATCGAAACGCAGCTCCAGGCTTGTGAAAGCGAGCACGCCTTTAGGGCAGGAGCGTTTTAATTTTTTAAGATCTAAATGTGCCTTTTTCTCCTATCAAAGTGACTATTTTCTGACGCTTATTTAAAATTAAAAACTAAAGTCAATCAATGATCCTTCCCTTCTGATTTCTCCTTTCCCCAGGCGTCTACCTCGGAGTTCACGGGAAAGGAAGTCTCTCAAGTCCCTCTAGTCAGACTGTGAAATAAGCGATGCAGCTGCACACGTGAGGTGAGATCCATGCTTTATCAACACGTTACTCTCACAAGTCCCAGTGATAGCTCGACACACAAGACTCTCAGTTCATTTTACAGACTCTGGAACCAAGGTGTTCAAAAGGTGAATTCTGAAACCATGGTTGGTGCAGCAAATTAATATATCAAAACAAACAAAAGCTTCATCCAAATATTTACATTTAAAAAAGACATTTAAAAAAACAGGCTACTTATTAAGTGTGCTTGAACAAACCATGTGTGGAATTGAATTCCATTCATTATGGAGTTAGTTTCTGCTAAACACTGAAACTACAGAGACCCCTGGCATCTGAGGATTTAAGAATTTTCAAGTGTTCTCAATCTATGCTAAGAAAATAAAACATGACAGATGGTTTCCGTGCGCTAACTTGGACCTCTGAAGTGGAAGGGCTAGTACATAAGGCAGGTTACTCATGAGTCAGAGGCCCGGCACCCGTAACCGGGCCTGGCTTTGCCACTGCCTAAGTACCACCAGGAATTCAATAAAATGCTCCGTAGAGGTCACTGAATTTTGTAGTACACCTCACTTCATTATATCCCTGTAATTTCACAAACCTGGGACATTCACAAAAATGTTTTGAAATATATTCCTTCCGAAGGTGGAGGGTCTCCTATATTACATCAAAGTAAAAACCATGCAGTTTCTTAGAGCTCACAGAGCTTTTCCAAAGTAAACTATTGATCATACAGCCCAATTAAAAACTCAAACACTGTTTCACAGGCACAGGAAAGTCACAGCTCAGCACAGCCAATGCAGTTAATCTGACACCTCAGCCCCGCTTGCAAAGCGGTTCACAGCTATACAGTCACTCGCTTCCTTGACGTCAGCTTTGGCTCAGATGTTTAAATACTTAAGCAACTTGGAAAGATTTTTCATTTCTGTTCTGTTATTTTCTTGTGTGAGCATGGGTGTAGGGGGAATTATAATAAAGAGGGATTAAGTTCATTATAATGAAGACAGATCAGGAATAAAACAGCTACTAAAACTTCATTTACCATTTCCTTACAAAATATATGTAGAAGAATATGGCTTAAAGACAGAGGGGAAAAACCTCTTATTTGTTCATACTATTTTATCTGGTACTTACCCAGTCTGACAATGTCAAACTTAATTTACCATCAAGGACAAGGCAGACTAAGAGGAATTTTATGAAGTCCAATTCATTTTGGTTTTGATATTCTAAGTGCTTAAGATTTTGGAGTTTTTCAGATTAACTTTAAAAAAAAAAATCAATAACCAAAACACCCCAAAGATTAGACAGAAAACAACTGGTTAACCATTAAAAATTATCCAATTCTTATTAGAACTTTGCTTAGTCTGCAGACCAAGGCAACGTTTCTTAAGCAAGATGCTTCCGTTGAGAAAAACGATCTCTTAGGGGAAAAACAAAACCAGAGTGGTCTCAGCTACTCCACTGCAGGTCGGGTCAGAAACAGAACAACGGACAACGACTCAGTCTCCACAAAGGTACCATTTTCTTTTTTTTTTTTTTTAAAGACAGTGACGTTGGTTTTATGGATCAAAACCAGAATTTTCATGTTTCACAATTTTGGTGCTAGAGATCCCCAAATTGCCTAACTCACTGGGGAAGGTTTCTGAAAGTGTGCATTAGAGTAAACAGCAGCAAAATACCCAACGTTACTGCTAAAAGCAGCTGCTCCTGCTTGCGCCTTTAGAATACTAGCCGTAAAACAGCAAAAACACGCACATCTGTGCCAGCAGTTGGGATGTGAGCTATTCTAAACAAGAAACAACTGTTAACAGTCCAAGGCAGGACCTCTACAATCATACTGGGCAAGCGCTGAGTTGTGGGGAGAAAATGCAGCACATGCCCAAGAGGAGACAATGCACACGTTTAGTATTCTAAAGGCTGCTTCAGGCAGGCCAGCAATGATTCTGCTAAGACCAACTGCTCACATACACACACACGCACACACATAGATTTTAATGGTTTAAAAAAAACCAAATTTGTTACTTTAGAAAAATAAATGCAGTGCATTTTCAGCAATATGATCGCCACAGACTCTGATTGCTCAGTCCACACATAAGTAGTAGCCGCCTTCTATGGTGATATGGCTTCTCTGCACTAATTCCCATCAGGCCGAAAAACATTAGGGCGGGTTAAGTAAAGACCGAATTGTTGCACAAAGGAACATTTACTCATCAGATCCCACTGATCTCTTCTGTGCCCGTTTCCTGGGCAACCTTCTTGGTGAAGCTTTATCTGAAAGAAAAGAGGAAGTTTTAACTTGCCTGACTATATAAATGTGTTAAATTCAATAGCATTTTTCTTCAATTTTACCATTTAGTTCAAAAAATAACACACATGCAAGAAGACCATCACCAATAAACGTCTCTTACCCAGCACAGGTTTCTAAACTGAATGTTCAAGTCCTTCAAGAGGTTAACTCAAAATGAAAAGTCTACATACTTATAAGCTGCTAAGTACATCTTAGAGGTCATCACCACGCACACACACTTTTCTGGGTAGTCTTGTATGCTGACAGATGATGGCAAGGCTTACTGCGGTGACCGCTTCCCCGTGCACACAGATCTCTGTCCTTAGCTGTGCACCTGAAACTGACAGGCTATTGCGACTGCCCGTTGGAGCTCCGCGACCAGGGCGGGGAGGGCTGACCTGGTCACGGGGACAGTGAAGCTGCCATGCAAAATCTCCCTGCGGTCTACAGCTGAGCATGTTTATACCTGCAAAAGGACAATCTTCACGAACAGCATAAACAATTGATGCTGGTTACAAACTGAGACAGTATTTACAGACACAGCACCATGCACTTGGCACAATGTTCAGCAGTTTCACAAACTTACCTGAAATGAGCGGCAGGTTAGAGGACATCACACAGGACAGTATCAGTGTTAGAACCTACATTCTACACACACAGCAGGATTTCGCCTTTTCTCCAACATTAGTCTTAGTGTGGCAACTAAACCAAACCACTTGGTGCTGCTCCTTTCACTTTCATCCAGTGGGAGGCGTCATCTTGAAGTTTATTTAAAAAGCAAAAGATTGTCTTCTCTCTGACCATTGCCCTTTTTATTTTCTAGGACCACCTAACCTATTAGGAATGTAAGTTCTTTATGGAGTAAGTTACAAATTATCTTCCCAGTATAAAAAACATGTAGTAAATGTTTACAACAAATATTTACAAGCTAAAGACTGTGCTTAAGAATTAAACGCCTGAAGTATCACATGAGAGCTGGCCTCTGTGCTTTGGCGGCAGGTTGGTGGTGAGGGGCTTCAGGGGTCGGTGCCTGACAGCAAGCACAGACGCACCTTCCGGTGAAGAAAGCCCACAACTTTCACCAGGTTTCCAAAAAGGCCAGACTATGAATTAATTGCCTTTTCTACCTCTATTTTACTTTTTAAAATAAATAATAATAGCTAATTAATTAGTGTTCACCACCCCCACCCCCAACAACAAAAATACTTCAGAATCAGCCATTTACGTGGACACAGCTGTTACTATAGATATGAAATGATCATTACTGACTCCCAATGTCAACCCCTGCAGCAGAGTTTTAAATACAGAAATACACGATAAAAGTCTCTAGGAACCTGCAAAGCCTATTTGTTCAACAAGTGAATTTCACTCCATCAGTAGAACGGCTCGCTCCAGCTTACCTTTAACAGTGAGTCTAGAACCTTGCCCACCCACCTGTCTGCCCATCAGTTAAGCAGCAGACACATGAAACAGAGAGTGGCCTGGAGTCATCCAGCTTTGGGGAAAGCGGCTCCAAACGCCACAAATGCCCAGAAAGTGGTGTTTCATTTCAGCCAAGAAAACTGATGCATATACGATGCCTTTCAGTCTCCAGAGGAAAACCACCACCTCACCAGTCCCCCAACCCCCGCAAAACCCAGTGCCCAATCATGATGCCTAAAGCCAAGCCTCCTGTGCTAAGTCACTTCAGTCGTGTCCGACTCTGTGCGACCCCATAGAGGGCAGCCCACCAGGCTCCCCCGTCCCTGGGATTCTCCAAGCAAGAACACTAGAGTGGGTTGCCATTTCCTTCTCCAATGCATGAAGGTGAGAAGTGAAAGGGAAGTTGCTCAGTCATGTCTGACTCCCAGCGACCCCATGGACTGCAGCCTACCAGGCTCCTCCATTCATGGGATTTTCCATGCAAGAGTACTGGAGTGGGGTGCCACTGCCTTCTCCAAAGCCTCATTCTTAACTGTAAATGAAAAATAAGGTACCGTTCCATAGCATACTGATAGATTAAACGTGGGAACAAAGCTAGTGGAGGTGATAGAATTCCAGTTGAGCTATTCCAAATCCTGAAAGATGATGCTGTGAAAGTGCTGCACTCAATATGCCAGCAAATTTGGAAAACTCGGCAGTGGCCACAGGACTGGAAAAGGGCAGTTTTCATTCCAATCCCAAAGAAAGGCAATGCCAAAGAATGCTCAAACTACCGCATAATTGCACTCATCTCACACGCTAGTAAAGTAATGCTCAAAATTCTCCAAGCCAGGCTTCAGCAGTACATGAAACGTGAACTTCCTGATGTTCAAGCTGGTTTTAGAAAAAGCAGAGGAACCAGAGATCAAATTGCCAACATCCGCTGGATCATGGAAAAAGCACGAGTTCCAGAAAAACATCTATTTCCGCTTTACTGACTATGCCAAAACCTTTGACTGTGTGGATCACAATGAACTGTGGACAATTCTGAAAGAGATGGGAATACCAGACCACCTGATCTGCCTCTTGAGAAATCTGTATGCAGGTCAGGAAGCAACAGTTAGAACTGGACATGGAACAACAGACTGGTTCCAAATAGGAAAAGGAGTACGTCAAGGCTGTATATTGTCACCCTGCTTATTTAACTTATATGCAGAGGACATCATGAGAAATGCTTGACTGGAAGAAACACAAGCTGGAATCAAGATTGCCAGGAGAAATATCAATAACCTCAGATATGCGGATGACACCACCCTTATGGCAGAAAGTGAAGAGGAACTCAAAAGCCTCTTGATGAAAGTGAAAGTGGAGAGTGAAAAAGTTGGCTTAAAGCTCAACATTCAGAAAACGAAGATCATGGCATCTGGTCCCACCACTTCATGGGAAATAGAGGGGGAAACAGCATCAGACTTTATTTTTCTGGGCTCCAAAATCACTGCAGATGGTGACTGCAGCCATGAAACTAAAAGACGCTTACTCCTTGGAAGGAAAGTTATGACCAACCTAGATAGCATATTCAAAAGCAGAGACATTACTTTGCCAACAAAGGTCCGTCTAGTCAAGGCTATGGTTTTTCCAGTGGTCATGTATGGATGTGAGAGTTGGACTGTGAAGAAGGCTGAGCACCAAAGAATTGATGCTTTTGAACTGTAGTGTTGGAGAAGACTCTTGAGAGTCCCTTGGACTGCAAGGAGATCCAACCAGTCCATTCTGAAGGAGATCAGCCCTGGGATTTCTTTGGAAGGAATGATGCTAAAGCTGAAACTCCAGTACTTTGGCCACCTCATGCGAAGAGTTGACTCATTGGAAAAGACTCTGATGCTGGGAGGGATTGGGGGCAGGAGGAGAAGGGGACGACAGAGGATGAGATGGCTGGATGGCATCACTGACTCGATGGATATGAGTCTGAGTGAACTCTGGGAGTTGGTGAAGGACAGGGAGGCCTGGCGTGCTGCGATTCATGGAGTTGCGGAGAGTCGGACACGACTGAGCGACTGATCTTATCTGATCTGAACACTTGAGGATGATTAGTGAGAGAGGAAGAGAACAGGAAACGTCACACACTGCCCACACCACCTTTGGGGAGGGAACAGGAATACTTTCCACGAAGATGTACATACCGCTTAGACCTAGCTATTCTACTTTTAGGAAATTACCCTGGGTGGGAGAGTGGGCAAAATAGGAGCCTGGGGGCAAAGGGTACAAGTCCAAGGACCTGATTGATATACGAAAGGCGACTGCAATCAAACGATACTGGGCTGCCACCTGAACACGGCTCAGACAGCATACCTCAAAAGGGGTCTCATCTAATCATAAGAAAACACCCATGTGGGACGGTGCCGACTAGGTGACACGATCACTTCATCAACGCCAAATCATCATGGTGTACATGCAAAACAAACGTCACGTGTCAACTACACCTCAATTTGGAAAATTATCCCATCATCTTATTTTTAAGAATATTCACTGGAGAATTAATTTTAAGAACAAAAAAACCCTGGAAACAGAAACTGTTCTATCTTTCAACACAGAACAGGCTTAATCAATCCTAACACATTTATATAAAAGAACTGTAAAAGAATACTATATGGTCGGTAAAAACGAGGTAAGTATGTAAGTAATCACCACAGACAGACACCCAAGGCACGAGAACTCAGGCTGTAGAACCGTGTGCCACACGACCCTACCTGTGAACACAGACACAGAAGCACCAGAAGTGCACACTGACACGCGTGTAGAAACCGCCTAGAGTAATACGTGAACACAGTGACTCATGGAAAACGGGACTGGTGGAACCAGCAGGTGGCATGGAATTTTTCACCTTAAAAAAATGAGGTCATACTGCTTTTATAATGTGTTTTAAAAAGTCTGCTTACCACTGGAGAGAGAGAGAAAAAAAACTACATTCTCCTATAAAGATTAGTATTTCACCAACTGCATATATAATGAAACTGAAATTATATTAGATAAACTCTCAGGCAGTATGGTAGGTTTATTCTTTCAAATACAGTGGGTAGTTGGCAGTTTGTTTTCTAATAAACAGTGGTAGAAAACTGTCGTTCATTAAACTTACTATAAGGTATTCACATGCTGCACAAGAGCTCTCAATACTATATCAAATACCATTAAAAAAATTAATTGCCTCACCTCTTCTACTCTGCACTGAAGCAACAGGAAAGAAAAAAAAGATAGGGAAAGGTTAGGAATATAGAGAACTCACACATCTGTACACAAAATGCAGATGCGGAAGTATTTCTAAATTAAAGTATACATACAGCACACAGTAAAAATGTAAAGCATTCATTAATCATCATATTAGACTCCAGAAGTAAGGAAAAGGTAAGTGCTAAGTAGCATCAACCAGGCTTTTTTTTTTTTGCTAAATCTAAGACATTGACTTCCATTTAAGAGAAAAATTTCCAGCCAAATTTGAGTACTTACTGATCTGGTTCAGAGTTTCCTGAGGAATCCAGCTCATGTCAACGTCGTTTTGACTCGAGGTCCCCATCTCGACCTTCTGAATGGGCCTCTTGCGCTGAGAGAAGACAAAAGCACCATGTTACAGGAGCTCCATTAGTGCTTTATTACTGTGATTTAAAAAAGACCTCTATCAAGCTACCTGCTGAACTATCTTTAGATAAACACGTTCTCTGCTAGTTCTAAAACGTATTCCTCAATTATTTTTTTAACTAGACGGGGGAAACCATATCTACAGCAATTATAAAGAATAAAGAATAAACCTTCACAATTATTTACTTCCAGTCTTTAACCTTTTCCTCTGCTCTAAGGCTTCCTATGTTAATACAATTGGTAGACCAAGTAAGAACTACTATTTATACAATGATTTTTCTCATTTTGGGAATCTGAAGAATAAATTTATTTTCACATTCAACAAAATGTGGGATAATTACTGAAATGTTGCATGCAGATTCCTGCATTGTATCTAAATACACTTAAATAGCTGGTATAAATAAAACAAAAACATGCAATCTCAGTTAAGCTAACAGCCTCAAGCTTTGTTCCTTGAGTATTTGCAGCAAAACTGCAAGAAAGAAAAGAGACGGAACTCTACCCTTCAATCCTATTCTTTAAAAAATAATAAACCCCATCTAATTATTTACATAAGAAACCGAATAATTAATTAGTCTGAAAACTCAATCTGAATACATAGAAAGACAACTGAAAAAAATGGTTTATCCCTAATACATAAATTTATAGCAAAAATGCTACTTTATGAAAATGAGGCTATGAAAGTGATGGAAATTAACGTTTAAGCACTATTTCTCTTTAAAAGATAATGAGTTAACACGTACTACCAATATCACAGAGATTTAACTACCTAATTGCTTAATAAATAATGATTAACCAAAATTTATCCAGCAATTGTCTGGAGCCAGTGGACATCAATATATTTGACACAAACCATGTTACACACTGAAAGGAACAGTATGGATTATTCCATTTTGGGGCTTTTGTTTGGAGGGTGGGGAGGAGAGGGAGATGAGGACGCAGGGGAAGAATTAACCACCGTGTTCAAAGCCAGGAGACCACAACCACATGAGGGCCTTCAACACTAACACTTTACTACTCCAGCAAGAGCAGAATTCGGCCAATTTCACTCTTTCTTTTTCAAACCAAGACTCATTTAATTGCTAATTAGAAATGAGCCCTATGATCAAGAAGAAGCTGTATGGCTAATAAGTAAAATAACATAGTCATTAACTGCATGTGGCAGAAAATTCTAAACAAACGCAAACACACCCCCAAGGTCTCATCTTCAAGCTTCATTTTAAAAAGGTGTAACAAACCTGTAAATCTATAAACCCACAGTGAGAGCAAGCAGGCACAAATATGGAGACTGTACTTGGCACTGTACCGACTTCGGAAGACCCCAACAGGAGCTGCTTAGTTCAAGCATATTTACCTTTCTAGATTCCAGGAGCTGATGAAGGCCAACGACAACCAGCAGCCCGAGACCAGCCAGGAACATGTACATAAATATGCTGATGTCAAAGGAGAAGACAGAAACCTGCTTCAGTTCATAAAAAATACCACAGCTAATTAAAACTACAACTGAGTTTAACTCAGAAGACCTGTGAGGTAACTGCAATGATAATTCTAATACAACGTATGTTTTCCAAACAATTTGTGGGGAAAAAAAAAGTAAAATATTTTAAATTCAACTAAAATGAAGGTAATAGTTTCATGAATTTACCTTTATCTTTAACATCAATTAGTCTCCCCCCTACTCTGCCAAGAGGCACATGATCTACAATGAATGACTTCATAATTCGTTATATTCTAAGCTCAGTTAAAATAAATGCATTAGGTTTTGTTCCTCACAGATTTTGCACGATTTTATTTAAAAACTCCTCTTTGTGAGTCACAAGTATACACTGAATAAGCGATTCAGTATTCACAACAAATGCATTTTTCAAGATAAAAATCTCCTAACATATTTTCAGTAGCAATTTTGGAGGCATGCAACTTCCATTAGGCTGGTGACTGTAAAACATTTAAAGACAAGAAGAACAAAAAGCGAACTCTCTTTCTAAATCAATTTTTGTTAGTTTTAACTACCCTTCCTAACGCGCTGTTGTTAATCCTCATTGTGAGAATCATCTCAAGTGTGGAGTTGAGTGGCCAAGCTTTCACCCCACCCACAGCCGGCTCCACGTTCACCGTGACATGCCAGGACGAGGCGCGGCCCCCAGTCCTGCCTCCGAGACCAAAATCTACATGCGGCAAAGCTCACTCACGTTTCTCCATCTAACCCATCTTCTCTCTCGATAATTGTAACCGTTTGATTGAAGACAGCATCTTGGAAAACATTACCCTGTTAAGAAAAAATAAATCACAAAAATCTGAAATGTACTAGAATAATGAAAGCCTGTAAGATTTCTTCAAACTGTCATCCTAATATGCACTACAGCTCTCTCATCACTTACAATATCCTAAGACTCAACAGAGTCGTGCATAAGTGTACTAAGTCAGGGACGCAACATTATGACGTTACTTTGTCCTACAAAACAAAAAATGACTCCAACTTTGCTAAAATTGTCCCCACTTTCTTTGAAACCAGGGAAGTGAATACACAGTAAAACATACAGAAAGAAGCAGAGAACACAGAACACTCTTCAGCTAGAAGCCCTGGCTTCTGCTGTATGTAACCCTTCAAACAAGAAAGGAAAAGCATGAACATGGGCATTCTGCAGTAGAGCCTTGTTTTAAGAACTAGACTTGAACAAAAGTCAAGTCCATACTGACAATGTGTTGGAAATCAATTTACCTTAAACAGTCAGGGACATTCACAGTGTCAAAATCTTTTTTTTTGGTGGTCTCGAAATAATTTTGTCAGCTCAATCCAATTTCAGTTTTCAAATACATGAGACTCACTGGGACAGCACACAGCCATGCTCCGTGTTCTGCGTGAAGCACTGAGGCAATGCTTTTCCAAACTGCCCTATTTAGTGTTGAACTGTAACGGTTTAAGTCTTATTTCAAGATCTTTCGATTAGCAAACCAAGATGAAACAGACATTCAAACAGAACTGAGACTACAGGCATGCTTTTGGATCAAGTTTAATTCTGCTTAAAAACAAGATGAAATTTATAATCCTGCAAGCTACTAAGCTGTAACATTGAGGAAATTTAGTACATTGTTTTGAAAATAAGGAAGGGGAATTCTTGGCGGTACAATGGTTACAACTCAGTGCTCTCAATGCCGGGGCCCAGGTTCAAACCTGGTCAGGAACTGAGATCACAGAAGCCCAGGAGGTGCAGCCAAAAAAAAAAAAAGATGGAAAAATCTTTTCCACATTCTACTAAGTAGTTTTAAAAAAACAAAAAAGGAAAACTTAATGGTAGCATCAGAAATTTAATGCAGACATAAGATAAATACGCTGACACTAGGGTGATGAAAAGGTTGAATAAGCTTTCCACAAAGGATGACATTTCCTTTCCTGAAAGCCTTTTAGATGTGCTCTCGTCTGAAGGAGGACCTAACAGTCAGCATCTGGAGGTCAATTCCCGGCAGCAAAACTCTAGTGGGCTCCTCTCATCCACTCACTGGGCACACCACACTATGGAGGAAGACGCCCGAGAGGCTATTTGGGTCTCATGAACCATAAGCCTTTTTAATATCCTAAACATATTCGGTTATATTTTATGAGTGTATAAATGACAGGAAAAGAGTCACAGAAAGTCCTTAAAACTTACACACAGTAGTAGTAAAATGGGCAAAATGCAAGTGACAAAAAGCACAAAGATTACTTAATATGTATGAACACCTGAGGAGGCCGTGGATTCCACTTTCTTTTCTAGAACTTTCCTAGCCCGCACTCACTCGTCTCCAGGACGCGGCACTTGTCATGCCATGATGTCTGTTTACACTCCTCTGGCCCACTGCATTACAGACTCGAAGACAGATGTGTGTAATCTACCTTTGCCTGCCCACTGCCCATCAATTTCAACCACCAAACAGGCACTCGAACGAATAAACACAATAGTACTTAGACGTCAACTGTCCTCATGGGCCCCTAACTTAAGGAGGGCCTTACGTTCAGATCCTTGTAGTTCAGGTTGATGACCAGACCGAAGGGCCGGCCCCCCATGGGCTCTGCGGGGATGAAGGAGTACTCAAAGGTTGCCTGTCTCTGGGGCGGCACAACCGTGTTCAGAGGAAGAGCGGTGAAATTCTGGATATAAAACTGGTAGTCCTGAGGGTAACGGAATGAGGCGTCCAGAGACTCGACAATAAAATCTTCTGTACCCTTGTTTGTAAAGCCTACCAGGAACTTCACAATGTTATTTGCTGGAAAATCTACGAAACAAAAAAAAAGAGGAAGGTTAGAAAACATTTAAAAGGTGCAAAAGACACAGACATTACAAATGGATTCTGACGTCTGTTCCTGCTGTGTATGGAATTGGTTTCAGAACCCGTTTCAGGAGAACACTGCAGCCGTGCTCCAGCAGCTTGAGTGTAAGCTGAAACCCTTGCTGACGTGCCAGCGCTCCAACTGAAGAGCTCAACGGAGCTGCCGAGTCGCCGGGAGCAGCGCGGCGCTGCAGCAGTCAGGGCCCCCAGGGCGGCTGCGCGCGGTGCAGAGCTCACCAGCGCGCCGCTCAGGCTCTGCCGGCTGTGCAGACAGTGGGGAGGAGAGTGACAGGGAGGGGACACCTGAGATTCACCTGCAAACTGTAACGTCTGTCAGACGTTAAAAAAAAAACCCTTATCTACTTTAGGCAGTTACTCAGAATGCAGATCTGAAGGTTAAGACCCACGGAGGCAGCTACAAAAAAAAAAGAGGAAAACAAAAACCTTTCAATCGAATCACACTTTCTGTAGACATAGAGCTGGAATGTACATGGGAATAAAACAGAGAGCTTGAGAAGGCCCCTCAAATGAATAATCTCCAATAATAAGTATTCGATAATCATTTACAGAGCTACTAATCCACTGAAGCACAGGTTCTGGGGCCAGATGGACCTGAGTCTAAACCGTCTTCACAGCCTGTTTACTGAGAGAGTGACCCTGAGCAAGCAGTGACCTCTGAATCAGTTCAACAACTCTTCTCTTGGGGTTCCTGTTAGGATCCAGTTAACACACACAAAATACTCAAAACGTCGGCTCTCAATAAATGTTAGCCATTTATTTTCTTCTAACGCAAGACAGGCTTTAATAAAAAAAAGATTTATTATTTCACTAGTATTTACACTCAAAATATGAATGTTAATTTTACCGTGGCAGTTTGGATAAAGTTTAAAAACAGTATCTTTCAAGGGGACATTTAATTGCAAGTTAAAATGGATAGTATTTATCTTCCCCCTTAGTTTCAAACCCAGAAACGATACTTTACAGATACCCGTATTCATACATATATTAGCAGGTTTTTTCCCCCCAAAATGTGTCTGCACTATATTTGCAGAAATAAAGATCTTTATCATTATTATTCCCCAAAAAGTGAGCTTGTCATTTAAAACACTCCTGTATCTGAATTACAACCACATTCCCTGCTCACCTTCTCCTTTCACAAACAGGATGGTTGTATCTGCACTTGGCGAAGCTTCAGGTTCACCTGATACATCATCTTCCTCTTTATCTTCAGCCTAAAAGAAATGCTGAAAACAGATTACTATGGGGAAAAGCACAGCATCATTTAAGAATAGTGACTTCACTGGATTTGGGACAATATATTAGTATATTGCATCTCCAAGGCTGTGCTGAGATCAGTAGTGGAATCTGCAACTGTAACTGAGAGTGAAGCCTGAGATTCTGTATTTCTAACAAGGATCCACCAAATGCCCATGAAGCTGGTACTTAGATTACACTCTGAACTGCAAGGTTCTAGAGCCCAAGTGGGTAAGTTTTCTATAAAGTCTGAAACTTTGAAAACCGTATTTTTCAAAAGGACATATAATTTCTAGTTAAAATGGACAGTATTAATTTTCCTCCTTAAATGCCAGGAACACTACTTTCCAAGAAAAGAAGTAGTCTCAAACACAGTCTTCAATTCCCTCCCCAACAAAGGGGAAAGGAGGGGCCGGTCTAAGGACTCAGACATCAAATCCTTTCAGCTTTGGAGCCGAGGCTCCCCCGCGAGTGTGCGGCTGCAGGCGCAGGAGGCGAGCAGCCAGAGCCGACATGGAGAAGGTGGCAGGGCTGGCGCGGGCCCGCGGGCTGCTTCTGCCGCCCCTGCTCCAGGCCTGGTTATGAGTCATCCCGTCCCAATTTACAGAACGACCTCCCTGCGAGAAGTCGGCACACCATTCGGAAGAAACGGTCTTTAAAAAAACGTGACTAGGGAAATCATGAGGTGGCCAGCAAGCAATCGCTCAGTCGTGTCCGACTCTTTGCGATCCCATGGACTGTAATCTACCAGGCTTCTCTGTCCATGGGATTTTCCAGGCAAGAAAGAGTACTGGAGTGGGTTGCCATTTCCTTCTCCAGGGGATATTCCTGACTCAGGAATCAAACCCAGGTCTCCCGCATTGCAGGCAGACACTTTACCCTCTGAGCCACCAGGGAAGCCCCATTATGAGGTGGAGATGTCCTGAAATTCAATTAAATTTGCACGACTCAGAACATTTACTACTAATCACTGAATCGTATGCTTAAAATGAGAAAGTATCATGATATGTAAATTATATTTCATTAACATTGTTTTAAAAAGGTCAACAGAGCAAAGACTATCTTACATTTTAAAATTTCTCCACACCCACCTCATATGCTTAAGGGAAGGTAGGAACCATAAACTTGTCAAATACGGGGAAAAGGAGACACTTGAGAAACAAGAGAAATCACCCTATGACCTGACCACAGGAGTCATCAGCATTAAGGAGTGAGGAGGCAGAGGAGGCAGCGGAGCAGGCAGCGGCGGCAGAACCGAGAAAACCCGGAAAGGCCATGAGGCCAGCAAGGAGGGGCGCTCAGCAAAGGCTCAGGGCGGAGACCGGGCCAGGAACCCGGCCAGAGGCCACTGGCGCTGCAGCAAGATGGGTCCACGAGATTTGTGGAGGAGCTGACCGACCACTGTGAGAGAACGAATGGGAAATGAGCAGAAGAGACAGCTGTACGAAGCACTCTTCTAAGAACTGTGCTGGTAAAAAGGAAACCTGTTAGCAACTTAAGGTGGAGAACACCAAGTGGAGGGGTGTGGGCACGTCTGTAGCTTAACAGAAATAAGTCACCAAGAAAAATCAACGCTGGAAGCTACAGGAAGAAAGAGGATAATAAGCAAGATCCCACAGAACCAGACAGGGGAAGGTGGGAGGGCCCACCCTAGAGGAGAGTAAAAACAACTCTCTGAAAGGAAAGACGCAGACAAGATGACGAGTAATATATTCAGAAGAACTCAAGTTCTATTTGACAGAGTTCACACTGATGGCCTTCACGTTCTGACATCAAAGACCACATTGTTGCAAAGACTTCAAAAAGAAACTGATTTTGGAGTCTGAGAGTGGTTCAAAGATTCTCCGTAGGGTAAATTACAGTAGTCTGAGAGAGAAAATAAGCTAGAAAGTGGAGTGAAAGTGTGAGTTTCTGAGTCATGCCCGACGCTGTGACCCACGGACTGTCGCCCGCCAGGTCTCAGCTCCGAGCGTGCCACAGTGATCCTACTTGTAGCTCAACGTGTCTGCTGTCATACTGGAGTTTTATAGTAAAAGCTTCAAAATCAGACGACTTCTAGATCTTTTCCAAGCCCTCTCTATGAGGAATCTTCATGGCACATAGTTCACACATTATTTTTTGTCTACTCCTCACCCCCGGCAGCAAAACGCATACATGCTGTCCCAGAACACAAAGAGCACAGGAACAGAGAGGCTGTCTGGCCTGTTCACCCAGGGAATCCAGAACAGCGCCTGGTACTCTGCAGGAACTCACAGATACACTGCTTATGGAGGGAAAGAAGGAGAGGAGAGGAAAGGAAGACCCAGAGAGGTAAGCTGCCCAAGGTCAGAAAGTTAAGCGGGGTATGTCCCAAACCCACCAACTGGTCCAGCGGTCCTACTCTGCTGCCTTAAAGACTCCTGTCCATGTCATCTTGGACTGTTCTGTTTCATGTCTCCTTCCTTCTGCCCAAAAATACTAAGGAATTATCCTCAGTGACTGGCCTCATTCTCCCAAGTTCAATCCACTCTGATCCCAGTCACAAACCTCTAAAGGCAAACAGTTTAATACCATATTTGTCTATAGAAGGGATAAATTCTAAATACATTATATACATGTAATAAATCGAGCACAGCACTAACCAAATCTGTCGGTTCATCTTCTTCCACCTCTGCTTCATCGTCTTCATCTTCAATTATAGAATCTTCCACTGTTTCTTCATCTTCTGTAAGATCCTGAGCCACTGCCAATGAGCCTAACAATAAAACACGAAACAAGCAGTTAACCTTTACCCTGGAATACCAACTTTTCCTTTTGTAAAGGCAACAAAAATTTTCCCTCAGAACAACTCAATCTCCCAGTCCACTCAAGTGATGACAAATTACAATGCCTCTAAGAACATTCAGATGATCTTATCTTACTGCTAGTCTTACCAACTGCACATTAATTTTAGCGGGAAATGCTGTTTAACTTTAAAAAGCGGCTGGAAAAATGAATTGCTAAAACTACAGATGCCGTAAAGACCAAATAAATAAATTCAGGCAATTTTGTTAAACATATTAAAAGTAACAAAGTAAGTTTGTTTTAAAACTAAAAAGCTCTACATTTTAATCCATCATTAACCATATAAAACAAACCCCCCCCCCCCAAAAAAATCCAGGCCTAAAGGAAAATAGCAATCTAAATATCTAGGCAAGAAATTGTTTATTAAAGTTCACAACAGCTCAAAACTCTTAGCACTTTATAGCATATAACTCCAAGGAACAAACATCTGTATGACACCTATGGTAAAAACTAGCTCTCATAAAACACATTTGATTTAGTAAAAACGATATTGGTAATTTCAGAGTTGAGAGCTGAGAAAGCATGCATTTATTTTTGCATACAGTTTCAAAAATGTTTTAAGATACTTCTTATAATCCCTACACTTAAAGTCATACTGAAAGTTAAGCATAACTTTAATGCCAAGAAATTATAAATCCTAATTTTATAGGCAAAAATACATGTCACATTAAATCTATTTCAGGCAAGGCCCTCAGAAGAAATTTCAAAGTTTCAGAGACTCTTCCAGCACTTCTCAGAAAGAATGATGATGTGGCAATTCAGTACAGGGGGAAAAATGAGAAAGCATGTGTACACGCTGTAAAACCCAGAAGAAACAGTAAATTCTAAGGACTCGGCATTTCAAGCCTTTTCCACCTCCCTGAGTTCTTACTGCAGTTAAGATTTAAGTCAAATGTTAACACTGAACCACATTTCATGAACTGAAAGTCAGCTTCTACTGCTTGTTGAACAAACCGAAACAGTGCATTCATAATTTACAATAAAACTAGTAAGAAGACGACGTCTGACATAATAAAGTCATACTTAAATTTCAAGACTTCTCAATAAATACCCTGGCTTTCACCCAACATTTATTGAACGTTTGTATGCTAACCAGTAACAATTTTGTGCCTTAAAAAAAATCTAACACTTTTCTATTGGAAAAATTGAGAGAAAATATGTTTTGAAAGACAGACCCTAAGGCACCCCCCCCCCCCCCGCCAAAATCAAAGATACCCAGATAACTGATGTCTCTTAAGAAAATGTTCTAAAGCCAGAAAAAATATAGTCCAGATTCTAGACAAATATGATCACCAAATTTTCCTAGAGAAAATAAAAACAACAACCAGGAAAGCAACTCCTAAAGGAAAAGCATTCCTATTTAAATTTGCAAATGAATTAACAATTGTGGTTAATTCTCAAACTTGGTGTTCTATTAAACAGAAATCAGTCAGTTCACTTTTCTTTGCAAAAAGAACACGTGAAGGGCTGTCACTATCATTCACTTTGCCACACAGCTTGCTTAAACTTACAGAATAAAAGGAATTCTAGCAATCATACGGTCAGACTAAAGTCCATGGAGAAAATTGCAGTTCAAGACAGAATCAGGGCAAGAAGCCAAGTCTCCACATTTTTATCGTCCCCTGTCACACCAGATAAACTGTCGGAATACACCTAAATAACGAAACAGACTACATTTTTCTTCAGGACTATGCAATGCATCCACGGAACAAAAAAAGTTAACAAAAAAGGGGGCGCAAAAGGAGGGCTGGAGTAATGGACGTGCCCAAGGATTCCGCAGCCCGTCTGGGCGCAGGGCTGCACTGGCAAACGAGCACGGGGGGTTTGGTGAAGCCAAGACACCCGGGGACGCAGACGGCTGCGCTGATACACTGGGGGAGGACCGGAGGCCGAGCCGTGTGCCTGGGCCCGCAAACACCCGGGTCTCGGCAAATGAATGGAGGACGCCGGGGCTGGAAGCCAGGGACACGTCAGCTCAGCGCCGAGGGGAGGGCAGGGCAGGGGGCGGAGCGGCAGCCGCGGGCGGTCAGCGGCCCCAGAGCCTCCGGCCGGCCCGCCCGCCGCCCCCGCCGGTCTGGGCTCCGGGCGCGCCCGAGCCCCCGACCCTCCGTGCCGGGGGGCCCGGCGCGCGGGGCCGCACTACGCGCCGGGGGCGGGGATGCGGCCAAGGGCCACCGAGCGAGGCCGACGGGGAGACTCCGGCCCCGGGGGGACCCCGACCCGGGGGGCGCCGCGGCCGCCTACGGCCTCACGCCTGCCTGGTCCCACGGCGGCTCCCGCCCACCAGGCCGAACCCCTCGACCCACGGCCCCGGCCTCACCTCCTGGGCCGACTCGGAGCAGGAGGGTGGCGGGGAACACCAGCAGCAGAAGCAGCAGCAGGCGGCGGAAGGAACTCATGGCGCGGCCGCTCCGGCGTCCAGGGCCCGACCAGGAGAGCTCTCGGCCTCTCCGGCGCGAATGGCGTTACTCTTCATCCGGGCTCCGGGGGAGGGGCGGGGCACGCACCGCGCACGGCCCTCGTCACGCCCCTCCTACGTGGGAGGGGCGGGGCACGCACCACGCAAGGCACTCGCCACGCCCCTTCCCGACGTGGCGGCTGGGTCCCAGCCGTGGGGGAGCGCGGGCAGCCCCGGGAGTCACGTGACAGGTTGCTAGGTCCTCCGAGATTCCCGCGATACCTCCGAGAATCCCGCGAGAGTCCGCCTCCCATCACGGCCAAGGGCTGGCGGCGAACTGCGCTTTTGCCGCTCACCGCGCCATCCATCCCTCTCTCCCAGTTAGCGGTTCCTTTATTTGACGATCAGCTTGGAAGTCTTTGTGCAATTGAAGAGTAATGCCGCTTAATATAAGGAACATGAACTCCCTGTTTTACAGACTATGCCAAAGCCTTTGACTGTGTGGATCACAATAAACTGTGGAAAATTCTGGAAGAGATGGGAATACCAGACCACCTGACCTGCCTCTTGAGAAACCTGTATGCAGGTCAGGATGCAACAGTTAGAATTGGTTCCAGTAAGAAAAGGAGTACGTCAAGCCTGTATATTGTCACCCTGCTTAATTAACTTCTATGCAGAGTACATCATGAGAAACGCTGGGCTGGAGGAAGCACAAGCTGGAATCAAGATTGCCAGGAGAAATATCAATAACCTCACATATGCAGATGACACCACCCTTATGGCAGAAAGTGAAGAGGAACTAAAAAGCCTCTTGATGAAAGTGAAAGAGGAGAGTGAAAAAGTTGGCTTAAAGCTCAACATTCAGAAAACTAAGATCGTGGCATCTGGTCCCATCACTTCATGGCAAATACATGGGGAAACAGTGGCTGACTTTATTTTTTGGGGCTCTAAAATCACTGCAGATGGTGACTGCAGCCATGAAATTAAAAGACGCTTGCTCCTTGGAAGCAAAGTTGTGGCCAACCTAGACAGCATATTAAAAAGCAGAGACATTACTTTGTCAACAGAGGTCCGTCTAGTCAAGGCTATGGTTTTTCCAGTGGTCATGTATGGATGTGAGAGTTGGACTATAAAGAAAGCTGAGTGCCAAAGAATTGATGCTTTTGAACTGTGGTGTTGGAGAAGACTCTTTGAGAGTCCCTTGGACTGCAAGGAGATCCAACAAGTCCATCCTAAACGAAATCAGTCCAGGGTGTTCATTGGAAGGACTGATGTTGAAGGTGAAACTCCAATACCCTGGCCACCTGATGCGAAGAGCTGACTCATTGGAAAAGACCTTGATGCTGGGAAAGATTGAGGGCAGGAAGAGACGGGAATGACGGAGGATGAGATGGTTGGGTGGCATCACAGACTCAATGGACATGAGTTTGGGTAAACTCCGGGAGTTGGTGATGGACAGGGAGGCCTGGCGTGCTGTGGTTCATGGGGTCGAAAAGAGTTGGACACGACTGAGTGACTAAACTGACTGACTGACTGAAACTGCCTGTGTGTGGCACTGAAAAGCAAGAATATGCTTTGGAATATATAATTGTTAAAAAAAAAAAATCCAAAGCATAAAAAATACACATTGGAAAATCTTGTTTCCGCACCACCACCACCACCACCCTGCCCTTGCAGACACCCTCGTCCACAGTTAAACAGTGACAGTTCTTAAATTCTTACCTGACAGTCCAGTGCTAGAAGTCACCTGGTACAGTGCCTACCATAGAGCAAGTGTTTAGGAAATACATAATGTGGGTGGCAGTGGCTGTACTCTTTGCTTCTCATCTAGTGTGGACTTTGAGTTGCTGCCAGCAATCTGGTATGTCATGCAGTCAAACAATGTGAACTCCAGGTACCAGTGGACGAGACCTTCCGGAGAAGTCACAGGGATGATGAAACAAGCTAACCCTTGGTGTGCTCACTGTTGCCATTCCCTGTCATTCAGTCACTGAAAATATTTATAAGCTGTGTATTGTTAACTGAGACACATTAAGCTTAGTAACTTCCCCAAGGCTTAAAAGCTAGTCTAGTGGCAGATGCTAAGATTTGAACCTGGCAGTCTGATTCCAGCAGTGGACACAGGACTGGAAAAGGTCAGTTTTCATTCAAATCCCAAAGAAAGGCAATGCCAAAGAATGTTCAAACTACCACACAATTGCACTCATATCGCACGCTAGCAAAGTAATGCTCAAAATTCTCCAAGCCAGACTTCAACAGTACATGAACTGAGAACTTCCAGATGTTCAAGCTGGATTTAGAAAAGGCGGAGGAACCAGAGATCAAGTTGCCAACATCTACTGGGTCATAGAAAAAATAACAGAATTCCAGAAAAACATCTATTTCTGCTTTATTGACTACACCAAAGCCTTTGACTGTGTGGATTACAACAAACTGTGTAGAATTCTTAGAGATGGGAATACCAGGCCACCTTACCTGCCTCCTGAGAAATCTGTATGCAGGTCAAGAAGCAACAGTTAGAACCAAACATGAAACAATGGACTGGTTCCAAATTGGGAAAGGAGTTCCTCAAGGCTGTACACTGTCACCCTGCTTATTTAACTTATATGCAGAGTACATCATTGGAAATGCCAGGCTAGATGAAGCACAAGCTGGAATCAAGATTGTTGGGAGAAATAGCAATAATCTCAGATATGCAGATGACACCACCCTTATGGCAGAAAACGAAGAGAAATTAAAGAGCCTCTTGATGAAAGTGAAAGAAGAGAGTGAAAAAGCTGGATTAAAACTAAACATTCAAAAAACTAAAATCATGGCATCCAGTCCCATCACTTCATGACAAATAGATGGGGAAACAATGGAAACAGTGACAGGCTTTATTTTCTTGGGCCCCAAAATCACTGTAGATGGTGATTGCAGCCATGAAATTAAAACACGCTTGCTCCTTGGAAGAAAAGCTATGACCAACCTAGACAGCATACCAAAAAGCAGAGACATTAACTTTGCCAAGAGAGGTCCATCTAGTCAAAGCTCTGGTTTTTCCAGTCTTCATGTATGGATGTGAGAGTTGAGTATGTATGGATGTGAAAGAAAGCCGAGTGCCAAAGAATTGATGCTTTTGAACTGTGGGTGTTGGAGAAGACTTGAGAGTCCCTTGGACTGCAAGGAGATCAAACCAGTCAATTCTAAAGGAAATCAGTCCTGAATATGCTGAAGCTGAAACTCCCAATACTTTGGCCACCTGATGCGAAGAACTGACCCGTTGGGAAAGATCCTGATGCTGGGAAAGATTGCAGGTGGGAGGAGAAGGGGACAACAGAGGATAAGATGGATGGCATCACCGACTTGATGGACATGAGTTTGAGCAAGCTCAGGAGTTGGTGATGGGCAGGGAAGCCTGCCGTGCTGCAGTCTATGGGGTCACAAAGAGTTGGACACGACTGAATGACTGAACTGAACTAATTCCAGGCTGTCACTGGCCTAAGACATCTACTGCTTTTTCCTGCACTGGCTATGCTCAAACTGTTTGTCTCTATATGTCATCATGCTGTGTATTTAGAATCACCTCTTCTCTCTGTCCCTGGACCAGGGCTATCTCCCTGACTCTTTTCCCTTCAGAGGACTCTCATTCCTGATGTTAAAGAGATCCCTAGTGAGGTCTGTGACTCCAGTTCTCAGGATGTGTTTCTCCAGAGACTGAACATACGAGGATAATGCAGTTTAGGCTTAAACTGGGACTTTGAGTCTAGTTTTATTATTAAATGGTTACTAATAGATTTTTATTTGGGACTGGAATTTTAGACAGCCACTAAAGGTGCAACAGGGGCAAAGTGTGCCTTCTTGGGGTGGGATTGATGTGAAAATCAGATCATACAAACAGAAAACAGAGAGATCTGTGTGACTGTCCAACTGGCACAAAAACAAAACACAGTAGCCTATGGCTTATTGAAGTAAAATCCTAGCCCTGATCTGGGTACCCACGAATTGTGCACTGTTGCCATTTCCCTTCTCCCCGTAATGAGCAGCGTTCCCTGGGTACCAACCCAGAGCCCTCCCTCTCGCTGGGTCCCCACACCTCTGTGCTTTCTTTCTCTTGCTTACTTATCTACCTCCTTGAAGATCTGTGTTTTCCAGAAATATACCGCACCCTGGTTATTCCCATTCTTACAGCTCAGGCAAACTCACTGTGGATTCTCCACTTCTGTTATTTTACTTCCTTGGTATTTGTTTATAAGCAGAACTTTCTTTTTCTTTGATTTCTTAAGATTTCCCTCAGCATCATGAGATGCTGTCTGTTAAACCTTGGTTTTTGTTCTGGGTGTTCCCCCAGGTAGCAGAGTAGCTAAATAACTTTCTCCTGGCCTTAAGTCTTAGCTCAAGGACCACGTCCTCAGTGCGGCTCACCCTCACTCCCAGCTTAAAATTACAACCCCCAGCCCTTCCCTTGCACTCTCAATTTCTTTTCTCTGTTCTCTCTCTCTCTCTCTTTTTTTTATAGCTCCTTTTGTCTTCTAATACAATATACAGTTTATTACATCGCCTGTCTGTCACATGTTGGGACCAGGGATTTTTGTACCTTTAGTCAATGATATAGAACAGTGCCTGACATTGGTGATAACTCAGAAAACATCTGTTGCATTTGTTGTACTATTACAAGTGACATCTTTCCCTCACAAATTTGCAACCTAAGTTCAAGCATAGACTTAATAAGAAGTGAAAAACTATCAAGCAAAAAAAAAGTTACATTTATTATATGCAAGCAAAGACTTCTGTGCTCTTTCATCCAGCAAGGACATCCTAACCGCCTCCCTGTTTCACTTTCAGAGCTAAAGATCACCTATCCTTTTCATTTGTCTTTGAAATCGCTTTGCATACATAACTTCCCTTTTGTTTCCTCTGTCACTATTTTTGTTTCTGGCCTCCATTTTTCTTGTAGCATCTTATCTGGTACTTTTGATTCTAGCATCATCCACCATCACTACACTTCATACATCACTATTCAAAATGCATAATGTTTTGTGGGTTTTTTTTGGCCATGCTGCATGGCTTGTGGGTCTTAGTTCCCTGACTAGGGATAGAATCCAGGCCGTTGGCAATGAAATCGTGCAGTCCTAACCACTGGATTGCCAGGGAAGTCCCTCAAAATGCATAATCGACCACATTACTCCTACACGTAAAATCGCTCAGAGCTTCTCACAAGGACAAAGTTCACACTTCTTCACATGGCATGGAAGATTATTGATGATCATGGTCATCTCCTGCCGTATGAAGAAGGCAGGTTTTAGATTTTACCTGTGCTTCAGAGAGTATCACAGGGTACCTTGGGTTGCTGTGCTATGTGAAAGGAGCTTCCTCTTCTGTCTACCTGGGGAACATCTAGTCAGCGAGAAGGATGGGGCTCAGGCATCATCACTTCTGCAAAACCTGCCCTGAGGTTTTCTCATCATCATGTCCAGGGCCAATTCATCTATGCTTCTAGAGCATCCCAGATGGTCAGACCCATGTGCCAATCGAGAAAAGAATCAATTATCCATCTCTCCCATACATCCTGTGGTCCTTGGCCATCTCTGCCTGGCTTTTCATGATACCTTTGGCATCTCTCAGTTGGTAAAGAATCAACCTGCAATGCCGGAGACCCCGGTTCAATTCCTGGGTTGGGAAGATCCCCTGGAGAAGGGAAAGGCTACCCACTCCAGTATTCTGGCCTGGAGAATTCCATGGACAGTCCATGGGGTCGCAAAGAGTCGGACACGACAGAGTGACTTTCACTTTCACTTTGGCATCTAACATAGAGGCTGTTCACGTGGTTTGTTGAAAGTCACTAAATGTTTATAGGGAGAAGCCCTGGCTTAGATGCTGCATCCCTGAGCCGTGTGCCAAAGAAGGTACGTTCACTGTGAGACAGCCTGGAGGTAAAGGTTATGAACGTCTAGTAGCCCAGGTGGTGAGTGCAGCACTTAGGCACACAGCCCTGCGTGTGGACAGCCTGTGTTAACCTGTCCCTTCCAAAGATCTCACCACGTGTGTGTGCAGAGTCCAGATGCTATGTTAGCCATGACAATATTTGTCTTTCTTGTAGCACACCTTAACTTTCCCTAGAGAACCCCATGGAACTAATAATAATGTCTCTTTTTAAAACTTGATCACTTCCAAAGCTTTCAGAGCTTACATTTTTCAAACGAAGCATGATTATAGCTGCAACTTCCTTTGCATTTCTCATGGTTTGTCTTAAAGTGTATTGCAACTTCTTAAATTTGAGAAATTAACTTTGTTTCAACATTCATATAAGATGTCTTATAAAATTCCTCAACAAAAATAATATCAATAATAATACTTTTTTTTTAAATTATTCATCACTTCCTTTGGGGCCAGATATAAATTCTCCATATATTTCCCCCTTGTACTTGCCTGCCTAATTTAAGTGCAAAGCTAATTTCAGTGAGATAAAATAATTTCTTCCCCTCCATTCAAGGTATATCTTCATTCAATAATTATACCTCCACCCTGGCTCTGGGATTTATCAAAAAGATAATATATTTGTTATGTACATTCATTTTTCCAATACATATTACAAAATCAGCTTCTCTGGTTCATTTTTTAAAACTCGGAACTAATTCCTCAAAATATGTTAAGGTGGAAGTTACAAGGGTCAGATCTCCTGTCACCTGGGTTTTAATTCCAAACAATTTCAGCATTAGTCTTTTTAAATTTGATTGATAGTAGGGAGAGCATGCCTGGCCAGAGAAGAAAAAAAAGTTGGGGTGAGATAAGAGAACAATTTCATAATGTTATTAAAGGCCTGGCAATAGGCTTTCCTGGTAAAGATTCAGTGGTAAAGAATCCACCTACCAATACAGGAAACGTGGGTTTGATCCCTGGGTCAGGAAGGTCCCCTGGAGAAGGAAATGGCAAGCCACTCCAGTATTCTTGCTGGGAGAATTTCATGGTCAGAGGAGCCTGGCAGGCTACAGTCCATGGAGTTGCAAAGAGTCAGATGTGACTTAACGTCTAAACAACAATAATACAAGACTGTTGTGCTGTAAGTATGAAAATTGGCAGATATTCAGAAAAGAAGACACTGTATTCACTTGTTTAAGTTATATTAGAATATGTTTGATTGTTCACAGGAAGAAACTAGAAGAAAAATAATCACATACTTTTGGATTGTAAAGTTTCACTACTTATACAGATTTTAATGTATCATTTGTGTGGATCGATCTGGGTACAGTACTCAGTAATGACTCTGCTCCTGGAGAGGCTGACAAAAATGATTAACTGTTAATCTTCAGTTCTGTTTAATCTAAATCATTTCTATTTCCTTCTAAAATAACTGGCATCTAAAAATGAAAGGAAAAAAATAAGTTTGCAGGACAGACATTTGGGAACAGAAGAGCTAACTCTTGATTACATGTGGAATTCTTGATCACATACAGAACTCCTATTCCATAAACAGTGCGTTCTTGATTACATACAAAAAAACGGGTGCAAGGAAAACCTACAGATAAACTCCACAGATAATACTAATACTATATTTTAATCAACATTTTTGTTTCAAACCGTTGGGACATCAAGGGGACTAATACAATTAAGGGAGGGGCTTCCAATTGCGGGACCAACTATAATCACAGCCCAGAGGCCCTTATCTGGGGCAGAGGGGTAAGCTGTGCTGAACATTACTGAAATATAACTTTAGGAACTCTTATTTAATCTTGTGTAATTTGACAATGACATGGAAACATCACATTCTTTATAATGATCGTCAATCGGTATGACCTACCACGGTCAGGGGCTTCGGATGACTTCTTGGTCTGCAGGAAACAGAGAGAGCATAACGTCAAAGAAAACAGAAGCAGGTGGGGGTGGGGGTGGAGGAGGGTTAAGACAGAGAACTGGTGAACGTCGAATGAGCATCTTAGGAACTGGACCAGAAAGAGTTCCATTTCAACATCCTACGATGGTCCTAATCAACCCCTTAGGGTTTGGGCATACACCTTGTAGCATCGAATACTGAGACCTGAGAGTCTTCTATTAATAACGTAACAGATTATAAGATTTCATACCAGTGGAAGAAAATCTGATCATAAGATCTGGGTAAGCTGTTTTATTGTAAACTAAATCTTAGTTCATAATCTGCATAGTATTTTTCTTAGAAATGATCATAAGTTCCCTGAGGGCAGTGAACCTTGCTTTGCAATTCAGGTCCTACAAAAAGGCATGAAGCAACTATTTCACTCTAGGCAAAATACCAAGCACTTTTACATAATTTATCTTGTTTGTCTCAAATTAAGACAAGGAAAAAGGTGTTTTTTAAAAATGTTTAACATTATTATGCATATATTCTAAAGTTAAAGACATTATCATTTAGAAAAAGAAACAACTTACCTTGGTTTTCTGACTCTCTCTCTGGACCTTCTAATTAAATCTTCCAACTGTTTATTTCTCTCTTCTAAACTGAAAGAAGAAACAACTGAAGTTTATGATTAAAATGGACTTTTCTAAGCTAACTTCACTGGAGGATTTAAGTAAATAAATTTAATGATGGTCTAGCTTTCTATACATCATCCACCCATCTTGTGTCTGTTCAGGAGTGCAGTTGTGTCCAACTCTTCGGGACCATGGACTGTAGCCCGTCAGGCTCCTCTGTCCATGGGATTTTACAGGCAAGAATACTGGAAGAGGTTGCCATTCTCTCCTCCACATTTTCCCAATCCAGGGGTCGAAACTGTGTCTCCTGCATCTCCTGTTTGGCTGGCGGAGTCTTTACCACTGAGCCACCTGGGAAGACAGCTATATGGGAACTTGGAATTCTTTCCTAGCAACTCAAATTATTTAATTAATTTTTCCCTTTAAAGGTTCCAGTGGTGAAGAAGGAGAGTGATCCCTCCTTCCCAGCCCTCTTTGCCCCCACATCCTGGATGACCACTCATCTGCTTTCTTTCACTATAGTTCTGCACCATCTAGAATTTTGTGTAATGAAATCTTACACTCAGCCTAATTATTTTGCAATTCACCCACACTGTTCACCTACCCAGAGGTCATTTTTTTTTTTTTATTGTTGTATAGAATTCCACTGTGTGGCCATGTCACAATTTGTCTGTCATCTCACCATTTGAGGGACATTTAGGTTGTTCCTAGGTTGGGGCTATTACAAATAAGTAAGTAAGTAAGTAAGTGTTAGTAGCTCAGTCATGCCCGACTGTTTGCAACCCCATGGACTGCAGCCCACAAGGCTCCTCAGTCCATGAGATTTTCCAGGCAAGAATACTGAAGTGGGTACCTTGAAATTCTCTTTTGTGTTAACACATGTGTTCTTTCTTCTTGGATCCATACACAGGAGTGGGTTGGCTGAATCATACATTGGGTATATTTAACTTTTAAAGAAGGCACCAAATTTTTTTTTAAGAGGTTGCTCCATTTTACATTTCCACCAGGAGGCTATGAGCATTTCAGTTGCTCCATGTCCTGCCAATACCTGGTATGGTCAGTCTTTTAGGCACGCTCATAGGTGTGTAGTGGTCTTCACTGGGCTTTAATTTGCCTATTAATGATGTTGACTATCATTTAATGTGCTTACTTGTCATCCATGTATCTATCTTCTTGGTGAAGTGTCTGTTCAAATCTTTGCCCATTTTTATGGGGTTGCTTTCTTATTCTTGGGTTTTTAGAGTCTGTTATGTATTCTGGTTACAAGTTCTTTAGCAGATATATGACTTGTACATATTCTTTCACGTTAGTCTTTTCATTCTCTTAATGATGTCCATGGAAGAGCCAACGTTTTTAATTTTGATGAAGTACGATTATCAAAATTTTCTTTTATGAATCATGTTTTTGGTATCATATTTAAATCACTGCCTAACCCAACATCAACCCAACATCAGAAACTTTTTCCTGTATTTTGAGAATTTTTTACACTTCAGCTCTTTCATTTAGGTCTAGTATCCATTTTGAGTTACTTTTGCATGTGATACAAGGTATAAATCAAAGTGTTTTTGTTTTTTTTTGTTTGTTTGCAAATGGATGGCCAACAATTTCAGCATCCTTTCCAAAGAATGTATGTATGTGTATATATATATGTATATACATATATATATGCATATATATATGTATAACTGAATCACTTTGTTGCCCAGCAGAAATTAACAGAACATTGAAAACCAACTATATTTCAATAAAATATATTTAAAAGATAAAAATAAAATCTAGATCAGCTTGGGGAGAAATAAGTTTTAACAATATTGAATCTTAAGATTTCTGAAATAAGTACACCTTCTTATATATTTGTCTTTATTTTATCTTTATATTATTGAATATACTATTTTATATTTATATTGTCTTCTTTATTTTTTTTACACATCAAAGATAATTGTTTTATTTTAAAACGGAAATATTTATATGTTTGTGTTGCAGCCCTTATGGAAAAAAAATTTTTTTTTAAGTCCTTTGATTTGAAATTCAATGTAAACAAGTACACAATCTTAAACCATAAATTCCAATTTTTTTTCCTCTGTGTTTAAATGATGTGAAAGCTTTTGTTCTGTTCAAAGGGATCTGTGTATTTGAATTACAGCAACTTCTCAGAAACTTCTTCTCTAGTCTTGTCTGTTGTTTAGTCACTAAGTGGTCTCCAGCTCTTTGGTGACACCATGGACTGTAGCCCGCCAGGTTCCTCTGTCCATGGGATTTCCCAGGCAAGAATACTGGAGTGGGTTGCCATTTCCTTCTCCATTCTTTATTTTTTAGTGAGGTAAAATTGGTATATATTATTATATAAATCTCAGGTGTACGGCATTATAATTTGACCTCTGTATGCACTAATACCAGAGAAGGCAATGGCACCCCACTCCAGTACTCTTGCCTGGAGAATCCCAGGGATGGAGGAGCCTGGTGGGCTGCCGTCTCTGGGGTTGCACGGAGTTGGACACAACTGAAGTGACTTAGCAGCAGCAGCAGCAACAGAAGTCCAGTCACCATCCGTCACCACACAGCCCACCCCCTTCACCTGTCTCCCCCGCTCACCACTCCCTTCCCCTCGGGTAACCACCAGCAGGTTCTCTGTATCGATGACTTTGCTTTTGTTTTGTGTGTGTGTTTTATCTACAATTTCTTTCAGTTATCTTGTAGTGAGTTAGCACTATACAAAGCTCCTATTTTAGGGGGTGTAAGATTAGACCTTTTGCTTAAGCTCTAATGACAGCAAGCGCTGTACAAATGAAATTGGGAGAAGGGTGGAGGAAAGAGCATGTAAGAAATAAAGAGAATAAATACGTGGAAAAACTTTGCAGAGTTTAAAACACTAATTTTGGAATATTTTACGCTGAATCTCAATAAATGAGAAAGTCTATTTGGTACGTGATACGTTTCATTTGGGGTGCATTCAAAACCTTATATGGATAAATTCTAAGGATAGCAAGGTTATTTTACTTGAACACTGTGGTGATAATCTTCTAAAATTCTTGGATGTTTCTCACTAATTCCTTAACCTGGCTCCCCACCCACCCACCCCCACATCAAAGGGAGTTCTGAAAAGGAAGAGGAAACTCTGGGTGTTCAAGTAATCCAGACATTAAATAGAATAAACACATTATTGAAGAATGGTCTTCTTTACTTACAAAATGGCACATTTCCCTCTTTGTAGGAGTCTAAAAGACGAACTCAGCAAGTCAGAAAGTGACGTATATACCAGCAAATGTTTACAAAATTAAAAATGATGTTTTTTGAACTTACTGTGCAATCTGGGAGTGGGATATCACAAGTCTTTGGTCAGCACATTTGATTATTTCCTCATAAGATGTAACCTTGGGAAACATTAGCTAAAACAATTATTCTGTGATCGATTCTAAGATATTTACTTAGTTTTGTTCACTTTTTTGCTTTTCAAGAATCTGCACAAGTTGAAGTTCAATTATATGACTCCTGTGAATGAAGGTTTTACAACTGGCAGAACATCTTCCTTGTATTTTGAAATCAGGAATATGGATACAAATAGAACTGAACTGTGCCTGTTCACCATGCAGAAAAAGTGTCAAAAAAAGGACAGCTGTAGTGAGACAACTGTGATCCATACAAGCAGTGTCTGTGTCAGCCCAGGGTCAGAGTCCACAATGCGGTTTTAAAAGGAAACCAGAACACTATGTTGGCAAGATTTAGAAGGACCCTCCAAGTGAAGCGGTGAGGCTAAGACTAAGAAATTGCTGACAACAGAAGGCTATATGCACACATACAGTTCTTTGCTAGCTTTTAGCTAAAAGGAAAATAACACAAAGTCATGATGAAGTGAATGGAATTGAGACAAATGTGTTACGTCATCCCTCAGATCCCTTTTTTGCATCCAAATTCTAATGTTTTAATATTTGACATAGTTTTAAAAATATATGTGCATAAGAAAATCTGTACCTTATTTATTAAGTTGCCTAAATGTCTTTGACACTTGTCATTTTCTTCAGTGAGTCTGTTGCAGTGGTCTTCTTTTGTCTCTAGAAGATTTTCCAATTTTGCAATCTATGGAGCAACATCAGCAAAAATGATAACTTGGAAACTGCCATGAAAATCATGTATTGATGTTAAGAACAATGAGAACAGTGAGCTATACTTTATTTCAATATTCCCTTACACTGATTTGTACCATAGGTGAATTGAGGGAGGCTGTTAGTTAGACTGCAGTTAGAACACATGAGCAGAAATTTAAATGGTGTTTCAGCTTTTCTACATTTTAATACAATGAAATAGCTTTGCAAACAATTAGACACTTGCTAGTAAATACAAGTACTTATTAGTCCCAAGTCTTTTCTTTCCGTTCATAACCAATGGATAGACTATCTTCTTTTCATATATAACCAATGGATATTTGATTCTCTCTGAAGCACTGATATGCTGCTTGATGACACATTTTCAGGTTTCATCAATATTCTCATGTGTATAAATGAGAGTTTTTAAAAGGTCCAGCTCAACATGTGTCACATTCTGACTTATAGTCCAATTTTTTTTCTTTGTTTTTTGGATTTTTAAATTTTTTGGGGGGGTCCAATTTTTATTTGCAAAAAATTAATATTAACAATTTAAATATTGTATTCTTGCATTAACAATTTAAAATTTGTATTTCTAAAAATGATATCTAGGATAAATTACCAAGAAAGAGTATTCACAAGTTCCCCCGCAGTTACCTTAATTTTCAAAGCAATTATAGAAGAAAAAGGACAGAAATGTTCCCTTTAAATAACAATGTTAAGAGTGGCCATTGATTTTCTAATATTTATTTAAACATTTATTTACATATGTTTACAAGTCTGCCCTACAGGAAACAATGGCGGAACAAATTTTCTGCAGACACAGCAGCTTTCTTGCTCTTTCCCTTTACATAGATATATTAATGGGGACAATATCAAATATCCCATTCTTCTGACTGCACATGTTATTTAAGGCAGGGAGTACAGATATTGCCTCAGTTTAGCAGATAAACCCAAGGTGAAGAGAATTTAAAACGCTTTTTAAAGGACATGGCTAGAAGTAGAGAGAAGAGGGCGGCAGAGGCTGAGATTGTTAGCACCACTGACTCAACGGACATGAATCTGAACAGAGTCCGGGAGACAGCGGAGGACAGGGAAGCCTGGCGTGCTGCCGTGCATGGGGCCGCAAAGAGTGGGACACAACTTAGCAACTGAACACCACTACCTTGAACCTCTGTGTCGAGAGCAGCTCTTCCTTTCCTCTCCATCCCTTTCTGTGTGCCAGTCCTTTATGGACTAGCATTTCTCACGTTTGGAATTTTTATCACGGTCAGCTTGATGTGCTTCTTTACCCTCTCAGGAGTTGTGTGGTCTAGAAGCTTGCTTTCAGGTGGGTTCAGGTGAGACACCACGGACAGTGCCCGTTCCATGCCTCAAGCAGTCAAGGGCACACCTCACCTTTTGTGCGGTTAAGCTGGACAAGAGGGCTCTGGTGTGGGTCATTAAAAGTTTCTTGTAAGTCTTGAACTTACAGGTTTTAGCAGCCATTCTAAGTGCCTAGATGCCTTATTTTATTCAGGGATGCAAGATGTAATTTTCTATAGGTGTGTCTTCTGCTTTTTTTTAAGATTTTTTTTTTAATGTGGACCATTTTTAGTCTCAGTTGAATTTGTTACAATACTGCTTCTGTTTTCTGTTTTTTTATTTTTTTGCCCGCGAGGCATGTGGGATCTTAGCCCCCAACCAGGGATCCAAGTGGCACCGCCCTCATTGGAAGGCAAAGTCTTAACCACTGCACCATCAGGGAAGTCCCTCTTCTGCTTTTAACAGCTTACATTCTCCAATGAAGAACTCTCCCTCATGAGTTATTTGGTTCCTCTGAAATATAGTTTGTACAACAAAGTCTGCAGCACATGTAAGAGGCAACATAGTGTGTCTGAGACGCTGCCATTTGTGAGCGTTTTCTCACTTCAGCTTCCCACCCCAGGGGAGACCGGGGTCCACTCCAAACCTCTTTTGTGCCTGAAGCTCAGAAGCTGCTAACAGGGCCTGCCCCCCTTTCATCCGCCCCCTGCCAGCCCGTGGGCTCTCCTCTGCGCTTCTCCCACCTGGATGTCACGGAATCCTTCTCTTTTTAAAAAGGTTCCCTTTAGTCCTTGCAAACAGCTATCTATATATCGCACCTTTTCTAGATTCCTTGGAGGCAGGGCTTCCGTTTGATGTAACTTTCCATCAATATCTCCATACTGACTAGCCTTGCTTACCCTTTCAAGGAAGTCAATAATTACCTATATAATGAAGAAAATTAATGAAGTAGAAAGGAAGAAAACTATAAGCCCTCACAGCATCGGGCTTTTCCTTCTCTTATGCAATGAATTTAGCACAGAATGCTGACCTTTAACAATTTAGAAATACGATAGACTTCTCTAAAGATGAAAAAAGAAATTATGGGGGCTTCCCTAGTGGCTTAGTGCTAAGAATCCACCTGCCAGCGCAGGAGACACGGGTTCGATCCCTGGTCCGGGAAGATCCCACGCGCCGCGGAGCAACTAAGCCCATGAGTTGCAACTACTGAAGCCCTGCAGGCCTAGAGCCCGTGCAGCCCACGCTCTGCAACAAGAGAAGCCTGAGCACCGCAACTGGAGAGGAGCCCCGGCTCGCCACGACTAGAGAAAAGCCTGTGCAGCAATGAAGACCCAGCACAGCCAGAAATAAATAAACGTTAAAAAACCAATTAAGTTAACTAACCTCTTTTTCATTATATAGTGGGATCCAAATGGATTGTAACTTTCTAGATACCAAGATATTTTAATTTTCTTCCCACAGATTTTTCCTCTTTTAGCTGCTTTTATCTTCTTTTTTCCAGCTTTATCGATACATAACTGATGCAACCGTTGTGTAAGTTTCAGGTGTACAGCATGTTGATTTGATACACTGATATATTGCAAAATGATTACTGGCATTAGCTCCACCCCTCCCACAATCACCACTCCCCTGTGATGGCTCTGGGTGCCATCCAAAGGACGTGTGCTGTTTCCCTGGCACCTCCTTAATCGCGATTGCTGTAAACACCTACTGCTCTAAGAATGGTGGTCGTATGTGCCACAATATAAATGTTCTGCATTCAGTATTAAAAACTTGCACATACTTGAAAATTTCTGCATTTTGAAAGAAAAAAAATTTTCTAAACATAAATCATGTGGGACAATATTTAAAATTTCAAAACCTGAGAGTGCAAACTTCAGTTCTATATTTGTGGGGGTGAATAATACTGCTACTATGCCAGCGTGTGACCATTTCAAGGAGCAAAGTTTTTGAAGGTAGATCATTTCCACAACTCGTTATTAAGACAGTGTTGTGAATAAAAAGGCTAGCAAAGCAATGAAAGGTGTTTCTTACCAAAAAATCAAGCTCCTTGTTTAGGTTGTGGGGCTGGTTCAGTTTGGCTCCCAGTACAACAGGCACGTCTCTGACATTCTTGGCTTCCTTGGAGTCAAATTCTGTAACCTGCCATGAAACACGTTTGTGTCCACTTCCAATATGTTCACTTTCCTTGGAACATTTGACAATGAATATGCTATCAGTTAAGCCATCAGAGAGCTCTCCGGTGGCGTCAATAACAGAAAGCTTTCAATGTAAGATCTAAAATTGCATTTTTGTATTAGAGAAACAGTACACAGTGAATGTTTAACTCACCCCAGGAACCTGATGTTGACATGATTTTTCGTTAGCAAGTAACTCTCTGAAAGCTGCGATTTTGTCTTTATGTTTCAGTAGCTAAGGAAAAAGGCATTTTCTATTTCAGAGACAGGAAATAAGACTACGTTCAGTAACATTTCTAATAAAATCACCAAACCATGCACAGCCCAATCCCTGTCTCAAAGGTGTCTTGTATTTTGAGCTCCTGTGTAGTAGAGTTCACACAACATGCCTGAGACTGCTGTCCCCAGAAAGGCCTGCTCTCCAAGGTGCCCCCTGACTGGCTTCTCGGAAGCTGGATCGTGGGAGGGTCTCCATCACTTCCCGATATGAAGGCTCACTGTGTCTAACCTATTTGCACAGAGGATGTGGTTTATGCTGAACGCCTCCTTCCCCTGGGAGAGTCTGGGGTTTTGGTACGTGGCAGGCAGAGGGTGCCTGCCTACGCGGCCAGCCTCCGCTAGAAACCCTGGACCCTCAGTCTCCAGTGAGCTTCCCTGGGAACTCTTCACATGGGCTGCACAGCTCACTGCCAGGGAAGGGAAGGGCACCTGGTTTCCTCTGGACTTTGCTCCACGTGCTTTTCCCCTTTGCTGGTTTTGCTCTGAATCCTCTCGCAGTAATAATACCTCATAACTGGGAGGGTGACTGTGTGCTGAGTCCTGTGAGTCCTGTAAGTCACCAAACATGAGGGAGGGCTTGGGAGCTCCGCAGAGCTTATTCTAATACCCAATTGCTTTTACAGCCAGGCTATTAAGACTCTGCTTTAAAGAAAAAAATTAGCGAACTTTTTCTAGATACAATTTAGTATCATTTCTTGTATGTTCCATATAATAATAATAGATCTTTAATATTCAATATTTCTAACTCCTCCAAATATCAGTGATAAAGTATGCTGTACAGAATTTTTTTTTATCATGAACAATTTCAAAAAAAGAGAAAAAACTAATGAAGCCCCATATAACTATTACTCAGCTCCAATTATTGACAGTTAATGATCAAGCTTGTATCATTAATACCCCAAGCACTTCCTCCTCCCTGCAACTCCCTTCACTCAATCAAATGACAGACATCACATTATTTTGTCTGCCAACATTACAGTAATGACACAGAAATTTACCGAGAACATAAATATCTGAAATTGTATTTCTGAAACGTCCCTCTTGGGCTTCCCTGGTGGCTCAGATGGTAAAGAATCTGGTTGCAATGTGGGAAACCTGGGTTCAACCCCTGGTTTGGGCATGGCAACCCACCCCACTATTCTTGCCTGGAGAATCCCCATGGACAGAGGAGCCTGGCGTGCTACAGTCCATGGGGTGGCAAAGGGTCAGACACGACTGAGCAGCTAAGCACAACATCCCTTTTGAACCCTCAACTAGGCTTCTTTTTGAAGGTTGGTTTAAGAAGTAGAGACCAGTAGTTTTTCTGCATGCCTGTTTGTTCCTTGGTCCTTTTCTCTATAGGTTAGCCAGAAGATAGGTTCTCCAGAGCACTTGCAACAAATTTCCTATCCACCTCACAGTTCAGAGAAGCCATTTCCTGCTAGTACAGTATTGAAATTGAATCCCAGATTTACTATTCAGCCAGGTAAACTGGTCACTTCTGTTTTCCTCTCAGATTAAAAATGGCTCCTGTTTGAGTCCTATTATCATTTTCCCGACTGAGAGTCACAGCCTGCCGGCATAAGTCCTTTGGAAGGCGGTCACCATTACAGCCATTACCCCTACCATGGTTTGGCCTCAGGCCAAACTACAGTGAAGGAACACAGCCCCACCCATCAGCAGAAAATTGGATTAAAGATTTACTGAGCATGGCCCTGCCCACCAGATCAGATCAGATCAGTCGCTCAGCCATGTCCGACTCTCCTCGACCCCATGAATCGCAGCACGCCAGGCCTCCCTGTCCATCACCAACTCCCGGAGTTCACTCAGACTTACGTCCATCGAGTCAGTGATGCCATCCAGCCATCTCATCCTCTGTCGTCCCCTTCTCTTCCTGCCCCCAATCCCTCCCAGCATCAGAGTCTTTTCCAATAAGTCAACTCTTCGCATGAGAACAAGACCCAATTTCCCCACAGCCAGTTCCTCCCATCAGGAAGCTTCCACAAGCCTCTTATCCTCATCTATCAGAGGGCAGACAAACTGAAAACTACAACCATGGAAAACTAACCAAACTGATCATATGGATCACAACCTCGACTAACTCAATGAAACTATGAGCCATGCCATGTAGGGCCACCCAAGACAGACGGGTCATGGTGGAGAGTTCTGACAAAATGTGGTCCACTGGAGAAGGGAATGGCAAACCACTTCAGCATTCTTGCCTTGAGAAACCCAGGAATAGTATGAAAAGACAAAAAGATATGACCCTGAAAGATGAACTTCCCAGGTCGATAAGTGCCCAATATGCCACTGGAGAAGAGCAGAGAAACAGCTCCAGAAGGAATGGAGAAGCTGAGTCAAAGAGGAAACAAGACCCAGCTGTGGATGTGTCTGGTGGTAAAAGCAAAGTCCGATGCTGTAACGAACAGTATTGCATAGGAACCTGGAATGTTAGGTCCATGAATCAAGGCAAATTGGAAGTGGTCAAACAGGAGATGGCAAGAGTGAACATCGACATTCCAGGCATCAGTGAACTAAAATGGACCAGAATGGGTGAATTTAACTCAGAGGACCATTATATCTACTACTGTGGGCAAGACTCCCCTAGAAAAAATGGAATAGGCCTCATAGTCAACAAAAGAGTCCAAAATGCAGTACTTGGGTGCAATCTCAAAAATGACTATGATCTCTGTTCATTTCCAAGGCAAACCATTCAGTATCACAGTAATCTAAGTCTATGCCCCAACCACTACTGCCAAAGCAGCTGAACAGTTCTATGAAGAACTAGAAGACCTTCTAGAACTAACACCAAAAAAAAGATGTCCTTTTCTGCCGGGAGCCGGCGAGAGACATTCCACTCATGACAAAGGTCATGAGGAAGGAGGCTCGGCATACGCAAAGGCGGGATCGAGCCTCGGGAGTGCCCCCGGATATTCTCGAGCATCTACCCCCTAAAAACCAGAGTCTGCCTACTTTATTGCTTTGTGCTCTCACCTCTGACTTTACTGGGGGCTGTCCCCCACCACCATCTCACTCTCTCTGTCAAAGAGTTAACTTACAGCTCCAATTAATAAAGTTCCTGGGCAATTAGGAGTGTTTAAATCCAAACCCCTCAGATGGCTCTCTAACTCGCCTGACAAGTTTACCCGGACACCTACAGCTATGCATACAATTGTTTACAGTCTCCCAGCCTCCAGAGGCACAGGAAGCTTAAGATATTCAAATAGCTTAGAGCCTCTCAGAGAATTAGAAACTGTCAGAATAAAACTAGTAAAAGATTTCATTGATGAGCCAATGTTTGTTGCCAAGTTTTCACATCCCCTGAATTGTATCCTTGAATGTGCATTAATTAATATAGTTGGTATGTAGAAAAAATAAGTAGTGGCCTTGGTGTTAGTAACTTTAGACCCTTAAGGTAGTAAATTCTTTCCTTTGTAAACCCATTACACATCCACCCTATAGGAACGTAATCTTATCTTCGGAAGATGGCGCCAAACCTTAAAATAATTACTCTTAGAGAAAATAAGTCTTTGTTGATAAGTCCTTGTCAAGAGTCATAAAATGTTAATAGGCCTCTGGCCAGAAGATGATGTAAATCACCTAAACCATTTGTATACGATAAATTTACAGGAAAGAAACCCTGGTTTTTGATAAGCATCAAAGACTGCTGACTTCACATCCCCTATTATCCTCTATGTGTAACTTAGGGTATAAAAGCCCCTGTTGAAAATAAAGCTATGGGCCTTGCTCACCAACGCTTGGTCTCCCCATGTCATTCTTCCCTTTAACTTCCAGCTGAGTGTCCATCTGGAGCGCGGATATCCTCTGCGACCATTTATTTGCCTGGGCTTCTAAGACCCACTCGAGAAGGTGTCTACGGTGGGGCACCTTCCGCTATTCGAGAGGGCGCCTGCGGCCTCCGTGGTCAGAGCTAACCTGGTGTCACGGGTTATATTGATTTTCCGCGTAAACCAAGCCACTCAGCTTCTTTTCTCCACTGAATTTTCCTACTGAGCTATCCTCATTCTATTACTCTTTATTATCTCTAATTAACATTTGAATAGGTCACCTAGCCGTCTCTCCTTCGAATACCCTGGATCAGCCGGGGCTGGACCTCGGCACTTTTCATTACAGTGGCTGCTGCTGCTGCTAAGTCGCTTCAGTCGTGTCCGACTCTGTGCGACCCCATAGATGGCAGCCCACCAGGCTCCCCCGTCCCTGGGATTCTCCAGGCAAGAACAGTGGAGTGGGTTGCCACTTCCTTCTCCAATGGATGAAAGTAAAAAGTGAAAGTGAAGTCGCTCAGTCGTGTCTGACTCTTAGCGACCCCATGGACTGCAGCCCACCAGGCTACTCCGTCCATGTGATTTTCCAGGCAAGAGTACTGGAGTGGGGTGCCATTGCCTTTTCCGTCATTACAGTGGACTGGAATGCAAAAGTAGGAAGTCAAAAGATACCTGGAATAATAGGCAACTTTGGCCTTAGAGTACAAAATGAAGTAGGGCAAAGGCTATCAGAGTTTTGCCAAGAGAACGCACTGGTCACAGCAAACACCCGCTTCCAACAACACAAGAGAAGACTCTACACATGGACATCACCAGATGGTCAATACCAAAATCAGATTGATTATATTCTTTGCAGCCAAGATGGAGAAGCTCAATTTAGTCAGCAAAAACAAGACTGGGAGCTGACTGTGGCTCAGATCATGAACTCTTTATTGCCAATATTCAGATTTAAATTGAAGAAAGTAGAGAAAACCACTAGACCATTCAGTTCAGTTCAGTTCAGTTGCTCAGTCATGTCCGACTCTTTGCGACCCAATGAATTGCAGCACTCTAGGCCTCCCTGTCCATCACCAGCTCCCGGAGTTCACTCAAACTCACGTCCATCGAGTCAGTGATGCTATCTAGCCATCTCATCCTCTGTCGTCCCCTTCTCCTCCTGCCCCCAATCCCTCCCAGCATCAGAGTCTTTTCCAATGAGTCAACTCTTTGCATGAGGTGGCCAAAGTTCTGGAGTTTCAGCTTTCGCATCATTCCTTCCAAAGAACAGCCAGGACTGATTTCCTTTAGAATGGACTGGTTGGATCTCCTTGCAGTCCAAGGGACTCTCAGGTATGACCTAAATCAAATCCCTTACGATTATACAGTGGAAGTGAGAAATAGATTCAAGGGATTAGATCTGATAGCCAGAGTGCCTGAAGAACTATGGTCAGAGATTGATTTAGAAAAGGCAGAGGAACCAGAGATCAAATTGCCAACATCAGTTGGATCATAGAAAAAGAAAGAGAATTCCAAAAAAGCATCTACTTCTGCTCCATTGACTACGCTAAAGCCTTTGACTGTATGGATCACGACAAGCTGTGGAAAATTCTTAAAGAGATCAGAACACCAGAGCACCTTACCTGTCTCCTCCAAAACCTGTATGCAGGTCAAAAAGCAACAGTTAGAACCAGACATGGAACAATGGACTGGTTTCAAATCGGGAAAGGAGTACGTCTAGGCTGTATACTGTAAGCCTGCTTATTTAACTTATATACAGAGTACATCAAGCAAAATGCTGGGCTGGATGAAGCACAAGCTGGAATCAAGATTACCAGGAGAAATATCAATAACCTCAGATATGCAGATGACACCACCCTTATGGCAGAAAGCAAAGAGGAACTAAAGAGCCTCTTGATGAAGGTGAAAGATGAGAGTTAAAAAGCTGGCTTAAAACTCAACATTCACAAAACGAAGATCATGGCATCAGGCCCCATCACTTCATGACAAATAGATGGGGAAACAATGGAAACAGTGACAGACTTTATTTTCTTGGACTCCAAAATCACTGCAGATGATGACTGCAGCCATGAAATTGAAAGACACTTGCTCCTCGGAAAGAAAAACTATGACCAACCTAGACAGCATATTAAAAAGCAGAGACATTATTTTGCCAACAAAGTTTCATCTAGTCAAAGCTATGGTTTTTCTAGTATTCATGTATGGATGTGAGAATTGGATCATAAAGAAGGCTAGAAGTGTTAGTCGCTCAGTTGTGCCCAACTCTTTAAGACCCCATGAACTGCAGCCCACCAGGCTCTTCTGTCCATGGGATTTTCCAGGCAAGGATATTGGAGTGGGTTGTCATTTCTTTCTCCAGGGGATCTTCCCAACCCAGGGATTGAACCCGGGTCTCCTGTACGTCAGGCAGATCCTTTACCCACTGAGCTACAAGGGAAGCCATAAAGAAGGCTGAGCGCTGAAGAATTGATGTTTTTGAACTATGGTACTGGAGAAGACTCTTGGGAGTCCCTTGGACTGCAAAGAGATCAAACCAGTCAATCCTAAAGGAAATCAATCCTGAATATTCACTGGAGGAACTGATGCTGAAGCTGATGCTCCAATACTTTGGCCACCTGATGCAAAGAACTGACTCATTAGAAAAGACCCTGATGCCGGGAAGGATTGAAGGTGGGAGGAGAAGGGGACGACAGAGGATGAGATGGTTGGATGGCATCACGGATGCGATGGACTCAAGTTTGAACAGGGAAGCCTGGCGTGCTGTCCATGGGGTCGAGAAGAGTGGAGCACGACTGTGCACCTGAACAGCAGCACTTAGCTGGCTGTCCTAGTTCTCCCCACCTCTGCACCACTAACCAAGAGACTGACTGAAGAAGTCCCAGGGGCCTTTCCCTTACTTGTCTCACTTGAGAAATAAAATGTTTCCAATGTATCCACTATTCCAAGTGATAAAGTTTGTAATAACTGTATCCTGTGCTCAGCCGCTCAGTAGTGTCTGACTCTGCGACCCCCAGGCTCCTCTGTCCATGGGATTCTCTAGACAAGAATACTCAAGGGGGTTGCAATGTCCTCCTCCAGGGGATCTTCCTAACCCAGGGATCAAACCCAAGTCTCCCACATTGCAGGTGGATTATTTACTGTCTGAGCCCAGGAAAGCCCATGAATACTGGAATAGGTAACCTATCCCTTCTCCAGGGAATCTTCCTGACCCAGGAATGGAACAGGGGTCTCCTGCATGGCAGGCAGATTCTCTACCAGGTGAGCTATCAAGGAAGCCCTATAGGAATGTCAAAATATACTTATCTTCAGGAATCAGTGGTACCATTAAAAGTGAACAGATACTCATACCAGTTTTTGGGTAGATGAATGGGATTTTCTAATACATACTTAGGTTATAAAACAAGTCAAGTGTTGAACAAAAGGCCTCCTTAGAGTCAAAGTAAAGCTAATCTTGTCCCCTGAAATAATTATTTTAAAAAATCCAAAGTTTTTAGGAGCCTCTTTATACTTTTACACTAGCTTTTTTTTACTTCTCTTTTCACTAAACATGATATAATTTTTAGAATGAAGAATACATACCTCTTTATCTAAAATCTTCTTTTTAAGATGAAAACTCTTCAATTTTTGTGGCATATCACTAACTTTCTGATTCTCTTTGAAATGTTCAGCATCAGGATTGATGATGTCCTAAGGGTAATGTTTTGAGAAGCTTTCTTAAAAAGTTTTCAATAAAATTAAAAGGATGAAGGGTAGAATACAAATTAAATGTCCCGTGCAAAAGAAGAGGCCAAACAAAAGAAGGAAGAAAAATATTGAACTCAATTTCTTCAGTTACTCATAAGACATCTAATAACAGGTTAATGTGGAATTAATTCATTTAGATTCACATTTGCATATAAATTGTAAGTGGGACAAATTAGGATAATTGCTAGAAGTTAATACACATCGATAGTAACTATACATGACTACACATTCATAGATACATCTCCTGTTAGCCTAGTCAGTTTACAAATCCAAATTTTAGACTAACTGTTATACCTGACACCAGAACAATGAGACATCTTTAATAATATTAAAACTCTAGACATTTCAGTGGCCCCCAGAATGAAGATACTTGTACACTGTACTTGTACAGTGAAGACCCTTGTAACCTAAGGGTCAAAAGTGCATGCATTAGAGTCAGACTACCTGGGTTTGGATCTGAGTTCTGCCACTTAGAGCTTCCCTGGTGGCTCAATGGTAAAGAATCTGCCTGCCAATGCAGGAGATATGGGTTCAATCTTTATGCTGGGAAGATGCCCTGGGAAAAGAAATGGTGACCCACTCCAGTATTCTTGCCTGGGAAATCCCATGGGCAGAGGAGCCTGGGGGGCTACGGTCCATGGGGTCGTAGAGTCACGACTGATTGAGCACAGCGGAAAGCGTCTACTGCAGCTCTGAAACGGAATGGAAATTCATTCTGCCACTTAACTTATGTGAGACTTTGAACAAGAAACTCAACTATTCTAGGCCTGTTTGTTTTTCCATGTTAAAAAAAAAAGCCTGATAATATTTTTTTTTAATGGTGTAAGAGTTGAATGAGATAATCCATGAAAAGCAGAGTCAATTTAAATGCCTCCAAGGACAGGGTGGGCAGCCAGCAAATATTTGTCCAGTGCCTATTAGAGGCTTACCCTGTATTAGCAGAGGGCATATCACATATCGAGTCTCTGATCTTGAAGCCTTGAGCAAACAGGTATTTGTTTGGCCTGGAGTGAGATCTACTAAGCAGAGGGCTGATGGATGGCTCACTGAGGGGTCTGGGAGAGAAGCAGCAGCCAGCAAATAAGACTGAGAAAGAACAGCAGCATCCGCTGAGACAAGAGAAAATCCAGCAAATATGGTGAGAAAGCAGATGTCTGAAGGGCCAGGGGTGATGGAAAAGGCTGCAGCAAGAAGCGTTGGTGACACATTCAAATTCAAACATTATAAAGACAAAACTTCAGGTGGATACAGTCTTTGGGCCGTCATTTTGGGATCTCTGCTAAAATTACTTAGCTTGGTTTCCAGCCTTCAATAAATGCTGGCATTCAACAAATTTTAGCTGAAAGAAAATAGTAGTGTAGTGTGTAGTGTGTTCCTGTGTCAGATCAGGAACACAGCAAACCCACGTTGCCAAATTTTGGCTCAGAGGAGTGCACTTAAGCTCAAAGAAACATACAATAATCAGAGGGAAGAGGAAGAGAGTTCAATAATTTGAGACGCTGTTCCGAGCATCATGCCCTTCAAACGTAGGGTCTGTCACTTCCCAGGGCAGCAGCGATACCACTGCAGCTAAGGCTGAGAAAGGAAAATTTCCTTGGCCAGGTCACACAGCCAAGAGGTGGAGAGGCCATGTCTGGAACTCACTGGACACTTAACTTCATTTTTCATTCTTCCCGTGGACACAGCTCCACACTGCCCACCCTGCCCCAAAGCTGCACTTTAGATCAGACTGGGTAAACAGCCCACCCATGTGAACTCATCACTAGGAGCAGCCGGGCTGGAGCCCAAGACTACTGCTTGGAAGGAGTTTTCCTAACACGTGGAAAGCACTGAGGGACGGGTTTTGCCTGAAGTTCTTATTTTTTTCAGTCCTACTACATTATCTTACTATTGATTTGTGGGAATTAGGTGATGAAAAAAGACAGGATGAAGCAGTGGGAAGAAGGAAGGGCTGATTGGTTGGTTTAAGCATCTGTATCAGTCAGTTCAGTCACTCAGTCATGTCCAACTCTTTGCAACCCCATGGACTACAGCACGCCAGGCTTCCCTGTCCATCTGTATCATTCCTTCCATTATTTTTCTTTCATAACTTGATTGTCCAACCTTGATATTTCTTAATAAAAATATGATTTTTGTATAATTACCTGATGTGGGAGAAGTTCTACCATCAGAGCCAGAAGATTGAGAATTCTGGACGTCGGTTGTGAAGTTCTTTTCATGTCTGGGGGGTTTGCGCTCCCGTCTTCACAAGGTGAGTGATTCGGGAACAAATTAGAATGTGTCATCTTTGTATCCTACATATACACAATTCAGACTTGTCACAATAAAGACAAAGAATCTGGATTACTTTTTAGGTAAAATGCTGAATAAAATACCACTCTTAAAAACTCAAAGCAGTGGTTCTCAAACTTCTTGATTTTCAGGATGCTTTCATATTCTTAAAAATTATTGAGGATATCCCAAATCTTTTGTTTGCTAGGCTGTATCTGACAATATTTATTGCATCAGAAATCACAGTGTGAACATCAAAAATATTGATTTACAAATTCATTTAAATAACAATCAATATTTATTGTATTAAAAATACAATATCTACATTTATAAATATTTATTGTGTTAGAATCTATTTTATATTTATCAATATTCATTGTATTAGAAATTACAACTGAGAACATTCAAAAATATTTATTTACTAATTCATTTAAACAACAATAAATCTATTATATCAGTATAAGCGACAATTTAATACAAAATTACCACATTTGTCAAAATGAAAAATTAGTGAAAAGTGGGAATGTTTACACTTTCTGCAAATATTGTTAATGCTGGCTTAATAGAAGACAGCAGGACTCTCCACTGTGCTTTCCATATTCCATCAATCATGAAAGCAATTACACTGTCACACGTCACATGGCTTCACTGGAAAGCTCCACTGTACACTTGGGAAAGAATGAGAGTGAAAAAGGCAATGATGTCTTCATATTACCATGAAAATGCTTAGACATCAAAGATGCTCCCAGAACACACGTCAAGAGAATGGACCTAAAGATTAATGAAAAGCAAAACTAGAAGTGAAAAAAAAAAAACGGATTAGTCAAGATAGAGCAAAAGCTGCCTTTAAAAAAAGAAAGCTCAAGAAAAACATTGTATAGTGGATAAACTGCTGCACAGTAATACAGATTTACTCAGTGTTTACTAATTCAAAATTTGTCATGCTTTGGTTAACAGCCAAACTGAAGGTCATTTTTGCTTAGGCTGAGAGTGAAAATGAAAGTGTTAGTTGCTCAGCCGTGTTTTGACTCTTTTTGACCCCATGGACTGTAGCCCGCCAGGCTCCTCTGTCCATGGGATTCTTCAGACAAGAATAGCGGAGTGGGTTGCCGTTCCCTTCTCCAGGGGATCTTCCCAACCTGCTTAGGTCAGTACTTCTCAAAGCATGACCTTGGGGCCAGGAGCGTCAGTGAGACCCTAAGATCTTCCTGGAGATGCAAATCCCCAGGCCCCACCTCACACCTGCTGAATCAGACACTCTGGGGTGGTCCCTGCAATCTGCATTTTCATAGCTGAGGCTGATGAATGCTAAAGTTTGAGAACCACACTGGCTTAGATAATCCTTCCTTCTTTCTGGAGAAAAGATGACAGAGAGAATTTTCAGTCCCATGAGAACAGTATTTTTCTAAGAGCCATTAAAAATAATAGGATCCTGTCTTGCAAACAATACTTAATACGGATTAGATATTCACAAAAGAAAGTCTTCTAAGGACATCTTTGAGCAACAGATCAGCTCAGTTTAAGTTATTATGACAAATATAAAAATAAACGTATACATTTTCTGACTCAGATTAGCCTTCTAATAGAGTTAATAAGATTGCACTACAGATATTTTAAGGCAGGCCTACAAAACTGGACTAGAGCAGATGTGCTCCGGCTTGTGAGGATTATCACTACCAAGACAGGCTTCCAGCTGTCTGCCAAAAAAGCCATCTGAATTGCAAATACAAAATACAGGTTCTCCAAACACATTGATACAAGGCTCTCATGTTGTTCTTAACGAATGTTAAGTAGATATATTTGATGATCATTTTGCAATACATACAAATATTGAATCTTTATGCTGTACACCTAAAACTAGTGGAGTGTGCCATCTCAGTAAAAATGTTTATAACTTTACAAAATTACTGTGTGATATAATGTAGGTTTTGCCTTGTAAACCAAATATGCAGCTGTATTATTTAGTTTTACTGTTGAATAGGCAGACATGGCATGAAAAGACTGAGATCCCCACTCAGAAAATCTTTTCTTGAGGAAAAGTGTGCCTGCATGTGTGCTAAGTCGCTTCAGTCGTGTCCGACTTTTTGCGACACTATGGACTTCAGCTCACCAGGCTCCTGCTGCTGCTCAGTTGCTTCAGTCGTGTCCGACTCTGTGCGACCCCATAGACGGCAGCCCACCAGGCTCCCCCGTCCCTAGGATTCTCCAGGCAAGAGGACTGGAGTGGGTTGCCATTTCCTTCTCCAATGCATGAAAGTGAAAAGTGAAAGGGAAGTCACTCAGTCGTGTCTAACCCTCAGCGACCCCATGGACTGCAGCCCTTCAGGCTCCTCCGTCCATGGGATTTTCCAGGCAAGAGTACTGGAGTGGGGTGCCATTGCCTTCTCCACACCAGGCTCCTAGGTACCCACAAAATTCCCACATTCATTTGCAACTCTACCAATATAATCGCAAGAGGCCAGGAATGGCTGTTCTTTAATGTGAGTATCTGAGACCCAAAGAAACTCGTCCAAACCTGTGGCACCTTCTCCACCATTTCTCTCTTTTTGGTTGTTAATTCTCTTCGCCAACAAATTAGGGTATGGGCCACGCCCAAATACGCCTCAGCAGACTATTAGAAACTCCTGAAATTCTGCCTTAGAGATTCTGAATTTGTGATAATACCTTGGCCACATCTGACTCTGTTACATCCTCTGAGATCTCCTTGAGTCGAGCTATCTCACATTTAGGGACACAATTTTGCTCCTCACTCCTTGCAACCTGCTGCTGACGTTTTGTGTTTTCATTTTTTACCTCGTCGATCTGCCGCTGGAGTTCTGCATTCTTAGCCTTTTCACTGTCGGATAGGAATTGCACCTTCTGAACCTGAGCTACCAATTTCTCGAGTTTAGATTTCAGATTCTCTCTTTCATCCAGGTGTTTCCTTTCACGTTTCTGAAATTCCTCCCATAAAGACAGGACCTCTTGCTCTCTGGTCTCTCTCTCCCTTTTCAATAAGTCCAGAGCGGCACTGGTGGCCTTTTCCAGTTCTCCTTTGAGTTGCTGCAGTCTTTCTATTTCTTCTTCTTTCTTGCTCAAGGCGCTGTCCATCTCCATGCACTGAGTCATGTACCTTTCCTGTAGACTAGCATAATTGCCCTTGAGTTTCTTAAACTCTAACTGTAAGGTTTCCTTTTCACTCCTGCATTCCTGAAGGTGGTTTTGAGTGGTAACTAAAATCTCATGCAAACTCTGCAGTGTCTTCTCTGTATCATTCTTCTCTAGCTTTATTCTGTACTTTTCTTCAATTAAGTCTTCAACCTTCTCCTTTAGCTTATTGATGATGTCCACAAACACGTGCTGTTTAGTCGTATTCATCTGTAGTTCTTCAACCTTCTTCTCTAAATACGTGTTATGACGCTCTAGGTCTTGGATCTGAGTTTCCTGTTCTTTGTTAGCAAGTTTTAATTTCCGTAGGACTTCATTTAAAGCCATGTCCTCTTCCAGAGGTTGTAAGCTTTCCAAGCTCTGCTCTGCGTCAGGTATCAAGCAGGCCTCCTGTTGACCATCACTCCAACAAATGCCTGTAGGGGCCCAAGTTGAGACCATCTGTGGACTCCACTTGCCTTTTTCTGGGACTTCCTTTTGGTGCCTGACTGACATCTCAGGAATATCCATAGAATTCTGTACTCCTTTGGAAGACCCTGCAAACTGTAAATTACAGTAAATAAAATAAGTCTGAAAGAGTAGAAATATCATGAGCTTTGAGGTCAAAGAGAGCTGCCCTTGAACTCTGGATCCCTAAATTTGGTTTTCTCAGCTCTGAAATAATAGGGAGGACGTGTACGTCCAACACTAATATCTAATTAACAAAAATACTTAAGTATTAATTGCTGAATGTCATGTACTGCACTTAGCAGCACAGCAGGTATGGTACCTGTATTATACTTTTACAAAAACAAATTAAATGTTGATACTCTCACCATCTTCTATGACACAAACTTTTCTGGATACATACATGATATTTCCTTTGACTTCAAATGAATTAAAACCAAGTTATTCATTACCCTAAATCTGCAAAGACATTTAAAAAAAATTATTTTTGAGGTAATGTTGGTTTTTAACATTATGTAAGCCTCATGTGTACATTACATTTCTACTTCTGTTTACACTACAGCATACTCACCACCAAACATTTAGTTTCCATTTATCACCATACAGTTGATCCATTTTACTCATTTCACTTATTTTGTTCATTTATTTTTTTGGTTTTTGTTTGGGTTTTTTTGTATCCCATATATGAATGAAATCATATTTGTTTTTCCCCATCTGACTTATTTTACTTAGCATGAGACCCCCATGATCTACCCATCCATGTTGCAACAAATGGCAAAATTTCATCTTTATGACTGAGTAGTATTCTATTTTAAATATATGAAATATCTTCTTTATCCATTTATCCATTGATAAGCACTTAGGTTAGAGAAGGCAATGGCACCCCACCTTACCCCACTCCAGTACTCTTGCCTGGAAAATCCCATGGACGGAGGAGCCTGGTGGGCTGCAGTCCATGGGGTTTCGGAAGAGTCAGACACGACTTCACTTTCACCTTTCACTTTCATGCATTGGAGAAGGAAATGGCAACCCACTCCAGTGTTCTTGCCTGGAGAATCCCAGGGACGGGGGAGCCTGGTGGGCTGCCATCTATGGGGTAGCACAGAGTCGGATACGACTGAAGCAACTTAACAGCAGCAGCAGCAACAATCAGCAATGTTGAACATCTTTTCATGTGCCTGTTGGCCACCAGTATGTCTTCTTTGGAAAAAGGTCTATTCAGCTCCTCTGCTAATTTTTTAATTAGATTTTTTTGCTGTTGTTATTGAGTTGTATGAATTCTACATATATTTTGGATACTAACCCCTTATTGGTTATGTGGTTTGTAAACATCTTTTCCCAGTTGGAAGGTTGTCTTTGTATTTTGTAGATAGTTTCCTTCACTGTGCAAAAACTTTTTAGTTTGATGAGGTCCCATTTATTTTTGCTTTTGTTTTCTTTGCCTGAGGATATATACCCAAAGATATTGCTAAGGCCAATTCACTAATTATACTGCCTATTATAAATTTATTGTTTTTATATGTCCATCTTTGTCTCTTGTTACCTTCTTTGGTTTGGAGTTTGGAGTCTATTTTGTCAGATATGAATATAGCTACATTCAATTTCTTTTAGCTACCATTTGCTTTGGACATCATCTTCCATTCTTTCATTTTGAGTCTACGTTTATCTTTAAAGCTGAAGTGAGTTTACTTAAGGGAGTAAACAGCTGGATCTTGTTTTTAATATATCTCTTTTGGGGGCGGGGAGGTCTTGCTTTTTAATCCATCCAACCACTTTTTCTTTTTTAAGATTTATTTATTTATTTTTGACTGTGCTGAGTCTTATTTGCTGCACGCAAGATTTCTTTAGTTTTGGAGAGCAGGGGCTACTCTTTGTTGAGGTATGAGGTATGAGGTATGAGGACTTCTCTCATAGCTCAGTTGGTAAAGAATCTGCCTGCAATGCAGGAGACCCTGGTTGGATTCCTGGGTGGGGAAGATCCTCTGGAGAAGGGAGAGGCTACCCACTCCAGTCTTCTTGGGCTTCCCTGGTGGCTCAGCTGGTACAGAATCCGCCTGTGATGTGGGAGACCTGGGTTCGATCCCTGGGTTGGGAAGATCCCCTGGAGGACGGAAAGGCTACCCACTCCAGTATTATGGCCTGGAGATTTCCATGGACTGTATAGTCCATGGGGTCATAGAGTCGGACACGACCTGAGCGACTTTCACTCACGCTTATTTATTTTTGAGTGTGCTGAGTCTTATTTGCTCCGTGCAAGCTTTCTCTAGTTTCTCTCTGTTGAGCTGTGCTTCTCATCGCAGTGGCTTCTCTTACTGAGGTCCATGGGCTCTAAAGCACCTGCTCCACAGTTGTGGTACATGGGCTTAGTTGCTCTGAGGCATGTGGGATCTTCCTGGAGCAGGGATTGAAACCGCGTCCATTGCATTGGCAGGTGAATTTTCAACCAGTGCACCACCAGGGAAGCCCCAACCAATCTGCCTTTTGATTGATGAATTAAATCCATGTACATTTAGGATGATTCTTGACAGATGAGAACTTGGTTTTATCTTTTATTTTCTGATTGCTCTGTATCTCCACTGTTTATTTTTCTTGTGTTTCTGTCTGCTGTTCTGGTTTGGTAGTTTTCTATGATGTTTCTCTTTATGTTTCACATCTTTGCTCTAGATCTTTATTTTGTGGTTATCATGAGGTTTGTATAAAACATCTTATAGATAAAACAGTCCTTTTTCTCTGCTGACAGCATCTGATCTTCATATGCCTATACAGGTACTGTCCTTTTCCTCTTCCTCTTTTGTCTTTGCTGTCTCAAATTATCCTTTAATGTTGTAAATTTATTACCAATTTGAAGTAGTTATAGTTACTTTTTCTGCTCTTTTTTCCCTTGACGTTTATGGTATAATACAGTGTTAATAATCTACTCTGACATAAAGTTGCAATTTTCTGACTATTTATCACCTTACTCAAAGTTTTGTGTATTCTGCATTTTTATTTTGGGCCTAAGAGCTCATTTCAACATCTCTTGTAAGCCAGGTCTAATGTAATGAACTCCTTCAGCTTTTGTCTGTCTGAGAGTCTTTATTTCTCCTTCATATATGAATGATAACTTTTTTGGATAAAGTATTTTTGACTGACAGTTTTTATCTTTCACTATTTTGAGAATTTTATTCCATTCCTTCCTGGCCTATAGTTACAGCTGAAAAATCTGCTGATAGCCTAATGGGGGTTCCTTTATAGATAACCATCCTTTTTTCCCTTTTTAAAATATTTTATTTTTAATAAAGCTTTTATTCTGGAATAATTTTAGATTTATGAAAAAGTTATAAGCATAAAGAGTTCTCTATACCTCTCACCCAGGGTCCCTTAATGTTAATGTCTTATATACCATGGCATGTTTGCTAAAACAGTATAAATGCACTGCTATTAACTAAACTTCAGATTTTACTAGTTTTCCCATTAAGGTCCTTTTTCTGTTCCAATATCCAGTCCAGAGTATCACATTGTATTTAATACCTCTTTGTCATTGACTTCTGATAGTTTTAATACCACATGTCTTAGAGACGATCTACTAGCAATGATTTCTTAGCTTCATAGATTTGTATATACAGTTCTTAGGTTTGCTATTTTTTTAGATTAGCTATTAAAAAAAAAAAACCTTAATCTTTTTACATCCCTGATATGCTCTTGGTTTTAGTAATCCTTATTTCTATTTATCTTTTGGCCATCCCTTGTGACATGTGGGAATTGGTGATGGACAGGGAGGCCTGGAGTGCTGCGATTCATGGGGTTGCAAAGAGTCGGACACGACTGAGCGACTGAACTGAACTGTGACATGTGCGATCTTAGTACCCTGCCCAGGGACCGAACCCATGCCCCCTGCACTGGAAGGGTGAAGTCTTAACCACTGGACCACCAGGGAAGTCCCTTAGCTATTATTTAAGTAAACTCTCTGCTCCCTTCTCCTTCTCTCTCTCTCGTCTCTCCCTCTGGGATTTCCCATTACCCTACCATTGTCCTTCCTAAAAGAGTTGTGCAGCTCTCACATAATTTCCTCACTTTTAAAGATTCTCTTTCCTCTTCTACCTGCATCACTTCTATTAGGTTTCTATCCCTAAGCTTGTTAATCCTCTCTTCTAAATAGTCTGCTCTATTTCCAAGGCTTTTTAATCCCTTCTTCATCTTGTTAATTATTGAGTCCTTCAGCTCCAGAATTTGTTTGGTTCTTTTTTTGGAGTTTCAACATTTTGGTAAAATGTTCCTTCTGTTAATAAACTTGATTCCTTAGCTCATTGAATTCGCTTTCTGAGCTTTCTCATAGCTCCTTCAGTTTCTTTATGACAGCTATTTTGAATGCACTGTCAGCTAGATCTCAGTATTCCATGGATGTTAAGTCTAGTTTCTGGAGAACTGCCGTTTTCTTTTTGTGGTAGTGTTACTGTGGCTAGCCCTTGGTGCCTTAATTGTTCCTCGGCACACTGAATCTGAAGTAGCAAAAATTCCTCCTTCTTTAGGTGAAGATGCTTTAATTTTTCTTGATTCTAATGACTCAAAGGGTTAGAAATTAGAGGCCTTTCTTTTGTTTGCCAGGAGGTGGCATCTATAGCTTAAGTCTTTGGTTTCTCTCCCCTGAGCTAGCTCTGGTTACCTTTGGCAGTTGGCACTACCCACCCTCATGGCTCTGATAGGCGCCCTTGCTGTCGCTGCCTGTACCTCTAGGGTGGCTGTGCCCTGCTGCTGTTGATGTCACCACCTGAGGCTCTGGGGCACTTCTGCCGGGTCCAAAATCTCCTGAGTCACAGGCTCTACCGCATGCAGGGAGGGGGACAGCTGGGAGGAGTTGGGTGTCATCAGATTCCCGGGTGCTGCCACTGGGGGCTGGATTGATGGGGGGCAGTTATGGGTGCCTCTGGCGCTGGACAGATGGTCGCAGGCCCCACTTCCACTGCTGCCGGTCACCCATGGTTGGCTAGTGGCCAGGAGGTTGTGGGTGCCGCCTCTCCTCCTGCTGCTGGGTTCTTCGAGGCTGTGGGCTCAGCTGCCACCCTGGGGGGACCACAATCGCAGGCACAACCTCCAGTCCCCCAGTGCGGCCTCCTCTGTGTGCTCCAGTCTACCCTCCTTTAGAGGTATGGATGTGTGGAATTCTCCAGCATCCTGGTGTGTTAGGAAGAGCCACATCTGTTGAGCTGTGGATGTTTTACTAATTGTAGATTGAAAAGCAGAGACAGAGAAAGTATCTCAATCTACCATGATGCCGACAACCCTCTCTTGTGAGCCCTCTTTTTTTTTTTTTTTTCTCTCTCAAGACTTTTTTTAAAATTTATTTATTTTAATTGGAGGCTAACTACTTTACAATATTGTAGTGGTTTTAGTCAAACACCAACATGAATCAGCCACAGATGCACATGTGTTTCCCATCCAGAATCCCCCCCACCTCCCTCCCCATCCCACCCCCCAGTCATCCCAGTGCACCAGGCCTGAGCACCCTGTCTCATGCATCGAACCTGGACCAGCAATCCACTTCACAAATACACATATTTCAACGCTACCCTCTCAAATCATCCCACCCTTGCCTTCTCCCACAGAGTCCAAAAGACTGTTCTTTACATCTGTGTCTCTTTCGCTGTCTCGCATACAGGGTCATCATTACCATCTTTCTAAATTCCATATATATGCCTTAATATACTATATTGGTGTTTTTCTTTCTGACTTACTTCACTCTATATAATAGGCTCCAGTTTCATCCACCTCATTACAACTGATTCAAATGCATTCTTTTTAATAGCTGAGTAATATTCCATTGTGTATATGTACTACAGCTTTCTTACCCACTCATCTGCTGATGGACATCTAGGTTGCTCCCATGTCCAGGCTATTGTAAACAGTGCTGCAATGAACATTGGGGTACACGTGTCTCTTTCAATTCTGGTTTCCTTGGTGTGTGTGCCCAGCAGTGGGATTGCTGGGTCGTATGGCAGTTCTATTTCCAGTTTTTTAAGGAATCTCCACACTGTTCTTCATAGTGGCTGTACTAGTTTGCATTCCCACCAACAGCGTAAGAGGGTTCCTTTTTCTCCACACCCTCTCCAGCATTTATTGTTTGTAGACTTTTGATAGCAGCCATCCTCACTGGCTTGAGATGGTACCTCATTGTGGTTTTGATTTGCATTTCTCTGATAATGAGTGATGTTGAGCATCTTTTCATGTGTTTGTTAGCCATCTGTATGTCTTCTTTGGAGAAATGTCTGTTTAGTTCTTTGGCCCATTTTTTGATTGGGTTGTTTATTTTTCTGGAATTGAGCTGCAGGAGTTGCTTGTATATTTTTGAGATTGTTAGTTGCTTTGTTATTATTTTCTCCCATTCTGAAGGCTGTCTTTTCACCTTGCCTATAGTTTCCTTTGTTGTGCAAAAGCTTTTAAGTTTAATTAGGTCCCATTTATTTTTGCTTTTATTTCCATTACTCTGGGAGGTGGGTCATAGAGGATCCTGCTGTGATTTATGTCAGAGAGTGTTTTGCCTGTTTTCCTCTAGGAGTTTTATAGTTTCTGCTCTTACATTTAGATCTTTCATCCATTTTGAATTTATTTTTGTGTATGGTTTGAAAGTGTTCTGGTTTCATTCTTTTACAAGTGGTTGACCAGTTTTCCCAGCACCACTTGTTAAAGTGATTGTCTTTTCTCCATTGTATATTTTTGCCTCCTTTGTCAAAGATAAGGTGTCCATAGGTGTGTGGATTTATCTCTGGGCTTTCTATTTTGTTCCATTGATCTATATTTCTGTCTTTGTGCCAGTACCATACTGTCTTGATGACTGTAGCTTTGCAGTATAGTCTGAAGTCAGGCAGGCTGATTCCTCCAGTTCCATTCTTCTTTCTCAAGATTGCTTTGGCTATTTGAGGTTTTTTGTATTTCCATACAAATTGTGAAATTATTTGTTCTAGTTCTCTGAAAAATACTGTTGGTAGCTTGATAGGGATTACATTGACTCTATAGATTGCTTTGGGTAGTATACTCATTTTCACTATATTGATTCTTTGGATTCATGAACATGGTATATTTCTCTATTATTTGTGTCATCTTTGATTTCTTTCATCAGTGTTTTCTAGTTTTCTATATATAGGTCTTTTTTTTTCTTTAGGTAGATTTATTCCTAAGTATTTTATTCTTTTTGTTGCAATGGTGAATGGAATTGTTTCCTTAATTTCTGTTTTCTCATTGTTAGTGTATAGGAATGGAAGGGATTTCTGTGTGTTAATTTTACATCCTGCAATTTACTATATTCATTGATTAGCTCTAGTAATTTTCTGGTGGAGTCTTTAGGGTTTTCTATGTAGAGGATCATGTCATCTGTAAACAATGAGAGTTTTACTTCTTCTTTTCCAATCTGGATTCCTTTTATTTCTTTCTCTTCTGATTGCTGTGGCTAAAACTTCCACAACTATGCTGAATAGTAGTGGTGAGAGTGGGCACCTTTGTCTTGTTCCTGACTTTAGGGGAAATGCTTTCAATTTGTCACCATTGAGGATAATGTTTGCTGTGGGTTTATCATATATGGTGAGCTCTCTTTTGAATAAAGACCTTTTGATTCCTCATCAAACTATTATCTCACAATTCTATGACTTCTAATGTGAACATCAGAAAATCTGATGAACATACCTCATGACTGACTTTCTTGCTCACAATACAGATTTGGGAGAAGGGGGTTAAAAAACAACAACAACAGTATGTTGTAGGAAAGTGAAGGTGAAGTCACTCAGTTTTGTCCAACTCTTTGAGACCCTATGGACTGTAGCCTACCAGGCTCCTCTGTCCATGGAATTTTCCAGGCAAGAATACTGGAGTGGGTTGCCATTTCCTTCTCCAGGAGATCTTCCTGACCCAGGCATCAAACCCAGGTCTCCGGCACTGCAGGCAGACACTTTACCATCTGAGCCACCAGGGAAGCCCTGGGAAGTTGTAGGAAACACTAAAATGAACATGACAGAATATGCTAGTAAAAGATCTCTAAAGGGATGGGCTGAATAACTTTCCAAATAGAATTTAGGGATATTGGACCCTTATATTATAGCGTTTCTTCATCATTCTGGGATAAAGACAACCATCCTTACTGAGGCCTGTAAGATTCTGATACTGATCTTGATATCTAACCCACGCTACCTTTCCATTCTCTACAACGTCCTTCCAACCCAGAAACACTAAGCTGCCTTCAGATCCATGAAGGAAGGGACCATGCTCCCTGCAGCCACAAGGTTTTCACACTAGTTGCTATCAATACTTCTGTGTGGAATTCTCCCCTACGCCCACCACCTAACTACCCCCATTCATCCTGCAGAGCTGAGCTCAGTTACCACTACACTTCAGGGAAGTCTTACCCAAACTCCCTGACCAGGGACAGGAAGACTCCGATCTTACTTTATTTATAGTGCTTACCACAGCTGCAAGTTTATATGTAATTTTATAACATATACACTTTATATGTAACTTTTATTTGCAGCACTTACCACAGTTGAAAATTCATATTTACTCATGTGATTATTTGATTAATGTCTGTCTCCTCTATGAGAGTGTTCTTGTCATGAGGACAGAGCCCACATCTTTTTGTTTCTGGTTTTGTCAACCATTCTATAACCAACACACAGAACAGGGCTTCAGACATGACAGATGCCTCAAAGTATTTACTGACTGACTGAAGGGCTAGATGCAATGGAAATAGTTACAATCTTAAGAAATCCTAATTCAGCAGCTTTTTAAAATGTTATTTTCCAGAACTCAAGACAGGTAAGTAGACTTGTCTTTTAAATGCTGCTTTCAAATAAAATGAACAAAAAAATCCTGACTTTACTTGTAAATGAAATATAACAGCCATAGCTTTTCTCACTAAACTCACAATGAAAAGATATTCTTTATGCTACCTTTGGATTGTTATCTATTTGCCCACACCAATTCTTTTTTTTTTTATTGAGAGACTATATAGACTTTATACTGTTGGCATCTTCAGTGCTTTTATGATACTGCTGCTTGCTATGTCACTTCAGTCATGCCCGACTCTGTGCGACCCCATAGACAGCAGCCCACCAGGCTTCCCCGTCCCTGGGATTCTCCAGGCAAGAACACTGGAGTGGGTTGCCATTTCCTTCTCCAATGCATGAATGTGTAAAGTGAATGTGAAGTCGCTCAGTCATGTCCGACTCTAACGACCCCATGGACTGCAAGCCTGCCAGGCTCCTCCATCCATGGGATTTTCCAGGCAAGAGTACTGGAGTGGGGTGCCATTGCCTTCTCCGTCTTATGATACTACATACCCAGAATTAACAATTCAAAGACAAATTCATGTTTTCACTTTGGTAGAAAAATATTTTTTTTGCTGATCAGTAGAAATTCCACATAATAGAAAAGTCATGAGCTTTTATCAAATAATTTAATTAATATCTCTGCATTTCTTCCTCTTCTCAACCTTTTCCTTACTGTAAACTTCTGAGTTCCAATCAATATGATTCACTAAGTATAAAAACTTGAAAGGGAATGTGTTAGTCCCTCAGTCGTGTCCAGCTCTTTGCTACCTCACAGACGGTAGCCCACCAGGCTCCTCTGTTCATGGGATTCTCCAGGCAAGAATACTGGAGTGGGTAGCCATTCCCTGCTCCAGGGAATCTTCCCAACCTAGGGATTGAACCTCAGTCTCCTGCATTGCAGGCAGATTCTTTATTGTCTGAGCCACCAGGGAAGGCCATAAAAGCTCAGTATTGATATACTCAAGGCATCATGTAGATGTTGGGGTGCATAAAAGGATAAGGAAGACAGCACCCTGACCCTCAAAGAAATTATCATGTGGTACAGCTAATCTCCAAGTATGGATTTTACTTCATTAGAAAGGACTGTTTCTAAATTGAGGAAGATCTCAGAAGGCAGTTCCCCCAGAGAAGCAAAGTCCCTCACACTGATGATTTAGGACTACTTCCAAAAGCCTAAGGTTATAAGCAGTAATTTTTTATTTTTTAAAAACACTTCCTTTAATACTCTATGGACTAATCATTAAAAGTCTTACCTCCTCTGTTTCATAATTAGCTCTCAGATCAAGCAAGTTAAAGTTATTTTCTTTATAAAATGGTTGTTCAACATCACTGTGTACTTCTTCCTCACACAAAAAGTCTTGAGACTGACTAGGATTGAGGGCAGATTCCATGGCAGTACTATTAGCCAGTGGCATTTCCATGAATTTCAGTGTCTCTTCACTGCAGTGGATTAGAGGTGGGCTTCTAGAATGCTGTCTCACACACTCAAGAGCAAATTGATCTGTATGGGTGAAAGTGCTAGTTCCCATCGGGTTTTCTTCCTTAAATGAGTCTTCTTGTATATTGGTGTCTTCTACATCATCACATACATAATGCTGCAATTCTGGCTCCTTTGTGTAAGATAAGCTTTCCGTCAGATCTTGAAATGCTATTTCATTATTAAACGAGTCTGTCTGATGAAATTGGCAAAGGGGTTCAAATTGTCTCAAGGAAGAAATGCTGGTGTCAATTGGCTGAGTGAGTACATTCTGTGAGTAATTTCCAATGTTGACATCTTATTAGAAAAAGAAAGATGGAAATAAGAATTAGCATTAAATTTATGCATTAAGTTACATTCACACTTACGAAATAAATTGTTGGAGTCTTTTAAGAATTATAAGTTCAACCTTTTTCATTAAGTTTATTTGTGCTACCAGCTGCAACCAAACTTTTTTACATGAAGGAAAAAGTCACCAAGTGACTACCACAAAGAAGCTTCTTATAGTTCATTTCTGTCAAATACCATTGTAACAAATTCTAAGGCATCTTCAAAATTCTTTTGTTGTACTCTAATTTTAAATTGCTTCAAAAGAATAAAACACACAGTGTATAGTAGTAGCAAACACACATAAACATGTTTAACTTCACAACAATCTCATTACCTGTTTTCATAGATAAGGAAATGGAAACATAAGAGATGTTAAGTCACTTGCTGGGACACAACTGGCGAGCAGTGCAGCTGGGATTCTAGAATACTATTTATGTTTCTGAATATGACAAGTTATTCAGATTTAATATTTTTAAAAATCAGAAGCAAATAAAGACAACATGCAAAGAAGTGTTTCAAATAAATATCCCTTCCCTTCTATCTAAATTCCTTCCTCTTCCCCATCCAGAGAGAACTGCTATACTGAAGCTGCTGCTGTTGCTCCTTGGTCGGTCAGTGGTGTCCAGCTCTTTGTGACCCCATGGTTTTGTAGCCCACCAGGCTTCTCTGTCCATGGGATTTTCCTGACAATACTGGACTGGGTTGCTATGCCCTCCTCCAGGGGATCTTCCCAATCCAGAGATCGAACCCACATCTCCTGTGTCTCCTGCACTGCAGGCGAATTCTTTACCACTGAGCTATGAGGGAAGCCCCATACTTAAGTTGGTGGCCCTGTGCTTGGGTGTTTGTGTGTGTGTGTGTGTGTGTGTAGGGGGGGAATATCTAAAATGTCATTTGTCAAAGTTATTGGAAAAATAAAAAACTAGTCTGAGTACAGTACAAAGTCACAGTAACTTTATATGGTTGCTGTTGTTTAGTCGCTCAGGTGTGTCCAATTCTTTGTGACCCCATGGACTGCAGCATTCCAGGCTTCTCTGTCGTTCACCATCTCCCAAAGCCTGCTCAAACTCGTGTCCATCAAGTCAGTGATGCCATCCAAAAATCTCACCCTCTGTCATCCCCTTCTCCTCCCACCTTCAATCTTGCCCAGCAACAGGGTCCCTTCCAGTGAGTCAGCTCTTCACATCAGGTGACCAGAGTATTCGAGCTTCAGCTTCAGCATCAGCATCAGTCCTTCCAATGAATATTCAAGACTGATTTCCTTTAGGATTGACTGGTTTGATCTCCTTGCAGTCCAGGGGACTCAAGAGTCTTCTCTAACACCACAGTTCAAAAGCATCAATTCTTCAATGCTCAGCCATCTTTATGGTCCAACTCTCACACCCATGCATGACTACTGGAAAAATCATAGCTTTGACTAGATGGACCTTTGTCGGCAAAAGTAATGTCTCTGCTTTTTAATACGCCATCTAGATCTGTCATAGCTTTTCTTCCAAGAAGCGTCTTTCAATATCATAGCTGGCAGTCACCATCTGCAGTGGTTTTGGAGCCCAAGAAAATAAGGTCTGACACTATTTCCATTGTTTCCCCATCTGTTTGCCATGAAGTGATGGGACCAGATGCCATGATCTTCGTTTTCTGAATGTTGAGTTTTAAGCCAACTTTTTCACTCTCCTCTTTCACTTTCATCAAGAGGCTCTTTAGTTCTTCTTCACTTTCTGCCATAAGCGTTGTGTCATCTGTGTATCTGAGGTTATTGATACTTCTCCCGGCAATCTTGATTCCAGCTTGTGCTTCATCCACCCTGGCATTTTGCATGATGTACTCTGCATATAAGTTAAATAAGCAGGGTGACAATATACACCCTTGATGTACTCCTTTCCTAATTTAGAATCAGTCCACTGATCCATGTCTGGTTCTAACTGTTGTTTTTTGACCTGCACACAGGTTTCTCAGGAGGCAGGTCAGGTGGTCTGGTATTCCCATCTCTTTTGCACAGCTTGTTGTGATGCACACAAAGGTTTTAGCATAGTCAAACAGATCTTTTTTTAATGTTCTTGCTTTTTCTATGACCCAACTGATGTTGGCAATCTGACCTCTGGTTCCTCTGCCTTTTCTAAATCCAGCTTGAACATCTGAAAGTTCTCAGTTTATTGAAACCCAGCTTGGAAAATTATGAGCATTACTTTGCTAGCATGTGAGACAAGTATGACTGTGCAGTAATTTTAACATTCTTTAGCACTGCCTTTCTTCGGGACTGGAATGAAAACTGACCTTTTCCAGTCCTGTGGCCACTGCTGAGTTTTCCAAATTTGCTGGCATATTCACTGCACTTTCACAGCATCATCTTTTATGATTTTAAACAGCTCAGCTGGAATTCCATCACCTCCAGTAGCTTTGTTTGTAGTGATGCTTGCCCAAGTCCACTTGACTTCAAATTCCAGGATGTCTGGCTTTAGGTGAGTATCACACCATGGTGGTTATCTGGGTCATTAAGATCTTTTTTTGTACAGTTCTTCTGTGTATTCTTGCCACCTCCTCTATTTTCTGGTTCTGTTAGGTCCATACCATTTCTGTCCTTTATCATGCCCATGTTTGCCTGAAATTTTCCCTTGGTATCTCTAATTTTCTTGAAGAGATCTCTAGTCTTTCCTATTCTATTGTTTTCCTCTATTTCTTTGCATTGATCACTTAAGAAGGCTTTCTTCTCTCTCCTTGCTCTTCTTTGGAACTCTGCATTCAGATGGGTATATCTCCATTTCTCCTTTGCCTTTACTACCTTTGTATGGTAGTAAATACTGATTTGTACAAAAAGAAGTGTTGGGACTGAGAAGGTGAAAGGATCTCTCACTTAATCAAAAGATACTTACTATTATCAGAGAACTGTTTATCAAAAGACAAACTTACTATTATCAGAGACCTGTTAGTGTCTGCAAAACACTGTTTCTATGTACTTGATACTTTCTATCACCTCATTACCAAGTGAAACTCAACATTACACTTCAGTTTTTCTTCCCTTCCCTTCGCCATGCTTATCCTCTAAGACACCTGGGCTTGAAAACCAGACGTCTTTGACATCCTTCTACCTAATCACCCATGGGCTAGTCAGTTACCAGGTCCTGTCCTTTTCTCCTTTAAAGATGTTTTTCATAACCCATGCTTTCTTTCCCTCACTGTGGCATCATCCTGGTCCACATTCTCATGACCTCCTCAGGTCTGTCAGGGTATGGGAGTAGAAAACTTGCCCAATCACATTACCCTGAATCCAATTCTTCTGTTTGACTTTCTAGGCCTCATGTAGCCTGGACCCACATTACCCACCCAGTCTTCTGCTCCAGTCAGATCAGGCTTACTCTCCTGCAAACAGATCATGTGTCTTACAACTTCAATAATCTGCTCTGGCAGGTGCTTCTCTTCCTAAAACTTTCCTATTTACCATTCATCTAGTTTTAAAATTCCTACAATGTCTTTAAATTTCTATCTCACAATTCAGCACATTATTTGTTTGCTATCTTAGTCTTCACCATTGTTTCAAGCGTGTTAGTGTCGGAACTCACATATTATACAGACCTCAAAAGGAATCCTGGAGAAGGAAATGGCAACCCACTCCAGTATTCTTGCCTGGATAATCCCAGGGACAGAGAAGCCTGGTGGGCTTGAGTCCATGGGGTTGCAAACACATGACTTAGCAACTGAACAGCAACACAACAAAAAGAATCCACTTAAGGTTTTTCAATATCCCCTTCAGTAAAGCAACCAGTGTTTAGAGAACATGTTGACTAAATTCTGCACCCCAATGATATATTTCTATCAAAACAATTTAATAAATTTCCTGGGTTATTTTATTGAACTATCAAATTAATAATTCATTGAGGTTTTTTCCAAATCTGTCATCATTTGATGACAAGCCAGTGAGCCAAGCAGCCTAGTCGGGATTGGTGAAAGACCCGACTTTATACTCACTTTTCCTGCTGTCTTCCAAATATATATAAATGCTGTGTGGGCCGTGGTGGAGGAGGACTAAAGCATGCTTTTGCTCTCCAAGAACAAAAAACTACTAGGCCCTTATTTCTTCAAAATTTTGTCTGCGAACCCAGAACTTCCAATGATAACTTTTACAACTCTGTTCCTATGGTATGATCTACCAATTTGCCTTTTTTTTGTTTTTTTTAGGCTTACTTTTTTCATCTTTCATTCTGTCCTCACCCGACTTCTGCTACTCATAACAAAAAAACTTATTCAAGTGATTGGATAGATATTCCAGAGATACTTCTAAGCTGTTTTAGGACAGGAATGAAAAGAGGTGTCACTGGGGTTATTGGCAAAAATCCTCAAGTTTCATTTTCAGTCAAAGTTTAACTTCTGAAAAGCACTCATCCTACTTCCACCTCACAATATCGTAACAAACTTTTTAGGTCGCAAAAGTGTGCTCACTTCCAGGGTCCATAGAGTCTCGGATCCGAAATAAGAATTTCGGGCTTCCTCCCTGCGCACTGGGCTCTACCGCGGGTAAAACGCTTTCAACCTTTTTCTTCAACGCCTGGCCGCCTAGGTGCGGACACGCTGGAACGCCCCTGTGTGACGTCCGCCCGGCCGCTGCCGCCGAGTTCCGGCCCTCGGACCGTCCGACGTCCCCTCAGACGTGCCCGCAGGCCCGGCGAAAGGCGCCTCAAGGTCTTCATTCACACAGGTAGGGGCACACACGGCGTGAGCCCTCAGGGCCAGCGGCCCCGGCCGATCTGACACACTCTCCT